>NW_027361917.1:58287500-59028750 GCF_039654945.1 Dendrobates tinctorius
CATACCACATATATACTACATACATACTACATGCATGCTACATGCTACATACATACCACATACATACTACATACATACTACATACATACTACATGCTACATACATACTACATATATACTACATGCATGCTACATACATACTACATGCTACATACATACTACATATATACTACATGCATGCTACATACATACTGCATGCTACATGCATGCTACATACATACTACATACATACTACATGCTACATACATACCACATATATACTACATACATACTACATACAATACATTCATACAATACATACATAGACATACAGTACATATAACATAGAGTAACATACTTACCAATACTTGTCACATTGTTCCCCAAAGCCATTGTCTTTTACGGAATAAATATTAACATAACAAACCACAAAAATACTCACCCACGATCCGAAGCAGTCCACGAGTGTGTCCCACGACGATCTTGGGTAGAGAACTGCAGCATCAGCTGTTGCTGCCGTTCTCTACGGGCTGCAGGAATCCAATGACGGAAGGTAGGTATCCTTCCGCACTGTATTCCTCCGCCACTTAAAAAAAAAAATCGGATCGTGGGTGAGTATTTTTGTGGTTTGTTATGTTAATATTTATTCCGTAAAAGACAATGGCTTCGGGGAACAATGTGACAAGTATTGGTAAGTATGTTACTCTATGTTATATGTACTGTATGTCTATGTATGTATTGTATGAATGTATTGTATGTAGTATGTATGTAGTATATATGTGGTATGTATGTAGCATGTAGTATGTATGTAGTATGTATGTAGCATGCATGTAGCATGCAGTATGTATGTAGCATGCATGTAGTATATATGTAGTATGTATGTAGCATGTAGTATGTATGTAGCATGCATGTAGTATATATGTAGTATGTATGTAGCATGTAGTATGTATGTAGTATGTATGTAGTATGTATGTGGTATGTATGTAGCATGTAGCATGCATGTAGCATGCATGTAGTATGTATGTAGTATATATGTGGTATGTATGTAGCATGTAGTATGTATGTAGCATGCAGTATGTATGTAGCATGCATGTAGTATATATGTAGTATGTATGTAGCATATATGTAGTATGTATGTAGCATGTAGTATGTATGTAGCATGCAGTATGTATGTAGCATGCATGTAGTATATATGTAGTATGTATGTAGCATATATGTAGTATGTATGTAGTATATATGTAGTATGTATGTAGCATGTAGTATGTATGTAGCATGCATGTAATATATATGTAGTATGTATGTAGCATGTAGTATGTATGTAGCATGCATGTAGTATGTATGTAGTATGTATGTAGTATATATGTAGTATGTATGTAGCATGTAGTATGTATGTAGCATGCATGTAGTATATATGTAGTATGTATGTAGCATGTAGTATGTATGTAGCATGTAGTATGTATGTAGCATGCATGTAGTATGTATGTAGTATGTATGTAGTATATATGTAGTATGTATGTAGCATGTAGTATGTATGTAGCATGCATGTAGTATATATGTAGTATGTATGTAGTATGTATGTAGTATATATGTGTTATGTATGTAGTATGTATGTAGTATGTATGTAGTATGTATGTAGCATGTAGTATGTATGTAGCATGCATGTAGTATGTATGTAGTAGTTTTTTTTTTGTTTTTTTTTAACATTTAACACATTAGCCGGATGATGGGACTACTACTGTCCCATCATTGGCTAATGTGTCAATCACTGTCATGGTAGCAGGCATCGCCAGATGGGACTTGTAGTCCCATCGGACGATGCTTGCACAGACCCCCGGACATCAGCACAGCCCCCCGGCAGGCCGGCACAGCCCCCCGGCAGGCCGGCACAGACCCCCACAGGGTGCACAGACCACCGGCAGGCCGGTACAGACCCCCACAGGGTGCACAGACCACCGGCAGGCCGGCACAGCCCCCCGGCAGGCCGGTACAGACCCCGGGCAGTCCACACAGCCCCCCGGCAGGCCGGCACAGCCCCCGGCAGGCCCGGCAGAGACCCCCGGAAGGCCCGAAATGACGGCGCATCATGATGCGCACACACCGCGCATCATGATGACGTCAGGCTGTCAATCAACTTTGAACTTCCGATTCCGATGCCGACTTCCGATATTGAAAAAATATCGGAAGTCGGTATCGGAATTCCGATACAGCAAGTATCGGCCGATACCCGATACTTGCGGTATCGGAATGCTCAACACTGTTTATGGCCTTTGCCATCCACCTTGCTTCAGTCAGAGCCCCTGGAACCCTAAATTCAAAATCGTTTTCATCCCAACCTCCAAGATATAGAAGTGATAGTTGTAATAGCTCTTTGTAATCTTCTCTTGGATGACTGCTATCTTTCAAGACATTGTTGAGGTAGTCCACCATTTTCACACGTTGTTCTTCTAGAAAACCTTGAATGGGATTTTCTTCATCTAACATCGTAGAATTGGACTTATTATCAACTGAATTCCACTGATTTTGGAACTTTTGGAAAATCTGGATGTCAGGACCACTTTGCGTTATGTTACAGCAGTTACCAAACACTCCTTTCAAGATTAATTCATGGGTGTGGTGGCGGCAAGCCAACCACAACAATGGTCGCCCAAATTCAGTTTCAATTCTGATACATGCTCCATGGATCATTCCTGTATTAGATGCAGTTGTATTGAAAGATATACCAATGATATGGTCACGTAGCACGAATCGGTCCACCTCCTGAATAACAGCTTCAGCCATTAGCTCACCAGTACCTTTCTGGGCAGCAGGTACGCCAAGCAAATGCTCAAAATCTTTTCCAGGTACAAGAACAGCAACTCTTATCTTCTAGAGTTTTGACACTCCCACAGGCAACCGAGGTCAACAATTTACTATCCCAATGTAAGACTAAATGAGGATTTTCAAACAGTGACTTTTCCATGTTCTCAGCCATCTGTCTTTTTTTAATCACCTGAGCTCAGAAAACGGTAGATGGAGAAATGGAGGTGCATGAAACAAGGCTTTTTGCAGTTGCAATAAATGAAGTACTTGCTTGTCAAATGGAGAGTTGTTCTCGATCCCATGTAGTCATGAGTGTGTGATCTAGAGGTTTTAATCTACGACCTGCACAAGATTTTTTCACTGGTGGTGCAGAAAATTCGTCCTCTATGTGAATTGATGATGATGGAGATGAGACTGAGTGTTCCACTATAACTGTCTTGTTCATTTTGGCGAATTCTTTATAATGTTTCACCTTGTATGCCTCCTTTTTTTCTGTTTTTATTTTCTTCTTTTTAATTTGTGAGGCAAGAACCTTATCTACACCACTCATTGATGAACTCATACGATCCTCTCTTTTTGACATAAGGAATGCTTTATCGTCTTCTATTGTAGTACGCTATTCATGGACATCACATTTTGCCTGGCAATATCAAATAGCTCAACAAGATCACCTTTCCAAATCTGCTGCTTCATATTTGCTTTGTCAGTGTTTCTTGATTTCTCTTTACCCAGATGTCGATATTCCTTGTATAACTTCTGTATATGAGTTCGGATATTCTCCTCTGTCATGACAGGGATGCTTGCTTTCTTCCACACTTCCTGTAGTTTAATGCATGTGGATTTAGCAGCACACGAGAGTGTTTCTTTCATTTCCTTGTGATGGTAAATAAAAACTAAAAGCACTTGTTCCTTAGAAGAGAGTCGAGCTCCAAAAATTCACCACCAGGCACCTTTTCAAGTAACCATATTCCCTTTCTAGTACTCCTTTTCAGTTTAACTACCTACAAAACAAAATAGAAACACAACATACACACTAATGTGATGGCGATTATGCTTTTTCGTGAACTTCAGTACTTTCAGATAAAAGTGATCAAAGTGTGCAACCCCTAAATATTAATCGATTTCGCTTAAATTTTTACATGGATCTTTTAGATGACTTAGACCAAGGATTCAAGCAAAGTCATATGAAAATCATAACTTTGGAAAAATGAAACACCCTAGTGTATATGCTTGGACTCTGCTCCATTTACTGTATATGAATCTGCCAGATACACGCTGCACTCTCTCCGGCAGATCCATATACACAGAATGGCATGGAGGCTGACCATGTGTACCTCAACTCCATTGAAGAGTCCTGATCACGGGAACATCCGAGGTCCCCAGGGCCGGACTGGCCATCAGGCATTTTGGCAAATGCCAGAAGGGCTTGTCTGATTGTGGGCTGCCTTGTCTGCCATGTTGTTAACAGAATCGGTGCTCTCAAGACACCCATACTGTTAAGAGTTGTGATGAAGCACAAAGTCGCTGACTCCGTCACTTACCCCAGCAGGCCTCTGGTATCATTAGAAATATTTATCTTGTAGTAAATCTTGCTTTCCTCCATCCAGGGTAATATTAGTAATATATCCCATCTGGTGCTTGGGGAAAGTGACAGCATGGGCCGGTGTGATTTCAAATGCCAGGGCTTAATTCAGTCCCAGTCTGTACCTGGAGGTCCCTATGTTGGAACAGCATATTATCCCCTATTTATTGATAGGGATTAACTTGCATTTCTGATAAACATCCTTTCCATCCTTCTAACATCTCTAAAATCCTTCCTCTCCCCTACCTGCTACATCCTCTTTGTTCATTATTATGTCTTTCCATTCAGCTACACATATCAGATCTGCATTATATTGGAGAGCAGTGATATAAGAGATGAGTCCATGCCGTGATTATCTGCAGTTTCTGTATCTCCCGGAATCATAATACCTGTCTATTCTATTTGTTACCGCTGTATGCAGGAAACCAGGGTGTTTCTATTAGACTATTTCCCCTTTCTCCTTCTTATAAGAGATGACAGAGAGAAACTGACTACAAACAGATGGCAGAAAAAGAGGCTGAAGCAACATATTATACATTGAGAACATTGAGAGTGTGAGTGAGAGATTAGCTTTCTGTCACTGATTTATCACTGCTTCCATTTGATAAGATTCAGAGCACAGCAAGTGCAATGTGACAAGACTCTGGTCCTGTGTCTCTGCAAAGCCTGAGGCATTATGGAAAATGTAGTCTGCATTAGGAGAACCGTATCAGACGAAGGAGAAATCAACGTGGCAAAAAGTCCAGAAATGACACATCAATTAAAGCAGGTATATAAAAGGCATTCATCATTCTGTAATGACGGTCTATGTTTCATTATACAGGCAAGAAATGACTTCAGTGTTGCCTTAATTTATATGGACCGCTTCATGTCAAATTCACTAGTTCTTCCAGTTTCAGCAATCTAGCATCCCGACTAATAAAAAGTACCTTCAATACTGCGTGAAATCATTGTGTACAGGGTAGCTTAACTCAATAATGACCAATTGCCTTAACCCTGCGTCAGGTAAAATAGGCCTGAGAAGCAAAGATCACATGTTTGCTTCCCTCTCCTCTTGAAGGTGGCAGGGGATCCCTCCTTTCCAAGTTGCTTCCTATTTTCAGGTGCTACTTGAACCCCCCCAGAAAGTTATATCGCCATCCTTGCAGAGAGTAGGTGTCACCTTTGTGGCCTTTCAGGGTCATTGTGCTTGAAGGTTCTCACTTTTGAAGGTTCGTACTTTCTGGGGGTTTTTCATCACAATTGTTTTGCTCGTTTTATGAATGAATAATGCAAAGTTTGTGGATATCTTGTAGAAATAGGTAGGGTTTTCTTAGAAATAGCCTCTCAGGCACATTGCTCTCAAACATAACGTAATAAAATTTTTTGCAAAGGTATGATACAATATAATATCATATGATAATACAATCAAACAACATAGTTTTTCTCTCTGAAAATGTGTTGCTTCGCTGAACAATTTTAACTTCTGAATGTGAGTAAATATGACTTCAGTTGAATCTACAAGTGCTTCTCCAAAAATTAGAAAATCATCAAAATGTTAATTTATTTCAGTTCTTCAATACTTAAAGTGAAACTCATATATTATATAGAGTCATTAAAAACAGAATGATCTATTTCAAGTGTTTATTTCTGTTAATGTTGATGAATATGGCTTATAGTCATTTGACAAGCCAAAAGTCATTATTTCAGTAAATTAGAATACTTTATAAGACCAGCTTGAAAAATGATTTTAAAATCCGAAATGTTGGCCTACTGAAATGTATGTTCAGTAAATGCACTCAATACTTGGTCGGGCATCTTTTGCATGAATTACTGCATCAATGCAGCGTGGCATGAAGGCAATCAGCCTGTGGCACTGCTGAGAAGTTATGGAAGCCAGCATTGCTTTAATAGCAGCCTTCAGCTCGTCTGCATTGTTGGGTCCGGTGTGTCTTATCTTCCTCTTGACAATACCCCATAGTCTATGGGGTTAAGGTAAGGCAAGTTTCAATCAAACACAGTGATACTGTTGTTTTAAAACCGGGTATTGATACTTTTGGCAGTGTGGACAGGTGCCAAGTCCTGCTGGAAAATGAAATTTCCATCTCCAAAAAGCTTGTCGGCAGAAGGAAGCATGAAGTGCCCAAAAATTTCCTGGTAAGACAGCAGCACTGACTTTGGTCTTGATAAAACACAGTGGACCTACACCAGCAGATGACATGACTCCCCAAACCATCACTGTTTGTGGAAACTTCACACTAGACCTCAAGTAGCTTGGATTGTGTGCCTCTCCACTCTTCCTCCAGACTCAATGACCTTGATTTCCCAATAGAATGCAAAATTTACTTTCATCTGAAAACAAGACCTTGGAACACAGAGCAACAGTCCAGTTATTTTTCTTCTCGGTCCAGGTAAGATGCTTCAGTTGTCTATTTGTTATGAGTGGCTTGACACAAGAAATGTGATACTTGTAGCCCATGTCCTGGATATGTCTGTGTGTGGTGGCTCTGAAGCAATGACCCCAGCAGCAGTCCACTTCTTGTGAATCTCCCCCAAATTTTTGAATGGCCTTCTCTTAACAATTCTTTCCAGGCTGCTGTTATCCCTGTTGGTTATGCACCTTTTTCTACCACACTTTATCCTTCCACTCAACTTTCCATTAACATGTTTGAATATAGCACTCTGTGAACAGCCAGCAATGACCTTTTGTGGCTTACCCTCCTTGTGGAGTGTGTCAATGACTGCTTTCTGGACATCTGTCAAGTCAGTATGGCACCCCTGCGATCTCAGTCGCCACAGGGTACTGCACTTCAACCAGAGGGGTGGTACTCTGCTCTCTGGTAAGGAAGGAGCACTGCCAGAACTCACACACCAGCACCCAACACTAGTCCCCATCCGGCCAGGGGGGAGTTAAGTAGAGGGTGTGGGTGGAGAAAGTAGAGAAGGGGCAGAGCTTAAGGGAATGACAGTTGGTGGTTGGAGTTAGTGCTGAGGTAAAGAGATTGTTCTGGAAAGAGTTAATAAGTCAGTCAGAGAGTGGTGTGAGAGGACAGAAGAGAGTCAGGAGGGAGTGAGAAGGAGTCGTTTGTGGAGATTGAAGCTGAGTGCAGCTTGTCTCCAAACTAAAGAGAGTGAGAGAGACAGAGTGAAGATAGAGAAGAAAGGAAGGAAAGCTCCAGGAGGAGAGGAAGAAGAGGTCTTAAGGGCACAGATAGCGAGTAATCCATCCGTGGGGCCTGCATCCAATGGTGTGGTTGGTGGAGAGACCAGATCACAGTTAGGGGACCGGCCCCAAAACTAGTGGAGAAGCTAAGGACTCAGCTAGGAAACCAGAGGCGGCAGTATCTTTAAGTGCTGCAGTCGATCCCACACTCATTTGCCGAAAAGGCAGACATATAGGATCCAGGGGTCAGACCAACGTCACCCAACAAGATCTGAGTCTGCTGGCTTGGGACACTGTGTGTGAAGATGCAGGGCAGGGGAGGTGATAGCCAGTGTAGTGAGACGGCTCAAAGGGAGCCCTGGCAACATGCATCCCAAGCTACCTGAGAGCTGTCTGGACCACAAGCCTGGAGGACAGAGCACCCCGGCAGGGGACTGTAACAATTGAACTGTGAGTAAAAGCGTAAAGACTGCACTTTGCTGTGTCCTCTATTTATTGCTGCACCATCTGCCCTGTACTACAACCACCATCATCAGCATATTTTCAATATCACTGCCTTGGGGAATATCTCTGCCTGTGGAGAGCTGAACCAACTCTGCTGCATCAACAACTGCCCCAGAGAACTAAATCTGCAGTGTCGGCTGACACCTTATTTTCCAAATACCACAGGTGGCATCACAATCTATCTTTTATAAATTTTATACCCCCTTTTCTTCATTGTTATTGGACTCCCAGGGCCATGGACCAGGTTACTGCTGCCGTGACATATCTCTTTAAGAACCGGCCCGATACCGAGTATTCCCCGGCCCTGGTGGGCGCTCCATCAGCAGTCTTCCCCATTATTGTATAATCCAAATGAAATGAAAAGAGGTTTCACTCACCAGAATGAAGTCCAAACTTTATTGGTCCAAAAAATGCTTAAAAAATCTCAGGCAGGTGGGGGGCTAAAGGGTGCAAAGACATTTGGATTATACTTCTTGCTCTGGTGTGCACCTGAAGGAAAAAAGGTTTTATGCCTGTGGTATTTTTGTCAGCTGATGGTATTGGCTCTATGTATCACCGGTGGTGCCCAGCTTTTTGTATTTTCTGTAATTCCCCATGTTTGTGTTGCCTAGACAGACTAAGGGACCTTTTTAAAAGCTTACGAAGCCTTTGCAGGTGTTTTTTGTTAATTATTCTAATTTTCTGAGATAATGACATTTGGGTTTTCATTGGCTAAGCAATGATCATCAATATTAGCAGAAATAAACACTTGAAATAGATCAATCTGTTTGTAATGACTCTATATAAAATATGAAATTCACTTTTTGTATTGAAGAACTGAAATAAATTAACTTTTTGATGATATTATAATTTTGTGAGAAGCACTTGTAAGTGCATTACTATTGAGTTTTTTGCCTAGTTTTAATGTTTAGCAATAGTCATTTCCTGAAAACTGGAGGCAATTTGGGGCTAGTTTTGAAATTTGGGTACTTTTAGTTTTATTGCTTTTATGGTTATTAAATGTTTTTTGGCATCTGATTTTGTGTACTATCTTTTATGATATCGCTATGAAGGTCAATGATTTATTTTAAAACCCAAAAAAATTGTGATAATTATATAGTATAGGTAGTTCTCTAACCTGTGCCTGTCAGGCATGCTGCGCTTGAACTCGGGAGTGCCAGAAATGTGCCTGACCAAGGATTAAAATTGTGTCTCTTAGTCCTGGGCTTTAATTTAATCAAATCTGATCCACAGCTGTTAGACACAGATATGGAATGTAAGGAAAAGACAGAAGTGATTTAAGATTGATTCTGAACAGAATTGTATATGAAGCTAATCAGGTACCAGCTCACTCAATTTATATATTTCCTTACCTACTGTATCTAAATGAGCTGAACGCGGAAAACATTAAATTCACTGCTAGAGATGAGTGATCCTTTCAAGGTTCAGTGCTGTTTGCTTCACCGAACGTTTAAAAGTTTGACGAATATGTTCACCGATCAGTTCAGCGAACGTACCTGAACCTCATTAAATTCAATGGGATGCCAAACCAAACATATGTACAACACCTTAAGGAGTGACAAAAAGCATGAGGTATTAAGGTCTGGGTCAGCATTTACAGCTTTAAATTGATGTTTACCTGGTGATTAAGGGAACAGCATAAGCCTTCTTAGCTGGGAGCCCTGCTACCTCATGCAACACCTCCATTTTTTTTTTACAGCCACACTCAGAAGGCACATCACCAGGTTCATAGAGTACTATTGGTAGAAAATATAAGGAAAATGACACAGGTAGTTGACTGATTAATTGACCCACAGTAGAACCTTTCATAATGGCACAGAAGCAGTTAGCCAAGGGCCATGAAAGAGGTGTCAGGGTTTGAGACAGCATTTACACTTTTGAATGGAAATTTCAATGAAGACCTGTTGATTAAGGGTGTGATGTATGCCTTTTTTAGCTGGGAGCCCTGATACCTCATGCAGCACCTCTAAATTTAGATTTTCCCAACCACACTCAGATGGCACAAACATCAGTTTCATAAAATAAAAAGGAAAAAAGTCTGCGCACCCAACTGGGGCCAGGGATCCGAGGCTCGGACAGGTCAGCATTGCAGCAGTAATATCAATCGATTGAAGAAAAAAGGATCCAGCTCCAGAAATCTCATAAAAGGTATGTTTATTGAAAACTCTTAAAATCCATTGTAACAGTATAGTAGCCACTAACTCTATAGGGGGAAGTTCACACTGGCAGATGCGTTTCAGACCACAAGGTCTTTAGTCATTGTCACACATCACTGTGACCGAATTTTGCCAGCTTTGAGTAAAAGTGCTCGGAAAGCCGAACACGAATCCGAATGCTACGAGATTGGCGAACGTGTTCCGAACAAGTTCTCTCATTTATCTTCACTGCTAATTTTAGATGCAATTCTTTGGAATTTTAAGACATCAAAATTTATATTAAAGAGAGTAAACCAGCCACTGAACCATATAAAAAGCCCACTTCGAATAATATGGTATTACATTATAATTGTTAAATAATGCCAGATTAGGCTGGTTTCACATTAGCGCATTTTCAGCGCGCGCACGGCCGGGGGTAGCTCCGCCCCGAGCCGGCTCTCTGCCCGGCGTGCCCGCCCCTTCCTTGTAGCGCCGCCTCCTAGCGCACAGCGGCGCCTGCGATCGGCGCACCCTATCTTTAGCATAGGGTGCGCAGATCGTGCGCAGGCCGTGCGCTAGTTGCGCTTTGACCTGCGCTGCGCACTTTTGACGGTGCGCCGTGCGCGCCAAAATCAAACTTTTCGGATTTTGGCGCGCACGGCGCACCGTCAAAAGTGCGCAGCGCAGGTCAAAGCGCAACTAGCGCACGACCTGCGCACGATCTGCGCACCCTATGCTAAAGATAGGGTGCGCCGATCGCAGGCGCCGCTGTCCGCTAGGAGGCGGCGCTACAAGGAAGGGGCGGGCACGCCGGGCAGAGAGCCGGATCGGGGGCGGAGCTACCCCCGGCCGTGCGCGCGCTGAAAATGCGCTAATGTGAAACCAGCCTTAGCATGTTGAAAATCATGTATTTTTAACTAGGCCACTCCATTGTTAAAAAACAAGAATTACATGAGTCCAGAAAAATTCAATAAAAATTTATTTCAATACGTTGAAAAGAATGAGGTTCCAAAATTTGGTCACTGGTGAATAAAGTGATGACAGGTGCTTAGACAACATTATCTCTTAGGGCATGTGCCCACAGTCAGGAACTGCTGCCGGTTCGACGCAGCATATTTATGCAGCATCAAACCATCAGTGGCCAGATGTTGCAGAACAGTGGATGGGATTTCTAGAAATCCCATGTCTACTATGCATGCATCTGCGCCTGCGGATCTCCCACGGATACTGACATGTGGCAAGTCTTTCGGCAGAAATGTCATCAATAGAATGTATTGAATGCTGTTAATCAGCATGGTTCAGTGAACACATGCTAATTTACCTGCAATCAATAGAAGACAGTGTTTTGGATTATCGAACTTATGCTGCTTCCAAAGCACTGCTACTTCTGGATCCTGAGCCCATAGCCTAATGCAGGGTTTTGTAAACTGGTACCTCCAAATGCAAATATCTAAAAATGTCATTACACAAATTTGTTAGGGCATAAAGCATTTAGAGTTGGTATATGGGGTGATATTACCTAATTTTTATGTATATAATTATCTTTAAATTATGTTCTCAAATGGATATATCACCCTCTTATTTCTTATGTCCCTTGAATCATATATACACCTCCTAAAAGACTAGTACTCAAATAGTTTATGCAACACAGCAATGGGTTATCGTAACCCACTACAGATGTTTTACTATGGTAAAATAATATTTGTAGGTTTTTATGACAGTAAAATTCACATGACTCGAAATTGTGGAATATAAAAATATTTAGGCCCCATTTTCCATGCCATTCTTTATGACGGGGAAGGGTGCAATGCAAGACATGTGCTTCTTACTGAATCAGGCGAGCCTTGAAGTGGCATGCATCTCTATGTGCTCCTTGCCACAAATCTTACTCCATCTTAATTCATTCAGCGACTGCATTAAGATTTCTGTTGTAAAGGTGCTGTCACACTTAGCAATGTACCAGCGATCCCGACCAGCGATATGACGCTGTCAGGATCGCTGGTGCATCGCTAAGTGGTCGCTAGTGAGCTGCCACATAGGCAGATCTCACCAGCGACATAGCAGGGGTTGGGGGTCGTTACTTATGTGTCAGACGAGGCAATCCTGACGTCCTCCCGCCCGCATCCACGCGTCGCTCGTCGCCATAGCAGGAAGCTGTCGATGAGAAACGGTCCAGGACATTCTCGCGCGATCAGCGATAACCAGCGGGGGAGCCGGTCGGAGGTAAGTATCAGACATAGCGATATCGCTAGCAATATCACTGCTATGTCACAAAAACCAGTGAAGTTACAGCGATATTGCTACTGATATCGCTTAGTGTGACAGGCCCTTAAGTTACACAACCATTTGCCATGAATTTGTCAAGGCCCTGTCCTGCTGCAGCTGTGGCCACTTTGTCAGAATACTGCAAAAATGGCATGGAAATGGCAAAGTCACAAATTTTTTTACAGGCTCACACTGTTCAAAAAATTTGCAGCTTTTTACAGCAGTTTTTCTAGACTAAAAGTTTTGATGAATCTTGGCCTTTTTCCTTGATATGATGACCAGATTAAATACTAGATTCTGGAGAAAAAAATACTGCTCCTGACGTGTACATTACATGCTCGAGTAAATGATGGCAATCTTTACTTCATGTAGACAAACCACAGCACCGAAATGACGATGGAGAGCAAAGATCTCGATTCAATAAGTGAATATGTTATTTTGATCCAGCAAGAAAAGGTCCAATGTTCCGACTGACAGTAGTCTTTATCAAGGACATTTGTTTTGTAGAGGAGCCGGGTGTGAGGTAGATGAGGCTGTGTGAAGGCAGTGGGAGCTAGCACGGATAGGCCCTGATTTATTTAGACTGTCTTTGTACACACCAGTCTTATTGAAGGGGCACAGTGGAGTAAGTGGAGCCTGATTCATTTAGAGGCACATCTTACAAATGGTATGCACCTCCATGTGCCTTGATAAAAAATCTTTCTCCAGTCAGTTACACTATATCTAGTCAAGAATTGGATGAGCAGGCATTACCTTGCCCCATACCACCCACTTTTACAGACCTTGGTGGCATTGGAGCAAAAACATCAAAAGCTAGTTCGAGTTGCTTAATCGTGATTTACTTAAAAAATTTAATAAATTTCAAAGTGGCTTATGTGACTTTTTTGGCTTCAACTTGATGAATTGAGGCCATAGAGTCATGAACTAGGGCAGCACGGCGGCTCAGTGGTTAGCGCTGCAGCCTTGCAGCGCTGGAGCCCTGGTTTCGAATTCCACCAAGGACAACATCTGCAAGGAGTTTGTATGTTCTCCCTGTGTTTGCTGGGTCCTTCCCTGGAGGGAGATCTGGCTAGTCCCGTGTTTGTAGACTCTTAAATGAGGCTCCACGGACTTTGTTTGCATATTCGTATTTCCCAGGGAGCAATGCACCCCTTGATTACACTGATTGAGTGCCTTTGCCGGCTGCCTCAGTGTTTTCTTTGACTGGTCTCCCTGAGGTCAGTGATTGTTTCGTGATGGTGGTCTACTAGGCATTGCTCCCACCTAGCCAGAATCCTACTCCACACAATGCAACACCCCGAAACAGCTGTCTGTGGATGGATACCTGGCCTTGGTATTTCCCTTGTCATATCTGTAAACTCTTAAAGAGCTGGATATTGACTTAAAGGGCCACTTAATATGGTGGTAATGGTGGTTTCCAAAAGGAGCCACTCCTTGGCTGGGTCCTTCCCTGGAGGAAGATCTGGCTAGTCCCGTGTTTGTAGACTCTTAAATGAGGCTCCACGGACTGTATTTACATTTTATAATTACTTATGCTGTGGGTTATATTATATGTCTTTTAATGTTAGGAATAGAAAATTTATTGGTGAAAAAAGGCATATCTTATTCTGCTAATCTGATTTGATTTTCACCAATACCTCTCCAGCCACTTACTCTTTATATGGTTGGTTTGAATTTAAAATAAATCTAAAAACAGTTCTGTATATTAGCTGACGGAGATGGAGGGCGCACATTGCCACTTTCCTTTCAGTAAGTATTGTACAAATGAAGCGATGCCCATCATAATTTGATTTGCTGAAAAGAATTCACAATACGCTTGCTGTCTTTTCAATTTGTATTTTTTTTAATGTTGTATTGAGATGAAAACCTTATTTGTATTTTTAAGTTAATTCAGATGACAGATAACAGGTAATGGACTGTTGACATACAGGATGGAATCATTTACTATTGTTTGCTTCTTATACATGCAAGTCAATGCAGCGCTAAAGGGTAAAGATTGCATTTGTGTTCGTGCACAAAGAAATCAAATGACACCAGGTCACTGAAAAGATAAAGATCTTCTAGGTTCCTTTTAAAGTCATTTTCTCTTTTTAGAATTATTTTAACGGAAATGATTTGTTTACCAGAAAAAGATGAAGACATGAAATTTTACACTAGATCATTAACTTAGCGGGTGACTATATGACCAGAGATTAGTTTTCATATATGTGTGCACTGAACCTTTAACTATTGATTAAGCGCAGTGAGATATGCACAGTCATACAGATAGACGGTTCATGGGTGGTATCCTACTTTATAGTAGTAACTCAGTGCTGTAAGTTCAATCTATTAGAGATGCTTTACATTTTGCTGACATGGATCTTATATAACTGTAACCATACCAGCCTTGTGCTAGAGTCTGCTGGATTGTAATGTATTTATAACAGGAATCCACTGTAGTGTGGTCATGAAATGGTTAATGTACAGCTTTTGGGCACTTTTAAATAACCCTTGAAGCCACAAGAAATCAATGTTAAATAATTCTTATATGTAATTAGCGTATTGCCATTCTGTGACTATATTGAATTAGTTAATTTGGCAAATCCTAAAATTAGTGAGCCTATTGGGAATTCATTGTGGACCTTCAGAGAAGATTGAAGTATGGAGGGCCTGTAAACTACATGTGGAGAAATGGACACATGGGCATGTAAATCCATTGTTCTTTGTGGAAAGAATATTGCCTGCTTAAAGAGAATCTTTCAGCATGTTTTTACTATGTAATCTGATAGCAGCATGACATAGAGAGAGAGACCCTAGCAGAACTCAGTTGTTGAGCTGTGTATAACCCTGTGTGAAGTCACGAGGCTCAGTGGGAGCTCTTGTCTGCTGGTCAAGGCTCATTCCACTGAATGCTCATACTCATTTCCCATGAGCAGAATACTACTCAAACAACATAGGGTTGAAATAACACACTAAGGTGATAATTTATTGGATCGGTAGCAGACATTAACACATAGTACAGTCCCAGCAAGTACATAAGATAGTGCAAATGACAGAGTCTCACCCTTCTGCTGCCTCCCTGGGAAATAGAACATCTGCAACTTCGGGGCTTTCAGGGTCAACTACCCCAACAACTGGCACCCTGTTTTTGATGGGCACCCACAGAGAAGAGGTAGTGGCAAGCATAGGAAGCTGACAGTCCATTGAGGTATGTGGCCAGGTGACCTGATTGTCCCAACCTGGGCTCTCCAAACATCTCCATGGGTTCAGTTATGGCAAAGATCAAATCTGAATTTCTCTGGTTAGAGCCATGATCCCTGCTGACTTTTATAGTCTATCTTGAAACAGAGGCAGATGCCCTTTTATAGTTCACAACTCTTATTCAGACATTTTTCCACAGGTTTGGGGGAAGATGGAAGGAGGTCATCTCTCATTGTTTGAGTGTTCAATTTACCTACATATCTTGTCCTGTAATGTTTCCAGAACAAGCTGCATGGACTGATACAATGGGTAATAAACATATTAACAAACATTGATTGAACCTGCGCCTTTGTATCTCAATCAGCAATCAGCCAGGCATGTTGTATCAGGGTCTGGGCCAGCATTTACAGCTTTCAATTCAGCATCACAGTAAGAAGAGGTGGGTGAAGGATCAGTGTAGCCTTTCTGTGCTGGGAGCCCTGAAACCACATGCAACAGTTCAACCTGCTTTCATGCTCAGCCACACTCAGGTGGCACAAATATCATATAAATTTCGTAAACTACTAAAAAAATGTAAGGATAGTAACATGGGTAGATGACACCAAGGAAGTAGAGACCTGACAGTCTTGGAGGCCTACTGATACAGGTGACACGCATGAAGGAGATCAAACCAGGAGTCTAAACATTTACAAAAATTTGTGGCAGACACCAACAAAGAGGCATCAATTTCAGTAGAGTAGAACTAGTATAGCGAGGACTGACACCTCTTCCACTACAGCCAACTCAGCAGATGGAGAGGAGACTAACGGGCAGTGGTTCAATATCCCTCTGATACCAAATCCTGAGCTTAGATAAGTGGCAGCAGACGAACACTGCAACCCAAGGAGGGACAAGGAGGTGGCACCAGATGCTACTCCATGGCTAAACTACAGAAGGTGGCAGCTGACCCCCTACAGCAAGTAAGTTGCTACGGCCTGAAAGAGGGATGAAGAATGCAGGCAAGCACTGTATTGACTCTAGAACCACGGGACCAGCTGAGAAACAGAAAAGCATTGGCAGGTGCCGGCTGCACCGGGTATTAGACAGATGGACCGGTGTGATCTGGACCAGCTGATAGACAGAAGAACACAGACAGGTATGAGCAGATGGGCACAGTGTAGACAAGCAGACAGGCGGACCTGGGGAACCTGACAACTAGAAAGCATACAAGGAAAACTAACAATGTAGCTCAGTCACCGCCATATTGGAGAAGCCTTAAATAGAAGGTGTCGCACAGATATAGGCTGGGAATACCTTAGGTTGATGCGGGTGGTCCCTTTAAGAGGGAGGTACTGCACACATGGCCTAAGCATAGTGCCCAGACCTACAACTTAACCTTGATGGACACCGACACATAAGGGGCAAGATGAGGAGGTGATGTGTGAGAGAGAAACACTGAATGTCCTGTCTGATAGGGACGAGGAGATCAGAAAGTCTGTAGTAAGAGGGAATGGTCCACTGTGTCAAAGGTAGATGCCAGGTCCAGAAGAAGGAGGAGGATAAACTTGTGTCACTTTCATTTGGCAGATAGTAGGTCCTTGGTAACTTTAGTCAGGACAGATTCAGTGGAATGGTGCCGTCTGAAGCCAGATTATAAGCAAAGAGGGAACAAGAGGAGAGGTGGAAGGACAGTTCAAATTGGACGTGTTGCTCCAGTAGTTTGGAGGCATAGGGGAGAAATGATATGGGGAGATAGCTAGACACAAAGGATGGGTCTATGGCAGGCTTTTTGAGGATGGATGTGATTGAGGTATGTTTCAATCAGGAGGGAAGACACCAGTTGTTAGTGACAGGTTGAAGAAAGGTGGGAAAGACTTGTGATAAAGACGGTGGTAAAGTTTGGAATGAGGTGGGATGTTACTGTGTCAAGTTCACAGGTGCTGAAGCAAAGTCTTCAGCTGAGATGAGAGGAGAGGGAGGGGGAGCTGGTGGATGCAGGAGAGAATTGAAAGTACTGAATAACTGTTTAGGGTTGTGAGACAGGTATGATATGAGGGATGAGAAGTCAGTTTGTTTTACTGCAGTGAGCAATTGTGCAGCATTTTTACAAATTCTGTTACTGGGAGGGATGCTCCACTCCCTTTCTTTGGCAGCTGTACAGCGGTGCACTTTGTAAATGAGGGCCAGCAAGAACATGTGCTCCAGTAGATGGCAGTATCGGCATTAAGTGGCCTCTGCTCCTCTTCCTCCACCTTAACATCACACACAGTAAAGTCCTCAGTGATGGGACTCCAATTACCCTTGTTTTCCCCCATATCACAACTCTCCAACCACCCAACTGACTGTTTGGAACTACAGATTGCTGAGTTTGCAGATCTCTTCACAGATTGTATGCCATTGGCATCGGAAGTGTACACTAAAGTTTTAAAAGGAGGATATCATCTGCACCGATGGCAAAAATTTTCTCAGCTTGATCCATGGACGGGCAAAGTTTTTTTTTTTTAAATTCATTTATTGAACCATAAACAGGATATACAGCATACATTCTTGTATATGATAAGCACTGTATAGAGTACATATATTTCGCACAGTATTAGATGCAAAGCAAAATGTGCATACCGGTTTACATATGGGATAAAATGTAATATCAATTAAATTATACAAGCCTTTATATTATTGCTTAAGTAATAAAACCTATTTAACTTTTCTAAACCAAAACTATAACTACAAAAACTACTATGTCGCAGCCTGGTTCCACACAATCAACTATTTATTATGCAATGTCTCCACTCTACAGAGTAAGATGAGAGGAATTCCACCTCTCCCAGATCTTCTCAAAATTACCCGGGCACCCTCTATTTCGATACAGTGTACGCCCATATGGAATAATCGATTTTCACAAATCAATCCAGATCCTAAGGGAGGGACATGAGCCCCCCATCCACTGCAGTGCCAGTACCTTTCGTGCCATAAATAACATCTCCTGCAAAAAGATCCCGACATAGTGACCCCATGACTCCTCATCCCTTGCCCCAAACAAACAAGTGGCTCAAGGGAAAGAGGAGCTTGGATCAGGGAAGTTAATAATGATGTCATCTCCTTCCAATATTGTATAATAATAGGACACTGCCAGATCATATGACTAAAGTCTGCATCTAATGAATGACATCTCAAGCATTCCGATGACTGGAATCGGCCCATCTTGAAGACTCGAGTCGGAGTCAGATATGATTGGTTTATAATATATAGCTGTATCATTCTGTTATTAATAGACGGAGACACCCCAATCAGAGACTCCAGAATTTCTTCCCACTACTCTCCCTGTATATCGGGGATGAGCCTTTCCCATTTCCCTTTAGCCAAGTTCATGGCGGATTCCGCCCCTACTGACAGCATATATGTATATAAAGAGGAGATGAGACCCCGGGACCCTGCGATCTAAGGATTCCTAGCAAGGGTAGAGATGATATAGCCTTGTTTACCTCACACCTCTCATGTGCAACTGAAAGGCCAACCTTAATTGCAAATAACGGAAGAAATGGGATCTTGGGATGTCACATTTAACCTGTAACTGTTCAAAAGACAACAAGGTTCCATGATCATGCAAATCACCTATCGAGGAGACATTATGTTGAGTCCAGAATTCAGCAGAAGGGTGTTCAAGTAGTACCAGAAGATAACCATTATTCCACAAGGGCATTTCAGCCTCAATGTCTCCAAATCCAATCACCCTCTTAATCTGTCTCCACACTGATCGCACTAGATGAAGTAGGGGCAGCAAACGGGGGACATTTATTTTTTCCAATTCCAGAAAGCCCAGTGGGCAGTTAGCTCGTGCGGCGTGGAGCAGGTGGTTTTCAGAGTTAGGGAGATGATTATCAGGCATCCACTTGCTTATAGCTCTGGCCTGTCCAGCCAGATAATATAAAAAAAATCTGGTAACGCTGCCCCACCCCCCTTTTTAGGTCTTTGCAGGGTGGATAGCATAAGTTTGGGCATAGTTTTCCCCCATATAAAGGACGTAATTTGGGAGTTCAAATTCGCAAAGAAGGACCGGGCTACCACCACAGCACTGTGTTGAAGAGAGTAACTGAGCTTAGGGAGCAATATAATTTTGATTAAGTTAATACGTCTGGCTACAGATAGCGGGAGTTTACTCCAAATTGTAAATTTAATTTTAACCATTTCCAGCAATAGGTGTATGTTAAGCTGCAAATCTAGAGTGCTGCTTTGAGATATATGGACACCCAGATATTTAAAACTGGGTACAATAGGCAATGAGGAGAGAGTCTCAAGTTGTGGCATCTGGGCATGGGAGAGGGGCATCAGGGCAGATTTCTCACAATTTATATACAAGCCGGAATATTTACTGAATTTATTTATAGTGGCAATCACCCGTGTCAGTGTTTCCACCACTCTATCCATAAATATCACCATATTGTCAGCATATAAGCCTATGGTGTCTACCCGACCAGGTCTTTCTAAACCCTCAATAACAGGGGAAGATCTTATGTGAATTGCCAATGCCTCGATCGCAAGAGCAAAAAGGGCTGGGGAAAGGGGACATCCCTAATGGGTTCCTCTATGTAGTGAAAAGGACTCAGATATGGAACTATTTACAATGACACGGGCTTTGGGTTTCATATATAATATATTAACCCATTTTAGAAACCTGTCGCCAAATCCATTTATCTGCAAACATGCAAATAGGAAGGGCCACTCAAGGGAGTCTAAAGCCTTGGCCGCATCCAGCGATGCCTATGCCCATTTATTGTCTGGTACCAGAGAGCTATATTGGACCACCGACTGGACTCGTCTAATATTAATGGAAGTGCTCTTACCAGGCATAAAACCGATTTGGTCAGGGTGTATAAATTCCAGTATAATTGAGTTCAACCTGATGGCAAAGATTTTCGTAAAAATCTTATAGTCCACATTCACTAATGATATGGGGCAATAAGATCCACAGTCTAATGGGTCCTTCCCCTCCTTTTTAAGCACTATTATATTAGCCTCGTAGAATGACTCCGGCATAAGTCCCCCCTCCCAAATCCCCCGAAACACCATCAACAAAAGTGGCGCTAATATCTCCCAGTATTTCCTATATAATTCGATGGGACACCCATCTGGTCCAGGGGCCTTCCCAGAGGCCATGTCCATTATGGCGTTCTCTATCTCCTCCAAAGTGAATGCAGCGTCCATAAAGGTTTGCTGGGAAGGGCTTAGTGTCAGAAATGTTATATCTGACAGGTAGTCTAAACACCCCTGACCATCAATGTCACATTTATAGTTGTACAATGATCTATAATAATCATGAAAGCAGCTCAGTATTTCTTCAGTTGAAGATACCAAAGTACCATCTAAGCTACGAATCTGTAATATTGTGTTAGTAGCATTATGTTGAAGTACCAAATAGGCCAAGAATTTACTTGTCTGGTTCCCCAGCTTGAAATAAGATTGACGGGCAAAACTTAATTTACGCTTGGACTTGGTGTCTATGTGTTAGGTATATAACCTTTGAGCAGCCAACCACTCCACCCTATTGCCACTAGTCTGATCAGATATGTAAGCGGCCTCTGAATCCCTCAATCACTGTTCCATCTCATCATCCTCCCCTGATGTCACCTGCTTGATGTAAGAGATCATAGAGGATAAGCAACCCCTAAAAATATGCCTTAAGGGCATCCCAAAATAAATTAATATTCCGGGGTTCAGGGTGGGACGAGATGAAACAATGCAACTGATCAATCGTTCTATTGGGTGATTCGACCAACTTCAACCAGAAATTTTTCAATTTCCATACCATCCTGTTATTTAGTGGTCCGTATGTAAGTTTAAGAATGACCGGACTATGATCTGAAATCCCCCTACTGCCATGTTCTATATTATCCACCCATATTACTAGACCGCTGGATGCAAATATGTAATCTATGCGCGATAAGGAGCACTTAGTGGATGAATGGCAAGTATACTCCCTCTTCTCGGGGTATCGCGTTCTCCATAGATTCAGCCATCCACAACCTTCCATGAATTGTGACAGTTGAGATGTAGCCGGTGGGGCTCTCCCTGTATCCCATCACCCAATCTCAGTCTATTAAGACGGTTATTCATGACCATATTGAAATCCCCCATGCAGATGACATCTGCATCTGGATATTTCAGGGCAAAACTTATCACCTTCTGGAGAATTGACATATTAGCTGGTGGTGAGTTATAAATACATAAAATAACATATTTTCTAGAGTTAATTAGTGCATGCACAAACATGAAATGCCCCTCAGGATCCCTCCGGGCCTCCCTGGCCTCCCACTTAACGTCACTATGTATCAGTAGCGAAACCCCCCTTGAATAGCTGGTATGGAATGCGTGAATAAACCATTGTGCCCACGGTTTCTGCACACACAGAGCTGTATCTCTGGTCAGGTGTGTCTCCACCAAGGCCACATTGTGAGGACGATATTGTCGGATCTGTAAGAATACCTTAATTTTCTTCCGGGGGGTTTTAACAACCCTCACATTCCAGGTCATGCATATTATTTCAGACCCCATTTTTTGCTTATCTGGATATGGTGTGCATTAGTGCTCGAGCAAAGTTTAGAGACATCACATAGAGAGCAGGACTGCCATTGGCTGCTACTTCTACCTAAATAACAGTTAGAACTAAAACTATTGAGAAGGAAACAAAATAAGAACCTAACAATATAGGAGTAGAGTCCCACGCCCCTTTCAAAAAGCAAATAAGGGGACTCAGTGTCCGGTATTGTTGGTAAACTGGATACCTGTCGAGGAAGCCCCAACTAGGCCTTTAGTTGAAGGATTCAGGTTGGCAGCAAGTATATTAGGATTCCTTTGCAGGGGATCCCTTGTGGGACCGCAGCCACTTAGTCGTCGCCGCTGGATCTGTAAAAAAACACAGAGGAACCCCAGTTGACATCCCTGAGTCGTGCCAGATAGATCATGGAGTATATGATGTTCCGCTCTCTGAGCCGCCTCTTAATTTCGGTGAATTGTGCCCTATGTTTCTGAAGTTCCATGGAGAAATCCTGGAAAATAGAAATCACAGCATTATCAAACTTGATGGGGCTTTTTTGCTGTGCGAGACGCAAAATGGTATCTCTGTCTTTACAGTTGAGGAGACGTGCCAAGAAAGGTCTAGGTGGGGCTCCTGGAGGAAGGGGTTTTGTAGGAACCCTATGAGCCCTTTCGACGGCGAATACTGGAGAGTAGAGATGAGCGACTTTGCCTTTTTTCTGGTCGAGTCGGGTTTCATGAAACCCGACTTTCGCAAAAGTCGGGTCGAGCGAAATCGGCCGATTATCGTGAAAAGTCGAAAGCCGACTGAAACACGAAACCCAATGCAAGTCAATGGGGAAGCAAAGTCGGCAGGGAGTGGAGGACAGGAAACACACCTACAGTGCCCTTTTGAATGCCAAAAACATCAATTCTGATTACTGAAGCTTTTCAACCTTAATTTAGTTCATAATAAAAGTTACGCACTGAAAAATGGGGGTTATTTGGCTAAATTTGAGGGGGGGTAGGGCTGGCTCCAGGTTTTCATATGCCCTGGGCCAAAGAGCGCCCCTTTAACACGTACCACAACTCATGATGTTCCGATACCGCAGAGAAATAGTGGCATAGTACAATGAAAAATACTTCACTTTTTACATCTCATGACTGATATCCATTTTTATTAGCTCCAAAAACGGACAGTATATTACTCCATACAGTATTATGGCCACCGCATAGTGCGCTATACAGAGTAATGAGACTCATATATTTCTCCATACAGAATCAATGGTCCCATATAATGTTTGAAACAGTATATGATGAGCTCCACATAATGCTACAGTACATGTTGGTCCCCATGGATGAAGCTCCACTGTTTTATGGGCCCAAATAATGCTCCATACATAATGGGCCCCATTTCTAATGCTCTAGTGTATAATGTGCCCTGTAAATGCTGCTCCAGTGTCTGATGTCCACCTTTGGAATGCTCCAGTGTATGGTGGGCCCCATATATCATTCTCCAGAGTATAGTGCTCCCCAAAAATTGCTGTCCCAACATTGAAAACAATTAAATAAGTCTCCTCGCTATGGAATCCCTGTACTAGTCTGGATTCCTCATCGTCCCCATCGTCCATTTCACTGCACTTGGCTGTTTAGGCAGAGGGCGTACAGACGTGATGTCATTGCGCTCTCTGATCAGACTATCACTGTCAGGAAACGCGGAAGACGTCATGGCGGTGGAGCAGGGAGAGGTAAGTATTTCAACTTTGCAAGTGCTGTGATCTGGAGCAAGCAGGGGGGGCCCACTCGTTGGCGACGGCAGTGGCACAGGGCCCCTCTAATAGTACGGCGGTGTGTGGCGGTGTGTCTGATGGTGGGTGGGGGTGGGCCCGGGCCCTCCCACCGGCAGAGACACTTTTGCGTAATTTGAGGGGCTCTGTGCCATTGCCGTCGCCCATGAGTATGCCCCCCCACCAGCTCAAGGAACCTGCACTTTCATCTGCACCTTCCTCTTTGTCACCATGTAAGGTGGTATAGTATGCGGGAAGGTGAACCTGAGTTTCCTCTGGGTCAGATTCTGGCTGTGTAGAGTGTGAGGGGAATGTAGTGGTCTGGGTCAATGTACCAGCAGAATCATCTAGCAGTGGCTGGGCATCAGTGCACTTGTGGTGTCCCCAGGAGTACGGTCGCCACAGTGGCATTACCTTCCTCCTAGGGAGTGTGATGTCATGCTTGGGAGCAACGATGGATCTCTCTAGCAGTTAAACCAACACACAACACATTTCCCACTCCACGCCAGCAGGGAGAACTCTGAACATGACTGCTGAGGAGCTGCTCTCTGTGGTCGGGAGGAGGTAAGTTAGGCCATTCTGTGCAGGGAAGGGGAAGTGTGTGGACGTGAGAAGGGGAGCTGGAGGATGAGCAGAGTTAAGGCTCACTCCTAGCTGGAGCGCATGGTCCGGATTCCGGTCTCCGAGTTTGTAGGGACACTGACGTTCCTGCAGCAGAATCCGGAGGAAGTATCAGCTGTAAATGCTCTGTACCCAACTGAGGCTCGGAGGCCCCAGCAGCGACGTGTGTGAGCCAGAAGGAAAAGGCTACAGCTGTCAGCCATACGAGAAAGTTCCAAAAGAGAGTCAACGGGGGAACTTCATTGAACTCAGCACTGCGGGTTCCTCAGATAAGCGCTAGAACGGAGGCCACACTACCTATCTGCAGGGAGAGAAATCCAAGTTGGCTTCCAGGCTGACCAACTCCTTCTCCATCTGTACTCTGGGTCCTGGACAGCACCTACCAAGTACAGGTAAAGGAACTGCACGACTGTGTCTGTCATCTTTCTCCAGCGCCTGGCGCATGGCTCAGCTACATCCTGCACTGCACACCATCTCCCAACTCTTTCATCTGCCCTGCGACTACGGCCCTTCTACATCTTAGCTGCACCACAACATCTTTCCCACAGAAGCGACACTGCAGCGCTGGTCAGTCTAATCAGAAACCAGAGGTGGCGTCACGTATCATTCACCTATAAACGTAATTCGCCCTTTTGCATGGGCGCCCAGGGCCACGGAACGGGTCACCACCACCGTGACACATCCCTGTGAGACACAGGCCCAGTACCGATTAACCCCACTGCCCTGGCTGGCCACCCACACTCCATGTCAGATTCATCTTGGACTGGGGAATTCATGGTTTGACTTGATAACCCAGGCATGGTATGATAGAAAGAGCTACATGGAGTACTGTGAAGTGTGGCCTGCTGCCTCATTCAGTTTTGGTGGGGGTGCAGGACACAAGGAAAGGGGTTCTTCCTGACCAGGAGCCAGCACTTGACCACTCAGTGCTTGCAATTTTTTAAACTTCAGAAGAGGCGGGCAAATTTGATGGAGTCTGTTTCAGCAATGTAAGCCAAAACCAGTTCCTCATACTCCGCCTTTAAAAGCGGTTAACCTACTCCCAGAAAAGGTATCATTCCAGGTGTTCTGGAGCCAGATCATGATGCAGGCTCAACACCTCCTGCCTTAGCTGCTATTGTGCTTTTGCCACTACCAGCAGATGCACCACCACCATCATCACCAGCTGGCCCCCCCGCGCCCACTTCCACGGCCTCTTCCACCAATCTTCAAAATTTTGCACAAAATAGACACAAAATAACATCAGATATATGGCACTGTATCAGAAATGTACAGTTCTATTCAGTCAAAGGATAATTGTCAATCTCCATATATATTCCATCAGTGAAACAGAGACGCTCACAGGCTCAGTATGGATTAGACAAGAATATAAAAAGTAGACACAGTGTACAGTATCATCAGATAGCAGGTATATATAGCATAGTTTAAACATTAACAATGTACGTCTACATATCAGGAGTAGTGTTGAGCCACCTCGCTAGTGGTTTGGTTCGTCACACAGGAGGCAAGTTCGTTGAATGTTTGTCGAACCCCATGGAAAACAATGGCAGGCAAACACAAACACATACAAACACATAGAAAACAATTACAAAACACCTTGAAATGTGTCCCAAAGCAGAGAAAATGCTTAGAAGACAAAAATTACATATGGAAAAGGGCAACTACATTTAGAAAAGAGGTGGAGGAGTAAAAGGAGGAGGTGGAGGAGACACAGATATAGGCTTGTCATTTCCTTATGAAGTCAAGAAAGACTGGAAGAAAAATGTAAAATACCAACCAAAAAAAAAATTTCTGAAATCGAACACGATCATATACCATCGGACTTCCTACCAATAAATTATGCCAACTGGCGATCGGGTGGCGTTATTCCCACGAAACTCCAAACAGCGTCCATGAAGGCAAAGTGTTTGCTTTCCGGGGGCAGTATGATTGCAAAGCTGAACCTTAAAGGAATTTCCAAAAGGGCACCACCAGGAGTGGAGCCTGTGGCTTAATTGGACTCCACCCGGGAAACCACAACCATGCCACCTCAAGAAAAGATGCACATATTGAAAGCTATGTCGATTGTGCATGTGGTGTGGTATGTCCGTTTGTAGTTGTGCTAGCAACTTGTCAGCTTTATTCCGCTAATGAACGAGACTCCGGCATGCCCCCGCGGTATGGGTCAAGCTTACTAGAAGGATACGCGAGGCTCAGGCACTATCATGGTCTATTATGGCGTTACATGTCCGGGGCTGCATGCGCGCTACACTGAAAGGTCCAGCTTTTGTCGCTTACAGGTGCAGATAACCAGCAGAACACCGTTAGTGATGGGGATCTGTGATTCCAATTATTCCCCGTGAACGATGATTTCCCAGTAAGTGCAGGTCAACCGCAATTCCTGAATTAGGCCTAACCGGCAATCCTGAAAAAATGCAAAAAATTATGTGTCCAAACCATAGTTTCTGCAGCTTGATTAACAGCTCGGCAGCCGTTCTCAGGCCCAGTATGGATTCGGCAAGATTCTAGAAAGTTGATAAAGGGTACAGTTTCACCGGGTAACACGTATATATGTAGCATAGTTTACACATTAAAAACCTATGTCTATATTTCAGGATATCAGGAGGCAGGCTCAGACGGTCTCAGGCCCAGTATGGATTAGACGTGATTGGACAAAGGTGAGAAAGGGTACCGTATCACTGGATAACAGGTATGTATAGCATAGTTTACACATTAAAAACGTAGGTCTATATAACAGGAGGCAGGCTCAGACGGTCTCAGGCCCAGTATGGATTAGACGTGATTGGACAAAGGTGAGAAAGGGTACCGTATCACTGGATAACAGGTATGTATAGCATAGCTTACACATTAAAAACCTATGTCTATATAACAGGAGGCAGGCTCAGACGGTCTCAGGCCCTGTATGGATTAGACGTGATTGGACAAAGGTGAGAAAGTTTACCGTATCACAGGATAACAGGTATGTATAGCATAGTTTACACATTAAAAACGTAGGTCTATATATCAGGAGGCAGGCTCAGATGGTCTCAGGCCAGTATGGATTAGACGTGATTGGACAAAGGTGAGAAAGGGTAACGTATCACCGGATTACAGGTATGTATAGCATAGTTTACATATTAAAAACCTATGTCTATAGATCAGGAGGCAGGCTCAGACGGTCTCAGGCCCAGTATGGATTTGAACAGCTTGTACAAAATTGAGAAAGGGTACATTATCACTGGATAGCAGGTATATATAGCATAGTTTAAATATTTAAAATTTCCATGTTCTCAGTATGGATTAGAGAACAATCTAAATAGTAGAAAAAAGGAAATGTATTTGAAGCGTACACCAGTATACACTTTTGGTGGTATTTTTAAATCTTCATATATATTTCTGTCTCAGTAAGACAGTCCAGACTCTCCGCAATAGGAAATGAGATGCATACAAATACTGACATAAATTCTAGTGATTGCAGTAATCTATGAATTCCTATTCACGGGATAAACTTCTGTCACAATTCCTAGAGTCGATGCAGACCCTCAATTAATTAGTGTGTGGAGACAGCGAAAACCTTTCTTTGTGAAGAAAGTGTTGCTGTATCGCAGTACCGTTGATCCCATCGCCATTACTCATATCCATATAATTTTGGTCACAGGGAGAGATGTAAACATGGTGCTCACTGCCTATCATGCTCTGTCACGTAAGTTTGGAGTGCAAAAGACAGAAGCCACAGGCCGTAGGCGATTCATTTGGATTGGCATGAGAGGGCACATTTAAAAATGTGCGCTGGAATGTCACACGTCTGTGGGTAGGAAAATTGTGAAAGCTGATGAGAAACCACCACTGCATCTCATTGTGAGTCGACGTCCATAAGAAATGGAAGCCATTGATCATCTGAAGCTAGATCCCGGCCAGCGGAACAGGGCATAGCTATGTCTTAGGCCTCTTTCAGACATCCGGTGTCAGGGGTCCGGCGGCCTGCGGCGAATAGCCGGGCCGCCGGATCCGGCCTGCAGCGGTGACACCGGATGTACATGCGGCCCCTGATGCGGCTTGGAGGACATTTAAAGGAGCCGCAGCACCGGGGGTCGAGAGAGCCAGCCGGAGAGAGATCGGGAGGCGAGAGAGCAGCCAGAGAGACAGCGGGGGACAAGAGAGCAGCCGAAGAGACAGCGGGGGACGAGAGAGCAGCCGAAGAGAGAGCGGGGGACCAGAGAAAAGCCGAAGAGAGAGCGGGGGACGAGAGAGCAGCCAGAGAGACAGCGGGGGACGAGAGAGCAGCCAGAGAGACAGAGGGGGACGAGAGAGCCAGCCAAAGAAAGGTATGGAGCGTATGGAGAGAGAGAGAGAGAGAGCGAAGGGGAGGGGGAGAGAGAGAGAGAGAGATGCGCGCCGGGCACTTGTGGGGTTAAAACTCATAGTGCCCGGGCATGCGCAGTTGAAAAAGCCGGTCCGGCGCTGCAAAAAAACGTTGCAGCCAACGTTTTTTGCAGACGCCGGACGGCGCATGTTTGCCGTATCCGGCAAAACCTGGAGGCGCCGCATGTCCATCCGGCATGATGCGGCGATCATTATATTCTATGTGAAAAAACCGGATCCAATTCCGGATCCGGTTTACACAAATTTCGCCGCATCATGCCGGATTTAAAAAAACGGATGTGTGAAAGTAGCCTTAACCATCATCTTCTATCAGTTCACCAAATTTGTAGTGGCAGTCCCATGAAGGATTTGACAGCCCAGACTACACAGCGGAGGAGCAGGGAGAGGTAAACATTGCAAATGCTGGGGCCCTGCCCAAGCAAGGGGGGCCCACTCGTGGGCGTCGGTACTGGCACTGGGCCCCTCATAGTACGGCGGTGTGTCTGACGGCAGGTGTGCACTCCCACCCTCAGAGACACTTGATTGCACTATGAGGGACCCTGTGCCAGTGCCCGCTCCCAAGAGTCAGCCCACCCACCTGTCCAGGGCAACGGCACTCGCACGATTGCGTGCGCTAGGTGGTGACCTCGGCCATGGGGGGAGGAGGCAGCCCAGTTAAGGAGGTTTACAAAATGGCATATGTTGATGTGGGGCATTCACCTGCTGCTAAAGGCGAAATTGGTCAAGTCCCAGGAAGAGGCGGACCAAAGAAAGCCATTTTTCTGTCAACCTATGTGTCATCAGGGTAAGGTGTGACAAAATCCTTGGAAACCCATGCATGGTTCATTTTAATGAAGGTTAGATCATCCACATTTTGGGTCGACAGACGGGTCCTTTTTTCTGTCAGGATTGATCAAGCAGCACTGAAGACTCTTTCCGATAGCACACTTGCAGCTGGGCAAGCGAGCTCCTGTAAGGCATATTGTGCCAATTCAGGCCAGGTGTCCAGTTTAGCAGCCCAATAGTCAAATGGGAGTGACCTGTGAGGGAGAACATCGATATGGCAGGAAAAGTAGTTTGTAACCATAGTTGACAAGTGCTGTCTCCTGTCACTTTCAATTGATGCAGTATTACCAGTCATGTGAGTGGGACTTGAAGAATCAGTCCACAACATGGTCATGAAACCCCTTGTCATGATCTGAATTTGATCTGACAGTTTTAAAAGCACAGAGTGAACTTTTTTCCTTTTGGCAAGTTGCCAAAGTGACTTGACTGTCCCCGGTGGTGGTTAGTGGTATCGCACTTTAGGTTTAATGCGCACATAATTATGAATCAGGTGTGGGGCTCTATAAATGAGTCTCAGGGTGTGTAATCACTGCTGGTGATACTGATTCATTCATTGATTCTGAGTTGGTGAGAGCCTGGTGGAAGGATGGAGCTGAGGAGGAGTCCTGCACAGCTTAGCCAGGGGGGACGTGTGTCAGCTATGGTGTCTGGACAAACGGCTGGCATGGCGTGGTGGGGTCGCAGTGATGGTGTCGGCAGGAAGTGTCTGCATGGACTGGTGGAGTGGCGACTATGGAGAGTGGCACTCACCATGTGGGACTTGGCTGCTGAGCTGGACTCAAGCATGCTTGCCTTCGTGGCAGAAGCTGAACTCATCTTTGGGACTCTGTTACTAAGCGGCAGCAACTGGTGGTGGACTCTGCTCCAAGGCTGCACTATGGTGAAGGATCCTGTTATGGTGATGGATCCGGGTGGAGGAGAAGACGCACGCAGGTGGAGGGCTCTGTTGCAGGAGCATAAGCACAGAGCATAAAGCTAAGTGGTGTCCCCCTGTATTGTCTCTTCCCCTCATGTGTGTTATTAGTGCAGTGGTGGGAGTAGTTTCCGCACCGGCCTACTACCTAGTGAGGGTTTAGGGTCAGGGCGAGCAAGGGTTTAAGGTTCGCTTGCGGCAACAGGTGCGGAGCCTGTATAGGGAACGTAAGGAGTGCAGGGATGCTGGCTCAGGGGAGCTTAGGAGGTCTCCACGTCCCCATTCCCTATCGCAGGGCCCACCATTGTTAATGTTTCCCAGGTCCCCCTTATTATTTAAATTTGCTACTGGAGGCGCTGTATCCAGGGTCACGTGTGTTATGGGTCCGCCTTGCGGTATCATCTGCGTCCAGACACACGTGACCGTGACACCCCTGTTTTCAACACCACTTCAGATGTGTGCACCACCAACACCTCTTCCAAGTTGCCCCCAGCCCCTACGGCTCGTGTGACAACCATCACCACTGCTCTGTGCTGGAAATGCCTCAACCAACCGCTTTACCAGAGTTGCTTGTTTGTTAGCCAATACTAGGTCAAGGTTCTCCTGTGGCATGATGTTTTGGAATTTGCCTTTATAGCGTGGATCCAGGATTCTGGCCAACCTGTAGTCATCATCGTTCATCATTTTGGCAATGCGGGGGTCCCTTTTTAGAATCTGCAAGGCATAATCTGACATGTGGGCCAATGTTCCCGGTGTCAATGATGCACTGCGAGTGCTGGGTGGAGGAGCACTTTCAGGCAAATCCACATCCCTCCAGTCACGCACAAACCCAGCACCAGACCTTGCCACGCCAACATTTTCTCTTGCCCCATGAGAAGCATCGTCCTCCCCTATATAATCATCCCAATCATCATCCTCCTCCTCCTCTTCTTCCTCCACCTCGTCCACGACAGTTCCCTGAACAGACAATGGCTGACTGTCATCAAGGCTTCCCTCCTCCTCTTCCTCATCATCCTCAGCTGCAGACGCCTGCTCCTTGATGTGCGTCAAAGTTTGCATGAGCAGACGCATAAGTGGGATGCTCATGCTTATGATGGCGTCGTCTGCGCTTACCAGCCGTGTGCATTCCTCAAAACATTGAAGGACTTTACAGAGGTCTTTCAGCTTCGACCACTACACACTTGTCAACTCCATGTCTGCCCTTAAAGTTACTGCCCGTGTATCCTCCCACAAATGCATTAAGGCCTGCCTCTGTTCGCACAGCCGCTCAATCATGTGCAGGGTGGAGTTCCACCTTGTTGCAACGTCGATAATTAGGCGGTGCTTGGGAAGGTGGAGCAATCGCTGCAGCTTCTGCATACGACTGGAGTGGACCGGCGACCGGCGGATGTGCAAGCACAGTCTTCGAACCTTATGGAGCAGGCCTGTTAACTCCGGATAATTAGTGAGGAAGCACTGCACCACCAGGTTCAAGGTCTGAGCCAAGCAAGGTATGTGTCTGAGTTTTGAAAGGGCTATGGCTGCCACAAAATTCCGGCCGTTATCACTAACTACCTTGCCTGCCTCAAGATGTCGACTGCCCAGCCATGACTCAGTTTGTCGCTGAAAGTAGTCAGCCAGTACCTCCGCCGTGTGTCTGTTGCCCAAACACATCATCTGCAACACAGCCTGCTGACGCTTTCCACTAGCTGATTGATAGTGGGACACATCTTGTGCACCACTGTCAGCTGCGGATGCAGTGCTTGTGTGACTGCGCTCTGTGGACGAGCTTTCGCTTCTGGAGGAGGAGGAGGGTCGAACGCCTACAGCCAACTGTTTCCTATACCATGGGCTAGGCAGCACTGTGCCATCACAGCTGTCCCCTGTGGACCCTGCATCCACCACATTAACCCAGTGCACAGTGATGGACAAGTAACAGCCCTGGCCATGCCTACTGGACCATGCATCAGTTGTGAGGTGCACCTTTCCACTCACTGATTGCTTGAATGCATGGACAATGCGGTCTTTCACATGAAGGTGGAGGGCTGGGATGGCTTTGCGAGAAAAGAAGTGGCGACTGGGTAGGTCATAGCGTGGTACTGCGTAGGCCATGAGTTCATGGAAAGCTGCGCTTTCAACCTACCAATAGGGCATCATCTCTAACGAGATTAGTTTGGCAATGTGGACGTTCAAACCCAGTGTACGCGGATGAGAGGATGAGTACTTTCTTGTCCTACTCATAGTCTCTGGTAGGGTGAGCTGGACTTGAGAGATGCATATGGTGGAACTAGCGGTGGACATGGCGGACTGAGAGAGGGTTGATGATGGTGATGGAGTTGGTGTTCTTTATGATGGCCTAGATTCAGTCTTTCGTTGCAATAACAGTGTGATTCCCTGACTGATTTGCCCTTGCGACGACAACTCAACATTTGCTGCTGGTGGTGTGCTAACCGGTGGACTTACAGTGGGGGAAACAATGTAGCGTTGCTGACTACCTTCTTTGGGAGCAGTAGCACATGTGGTACGTGAGTTTTGGTAGTCTGTCCACGCTTGCAAGTGCATGGTGGTTAAATGTCTCAGCATGCAACTGGTATTCAAATTTCTCAGATTTTTCCCTCGGCTAAAGGTCTTTGCGCACTTCTTACAGATAACCTTTGCCTGATCATTAGGATTTTGTTCAAAAAAGTGCCACGCTGCACTCTTCCTTCTATGGAAGACATTTTGAGGCCTTGCACGCTGTGCTATTTTGACCGTCTGGCCAAGCTGTCCTGCAACACTTTTGGTTTTTGTAACCCGTTTTTGGACTGCTTCCGGGCCTGCCAGATAACAGCTGTTGCGATGTCGATGCCTGCTGCAGATGCTCCTCCACCTCCTCTGAGCTATTGGCAGCGGAACCCTCTACCCCCAATGTATGCCAATCTGGGTCAACAACTGGGTCATCCATCACCTCCTCTTCAATGTCATGTGCACCTTCCTCTGTGTCACTGTGTATGGTGGTATAGTATGCGGGAAGGGGCACCTGAGTTTCATCAGGGTCAGATTCTGGCTCAGTACACTGCGAGGACAATGTAGTGCTCTGAGTGAATGTACCAGCAGAATCATCTATCAGTGGCTGTGCATCAGTACACTCCATGTCAGATTCATCTTTGCCTGGGTAATTCACGATTTGACTTGATAACCCAGGCATGGTATATGAAAACTGCTCCATGGAGTAATCTGTAGTGTGGCCTGCTGCATCCTTCAATTTTGGCTGGGGTGAAGGACACAAGGAAAGGTGTGGTTCATGAACATGAGCCTCCAATGATGACTCAGTGCTTTTATTTTTTAAAACTTCAGAAGAGGAGGCAATAGAGCTGGAGGCTGAGTCAGCAATGTAAGCCAAAACTTGTTCTTGAAGCTCCGGCTTTAAAAGCGGTTTACCTACTCCCAGAAAAGGGAGCCTTCGAGGCCTTGTGGAGCCAGACGATGATGCAGGCTCAGCACCTCCTGCATTAGGTGCTATTTTGCTTTTGCCACTACCAGCAGATCCACCACCAACACCAACACCATCATTACCAGCTGCCAACCCCCGCCCACTTCCACGGACTCTTCCACCACACTTCCTCATTTTTGGGGAAAATGTACTCAAAAAACCACCAACTATAAGGTACTGTAAAACATGGTACAAGGTGTATATAGTAGTGGGGAGAATTGGAAACTCTGTAGACTTCAGTACACAGTTGGGTTCTGTCAGGCCCTGTTTATTTTCCACTGCAATGTGACAGGCAGATTCTGGATGTTGTAAGAAAGGTGGATAGAGGACTGTGGAGAATTGGAATTTCTCTACACTTCAGGACACACTTGGATTCTGTCAGGCCCTGTGTCTATAACACCGCAATGTGACCGGCAGAAATTGCCTAGTGTATGACAAACTACAAGGTGTATATAGAATTGGGCAGAATTGGAATCTCCCTAGAGTGTAGGTCTGTAAGAACGGACAAACTCCTCGACTTTTCCTTACAGAGTCACACACGTAGATAGATTCAATTTGGTCGTGATAACAGCCATTACACGGTACTGAGAGAGGAGCGTGCATGTACACCACTGCACAGTGTATGTAAAATTGTCAAGCTCAGTGTTTTTGTATACGGACTGACACACGCTGTCTCTCTCTAGTTTTGAATGTAATCAAACAGCAAATATACTAAACTGTTTGAAAAATGGACAAAACTATAAGGTGTAGGTCTGTAAGAACGGACAAACTCCTCGACTTTTCCTTACAGAGTCACACACGTAGATAGCTTCAATTTGGCCGTGATAACAGCCGTTACACGGTACTGTGTGAGGAGCGTACACCGCTGTACGGTGTGTGAAAAAATGAACGCTCACTACCTTACCAGGACAAAACATTACAATTTGGATTGCTTTTAAAAAAGCTGTTTGAACACCAGTGTGCACATAGCAATGCAGCTAGCCTTAAAAGATAGGCTAATCACCACCAGCGCTGCTGCACAAAAGCAAAAATCTTCACTTTTCACTGCACAGTAACTTCAGTGAAAAGCGCTAGCAGCAGAAGCAGTTTTTTTTTCTTTTTGCCTTCCTAACGCTCTCCCTACAGAATCAGCAGCTGCAGCAGCTCTCCCTATTCTGAGATCAGCATGAGTAACATGGCGGTCGGCGTCCCCGCCCTTTTAAACCCCCTGTGACGCCACACAAAGCAAGCCAATCACTTGCATGCCCTTCTCCAAGATGGTGGTGACCGCTGCCTATGTCATCACGTTGCCCACAGTGTCCGTTCTTCCGGATTGGCTGAAAAAGGGCGCTAAAGCATCTTTTGAAACGGGACTTTGGCGCTAAAGTCGCCAACCTCGTGGCCGACCTCACGCTAAGGTCGGGTTTCGTTTCATGAAACCCGACTTTGGTGAAAGTCGGCGACTTTTGAATTTTTTTCGACCCGTTTCGCTCAACTCTATTGGGGACATTATACTGTGTGTATGTGTTTGTGTTTGCATGTGTGTATGTGCATGCATGTGTACGTGCGGACATTATACTTTGTGTATATGCGTGTGTATGTGTGTTTGTGAGTGTGTGTGTATCTGTGTGTGTGCATGTACGGGCATGTGTGTTTGTGTGTATGGGGATATTATACTGTGTGTATGTGCGTGCGTGTGTATGTGCGTATCTGCGTGTGGGTATGCACAGGCGTGTATGCGCTTGCATGTGTATGTATGTATGTTTGTGCTTGTGTGTATGTGCGTGATTACGTGTGTGTATGTGTGGGTGCATGTGCGTGTGTGTAAGAGTATGTGGGAACATTATACTGTGTGTGTGCATGTGTGTTTGTATATGTGTGTGTGTTTATCTACATGTGTATATCTGCATGTGTGTATGCACGGGCGTGTGTGTGGTTTCATTATACTGTGTGTGAATGCATGTGCATATGTGTGTTTGTTTGTAAGTGCGTGCTTGCATGTGTGTATGTGCGTGCAAATGATTGTGTGTGTGGGGACATTACACTGTGTGTGTGCATGTGTGTATCTGCATATATACAGTATATATACATATATATGTATATATGTGTGTGTGTATGCAGTTGAGTGTATGTGTGTGCTTGTGTGTGTATGTGGGGACCTTATATGTAGAATCATAGAATCGTAGAGTTGGAAGGGACCTCCTGGGCCATCTGGTCCAACCCCCTGCTCAAAGCAGGATTCGCTAAATCATCCCAGTCAGATGTCTGTCCAGCCTCTGTTTGAAGACTTCCATTGAAGGAGAACTCACCACTTCTCGTGGCAGCCTGTTCCACTCATTGATCACTCTAACTGTCAAAAAGTTTTTCTAATATCTAATCTGTCTCCTCCCATTCAGTTTCATCCCATTGCTTCTAGTCTTTCCTTGTGCAAATGAGAATAAAGTTGATCCTTCTATAATGTGACAGCCCTTTAGATATTTGTAGACAGCTATTAAGTCTCCTCTCAGTCTTCTCTTTTGCAAACTAAACATTCCCAAATCCTGCAACCTTTCCTCATAAGACAGGGTTTGCAGACCGGTCACCATTCTGGTCGCTCTTTTCTGAACTTGCTCCAGTTTGTTGATGTCTTTTTTAAAATGTGGTGCCCAAAACTGGACACAATATTCCAGATGAGGTCTGACCAAAGAGGAGTAGAGGGAAATAATGACTTCACGTGATCTAGACTGTATGCTTCTGTTAATACATCCTAGAATTGCATTTGCCTTTTTTGCTGCTGCATCACACTGTTGACTCATATTCAGTCTGTGATCTATTAGTATACCCAAGTCTTTTTCACATGTGCTGTCACTTAGCCCTATTCCTCCCATTCTATATATGCTTTTTTCATTTTTATTGCCAAGATGTAGTACTTTGCATTTCTCCCTGTTAAAAACCATTCTGTTAGTTGCTGCCCACTTCTCCAGTTTATTTAAATCTTTTTGAATCCTCTCTCTCTCTTCTCTAGTATTAGCTATCCCTCCTAGCTTTGTGTCATCAGCAAATTTAATCAGTTTACCCTCAATTCCTTCATCTAAATCGTTGATAAAGATGTTGAACAATACAGGGCCCAGGACAGAGCCCTGTGGTACCCCACTTGAGACATTCTTCCAACTGGATGTGCAGCCATTTACGACCACTCTTTGGGTCCGATCACTAAGCCAGTTATGAATCCACCTAACAGTTGCCTTGTCCATTCCATACTTAGTCATTTTTTCAATAAGGATTGTATGAGAGACTTTGTCAAATGCTTTGCTGAAGTCAAGATATACTATATCTACAGCATTTCCTTGATCCACCCAATCAGTGATACCGTCATAGAAGGAAATTAAGTTAGTCTGACATGACTTATTAGTTACAAACCCATGCTGACTCTGTTTGATCACTTCATTCTTATCCAGGTATTGACATACATGTTGTTTAATAATTTGTTCAAAGATCTTTCCTGGTATAGAAGTCAGACTCACCGGCCTATGGTTGCCTGGGTCCACATTCTTCCCCTTTTTGAAGATAGGAACAACATTTGCTCTTCTCCAGTCTTCTGGCACTTCTCCTGTTCTCCAAGAATTTTCAAAGATTATGGAGAGGGGTTCAAAAATTTCTTCTGCTATCTCCTTCAGTACTCTGGGGTGTAATTCATCTGGACCTGGAGACTTGAATTCATTTAGGTTAGCTAAGTGTTTCCTCACTATCTTTCTGTTTATAGATATCCTGGATTCTTCTATTCCCTTAATAGGACAGTGAATAACAGTTGGTGTTACATTTCCTTTCTGAGAGAAAACAGATGTAAAATAGGAATTTAAAAGTTCAGCCTTCTCAACATCCTGTCTTACCATTTCATCATTTTCATCCTGTAAAAATCCTATAGCATCTTTGACTTTTCTTTTACTTTTGACATATCCCCAAAATCCTTTATTATTGCTTTTGACATCTCTTGCAAGCCTCAATTCATTTTCAGCTTTAGCTAATCTGATTTGTGCCCTGCAGGTTCTGCAGACAGAATTATATTCTTCTTTAGATATGCCTCCCTCTTTCCATTTTATAAACATTTTTTTCTTCCTTTTTAGCATGTGCTTAAGTTCTGTGTTCACCCATCCTGGTTTCCTTAAATGCTTCCTATTCTTCCCTCTTTTCGGAATTGTTAACAACTGTGCTTTGAGAATTTCATTTTTCAAGATTTCCCATCCTTCCTGGACATTTTTGTCTTTAAGGATATCCAGCCATTGGATCCCTCCAATTATCTTTCTGAATCCCTTAAAATCTGCCTTTCTGAAATCTAACCTTGACGTCTGAGTCTTCACAGGTCTTCCGCCTCTAGTTATCCAAAATTCTAAAATAGCATGGTCGCTACCTCCTAGGGTTCCAGCCACTTTTACCTCCTCAACCTTTTCCTCCCTGTTTATAAGGATTAGATCCAAGGTAGCAGTTCCCCTTGTTTTCTCCCCTACCTTTTGGAAGATAAAGTTGTCAGCAAGAGAGGATAAGAATTTCCGTGACCTGTTAGTTTTGCCTGAGAGAGATTCCCAACAAATGTCTGGATAGTTGAAATCTCCCATGACAACTATGTCATATTTTTTGGAGAACTTGGCCATTTGATGCATACAGAGTTCATCCATATCTTCAGCTTGCACAGGTGGCCTGTAGTAAATGCCTACAATGGTGTCCTTTCCATTGTTCTGTCCTTGTATTCTTACCCAAACAGTTTCCACAGAACTCCCAGTCTCTGAAGCTTCAATCTCTGTGCAGATATACGCGTTTCTAACATACAATGCAACACCCCCTCCTCGTTTATCAAGTCTGTTTCTTGCAAATAAGTTGTATCCTTCTAGTCTTGTATTCCAATCATGTGTATTGTCCCACCAAGTTTCAGTGATTCCAATGACATCATATTTTTTTACTGTGTTCGTAGTTCCAATTCTCCTTGTTTGTTGCCCATGCTTTGTGCATTAGTATAGAAACATTTTAGTTTGTGATTGATTTCTCTTTCTCCAATATTTTTATTAATTAGATTCTTTCGTCTTTGTTCTTCCTTTCCACTTCTAATAGCAGAGTTCTCAATAGCATTTGTCAGGTGTATGGCTTTTTCTGGTCTTTTGCTTCCCTTCCCATGTTGTTCTAGTTTAAAGCTCTCCTTACAAGTGTAGCAAGGCGACTTCCAAATACATGCTTTCCAGTCTTCGTAAGGTGCACCCCATCTCTAGCAAGTAGTCCATCGTATAAGTAGTTCACTCCGTGATCCAGAAATCCAAATCGTTGCTGATGGCACCATCGACGTAGCCAGTTGTTCACCTGCAGAATCTTATTCCACCTCCTTGTTCCATGGCCATCCACTGGGAGGATGGAAGAGAAGACCACCTGCGCTCCCAGTTCTTTCACTTTCTTGCCAAAGTCTTCAAAGTCTCTGCAGATGGTTTCCAGGTCGTTTCTTGCTGTGTCATTTGTCCCCACATGTAGTAGCAGGAATGGGTAGTCATCTGTAGGTCTGAAGAGTCCTGATATCCTGTCAGACACATCTTTAATTTTTGCACCTGGAAGACAGCACATTTCTCTTGAAGTTATATCCGGTCTGCAGATAGCGGCCTCTGTTCCTCTCAACAGGGAATCCCCCATGACCACCACTCTCCGTTTCTTCTTCACAACATTTTTCTTTCTCCATCCAGGAGGACTCTAAAGGCGTACAAGGTTGCTGTTTGTTGGCAAAGTCTTATCCTGATGTATTTCTTCATCGTTTTCCTGCGTGAGAGCCTGGTACTGGTTTCTGAGCAGTATGGGTGCTGACTGCCTCCTGATCCTCCTGCTTCTCTGGGTCACATGTCTCCATTCCTCTGTTTCTTCAGGTGCACTTCGAATTTCTTCTCTTTCTGTAACATGAAGAGATAATTCTGCTCTGTCCAAGAACTCTTCACCTTCCTTAATGATCTTCAACGTAGCTAACCTCTCTTCGAGATTTTGCAACTTTTCCTCCAACAGGGACACAAGCTTGCATTTGTGGCATGTGAAGTTTGGCTTTTCCACTGGTAAATCTGTGAACATGTAGCAAGAAATGCAGCTCACCAAATGGCTCCTGGCCTCTTCCATCTTGAGATTTCATAAAAACGATGAAAGATGAGCCAAAATTTGCGCGCCGATGTGTATGTATGTGTCTGTGGATGCATGTGTTTGTGTGTAAGTGCGTGCTTGTGTAAGTGCATGTTGGGACATTATGCTGTGTGTATATGTATCCATGTCTATGTGTGTATATATGTGAGCACATGTATGTATGTGTGTGTGGACATTCATGTGTGTGTGTGTGTACATTCATGTCTGTAGTGTGTGTGTGTGTGTGGGGTGTGTATCCCGCAGCTGCCTGCCCACACACCTACGTGCAGTCACAGCCAGCAAGAAAGACAGTGGTTTGTGGCCTGTGCTGGAGATGGGGTGCGGCGCCACCAGAGGGATCCTGTATCCCATCTCCAGCACAGGCCACGCTCTTTCCTGCCGGCTGTGACAGCACGGAGGTGGGTGGGCAGGCAGCTGCGGGATGCGGCGGAGGGCATCCAGTGGGGCGAGTATCCCAGCAGGGGTCCGGCGGTGGCGGTGGGGGTCCCGATGGGGTTGCGGCGGTGGAGGGTGTCCCGGTGGTGGTCCGGCGGAGGCGGCAGGGGTCCCGATGGGGGTCAAGCAACAGCGGGTGTCCCGGCGGCGGTCAGGTGGTGGGGTCCCAGCAGGGGTCCGCCGGCGGCGGTGGGTGTCCCGGTGGGGGTCTGGCGGCAGCGGGTGTCCCAGCGGGGGTCCCGCTGGTGGTACTGCGCAAGAGCCTGGTACCACCAGCAGGTGCCATATTGGAATACCCATCACTTGGGTATTCCAATATGGCGGTCGGCATACTTCCGGTGCAGCGCGGTGGATTGTGGGATAGCGACACAATCGCCGGAAGCTGTGACAGAGCAGACTAGCAATTATATATTAGATTATATATATATATATATATATATATATATATATATATATATTATATTATAAACTAGCTAAAGAGCCCAGCGTTGCCCGGGCATGGTATCTAACTATGGTTAGTTATAACAAACCGCAGTGATACTGTCTGTTATGCTGTGCGTCTAATCCTATCCTGTGATACTCTCTGCTGAGCTGTGTATCTAATTAAATCCTGTGTGCTACTGTCTGCTGAGCCGTGTATCTAATCCTATCCTGTGTGATACTATCTGCTGAACTGTGTATCTAATCCTATCCTGTGTGTTACTGTCTTCTGACCTGTGTATAAAATCCTATCCTGTGTGATACTGTCTGCTGAGCCGTGTATCTAACCCTATCCTGAGTGATACTGACTGCTGAGCCATGTATCTAATCCTATCCTTTGTGTTACTGTCTGCTGAGCCATGTATCTAACCCTATCCTGTGTGATACTGACTGCTGAGCCGTGTATCTAATCCTATCCTGTGTGCTACTATCTGCTGAGTCTGCTAACCTGTGTATCTAATCCTATCCTGTGTGATACTGTCTGCTGAGCCGTGTATCTAATTCTATCCTGTGTGATTCTGTCTGCTGAACTGTGTGTCTAATCCTATCCTGTGTGATACTCTCTGCTCTAATTCTATCCTGTGTGATACTGTCTGCTGAACCATGTATCTAATCCTATCCTGTGTAATACAGTCTGTCGAGCTGTGTATCTAATCCTATCCTGTGTGATACAGTCTGCTGAGCCGTGTATCTAATCCTATCATGTGTTAATGACTGCTGAGCTGTGTATCTAATCATATCCTGTGTGATACAGTCTGCTGAGCTGTGTATAAAATCCTATCCTGTGTGATACTGGGCTCCCCCTGCAGTCTGTGTCAGAGGGTGATCTGTGTCAGCACGGTAATAAATTGTGCTACTTCCAGCTTTACAGAAGGATGATAACACCATAGAAATGATAAGAATTATAGGCCTCAGTTACCACAACTGTCTACAAGAAAAACTGTTACTCATAGCAACCAATCACAGCTCAACTTTCATCTTTTAAACAGCTCTGGTGAAATTAAAGATGCTTAGTGATTGGTTGCTGATGGCTGATACACACACAGACACATATACTCATTTATATATATATATATATATATATATATATATATATATAGATATCATATATATCATATATATATGATATATATATGATATGTGTGTGTTTTGATGAATATTTTGTTTTAAAATGATGTGTAAAGGACAGAGAACTGCTGTATGTAAAGCTCATGTTAATATCGCATTGCATACGGATTGCATGGGCATGTCATACGGATGTCATATGGATGTTTGGTTTAAAAATTGCACAGAAATCGCATTGCACTCACATGACACTCGCATGGCAGTCGTCCGTTTTTTCGGTCTGGAAATCAGACCATTTTTTTATCTCGCAGATGGATATGAGCCCTTAGAAGGACTGTTGGTTTAGCTGGATTTGTGTAATCTATGATGGTATACACACTTTAACGTATAAACCCTCCTATCTGACCCTATCTCGGCAGCAGCTTTCCCTACACTGTCTGATTCCGGATGTGACTGTGACGAGAAGGGCGGCAGCAGGTCTCTTATAGACCTGATGATGCTGTGCGGTCAGTCAATCACTGTAATACCACATCAAGGATCGCTGCGGCATTACAGTGTGTGGCCGACATTCCCTGCATGTTGATTGGTGCTCTAAAGAGCTCCAAACTTGCAGGACGGAGAACCGAGCTCCCACCCAATAATCCTGGAAATGCTTGGCGCTCGCCAAGTACCGCGAGTACGATGATACTTGAGCGAGTAACGAGCATTACCAAGCCTGCTCGCTCATCACTAATAAAGACCATGGAACTGAAAGAAAATATGGACAAATGTGGAGCAGAAGGAAGTCCACACATTACAAAAGGTGTGGCACCATGGAAAGCTAATGTAACAGTGTATAACCCCCTCATTCTGTCTTCTTGAACCAAAAGGAATCATTAAATGCATTAGCACTGACCTGGCCTGCACCTGGTGATGGGATTGTGCATCATTGTTTTTCATTGTGGGTGGCATCATTACTACACAAACCTTGAGAAACTGCTCAGAAACAGAATTTTTGGGACTGAGTTGGATATGGACAGGACTTCAATGACTTTATTTCAGGTTTCATGTTATATTTCAAAAGGTATTTAACCCCTTTGCCCCCAAGGGTGGTTTGCATGTTAATGACCAGGCCAAATTTTTACAATTCTGACCACTGTCACTTTATGAGGAAATAACTCTGGAACGCTTATATGGATCCTGGTAATTATGACAATGTTTTCTTGTGGCATATTGTACTTTATGAAAGTTGTAAAATTTCTTTGATATGCCTTGCATTTATTTGTGAAAAAAATGGAAATTTGGCAAAAAAATTTAAAATTTAGCAATTTTACAAATTTGAATTTTCATGCCCTTGAAACAGAGCAATATGTCACACAAAATAGTTAATAAATAACATTTCCCACATGTCTACTTTACATGAACACAATTTTGGAACCAACGATTTCTCATTTTTACAACACCATTTTTTTTAGGGACCACATCACATTTAAAGTCACTTTGAGGGGTCTATATGATAAAAAATAGTCAAAACTGACACCATTCTAAAAACTGCACCACTCAAGGTGCTGAAAACCACACTCAAGAAGTTTATTAACCCTTCAGGTGATTCACAGGATTTTTTGTAATGATTAAAAAATGAATATTTAACTTTTTTTCACAAAAAATTTACTTCAGCTCCAAATTGTTTTCTTTTATCAAGGGTAACAGGAGAAATTGGACCTCAAAAGTTGTATGATTTGTCCTGAGTATGCTGATACCCCATATATGCAGGTAAAACACTGTTTGGGCGCATGGCAGAACTCGGAAGGGAAGAAGCGCCATTTGACTTTTCAATGCAAAATTGGCTGGAATTGAGATCGGATGCCATGTCGCCTGTGGAGATCCCCTGATATGCCTAAACAGTGGAAACCCCCACAAGTGACACCATTTTGGAAACTAGACCCACTAAGGAACTTATCTAGATGTGTGGTGAGCATTTTGAACCCCCAAGTGCTTCACAGAAGTTTATAATGTAGAGCCGTAAAAATAAAAAATCTTATTTTTCTCACAAAAATATTCTTTTTTGCCCCCAATTTTTTTCACAAGGGTAACAGAAGAAATTGGACCCCAAAAGTTGTGCAATTTGTCCTGAGTATGCTGATATCTCATATGTGGGGGTAAACCACTGTTTTGGCACATGGCAGAGCTCGGAAGGGAAGGAGCACCGTTTCACTTTTTATAACGCAGAATTGGCTGGAATTCAGTTCAGATACATGTTGCATTTAGAGAGACCCTGATGTGCCTAAACATTGGAAACCCCCCAATTTTAACTCCAACCCTAACCCCAACACATCTCTAACACTAATCCCAACCCTAACCCTAACACACCCCTAACCCTAATCCCAACCCTAACCCTAATCCTAAGTTTAGCCCCAACCCTAAATTTAGCCTGAAGTCTAACCCTAACTTTAACCCCAACCCTAACCCTAACTTTAGCCACAACTCTATCCCTAACTTTAGCCCCAACCTTAGCCCTAATGGCAAAATGGAAATAAATACTTTTTTATTTAATTATTTTTACCTAACTAAGGGGGTGATGAGGGGGGTTTGAGTTACTATTTAGTGGGTTATTACAGTGGGTTTTTATATTTGGCAGCTATCACACACTAAAAGACGCTTTTTATTGCAAAAAATAGTTTTTGCATCACCACATTTTGAGAGCTATAATATTTCCATATTTTGGCCCACAGAGTCATGTGAGGTCATGTTTTTTGAGGGACGAGTTGACATTTTTATTGGTACCGTTTTCAGGCACATGACATTTTTTGATCACTTTTTATTCCGATTTTTGGGAGGCAGAATGAACAAAAATCAGCAATTCATGAATTTCTTTTGGGGGGGAGTTTATACCATTCCGTATGTGGTAAAATTGATACAGCAGTTTTATTCTTCGGGTCAGTACGATGACAGCAATACCTCATTTTTTTTTTTATGTTTTGGCGCTTTTATACAATGAAAAATATTTTTTAGAAAAAATAATTATTTTTTATTTTTGCATCACTTTATTCTGAGACCTATAGCTTTTTTATTTTTTCTGGTGATGGAAAAATAATTGGCAGCTTGTTTTTTGTGGGACAAGATGACGTTTTCAACGGTACCATGTTTATTTATATCTGTCTTTTTGATTGCGAGTTATTCCACTTTTTGTTTGGTGGTATGATGATAAAGCATTGTTTTTTTGCCATTTTTTAATAGTATTCACTAAAGGGGTTAACTAGTAGGGCAGTTTTATAGGTTTGGTCGTTACGGACATGGCAATACTAAATATGTGTAATTTTATTGTTTAGAATTTTTTTATTCAAATATTGATTTAATGATGAAATAAATAATGATTTTTTAATTATTTATTAGTTTTTTAAATATTTTTCCAATTATTTAATAAAATGTTTTTTATTTCATTCTTACTTTTACATTGTGACCCACTATGGGACACTCATTTTGTGCAGACTGATTGCTTATATGGCATGCAGATCTGCATGCCATATAAGGTGTCAGCGCTGCAGTTTCTGTGCACTGACTGCCGAGACTTCCTGACATGCACTGCACATGACTGGAAGTCTCTGAGCTCTGGTGTCATCATGACGACATCGGGTTGCCATGGGAGGATCACTTCTGATAGCCCCTCTGCCTGCTCCCGAAATGCTGCAATCATGTTTGATCGCAGTGTTCAGGGGGTTAAAATTCCGGGATCGGTCCTGGCACTTAGTGCCGGGTGTCAGCTGTGAGAATCAGCTGACACCCGGCCGCAATCAGCCATGCTCCCCTCGTGAGTGCGGCTGATCGTGTATGACGTACTATTCCGTCCATGGGCATTAAGGCCCAGGGCACATGGACGGGATAGTATGTCATATGTCAGAAAGGGGTTAAAGAAGTAGGTCCTGGTCATATCTACCATCCCAGTGACTGATCTATAGAGGGATTTAAAGAAGCACAGAATGCATGTTTTGGATTGTTGTTGTGTTATATCTTGGATGGACTAGGATCTTGTGCTACGACCAGATCCTGGTACCACTGCCAGGATGAATAGAGATTTGGAATCATGTGTCTTTTATCGTTGGACACCTGTTATATCTTCCCAGCCGGATATGGTGAGTTGTTCTCAGAAATAGTGTGGCTTGTTTTGTTTGGTGTCAGAATATGAATTGGCCCTGCCAGACATGTTTTTCTTGTTGTTGCTGTCTTATAATATTGTGAGCTTGTGCCAAGGTTCTGTGGAATATTTTTCAACTGACTTGATAACATTTCTTTGTTTACTCGTCAGCCATACATGCTTCCCTCAGGGAGACCTATTACAAAGTCCGTGGAAATTTCAGACCAAGGATCTTGTGGAATAAGCAGCAGTTTTAACAAACTTAGAGGTGTTTGACAATAAAATTTGAACTATGCACATTTCCAATCAACTCTTCGACATCTTTTTCCTTTTTTGTCACCGATAGAAATGTTGAAGGAGTTCTGCTGTAACTCCTGGGTGACTGAAAAGTACAGAAGAGTAGGCCCAAGTCAAGAGCCTTTGGTGAAGAACTTTAGAAGTGAAGGAATATATTTTGAGTGGATAATTTGTTGTAGATGTAACAGAACCATTATTACATCCAATTTCTATTACATTAGAGAGTGTTTCTTTTGCAGAATCACATTCATCAAAAGATATGAAAAGAGCATCTGCTCTGATTATTTTCCCATTTGAATGATATGTGAAGAAAAATTCAAACTGTGATAGGAAATCAAGGGATTCAGCATAAATGAATATTCTCCATTTTTTATGGTCCTTATTAATGGGCACTAGAAACTTAACTCTTTCAAGTAGATAATGACACACCTCCAAAGCTAGTTTAACTTTTAGAAGCTCTCAATTACCAATAAAGTATTCCCTTTCTGTGGGAAAGAATTTCCTAGAGCAAAAATTGCAAAGATGCATTCTAGATTGAGAAGAATGCTAAATTAGAACTGATTCCTGATCATTTACAGTATTTCAAGGAAAATGGCCTGTCTACATTTGGGTGATGACAAACCCACTTCTAAGTGAGAGCCATAAGATAAGCCACCACTTGGAAATAGTTCTTTTGGAAAATGATAGCAATAATTTGCAAAGGGAGTAAAGGCTTACAGAATATTGCCACTTTTTTCTGGGTCTTTATACCAACCTCCTTGAGAGCTGATACATCTTAAAAGTGGCAGTTCATTACTCTGATTTTTCTAATTTGGCATAGAGATGATTTTGTCACAGTCTCTTTAACACTTAGTAGACATGAAGTTGGTGTGAATTCATAACTTTAGAGATTGGATGTCACCTAAATAAACTCAGACATACTGGTACAGAAAATTAGAGAAAATTTCAGTAACGGAACATTAGAGCATGGCCAAAGCATTGAATAATCTATGACAAGGTATTCATAATGACCATCTTAGGGATTTCCCAAGAAAAGGGAAACAGCATCATCCAGGTTATCGATAGCAATCTCTTGGCCAAGAAAGTTGTCAAACTCCTTTATGTGAGTTCTATGACAGTTGGAAGAATACAAAATGAAGTCCATCCATCCATTCAGAAGTCAAAAGGTGGATATCCAGGCAAAGTATCGGCATCAACAAGTAGACTCATCCCAAGGTCTATCACTTGTGGGTGACAAACACGGTAGTTGAAGTGGCTCGTATGCTTCATAATAGTGAGATCATAGATGTCGATGCAAGCACAGTGCAATTCACATTAGGCAACTCTGGATTGGTGGCCAGAAAAAAGGTGAAGAATCCTCAACTTTAATATTGTCATAAGAAGTGGGTAGCAGAGACACCAGGGTACTCACCAGCGAGACTCCCATCCTGCTCCTTCTGAGTCTGCTGCTGCCCAGGGTGCGTGCACTCCTAGCAAGTCGCCAGGCACTGTGCTTAGGGCGTGCGTGCACATTTTCTCTTTCTTAAAGGGGCTGTGCTTGTTCCACTAAAGTGTCACCAGCAAATAGCTGGAGGTCACTTACTATTTAAACCACCTTCTCCAGCATGAAGGTGCCTGTGTAATGTTGTGAGTTTTTTCCTAAGACGCTTTTCAGTTCTCAGGATGAGTACTTGCATCTCAGCCTGCTCTACCCGCCAGTGCTTTCTTCAAAGGTAACCAAGTCTGCTGCACCTGTCAGTGCTTTCCTCAACTGCAGCCAAGCATAGCTGCACCCGACAGTGCTCACCTCAATGGTAGCCAATCCAGCTGTACCTGCCAGTGCTCACCTCAATGGCAGCCCAGCCAGCTGCACCCGCCATTGCTCATCTCTCCGTCAGACTTTCCTGTCTGCATATGAAGTTCCTGTCATCTTCTCTGCCTGCCTGCATCTGTTGGACATTCCCCCGGGCCATCCCAGCTATCCATTCCTACGGGTCAGCAGCCATCTACCCAAGGTCAGTTCTGGAGTAGCACCTGGATCATCTCTCTAGTCTCTCATTAGCTACTGCATGTCCATGGTCATATTGGGTGAGGCTCCTAGTTACACCCCTCCAGGTTTTTCTTTGGCTTTGGCACAGTGGTTCCACCACCCAGCCTGTTACAAAGTGTTGGTTCGCGTTTGCAAACAAATATGGAAAGTGGACATTTAATGAATTGAAATGGGTGATTTGGAGTGATAACACAAAAGTCAATAGACTAGGCTCTGATATTTGAAAATGGGTCTTGAAGAAACAAGGAAAAAAGAGGGTAAGGTATTGAGAAATTATTATTATTATTATTATTATTATTTATTGTTATAGCGCCATTTATTCCATGGCGCTTTACATGTGAGGAGCGGTATACATAAAAACAAGTACAATAATCTTAAACAATACAAGTCATAACTGGTACAGGAGGAGAGAGGACCCTGCCCGCGAGGGCTCACAATCTTCAAGGGATGGGTGATAATACAGTAGGCGAGGGTAGAGCTGGTCGTGCAGCGGTTTGGTCGATCGGTGGTTACTGCAGGTTATAGGCTTGTCGGAAGAGGTGGGTCTTCAGGCTCTTTTTGAAGGTTTCGATGGTAGGTGAGAGTCTGATATGTTGTGGTAGAGAGTTCCAGAGTAGGGGTGATGCGCGAGAGAAATCTTGTATGCGATTGTGGGAAGAGGAGATAAGACGGGAGTAGAGAAGGAGATCTTGTGAGGATCGGAGGTTGCGTGCGGGAAAGTACCGGGAGACGAGGTCACAGATGTATGGAGGAGACCAGTTGTGGATGGCTTTGTATGTCATGGTTAGGGTTTTGTAATGAAGTCTCTGGGCAATTGGGAGCCAGTGAAGGGATTGACAGAGGGGAGAAGCTGGGGAATAGCGGGGGGACAGGTGGATTAGTCGGGCAGCAGAGTTTAGAATAGATTGGAGGGGTGCGAGAGTGCTTGAGGGGAGGCCACAGAGCATGAGGTTGCAGTAGTCAAGGCGAGAGATGATGAGGGCATGGACTAGGGTTTTTGCAGATTCTTGGGTGAGGAATGAACGGATTCGTGAAATATTTTTGAGTTGAAGTCGGCAGGAAGTGGAAAGGGTTTGGATATGTGGTTTGAAGGAGAGATCAGCGTCAAGGATTACTCCGAGGCAGCGAGCTTGTGGGACTAGGGAGAGTGGGCAGTCATTTACTGTAATTGATAGGTTCATAGGGGGGGTCACGTGAGATGGGGGAAAGATGATGAATTCTGTTTTGTCCATGTTGAGTTTCAGAAATCTAGCGGAGAAGAAGGATGAAATAGTGGACAGACATTGAGCGATTCTGGTTAGTAGGGAGGTGATATCTGGTCCAGAGATGTAGATCTGTGTGTCATCAGCATAAAGATGATACTGAAAGCCATGAGATTCTATGAGCTGTCCCAGGCCAAAGGTGTAAATAGAGAACAGCAGGGGCCCAAGGACTGAACCTTGTGGGACTCCGACAGATAGGGGGCGAGGTGAGGAGGTGGTGTGTGAGTGGGAGACGCTGAATGTCCGGTCTGTTAGGTATGATGAGATCCAGGAGAGGGCCAAGTCTGTGATGCCGAGGGATGAGAGGGTCTGTAATAATAGGGAATGGTCCACTGTGTCAAAGGCAGCCAACAGGTCCAGGAGGAGGAGGACAGAGTAGTGTCGCTTGCTCTTGGCAGTTAAGAGGTCATTGGTGACCTTAGTAAGGGCAGTTTCAGTGGAGTGGTGTGACCGGAAGCCAGATTGTAAGCGGTCGAAGAGGGAGCAAGAAGAGAGATGGGAGGACAGTTCAAGGTAGACGTGTTGTTCCAGTAGCTTGGAGGCGTATGGGAGAAGTGATATAGGGCGATAGCTAGATACAGAGGATGGGTCAAGAGAGGGCTTTTTGAGGATAGGTGTGATGGAGGCATGTTTAAAGCTTGAGGGGAAAACACCAGTTGTTAGTGATAGGTTGAAGAGATGGGTTAGGGTTGGGATGAAGACTGTGGTGAGGTTTGGGATGAAGTGGGATGGGATCGGGTCGAGTGCACAGGTGGTGAGATGTGATCTTGAGAGTAGAGAGGAGAGTCGATCTTCTGTAATGGTGGAGACGTTGGTTTTGAAGGTGGAGGGCTGGGAAGTCGGGAGGAGGGGCTCTGGGGGTTGTTGACCAAAACTGTCCCTGATGTTATCAATTTTCTGCTTGAAAAATGAGGCAAAGTCTTCAGCTGAGATGAGTGGGGAGGGAGGAGGTGCTGGGGGGCGGAGAAGAGAATTGAAGGTGTTGAATAACTGTTTAGGGTTGTGAGACAGGGAGGATATGAGAGATGAGAAGTAGGTTTGTTTAGCTGTGGCGAGTGTGGTCTTGAAAGTAGTGAGGGACTGTTTGAATGCGATGAAGTGCTCGTTGGAGTGGGATCTTTTCCATCTGCGCTCAGCAGCCCTGGAAGCTCGCCTCAGCTCTTTGGTCAGGCTGGTGTGCCAGGGCTGTCTGTTGATTTTGCGAGTTTTGGTATGTGTAAGTGGGGCAGCGGATTCCAAAGCTACAGCTATTGTGGTGTTATATAGAGCGGCAGCGTCATCCGCATTGTGTAAGGAACTTATATCTGTAAGAGGGAGGAGGGATTCAGAGAATGAGTGTAGGTCAAGGTGTTTAAGATTCCTGCGAGGGTGTGAAAGTTTGTGGGGTGGGGATTGTAGACATGGAGTGAAGAGGGAAGAGAATGTGAGCAGGTTGTGGTCAGAGAGAGGAAGAGGTGAGTTAGAGAGGTTAGATAGGGAGCAGAGGCAGGTGAAGATGAGGTCCAGTGTGTGGCCATCTTTGTGGGTGGCTGTAGAAGACCATTGAGTGAGGCCGAAGGAGGAAGTGAGAGATAGAAGTTTAGTGGCAGCTGAGAGGGAAGTGTCAATGGGGATGTTGAAGTCGCCCATGATGATAGTAGGGATGTCCGCGGAAAGGAAATGAAGTAACCAGGTGGTGAAATGGTCAAAGAAGGTGGTGGCTGGCCCTGGGGGGCGGTAGATGACAGCCAGTTGGAGGTTGGAGGGGGAGTAGATGCGCACAGAGTGCACCTCAAAGGAAGGGAGGGTAACAGAGGGTGGCAGTGGGATTGGGGTGAAGGAGCAGGTATCTGACAGGAGAAAACCAACTCCTCCGCCATGTTTGCTGCTGGGGTGGGGGGTGTGAGAAAGGTGGAAGCCGCCACACGAAAGTGCAGCAGGAGAGGCTGTGTCAGAAGGGGTGAGCCAGGTTTCGGTGATGGCGAGGAAGGAAAGTTTGATAGTAACAAAAAGATCATGGATGTAGGAAAGCTTGTTGCAGACAGAGCGAGCGTTCCACAGAGCTCCTGTTAGTGGGACTGGGGAAGCGGGGGCTGGGTGAATGGGTATAAGGTTGGAGAGGTTACGGAAGGCTGTGATAGAGCGTGGATGGGAGGTAGAAATGACTGTGGGAATGTGGTGAGGAGGACCAGGATTTGGAGAGATATCACCAGCAGTGAGAAGGAGCAGAGAAAGTGTTAGCAGGTGGGAGCAGGAGAGGGCATGAGGGGGCTGTCTGTGTTTGGAGACAGAGGATTGTATGTTAACCTCTTCACGACCGCCCACAGTAGATAAACGTTGGCGCTTGCTGGGCTTTGTGCAGCGCCGACGTTTATCTACTGTCGGTGGTTTTGTGCCCCCCGGGACCCCCACATACCTTACAACGCGGGGATCCCGGTGCGCAATGCATGCTGGGATCCCCGACGTCATCGAGACCTGATTGGTTCAGGTCCCGATGACGTCAGCGTCACAGCAGCCAATGGGAGCGATCGCTGGGAAAGCTGCTTGTTTCCCGGCGATCTCCCTCATTGTAACACGGCTTCTCCCTCTGATCTAACACTGACAGCTGATCAGAGGTGAAGCAGCGTTATTGTGTGACTAGATCGCTGCCTGGCACAGCTGATCGCTGCCTGGCACAGCTGTGCCAGGCAGCGATCTTGTCACACAGTAACGGTGCTTCACCTCTGATCATCTGTCATTGTGAGATCAGAGGAGAAGTCGCGTTATTATGTGCCAGGCAGCGATCTTGTCACATAGTAACGCTGCTTCTCCTCTGATCTCACACTGACAGATGATCAGAGGTGAAGTGGCGTTACTATGAGTCAGATCGCAGGGCAGCGATCTTGTGACAAAAATAAAAAAAAAGTAAAAAAAAAAAAAATGCTAGGGCTAGGGTTAGGGTTAGGGCTAGGGCTAGGGTTAGGGTTAGGGCTAGGGCTAGGGTTAGGGTTAGGGTTAGGGCTGGGGCTAGGGTTAGGGTTAGGGTTAGGGCTAGGGTTAGGGCTAGGGTTAGGGCTAGGGCTAGGGTTAGGGCTTGGGCTAGGGCTAGGGCTGGGATTAAGGTTATGGGTGTGTTGGTGTTAGGTTTGTGGTTAGGGTTATGGTTAGGGCTGAGATTAGGGTTAGGGGTGTGTTGGGGTTAGGATTGGAATTAGAATTGGGGGTTTCCACTGTTTAGGTACATCAGGGGCTCTGTAAATGCAATATGACGCCCGCAGACCATTCCATCAAAGTCTGCATTTCAGAACGTCACTACTTCCCTTCCGAGCCCCACCGTGTGCCCAAACAGTAGTTTTCTCCCACATATGGGGTACCAGCGTACTCAGGACTCAGGACAAATTGGACAACAACTCTTAGGGTCCAATTTCTCCCGTTACCCTTGTGAAAATAAAAATTGGGGGCTAAAAGATCATTTTTGTGGAAAAAAAATGATTTTTTTATTTTCACGCCTCTACATTATAAACTTTACTGAAACACTTGGGGGTTCAAAGTGCTCACCACACATCTATATAAGTTCCTTGGGGGGTCTAGTTTCCAAAATGGGGTCACTTGTGTGGGGTTTCCACTGTTTAGGTACATCAGGGGCTCTGCAAACGCGACATGACACCCACAGACCATTCCATCAAAGTCTGCATTTCAGAACGTCACTACTTCCCTTCCGAGCCCCACCGTGTGCCCAAACAGTAGTTTTCTCCAACATATGGCATACCAGCGTACTCAGGACAAATTGGACAACAATTCTTAGGGTCCAATTTCTCCTGTTACCCTTGTGAAAATAAAAATTGGGGGCTAAAAGATCATTTTTGTGGAAAAAAATGATTTTTTTATTTTCACGCCTCTACATTATAAACTTTACTGAAACACTTGGGGGTTCAAAGTGCTCACCACACATCTATATAAGTTCCTTGGGGGGTCTAGTTTCCAAAATGGGGTCACTTGTGTGGGGTTTCCACTGTTTAGGTACATCAGGGGCTCTGCAAACGCGACATGACACCCACAGACCATTCCATCAAAGTCTGCATTTCAGAACATCACTACTTCCCTTCCGAGCCCCACCGTGTGCCCAAACAGTAGTTTTCTCCAACATATGGTGTACCAGCATACTCAGGACAAATTGGACAACAACTCTTAGGGTCCAATTTCTCCTGTTACCCTTGTGAAAATAAAAATTGGGGGCTAAAAGATCATTTTTGTGGAAAAAAAATGATTTTTTTATTTTCACGCCTCTACATTATAAACTTTACTGAAACACTTGGGGGTTCAAAGTGCTCACCACACATCTATATAAGTTCCTTGGGGGGTCTAGTTTCCAAAATGGGGTCACTTGTGGGGGGTTGCCACTGTTTAGGTACATCAGGGGCTCTGCAAACGCGACATGACACCCGCAGACCATTCCATCAAAGTCTGCATTTCAGAACGTCACTACTTCCCTTCCGAGCCCCACCGTGTGCCCAAACAGTAGTTTTCTCCAACATATGGCATACCAGCGTACTCAGGATAAATTGGACAACAACTCTTAGGGTCCAATTTCTCCTGTTACCCTTGTGAAAATAAAAATTGGGGGCTAAAAGATCATTTTTGTGGAAAAAAAATGATTTTTTTTTATTTTCACGGCTCTACATTATAAACTTTAGTGAAACACTTGGGGGTTCAAAGTGCTCACCACACATCTAGATAAGTCCCTTGGGGGGTCTAATTTCCAAAATGGGGTCACTTGTGGGGGGTTTCCACTGTTTAGGTACATCAGGGGCTCTCCAAATGCGACATGGCATCCGATCTCAATTCCAGCCAATTCTGCATTGAAAAAGTTAAACGGCACTCCTTCCGTTCTGAGCTCTGCCGTGTGCTCAAACAGTGGTTTAGCCCCACATACGGGGTATTGGCGTATTCGGGAGAAATTGCACAAAAAATTTAGTGGTTCATTTTCTCTTTTTACACTTGTGAAAATAAAAAAAAATGGTTTTGAAGTAAAATGTTTGTGAAAAAAAGTTAAATGTTTATTTTTTCCTTCCATATTCCATTCATTCATGTGAAGCACCTGAAGGGTTAATAAACTTCTTGAATGTGGTTTTGAGTACATTGAGAGGTGCAGTTTTTAGAATGGTGTCAATTTTGGGTATTTTCTGTCATATTGACCCCCCAAACTCACTTCAAATGTGAGGTGGTCCCTAAAAAAAATGGTGTTGCAAATTTTGTTGTAAAAATGAGAAATCGCTGGTCAACTTTTAACCCTTATAACTTCCTAAAAAAAAAAAATTTTGTTTCCAAAATTGTGCAGATGTAAAGTAGACATGTGGGAAATGTTATTTATTAACTATTTTGTGCGATATCTCTCTCTGATTTAAGGGCATAAAAATTAAATTTTGAAAATTGCAAAATTTTCTAAATTTTTGCCAAATTTTGATTTTTTTAACAAATAAGTGCAGATCATATCTAAAAAATTTTACCACCATCATGAAGTACAATATGTCATGAGAAAACAATGTCACAATCAGTAGGATCTGTTGAAGCGTTCTAGAGTTATGACCTCATAAAGTGGCACTAGTCAGAATTGAAAAAATTGGCCCGGTCACGAAGGCAAAAACAGGCTCGGGTGCGAAGGGGTTAAGGAACAGTTTTGAGGCGGAGGTGAGGTGGATGGGGAGGATTGAAGAAGAGATGAACAGTTCCTTTCTAGGAGTAGGGAATAGGGGAATTAGCAGAAAGTGAAGGATTATTGGGGTGAAAGTGAAAACAAACACAAACATTGTTTACAGTGACTGTGTCCAGTTACCTTCAGTTCCCTTCTGGTTCAATTCTGGTTTTAATTCTTAAATTAATCTTCACACTTCTAGAACAAAATTGAAGGACATGTCAAGTTTAGTGGAGGAAGCCTGATGATATGGGGTTGCTTCAAAACCAAAAGCATTGGATACTTGATCAGGATCTATGGTGTTCTCAATACTGAGCTATATTTAAGTTTCCTACAAGATGACTTACTACGTACAGTACACTCAAGTACTATGGGTATGAAAAGAACAACATAGTGTTCCAACAGGACAACAAAATGAAACATATGTTGACGTTTGCAAAAAAATTACAATGAAGTAGAGATGCTGGAATAGCCTCCACAGTCCCCAGACTTCAACCCAATCAAAACTTGTGGGTAGAATTGAAGAAAAACTCTATACACACCCAAGTGAGATAACCAGTATGCACCAACTTTGGGAATCTAAATTAAATACAATGCTTATGAAAAACAACAACACCAAGTGGTGGTAGCACCCTGGCATAGCCTAACTTGTGTGGGGTGCCCCAGTATGTTGTTGCAAGGGACCAATATTCAGATCAATCGCAAAGAAATACCAAAAAGAGGGAGTGGTAGAACCACAAAAAATGACTCGAGATCTAGAATATGTAAAAATATACAAAAAGCTTTATTCAAAGATATACACAACTCACAGCAGGTATGAACAATGACAGAGACAAATAGATGCAGGCACGGTCATACCGCCTACCATGGATACCCATGGATCAAAATTACCCAACCATATATCACAGTATATCATCCATTTAAGAAGAGGGCCTGACCACATTATTAAAACACCATATCCAAAATTTGTGCAGGTGAATGGCATCAGTATTACTGGATAAAAAGTAATCAATGGCCATTATATCCTCATAGCCTTTAATCAGCCAGTCCAGATCAAAAAAGCCATGCAGACAATGACCCTAGATAGCTCAGATCTATCATAAGCCCAGGATGTAAATGGTTAATGTGCCCGATGGATCATACATTACCTCTACTGAGTGGCACAACAGGGGCAGTGAGGACCCACACAGGAAGTGTATACCCATGTGTGGGTGTGAAGAGGTACATGGGAATACATCTCCCAAAAAGACACTAGATTGGAGGTTATGTTTCACTGTCAACATTTGGTGGTGTTGAGAAATGTGGCCCAATCCAGCCCGTCTTCATTTTTATAAGTCAGCCGGTCTGCATTTTTCGTTGACAGGCGAATGCGCTTATCTGTGATAATTCCACCAGTGGCACTAAAAACCAACTCTGACAAAACGCTAGTGGCAGGGCAGGCCAGGACCTCCAAGGCATAAAGAGCCAGTTCATGCAACGTGTCCAGCTTGGATACCCGATAATTAAAAGGCACTGAGGAATCACGGAGGATGTTGGTACAGTCAGCAAGGTACTCCATCAGTATCTTAGAAAACATTGCATTCCTTGTGACATTACCCCGTGCCTCAGGGCCAGAAAGATGGGAGGGTCTGAGAAAACTTTGCCAGTGTTCCCCTGCCTCTGCTGGATTGGAGTTGTGTCTTTCTCGCCTCTACTCCTTGGTTGCCCAACGAACTGTTATGTCTGCCGCCAGCGTTTTGAGATGGGAATGCCCACTCCTGAGGTCTTATGTGTGGAGTCAAACCTGAATAACGACAGCCTTGTTGATGCTGGTATTCAACAACTGCCCTCTTCTGCTCACAAATCCTTTCCAACATATGCAGTATAGAGTTCCAATGCGTGGGGACATCACACACCAGTCGGTGAGCCGGAATCTGCAATCGCTGCTGAAGCACGGCAAGGGTGGCTGATGCTGTAGCTGACTTTAGAAAATGGGCACACAGGCAGCATACTTTCACAAGCAGATCCGACAGCTCCAGGCAGCTTTTTAGAAAACGCTGAACAGCGAGGTTAAGCACATGTGCCTTTGTCACACACAACCATGCCTGGCTGGAGGTTCAGCTGTGTCAGCCACACATCTACCTGCTCTTTCAGAGCTGTCAACAACTCTTCTGCATTGTGCTGTTTGTCATCTAAGCATATTAGCTTCAGTACAGCCTGTTGATACTTTGCTTTGGCAGTGCTGCAGTGCTTCCATCTTGTGACTGATGTGCTCATTTCAGAGATGGAGGCTGAAGAGGAGGAGGAGGTGTAGGAGCTGTAAACTGTGGGGGCAACACTGATTGACATAGGGCCTGCAATCCTTAGCGTCGGGAGGATGTGTTCCATCCCAAGGTCTGATTGGGTCCCGGCTTCAACTATGTTAGTCCAGTGTGCTGTCAGCGAGATGTACCGTCCCTGGCCACAAGAACTTGTCCACGTTTCCGTGGTTAGGTGTACTTTCCCAGTAACTGCATGGTTGAGGGCACTGATAATGCTGTGGGACATGTGCTTGTGTAATGCCGGGATGGCACAGTGGGAGAAATAGTAGTGGCTGGGGACCGAGTACCTTGGAAAGACTGCAGAAAGCTTCCATCTCCATGAGCCTAAAAGGCAACATTTCGAGCTCAAGCAGACGAGAAATGTGTGAATTTAGTACTGTGGCCTGTGGGGCGTTGGCTGCGTATTTCCGCTTACGTTCCAATGACTGGGGCATGGACAACTGAAGGCTGCGCTGGGACAAGGATGTGGACATGCTTGATGATGGTGCTATTTGACTGTGGGCAATGGCAGGTGCAGGGCAGGAGGCATCTTCGCATGCACCATGGACAGGGGATTGACTTGCACGCACAACAGTGAAAGAAGCAGTGGTGTCACCCGCAGACACTGTTCCTGGAGCGTGGGGTTTGGCCCACAAAGTCGGGTGCTTTGCTGCCATGTGCCTGATCATGATGGTGGTAAGGCTGGTAGTTTTGCTACTCCTGCTGATGCTGGCATGACAGGTGTTGCAAATGGCCTGTTTTGGGTTTTTGGCAGAGTCTTTAAAAAATAACCAGACTCAGGAAGACCTAAGAGTTGGACTGGCAACTTCTGTCATGCTGGTGTTACGAGGAACGGTTGCCCACCTTCTGTCTGCAGCCACCACACTGCTTCTTCCTTCCTGAAGGGGTGCTATGCCTCCCTCCCCATGTGTGCTGCTGTCCTTGCTCTGCATGTCCTCCTGCCAGGTTGGGTCAGTTACTATATCATCCACCACCTCATCTTCCACTTCTGCACCCTGGTCCTCCTCCTGACTTTATGGCAATTGTGCCTCATCATCGTCCACCTTTTGTGACCGTGGCTGCTCAAACATTTGGGCATCGCTACATGGAATCTCTTCTTGCCCCACTCCAAGTGGAGCTGGCGAGAGGCATGAATCTCCAAATGGGAAACTGAATAGCTCTTCGGAGTGTCCGAGTGTGGGAACAGTTGTCTCAGGGCACTCAGCATAGTGGGATGAAGGATGATCAGGGTGAGGAATATGCGGTCCACATTCACGGCTAATCAGACTTAACCGTGTAGAAGAAAGGGGTAGGTGGTGGTGGGTAGATAAGTATCTGGAAGTATTATCTGCTATCCAATCAACAACCTTTTCACACTGCTCTGGCTTCGGCATGCACCATCACCATCACGTCCACTTCCCCGTCCCTTGCCACACACCTTGCCCATTGTAAATGGAGTAGAATATTAAACACGTTCACTACAAATGGCTGAATTGGAAGCGATCTTGTATGTAATATGTGTGCGGGAAAACCACACTTTAAACTATCTGGACTGTAGTTAAAATGTTTTTTTGGTTATCAAATTGGTGTCAATAAGTACCGTAACAGACAGCACAAACACTAGAATATGTAGGCCTAAAATTGCCAAATTTTTTGAACACATAGATAAGGCCTTTCATGAAGATACCACACTGCCAAATATGTGGCCTGTATTTTTTTATGCAAAATAGTGCTGTATATACAGTGGGGAAAAAAAGTATTTAGTCAGTCAGCAATAGTGCAAGTTCCACCACTTAAAAAGATGAGAGGCGTCTGTAATTTACATCATAGGTAGACCTCAACTATGGGAGACAAACTGAGAAAAAAAAATCCAGAAAATCACATTGTCTGTTTTTTTTTCATTTTATTTGCATATTATGGTGGAAAATAAGTATTTGGTCAGAAACAAAATTTCATCTCAATACTTTGTGATATATCCTTTGTTGGCAATGACAGAGGTCAAACGTTTTCTGTAAGTCTTCACAAGGTTGCCACATACTGTTGTTGGTATGTTGGCCCATTCCTCCATGCAGATCTCCTCGAGAGCAGTGATGTTTTTGGCTTTTCGCTTGGCAACACGGACTTTCAACTCCCTCCAAAGGTTTTCTATAGGGTTGAGATCTGGAGACTGGCTAGGCCACTCCAGGACCTTGAAATGCTTCTTACGAAGCCACTCCTTCGTTGCCCTGGCGGTGTGCTTTGGATCATTTCCATGTTGAAAGACCCAGCCACGTTTCATCTTCAATGCCCTTGCTGATGGAAGGAGGTTTGCACTCAAAATCTCACGATACATGGCCCCATTCATTCTTTCATGTACCCGGATCAGTCGTCCTGGCCCCTTTGCAGAGAAACAGCCCCAAAGCATGATGTTTCCACCACCATGCTTTACAGTAGGTATAGTGTTTGATGGATGCAACTCAGTATTCTTTTTCCTCCAAACACGACAAGTTGTGTTTCTACCAAACAGTTCCAGTTTGGTTTCATCAGACCATAGGACATTCTCCCAAAACTCCTCTGGATCATCCAAATGCTCTCTAGCAAACTTCAGACGGGCCCGGACATGTACAGGCTTAAGCAGTGGGACACGTCTGGCGCTGCAGGATCTGAGTCCATGGTGGCGTAGTGTGTTACTTATGGTAGGCCTTGTTACATTGGTCCCAGCTCTCTGCAGTTCATTCACTAGGTCCCCCCGCGTGGTTCTGGGATTTTTGCTCACCGTTCTTGTGATCATTCTGACCCCACGGGGTGGGATTTTGCGTGGAGCACCAGATCGAGGGAGATTATCAGTTGTCTTGTATGTCTTCCATTTTCTAATTATTGCTCCCACAGTTGATTTCTTCACTCCAAGCTGGTTGGCTATTGCAGATTCAGTCTTCCCAGCCTGGTGCAGGGCTACAATTTTGTTTCTGGTGTCCTTTGACAGCTCTTTGGTCTTCACCATAGTGGAGTTTGGAGTCAGACTGTTTGAGGGTGTGCACAGGTGTCTTTTTATACTGATAACAAGTTTAAACAGGTGCCATTACTACAGGTAATGAGTGGAGGAAAGAGGAGACTCTTAAAGAAGAAGTTACAGGTCTGTGAGAGCCAGAAATCTTGATTGCTTGTTTTTGACCAAATAATTATTTTCCACCATAATATGCAAATAAAATGAAAAAAAAACAGACAATGTGATTTTCTGGATTTTTTTTCTCAGTTTGTCTCCCATAGTTGAGGTCTACCTATGATGTAAATTACAGACGCCTCTCATCTTTTTAAGTGGTGGAACTTGCACTATTGCTGACTGACTAAATACTTTTTTTCCCCACTGTAACTAGAGTGACAGACAGGATAACACTGGAATACCGGCCTAAAATGCCCCAACTTGGAGCACGCAGATATATGAGGCCTGGCACGGAGATACCACACTGCCAAATATGTGACCTGTATTTTTTTTTTTAAATGCAAAATAGTGCTGCATATAACTAGAGTGACAGACAGGGAAACACTGGAATACCAGCCTAAATTGCCCAAACTTGGACCACGCAGATATATGAGGCCTGGCACAGAGATACCACACTGCCAAATATGTGGCCTTTTTTATGCAAAATAGTGCTGTATGTAACTAGAGTGACAGACAGCAAAAAAAATGGAATTTAGGCCTGAAATGCCCAAATTTTTAGCACACGAATGAATGAGGCGTGTCAGATATACCACACTGTAAAATATGTGGCCTGTATGTATTTTTTGGGAGGGGTTCAGCAAAATGGAGTCAAGAAATTGTGTAAGACACTCAAAAAAATTTCTACTCTATTGTACCACATAAAAATGAAAGATTTCTCTGTGCACTCAAAAGTGATTTTTGGGGCTCCTTTAAAATTGCTGGATTTTCATGCTGTGCTAGGAAAAGGATCTGGCTGTATTGTGCAGTGTCAAAAAGAAAATGGAGAAAAAAAAGGGCTTTGGATTGCTTTGCAATAAAATAATATCTATTAACCTGGCAAAAAAAATTTCCTAGCCAATTATACATGGGGCTAGGTATATATGGTCAATATATGCTATAGGTAGCAGCAGCAGCAGCAGACAGTAATGGAATGGACCCTCTTGATGTATGCAATGATATCTATATACAGACATACAGTGACTGCAGGCCTTGCACTGATATGTATAGAGCGACGTACAATCCCCTGCCTACCTAACACTGCAACCTTTATACTCCCGAATTAGTCCTTAGAAGGACTTTTGGTTTAGCTGGATTTGAGTAGTTTAGGATGGCAGACCCCACACTGACTAATAAATCCCCAAATCTGACCCTATCTCAGCAGCAGCTCTCCCTACACTATCTCAAACCGGAGCTGAATGCGCCAAGCAGGGCGGCGTCCGGTCTCTTATACCCCTGATGATGCTGTATGGCCAACCAATCACTGAAAGACCACAACAAAGATGGCTGCGGTGTTACAGTGCCTAGCAGACAATCCCTGCATGTTGACTAGGTCTCTAAAGACAGCCAAAAATGCAGAGTGGAGGCCCGAGTTCCCACCAAGTAATCCCGGAAATGCTCAGTGCTCGCTGAGTACACTGAGTACAGTGATATTCGGGTGAGTAACGAGTAGTGGCGAGCACATTTGCTCATCACTAGTCAAATCTAAAAAAGAAATGTCCTGAACCTGTAATGCTCAAACTTAAAGAGTCACCTTTTCAGTCAGAAACTTAATATGATGGCCAAAAATTGCAGGCCCATTCACAGACATAAGTTTAATACACCTCTCCATGAATCAGGAGTGTCTGACATCAGCACGCTGATCTCAATGAAATGGGCCATATGAGAGACTACACAAACTTAAGCAATGTAAAACCCATCTGTGTTACGCAGGCCTAGTTACAGACATATCTGAGAATCAGATCAAAATAGTCCATGCTGTGATTCTCTCTACACAGACCGCTTCTTCTTGTAGAAAATCAGATATGTGAATTGGCCTATTGATTTTAAAGGGTCAGTGTTCAGCCATGATGCTGAGTGATCTACAATGGGACTGCACTTGCACGTGAACACTGAGAATGTGAATAGGCCGTTAATCTTTCTTAAAAAAAGGAGTCAATGTGATAAAGCAATGATTTAATCGTTTTATTGAGCCCTTCTTGGTAAAAAAAAAAAACAGTCCCTCAATAAAAAAACTTATCTCAAGATATTCAGGTGCTTAGAATCAACAGCTGGTTGCAAAAAAAGTAACACTTTATATGAAACCACCCTTAGGGTATGTGCACTGGGGACATATATGTAGTGTATGAACAGAGAATATAGTACACTGTTTATTACAGTAACACCTTTTATTCTAAAGGTTGTGCAACCAAAAATTAGGTTTGGGGTGACAAGAATTGTGTCTGTCCCATTTTTAGGGTTTTGTGTGAAATTACATCCAATTTGCCTTTTTTCTCTCAGTTATTTTTGTGTTGTTCCAATACACGCAAAGAAAAAAGAATTTGTATAACAAAACATGTGTATTTTCAATAATTTCCTGGAAGAAATACTTCATTTTCTGGAATAATTTCAAGGGTGCCAACACTTTTGGCTACGGCTGAATATATATTAATATATGCATATATGACTGTATATATATATATATATATATATAAAAATATATAGGGGTTGGACAAAATAATAGAAACACCTGAAAACATCAACAAAAGTTAGTTTAACCCCTTAGTGACAGAGCCAGTTTGCAGCTTAATGACCGGGCCAATTTTTACAATTCTGACCACTGTCACTTTATGAGGTTATAACTCTGGAACGGTTTTATGGATCCCTCTGATTCTGAGAATGTTTTTTCGTGACATATTTTACTTCATGTTAGTGGTAAAATTTCTTCAATAAGTCTTGTGTTTATTTATGAAAATACAGAAATATGGCGAAAATTTTGAAAATTTTGCAATTTTAAAACTTTAAATTTTTATGCCCTTAAATCAGAGAGATGTGTCACACACATTTCTTAAAAAATAACATTTCCCACATGTCTACTTTAGATCAGCACAATTTTGGATGCAAAATTTTTTTTTGTTACGAAGTTATAAGGGTTAAAAGTTGACCAGCGATTTCTCATTTTTACAAAATTTACAAAACCATTTTTTTAGGGACCACATCATATTTAATGTCATTTTGAGGGGTGTACATGACAGAAAATACCCAATAGTGGCAACGTTCTAAAAACTAGACCCCTTAAGGTGCTCAAAACCACATTCAAGAAGTTTATTAACCCTTTACGTGCTTCACAGGAACTAAAGCAATGTGGAAGGAAAAAATTAACACAACTTTTTTTGCAAAAAATTTACTTCAGAACCAATTTTTTTTATTTCCACAAGTGTTTAAAGAGAAAATGAACCACAAAATTTGTTGTGCAATTTCTCCTGAATACGCCGATACCCCATATGTAGGGGTAAAGCACTTGATCAGCGCACGGCAGAGCTCGCAAAGGAAGGAGCCTGTTTTACTTTTCAAAGCAGAATTGGCTGGAATTGAGATCGGATGCCATGTTGCGTTTGGAGAGCTCCTGATGTTCCTAAACAGTGGAAACTGCCAATAAGTGACACCATTTTGGAAACTAGACCCCTTAAAGAGCTTATCTAGATGTGTGGTGAGCATTTTGAATCTTCAAATGCTTCACAGAAGTTTATAACATAGAGCCATGAAAATTAGAAATAATTTTTTTTTACTCAAAAATGATTTTTTAGCCTGCTATTTTTTATTTTCACAATTCTAACAGGAGAAATTGGACCACAAAAGTTTTTGTGCAATTTGTCCTGAGTACGATGATACCACATATGTGGGGGGGAACCACTGTTTGGGTGCATGGGAGAGCTTGGAAGGAAAGGAGTGCCATTTTGGAATGCAGACTTTGATGGAATGGACTGCGGGCATCATGTTGCGTTTGCAGAGCCCCTGATGTGACTAAACAGGATAAACCCCCCACAAGTGATCCCATTTTGGAAACTAGACCCCCCAAGAGCTTATCTAGATATATGCTGAGCACTTTGAACCCCCAAGTGCTTCGGAGAAGTTTATAAACCTAGAGCCGTGAAAATTAAAAAATCATTTTTTTTCCTCAAAAATGAATTTTTAGCCCGCTATTTTTTATTTTCTCAAGGCTAACAGGAGAAATTGGACCACAAAAGTTGTTGTGCAATTTGTCCTGAGTACGCTGATACCTCATATGTGGGGGGAACCACTGTTTAGGCGCATGGGAGAGCTCGAAAGGGAAGGAGTGCCATTTTGGAATGCAGACTTTGATGGAATGGTCTGCGGGCGTCATGTTGCGTTTGCAGAGCCCCTGATGCACCTAAACAGTGAAAACCCCCGACAAGTGACCCCCTTTTGGAAACTAGACCCCCCCAAGGAGCTTATCTAGATGTATGGTGAGCACTTTGAATCCTCAAGTGCTTCACAGAAGTTTATAACCCAGAGCCGTGAAAATAAAAAGTCTTTTTTATTTCCACAAATGTGATTTTTTTAGCCCCCAATTTTTAGACCCCCAAAGTTGGTAAATAGTGGAAACCTCTCAATTATTGCTCCAACCCTAAACCCAACACACCCCTAACCCTTATCCCAACCTTAACCTTAATCCCAACCCTAATCCCTAATCCTAATTCTAATCCTAATCCTAATTTGCCCTAACCCTAATTCTAACCCTAATTCTAGCCCTAACCCTAGCCCTAGCCCTAACCCTAGCCCTAACCCTAACCCTATCCCTAGCCCTAACCCTAGCCCTAACCCTAGCCCTAATGGAAAAATGAAAAAAAAATATTTTCTTTATTTCATTTTGTTTGCCTAACTAAGGGGATGATAAACGGGGGGGGTTATTCACTATTTTTCTTATTTTGATCACTATGATAGATTATCATAGTGATCAAAATGAATGAATGGAATCTGCCAGCCGGAGCCAGCAGATTCCCGGCGGGTGCACTGCGCATGCGCCCGCCATTTTCCCCGGATCCAAGATGGCGGTGCCCAGCGGAGGATGTCGGCGGGACGCAGGACCACCGGGAGGGGACAGTGGACCACGGAGAGGTACCGGGGGGGATCGGGGACCCTCTTTCTCTCTTCTCTGATGTCACATCAGAGGAAAGAGAAATTAAATGCAATATTGCGGCTTTTTTTTTGCGATCGCCGTTATAGGGTTAATAACGGCGATCGTAAAAGCGGGGTCAGTAAAAACCGACCCGATTCATGTTCTCCGGGGTCTCGGCTACCCCCTGCAGCAGAGACCCCGGAGAAAATCCAACACTGGGGGGCGCTATTTACTTACTCCACAGCGCCGTGAATTCACTGCGCTGTGGTTTAAGTACCATTAATTACCGCCGTTAAAAGGCGTATCGGCGGTCGTTAAGGGGTTAATATGGTGTAGGTCCACCTTTTGCGTCGATTACAGCCTCAATTTTACGAGGTATGGATTCATACAAGGTGTGACTTGTTTCCAAAGGAATTGTAGCTCATTCTTCAATTAAAACACCCTCCAGTTCTTTGAGCGATGATGGCGGCGGAAATCGATGTCTAACTTGAATCTTTAAAATCGACCATAAATGCTCAATAATGTTGAGGTCTGAGGATTGTGGGGGCCAGATGAGATGCTCAACTTCATTACATATCATGTTCCTCGTGCCATGCTTTAACGATTCTAGCTGTATGAATTGGTGCATTATCATCCCGAAAGATGGCGTTCCCCTCCGGGAACAGTGCTTGAACCATAGGATGCACTTGGTCGACCAAAATGCCTAAAATCATCGCGGCTGTTAATTCTTCCATGAAGAGATATCATTGGCCCGGCGGATCTCCATGAAATAGCACCCCGGATCATCACAGAATCTCCACCACGTTTTACAGTTTGGAGAAGGCAGTCTGGATGGAATGCTTCTTTCGGCTGTCTCCAAACGTCCACATGGCCGGAGGTCAGAAATAGGGTAACAATGATTTGTCTGAGAATATCACGTTTCCACTGTTCGAGGGACTAATTCTGGAGGTTTCTACACCACTCTAAACGCTTGGAAACATTTGTCATTTAGAGCAGCGGTTTTCGAATTGAAGTTCTTCCATGGAATCCAGATTTGTGCAGCTCCCGATGAACATTTTTCTTGGAAACTGGGTTCTGTAGGTGTTCATTGAGCTCAGCAGTGATTTTCGGAGCCGTGGTCTTGCGATCCTCTCTCACAATTCGCTTTAGAGTCCGACGGTCTCTCTCAGTCAACTTCGACTTTCGGCTCGACCTGTGCTTTGCCGCGGATGTTTTTCCTTCTCTTTCAAACGCAGACATTACTTTGGCGACAGTACCTCTTGACACGCCAAGCATTCTGGCACTTTCTGTTACACTAGCACCTGCCATACGAGCACCAACAATTTGGCCTCTTTGAAAATCCGAGAGGTCTGCCATTTTATCAGGTTTTCATCAATGTTCTTACAATTCTGCAAAACAAACAGTTAATTGACATACATTACATACACATATCACATAACACAAATAATCAACTACAAAACATTACCATATGTCACGGTTTGCATGTTTATAACATGTTCAAAGATTATTATGCCAAAACATTAGGTGTTTCTATTACTTTGTCCAACCCCTGTATATATATATATATATATATATAGAGAGAGAGAGAGAGAGAGTATACATATACTCGTGTGTATATATGGTCTGGAGTGTCCTTATCAGTCTCCTTGTAGTGAAACTTTCACAAGGGGGAGCTGGTGAGGGAAGAGAGGTTACACACTAAGAGTAGCAACACTGAGCAATAGCACAGGTGTGACAGGTAACGAGAGAGAATGGTCAGACGAACCGAGTCAGAAACTAGCAAGAGAAGACGTACCAGAAGGAGCAGCAATACACAAAGTCAAAATACCAAACCGAGGGTCAGAAAGCCAAAACATGAGCACACGGTCCAAAAACATGAGGCGAAATACGTGGTCGGGGTACAAGCCAGGAAGTCAAATGCCAGAGAGGGAATGTAGCAGCAAAGACGAATACCAAGAGACGGGGTCAGAGATCAGTCCGGGTCATATATGTGGATTCTAGTCAAAGGCAGGAGGATCACCAAGGTACAAGGGTCAGAGGCTCTAGACTGGAAGCTTGAGCTATGAATAACACTGGTCAGCAGGATGTGAGAGACTGAAATAGCCCAGCTAGCTCCAGAACGAGGACGAGGAGATTAACCCCCGCATGGCCAGTCCAGAGTGAAGACAGCAGAAAATAAACTCCGGACTGGACCATGACAGTACCCCCCTCTCAAGGGGGGCCACCGGACCCCCGGGCTTCCCTGGAAAATGAGTGTGAAAGGCCCGGACCAACCGATCCGCATGGACCGAACGCGCCGGCACCCATGACCGATCTTCAGGACCGTACCCTTTCCAATGGACTAAGTACTGAAGTGAACGGCGGAGCATACAAGAATCCACCACCTGTTCCACCTCGTACTCAGTCTGGCCATCTACTATAACAGGCGGCGGGTGCAAGGGAGACTCATCAGAGGATGGCACCGACGGCTTCAGAAGTGCCTTATGGAACACATTAGGGATCCGCAATGACGGAGGCAAATGCAGGCGAAAGGTCACAGGATTAATCACCGCTAAAATTTCATACGGACTAATAAACTTGGGACCCAACTTAGCAGAGGGAATTCTCAGCCTTATATTTTTGGTGGATAACCATACCTTATCCCCCACCTGATAAGCCGGCCCCACAGAGCGTTGTTTATCCGCAAAAAAATTATATTTGCCTTGAGCCCCCCAATGTTCCTCTGAACCTCCCTCCAAACCTCACCCAACCGCAAAAATGACGAATCTGCCCCTGGACACTCCGAATCCAGTCGGGAAAATTCACCAAAATGAGGGTGAAACCCATAGTTGCAGAAGAAAGGAGAAGTACCAGTAGACTGATTGACATGATTATTGAAAGCGAATTCCGCTATAGGTAACACAGAGCACCAATCTTCCTGTCTGGATGTGACAAGACACCGTAGAATCTGCTCCAAAGACTGATTGGTCCTTTCAGTCTTACCATTGGTCTTGGGATGGTAGGCCGATGAAAAGGTCAGACTGATGCCCAGCCTTTTACAAAAAGCCCTCCAGAATTTTGCCACAAATTGCACCCCTCTATCAGACACTACACTGACAGGCACACCATGCAACCGCATCACATGCTCAATGAATAGTTTAGATAGAGTCTCAGCATTAGGAAGACCCGTTAATGGTACAAAATGTGCTTGTTTACTGAACCTATCCACCACTACCCAGATCACAGTTTTGCCATTAGAGGGGGGAGATCGGTGATAAAATCCATGGACAGATGAGTTCACAGTCTATCCAGAATTGGCAGTGGCACCAATTCCCCGGCCGGCCGGTTGTGGGAAGCTTTAGCGCGGGCACAAATTTCACAGGAGGACACAAAGCCAGTGATGTCAGAAGTCAATGAGGGCCACCAGAACAGCCTAGTGATGGCTTTACGAGTGGCCGAGATTCCAGGATGTCCACTCAGAGCTGAGTCGTGGAACTCCCGAAGCACCCTTAATCGATATTGAACAGGAACAAAGAGCTTATTTTCAGGTATGGACGGAGGAGCAAGAGATTGAAGCAGGAGATTTATGAGGCCCAATCTCAGGGACACCACAGCCACCACCACCCCACGCTGAAGAATGGAGGAAGGAGGCTCAGGAGGCGATACTGGATCTAGGCTGTGAGACAAGGCATCCGCCTTCACATTCTTGGAACCTGGTCTGAAAGTGATGGAAAACTGAAATTTGGAAAATCGTAGTTACTTACTGTTAACGGTATTTCTCTGAGCCCATGACGGCACACAGAGAGAGGGGATCCACCCCACGGGGACAGGAAACCTACAGATAAAAAGGCGGTACCTCTCTCCCACATCAGTTGTTTTACAGAGCATTAACGGAACTTCAGGCTAATACTAACACAACACTAAGAAAAACCCAAATTTCTATAATTATTAAATTGCATAGAGGAGACACCAGGTGACTTTTTGGCAAAACTGTATTTACGATGAGTGCGCACCCCACGTGTGTAGGGAGGGAATGTACAGGTGTCATCATGGGCTCAGAGAAATACCGTTAAGTACAGTTAAATTACCGGTAAGTAACTATGATTTTCTCTTTCCCCCATGATGACACCACGGAGAGAATTGCAGAGATTATCAATTAGTGGGGGACCACTGCCTCTAGCACCCTTCTACCAAAGGTTAGATCTGAGGTGGTGGCTAGGTACAGCCGATAGTGGTTAAAGAAAGTTGAAGGAGAGGACCAAGTGGCGGCTCTACATATCTGTTCAATGGAGATGCCCGCTCTCTCTGCCCAGGAAGTTGACACGGCTCTTGCGGAATGGGCTGTTATTCTGCCTGGAATGTCCACACCCTGTGATGAGTACGACAAGGTGGCATCTCTTATCCACCTGGCCAGCGTGCTCTTTGATGCCTTTCGCCCTTTCTTTGGCCCCTGGAAGCAGAAAAAAGAGACCTATCGTTCCTACACTCCCTGGTGGCCGCTAGGTATTCAATTAAGCATCTCCTGACATGTGTAGGGTCTCTTCTCCCTTGTTTTGGGGATTGGGGCAAAATGAGGGGTGAGAGATTTCTTGAGTTCTGTGGAATCAGGACGCTACCTTTGGCAGATAGGCTGGGTCTGTCCTAAGTACCACCCTGTCCTCCAGGATCTGTGTAAACAGAGGGAAGGCTGACAGGGCCTGGATATCACTGATTCTACAGGCCGATGTCAGGGCAACCAGGAGGGAGGTTGTTATGATTGAGTCACTGTAGGAGGTAAAAATAGAAATGCTAGCTAAGTCCAGAAAACCAGAGAAGTTGGCAGCTATCGGATTGCAGACCCCTGAACCTATCAACACAACTAGCAGTAGCCGTGGGGGGTTCCTACGATGCCCTAGACCCCTCGATCACAGCCGGAGAATTAAATAGGCCTAAAGAAAGAAAGGGGAAATCTAAACTGCCCCAGAGCAGACCCCAAAGCAATAGGCAGCCCCCAACATATAATGACGGTGAAGCAAGATGAAAATACTAACACAGACAGAAAGATAGAATGAGCAAAGAGGGGCCCAAGCTAACTTGATAGAAAAGGACAGGAAGGCTGCTGTCTGCAATCCGTGAAAAACCCTATGAAAATAAGAGCCAACAAACTGACAGTGAAAAAGACCCTGAAGACGCTAGGCTTCAAAAAGCTATGTCAGCACTCAGGAATATACTGAAGACAGAGCTACAGGCAAAAGGAGATTCAGCTCACCCCAGCAGGGGATGGCAGAATACTGAAAAGCAAGGAAAACAAAAAACAAAACAAAAACGCTAACAGCCAAAACAGAAAACTTAGGGAGCAGGAATCAGACTGGTGTCCTAGAAGTCCACAGAGAAATCACCCGCAGGGCAGAAGGGCGTCGCAGCCTTATATCCAGTCTGTGACTCCACTCAGCCAGTCATCCTCATTAGACTCAGGTGCCTGATAATCAGGCTTACTACCTTCCTTCACCAGAATAGGGAGTTCACCAAACCCCAGTGACGAAGGGGAAAATGAACTCACAACAGGAGGTCTTGAGTGATATCAGTTTCAGTTGGGCCTCTTGTAATGGTTCAAAGGGAGGTTTGGACAGGGCTGAGAGGACCAAGTTTAGATCCCAGGGACGAGTGTTTAGGGAAGACATAGGTCTGGATCTACTGGCTGCTTTAATGAACCTGGCCACTCAACTGTTCCCTGCCAAGTCATAGTTGTAAAGAGCCCCTAGGGCTGCCACCTGAACTTTCAAAGTGTTGGTAGCTAAACCTTGCTCTAACCCCTTCTGCAGGAACTCTTGGATCTTTGATAGCGGTACCTCCCTGCTTGCACTGGTATTTGATACTGAGAGGAACTTCCTCCAGATCCTTCCGTACAGTTTGGTGGTTACCGGTTTTATACTCCGTAGTAGGGTGGACACTACATTTTGGGAGAAGCCTCTGTTGCTTAATAGAGCCCTTTCAAATTTCAGGCCATCATATGTAGGTTCTCCACCTGAGGGTGCAGTTATGGGCCCTGTGAGAGTAGGTTCAGGAAATCTGGGAGGACCCAAGGGTCGGAGATGGACATTCTCCTCAACCAAGAAAACCACGTCCTTCTCGGCCAGAAGGGGGCTATTAATATTACCCTTGCCTTGTCCTCCAGGATCTTCCTCAGAGCTGATGGAATTAAGGCTGTCGGTGGAAACGCGTAAGCAAGGGGGAAGTGCCAGGGGATCATGAGGGCATCTAGGGCTATTGGGTTCCCGGTGGGATCTATATAGCAGAAAGTTTTCACCTTCCAATTCGTCCTGTTGGCAAATAGGTCTATGCTGGGTTTCCCCCATAGTTTCGATATTTGAGTGAAAATTTCTTGGTTTAACTCCCACTCTCCCTGCCTTAGCTGTGTGCGACTTAGTAAGTCTGCCATCACGTTGTCTACCCCTTTTATGTGTAGTGCGGTTAGTGAACTTAGATTTCCCTCTGCCAACTGAAAAATTGATTTTGTCACTTCTCTTAGGGCACGGGACCTTGTACGGTTCAAGTAAGCGACTACCCGACTACCGTGCGGTTTTCGGAAAATACCTTCACGTGGTGGAACCTGAGGGAGCTCAGGAAATGTAGGAGGGCGAGCTTTACCGCTAAGAGCTCCTTCATATTTGAGGAGGCTGCTTCTTCGTCCTTTGTCCAGACCCCTTGTGCTGCCTGGTTCTCCAAGTGAGCCCCCCACCCCCTGGGGCTTGCATCCGTGGTAAGAACTCGAGATATCGGTAGAACCCAAGGGATAGGTTGGAAGGCTCCATCCACCATTGCAGTGAGTGAGCCGTTTCGGGTGAGATGTCTAATCGCCCTTCTAAATTTCCATGAAGAGAAATCTCTGCGGCTAGTATCTCCCACTGGAGATTCCTTGTATGGGCTTGAGCCCACTGCACAGCTGGTATACAGGCTGTCATTGAGCCAAGCAGGGACATGGCCTTTCTCAGTGTTGTTGCTGTGTGAGTTTTTGCCCCTGTCGCTATCTGTCTCATGTGTATCGCTTTCCCTTCCAGGAGACGACACTCTTGTCTGAGCGAGTCTATGGTAATGCCCAGGTACTCTTTTACTTGACTCAGGATCACACAAGATTTTGGCAGATTTAGCAGCCAACCTAGGCTGGTCAGTGTCTCCATAGTCCTGTTCAACTGATCTCTGCAGTGAGAAGGGGAGTTGCCAATCACTAGAAAGTCATCCAAGTACGGGACTATAAGTACATCCTGCTCCCTTAAATGTGCCATGACTTTCGCTATAATTTTTGTGAAGACTCTCGGGGCGATAGCCAGCCCGAATGGGAGAGTCTTGAACTGATAGCGCCTTATTTTTCCCCTTATGGTGACTGCTATCCTGAGATACTGGCAGTAGTCCGTGTGTATGGGGACATGATAGTACGCGTCTTTTAAGTTGAGTACCGTCATGTAACAGGCTGGAAACAGCATTTTTACTGCAGATTTTATTGTCTCCATTTTGAACGGATGGAATATCGGGCATTTGTTTAATCTTTTCAGGTTTATTATTGTCCTGAATGTCCCGTCTGGCTTCCTTCTTAGGAAGATAGGGGAATAGAAGCCTTCTCCTTTTTCTTGGTGAGGGACCTCTTGTAGCACCGATTTCTCCACCAGGGTCTGAATCTCCTGTTGAACCGCATCTTGTTCTTCTATTGACTGTCTCTGCGGAGACACTACAAAAGAGGGTTTGAGTGAGGTGTGGAAGCTTAATTTGAGGCCTGTTTTTATGACGTTCAAGATCCAGGAACTGTTTGATATGTTTTCCCAGGTTGGGAAGAAGTGGTGCAATCTTCCTCCTACCTGGGAGACACCTTCATTGGGGTTGTTTTTTGTCTGCCGGTTTCCTGAACATTAACCCTTTTCCTTTTCCTCTCCTGTCCTCCCACTTATCCTGAGAATTTTTAGGTGGCTTTCTCTGTATAAATTTCCTGCTCCGAAACCACTTGAAGGGAAAATTGGGCTGGTTGGGGAAAGACTTCTTTTTATCCCCTGCTTTGTCCAGGATATCATCCAGTGTGGGCCTGAAAAGAAATTCGCCTTTACAGGGAATGGAGCAAAGTATGGATTTTGTCTGCAGGTCCCCCGTCCAGCATTTGAGCCAGAGTGCTCTCCTTGCCGCTTTCGAAAAAGAAGCTGCTCCAGCCGTCAGTCGGATTGAATCAGCTGACGCGTCCGCCAGAATGGTCACCTCTCATCTCATCAATGGGACAGATTCTAGAATCGCGCCTCTTGGTGTTTTATTCTTCAGTTGGTCCTCCAACTGATCTAACCACACCATCAGGGCTCTAGCTGTGCATGTGGCAGCTATGGCGGGTTTCAGTCCTCCTCCTGCTGCCTCCCAGGAACATTTTAGGAAGGTTTCTGCTTTTTTGTCCATGGGATCTTTTAATGTTCCCATATCTTCAAACGGCAGAGCAAATTTTTTTGACGCTTTCGCTATAGCTACATCCACCTTGGGTGCTTTCTCCCAATATGAACAGCTTGGGTCTTCAAAGGGATATTTCCTTTTTGGAGCTAGGAGTCCCTTTTTCTCTGGCCTTTTCTATTCCCTCTGTATTAGCGCTTGAATTTTTTCGCTTATGGGGAATGATCTTCTCTATTTTAGTTCTAACCCACTGAACATGGCGTCCTGGATAGTTCTTTTGGGTCTGCTGTCTACCAGCCCCAAAGTGGTTCTAATTGCTTTTACTAAATTATCCATTTCCTCGATAGGGAAGCAGCTGCAACCCCCCTCTTCAGAGGACGAAGAGTCGGATGCTGAACTGTCTGGGTTTGATGTTGAAGGTTCGCTCTCCCTATCGCTGAGGTCTGACTCGGGGTCCCTGGCCTTAGTTTTGCTATGCTTTTTTCTTTCTCCCTGGAGGGTTTTGACTGTGTTTTCTACCTGGTGCTTGATTAGGGCCCTGAGGTCGGAGGTGAACTTCGGAGATTCTTTACAAATTGTGTGATCAATACAGGTTTGGCAAAGCTTTTTCCCCCACCCTGTGGGGAGCTCCTCTTTACAAAGTGGGCAAATCTTGTGGTTGGCCTTCTGCGTGCACTTCCTCCCCTAAAAGAGGGGGACAGGCCCTAGTTGCAGATTGTACATTCACGTAGTCCACTTACCCACCATGCCAAAGAAAGATACCAGATCTGGAGGGACCACTGGGTCTGCGGGGGCCTTGTCTTTTGTGGCTACTGCCCCACTGGGCTCCTTGCGCCGGGATCCAGAGCGGCTGCTGCTGCTGTGATGCTGTGGCTGGTCCTTGGGATCTTTCTTACGGCGTCTCTGCTATTGCGGTGATTGCCGTGGTTGCCGCCGGTGTCCTGTGTCGGAGGACATGTCCAGCTGTGGTTGCTCCTCTGGAGGCTCAGACATGCTTCCAGGAGATGCAGCCATCTTTTCCTGGTGGTTTCTTTAAATATCGCCGCTCCCCTCCGGCCACTGCCGCTTGGGGGAGCGCGCCTTTTTTTTTCTTTTCCCATGGGTGTGCACCGCCCCTGCTGCTTACCTGGCACTCTGGGCTCCCAGGGATGCATTGCGCCGCACCCGGCACTGACGTCATCTGGCCCCGCCCCTGTGCGTGCACTCTGCGACCGGTCCCAGGGATGCATTGCGGTGGCGGCGGCGTCACTGGCCGTGCACATGTGCGCGTGCTGCTGCTCCCAGGAATCCTTGCGGCGGCCCGGATACTTCCTGTACCCGCCGCGCGCTGTCCCTGGAGCGTGTTTCTGCAGACCTCTGCCCGCATCCGGCCACCTACACCTGGGAGAGGCGGTCTTCTGGAGCGTCTTCTGCTGCCTCTCCCCGTCGCACACCCTGGAGGCCCACTGACCCCCAGTGGTGGCGCCTCAGGTCACCGTCCCAGCTGGGACAGGGAACCCCCGCTGTCATCCCCCGGACTGGTCGGCCCCGGTATCCAACTACGACTGATGAGTCTGTAGGTTCCCTATGGGGACAGGAAACCAACTGATGCGGGAGAGAGGTACCACCTTTTTATCTGTAGGTTTCCTGTCCCCGTGGGGCGGATCCCCTCTTTCCGTGGTGCCATCATGGGGGAAAGAGAAAAAGTGACATCCTTGCCTGTCTTGGAGTCAGACATTTGGCCGACTCGATGTAAGACAGGTTCTTGTGATCTGTAATGACAGTGATACGATGGACAGCCCCCTCCAAAAAATGCCTCCATTCTTCAAAAGCTAATTTAATGGCCAACAACTCTCGGTTACCCACATCGTAATTCCTCTCCACAGAGGGAATTTTTTTTAAAAGAAGGCACAAGTTCTTAAGTTAGTTAATGTGGTGGGGCCCTGGGACAGCACAGCTCCCACTCCCACCTCAGAGGCATCCACTTCTATGATGAATGGTTTACACAAAACAGGTTGATCCAGTACCAGAGCAGTCATGAAATGTTTTTTTAACAAAGAAAATGCCGCCACAGCTGGAGCTGACCAGTTTTTGAGATCAGCCCCCTTTTGGGTGTGATCAGTGAGGGGTTTTACCACTTGAGAGAACTCCTTGATGAATTTTCTATAGTAATTGGCAAAACCCAGAAATCACTGAAGACCCTTGAGATCTCTGGGTTGCACCCAATCCACAATGGCCTATACCTTCCTAGGGTCCATACGAAACCCCTCAGCCGACAGGTTGACCCCTAGAAAGGACAATTCTTGAGTAAAAAATGAACATTTCTCCAGTTTGGCAAAGAGTGAGTTCTCCCTGTGCCTCTGGAGAACCGCACGGAGATGACCCATGTGACTTTGTCTATCAGAAGAATATGTGAGTATATCATCAAAATAAACTACTACAAAGCGTCCAATAAAATCAGAAGAAACATGGTTAATGAAATTCTGGAATACCGCTGGTGCGTTAGTCAAATCGAACGGCATAACCAAATTTTCAAACAGACCCTCAGAAGTGAGAAATGCAGTTTTCCACTCATCCCCCTCCCGCATACGGAGGAGATTGTATGCTCTCCTGATGACCAACTTAGAGAACCACCTGGCCCCCAACAATTGATTGTACAAATCAGGTATCAGTGGTAGAGCATAAGTGTTTCTTATGGTTATCTTATTCAGTTCTTGAAAATCGAGGCATGGGCATAAACCCATGGGATGGAATGGGATGAAACTGAATGGGAAGAGACACAGATTAGATATTAGAAAAAACTTTTTGACAGTTAGAGTGATCAATGAGTGGAACAGGCTGCCACGAGAAGTGGTGAGTTCTCCTTCAATGGAAGTCTTCAAACAGAGGCTGGACAGACATCTGACTGGGATGATTTAGCGAATCCTGCTTTGAGCAGGGGGTTGGACCAGATGGCCCAGGAGGTCCCTTCCAACTCTACGATTCTATGATTCTATGATTCTAAACCACCATCTTTTTTTTTTACAAAAAAGAACCCTGTTGCCACGGGAGAGACAGATGGCCGTATATGCCCTTTACGAAGGCTCTCAGAGATATACTCCTTCATAGCAGTCCGCTCAGGGCCGGAGAGATTGTACAGACAGGCTATGGACAATTTGGCACCGGGAACAAGATCCACGGCACAATCGAATGGGCGGTGTGGTGGTAGAACCTCAGCCTCCTTTTCAGAGAACACATCCTCAAAATCCTTCAGGTACTCCGGAATACCCTCCAGACTGACGGATGACATAGACACAGTGTCAACACATTTTTCAGAACAACCAGGTCCTCATTTAACAATATCCCGGGACCCCCAGTCATTAACCGGGTTATGCCGTTGCAACCAGGGAAACCCTAACACCAGGCCAGCAGGGAGGTTATCCAAAACAAAGCATGACATGTGCTCCTGGTGTAGGGCTCCCACCCTGAGGGTGAATTCTTTAGAACTGAAATGGAGACCATCCTTAGTGAGAGGTGTAGCGTCAATAGCCACAATTTTTAAAGGAGTCTCCAACCTAACTGTCCCTAATCTACAGCAGGCCACCAGCTTAGAGTCAATCAGGTTCAGGGATGACCCACAGGCTACAAAAGCCGAAGTATGGAAAAAGCCATTCTCAATACCAAGTTCCACCTTTAACAGTATCTTTGAAAATGAAGAAAAAGGTACCTGAGAGTCTGGGTGACCTCCACGATGATCACCCAGACTCAGCCGCTTGTTAGTCGGTGGACAGGAGGGGCAGTCTTTTTTCCAATGTCCGGGATGTCCGCAGTAAAAACATAACTTTCCATCACGTCGCCGTTTCCTCTCTTTCTCCTGGGGGTTGGTGGCTCCCACCGCCACAGGTTCAGATGGAAGCAAAACATCAGGGTTAGCAGGGAACAATGGAATCCCTCGCTGAATAACACCTCTCTCCAGCAGTCTCCGATCCATACGGATAGACTGAGTCATAGCCTCCTCCAGTGAGCTGGGAGATGGATGGAGAGCCAGAGCGTCCTTCAAGCAATTCGACAGTCCCTTCCTGAACAGACATCTCAGTGCGGAGTCATCCCAGGACACCTCAGTGGACCATCGACGGAATTCGGAGCTGTACCATTCGGCTATGTGCTTCCCCTGCCCCAGACCCATAATAGTGTCCTCTGCCACCCTAACATGGTCCGGTTCGTCATAGATAAGTCCTAGGGCCTCAGAGAACCTATCTACCGACATCCGTTCAGGGGCAGTAGGGGGCAACGAGAAAGCTCAGGTTTGGGGACCCTCCCTAAGTAAGGAGATAATAATCCCCACCCGCTGAATCTCATCCCCAGACGATCAGGGTCTAAGAGAAAACCATAATTTACAACTCTCCTTGAATATGTGAAATTTATTTTTTTCACCAGAAAATGTGTCAGGAAGTTTAACTGAGGGTTCAGGAGAGTGCAAAATAACATCTACAGAGTCACCGGGTGGACTAACAATATGAGAGGTGTTTCCCTGCATGGTCTTAATGGTCTCAGTCAGTTCTTTCTGTAAGTGAGTATGAGACATGACAAGGGACTGATGATTCACAGAAAAGTCCTGCGCCATCTGCATCAAACTGGACACTTGATCTGCCAAGTTATGCAGCGGATCCATGACCAGAGAAAAAAAAAGTGCAAAATCCCGTTTAAATGTATAGGTTAGTGATAATGTAGTGAAACCTCCACCAGGGGGAGCTGGTGAGGGAAGAGAGGTTACACACTAAGAGTAGCAACACTGAGCAATAGCACAGGTGTGACAGGTAACGAGAGAGAATGGTCAGATGAACCAAGTCAGAAACTAGCAGGAGCAGAAGTACCAGAAGGAGCAGCAATACACGTAGTCAAAATACCAAGCCGAGGGTCGGAAAGCCAAAACATGAGCACGGGGTCCAAAAATGTGTGGTAAAATACGTGGTCGGGGTACAAGCCAGGAAGTCAAATGCCAGAGAGGGAAAGTAGCAGCAGAGACCAATACCAAGAGACGGGGTCAGAGATCAGTCTGGGTCATTCACGTGGATTCTAGTCAAAGGCAGAAGGATCACCAAGGTACAAGGGTCAGAGGCTCTAAACTGGAAGCTTGAGCTATCACTAACACTGGTCAGCAGGATGTGAGAGACTGAAATAGCCCAGCTAGCTCCAGAACGAGGCCAAGGAGATTAATCCCCGCATGTCCAGTCCAGAGTGAAGACAGCAGAAAATAAACTCCGGACTGGACCATGACACTCCTGACCTCAATGTCATTGAGCTGCTCTGGAGAGATCTCAAGCGTGCAGTTCATGCTAGACAGCCCAGGAATTTACAGGAACTGGAAGCTTTTTGCCAAGAAGAGTGGGCAGCTTAACCATCTGACAAAATAAAGAACCTCATCCACAGCTACCACAAAAGACTTCAAGCTGTCATTGATGTTAGAGAGGGGCAATACATGGTATTAAGAAATGGGGTATTTGAACTTTCCATCAGGGTCATTTGGATGTTTTGAGTTGTCATTATGATTTAAAAAGAGAAAACACAGTAGTTTGACAATAAATAGTTTCACCCAACCATGAGTGGAGAAAAAGGTTTTTCTCTAAAAAAAAAAAAAAGGCAAAGAAAGCAAAAATTCTGCTGGGGTACGTAAACGTTTGAGAACAACAGTATATTTATGCAGTGAGTGAAATAAGTATTTGATACAATGACGATTTACACCTACAAAGAATGGAGAGGTCTGTAATTTTTAGCGTAGGTACACTTCAACTGTGTGAAACAGAATCTTAAAAAAATCCAGAAAATCACATTGTATGATTTTTACATAATTAATTTGCATTTTATTGCATGAAATAAGTATTTGATACAATAGAAAAACAGACATTTACAGTAGTTCTTGACCAAGTTTGCACACACTGCAACAGGGATTGTTGCCCACTCTTCCATACAGATTTTTTTTACAGATCTTTCAGGTTTTGGGGCTGTTACTGGGCAACATTCAGTATCTGCTCCCTCCAAAGATTTTCTATTGGGTTTACATCTGGAGACTGGCTAGACCACTCAAGGACCTTGAAATGCTTCTTACGGAGCCACTCCTTAGGGTTCTTTTACCCTTGCCGTGTTTTTGCGGACCATTTTTTGGCCCAAAAAGATTTCTATGGGGCAGCAAAAACGGCCCACAAAAATTCGTCGGAGCGCTGTGAAAAAATATCGAGCTTGCTCGTTATTTTAACGGCTTATGGACATGGTTCCCATTTAAATCAATGGTGCCGCAAAAACAGCGGAACGCCGGTATTTTTCACCCAATTTTTTAAAACCTAAAAAAGGCGATCCTAAAAAGATTTTTTGAGTGGCCCGTTTTTGCGGCAGACCGTGAAAATTACGGAAATACGGTCCACAAAAAAGGTCCGCAAAAATGGGCTGCAAAAAACACAGGAAGTATAAAAGAAGCATTAGTTGCCTTGGCTGCATGTTTCAAGTCATTGCTTTGCTGGAAGACACAGTCACAACCCATCATTAATGTTCTTACTGATGGAAGGAAATTATTTGCCAAAATCTCATGATACAAGACCCCATTCATCCTTCCTTCAATATGGTACAGTCATACTGTCCCATTTGCAGAAAAGCACCCCCAAAGTATGATGTTTCCCCCACAATGCTTCACGGTTGGGATGGTGTTCTTGCAATTGAACTCATGTTTCTTCTTCCTCCAAACACGGTGAGTGGAGTTGAACCCAAAAACTTCTATTTTGGTCTTATCTTACAACATGACCTTCTCCCATGCCTCCTCTGGATCATTCAGTTGGTCATTAGTGAACTTCAAGCAAACCTGGACATGTGCTAGTGTGAGCAAGGGGACCTTGCGTACACTGCAGGACTTTAATCCATGACGGTGTAGTGTGTTACTAATGGTAATGTTTGAGACTGTGGTTCCAGCTCTCTTCAGGTTATTAACCAGGTCCTCCTGTATAGTTCTGGGCTGATTCCTGAACTTTCTCAAAATCATCCTTAATCCATGAGGTGAGATCTTACATGGAGCCGCAGATCGATGAAGATTGACAGTCATCTTGTGATTCTTCTATTTTCTAATGGAAGTCATTGTTGTCTTCTCACCTAGCTGCTTGACATTTGCCCTATAGACCTTCCCAGCCTTGTACATATCTACAGTTTTGCATCTAGTGTGCTTAGGCAGCTTTTTAGTCTTGTCCATGTGGGATAAGTTGGTGTGTGATTGATTGAGTGTGTGGACAGGTGTCTTATATACAGGCAACAAGTTCAAACAGGTGCAATTAGTACAGGTAATGAGTGCAGAGTAGGATGGCTTCTTAAAGTAAAGCTAATAAAATGTAATTTAATGATGTAAAAATTATAAAATGTGATTTTCTGTTTTTTATTTTTATATTCTGTATCTCACATTTGCAATTTATCTATCTATCTATCTATCTATCTATCTATCTATCTATCTATCTATCTATCTATCTATCTATCTATGTCTATTTAGTGATAGATAGATAGATAGATAGATAGATAGACAGATCTATACATACGGTATATCTCAATATATCTCTATATATGGTAATTACTTAGAGATACAATTAAAGTTTTCTCATAACTGTTCAACCTGTTATGAAAGAATTAAATATTCTAAATACTTTCCTTCTTCCATGTTAGATATGGTGCTGACTTCAGTAGATTATCCATTTAACCCTTCCCATAGCTATTTGTGCACCGTGGTTTTATAACTTCATGATCAGGTGATCAGAGCCTATAGCTCTGCTTTACATGGGCTTTAGAAAACAGGAAACAATCGGATCTAAGTATCATCTTGCCACTGGAAACACTGATGCATGGAGTAGACACAATAACTGTTTCCTCTGAACTGTTCAAAATGGAAAGAAAAGTGTTAAAAATCTAAAATCCTTCCTGTGATGGATGTTTTATATGGTGCTGCCTTTGCAAGAAAGCTCATTTAACCCTTTTCTTAGCTTGCTGAGTAAACTGGCTTTAGCGTTAAAGATCCGGGTGATGCAAGAAATGAGAAGATGTGATTGTTGGGTGACCCTGCTGCTAGGATGCTATCAGAAATGTAAGAGAGCACAGTTGGTTGGTTCCTGCCTTTCCTTCCACAGTTCCTACTGACTTGCAGTCAGGGGAGTGTAATACAATTACCACTCAGCAGTAACCTGGTCCTGTGCAGATAGTCCTCCTCTGCCAGCCAGAGATGCTCAGCTAGATCAGTAACGAGGAATTAGGAGTGGTGAGGCTGGAGATGCAGCAGGTAGCAGCCAGTCATGGTCATGTCAGCACCTGGACATTACTACTGCAGAGAGCACTCACATCTTTTCTCATCCCTGTCATTGCCTGGTTACTAGCAGGCTGAAAGGTTTCTCTCTGTGACTGTAAAGAGGAGGAGGAGAGGGGGAAGTAGCAGAAGAGGAGGAGGAAGATGTGAGAGAGACTGAAGGCACTGTAGATCCAGCACTCACATCCTAGCTTGTCTTACCTTTCAAGTATCTCTTGCTGCTGTCAACATGGACATTATTATGAACAGCTCCTTGTCACTACCTGACACCTTCCTCAACACCAGCACAGCTGAGCTAGGTGTCAATGCCTCACTGTCAGCCATGAGATGTCCAGTTGGTACCTTGGGTAACACCACCAGGCTAGATGGCAACCAGTCCTATCTGTGCAAGGGGCGAGAGCTTCCTCCCCATGAGGACAACTCCATCATCATAGCCATCATCATCACAGCGCTGTACTCCATGATCTGCGTGGTGGGGCTCTTTGGAAACGTTCTGGTCATGTATGTCATTGTCAGGTAAGCTGACTGATGCCCTTTTTTGTATTCTGACCCTCAATACCAGAGTTATGATACCACCTTAAATATTGGGGAAACTTTTAGCTTTATGTGGATCATTAGTGTTGTCTATCAAAAAGTAATTATCAACTGCCAGATACTAAAGAGATGAGGAAGGCTGCGACTACTGCAAGCATGGGTAAGCAAATGGGACGAATGCAAGACTGGTGAGTGTGCAGGGGTGAGAGAGTTAAAAGTGAGCAATGAGGAACCAGTAAGTGAAGTAGGTAAGGCCACCTAAGCAGATTGATTAGGCAGTGAAGGGCAGAAGGGTTGATATATTAGGAACAGCAGGGGCTCAGGAAGAAAGGACTACAGCACAACAGGGAATCCACAACTCTTGTCAATTACCCCTCAAGGAACAGGAATGACCTGATATTCTTATTACTATTGTAGTGTGCTTATGTTCGTGCGCGTGTGTTTGTATAGTGTTGTTTGTGTGTGTTTCTAAAGATATATATATATTTATATATACTGCTCAAAAAATAAAGGGAACACTTAAACAACACAATGTACTAGGATGTACTCCCTTTATTTTTTTTTGGGCAGTATATATATACACAAGTATATATATATATACACACATACATTTGTATATGAGCCCTCGCGGGAAGGGACCTCTCTCCCTCTGTACTTGTGTGTGCCTGTTTTGCCCATGTTTATTGTACTTGTCTATACTTGCCCCTTTCACATGTAAAGTGCTATGGAATAAATGGCGCTATAAAAATGTATAATAACAATATAATATTATGTAATAATATGTAATATATATGTGTATATAGATATATAAATATATATGTATACACAGTATATATATATATTATTTTTTATTTTTTTTTGTGAAACCTACAATTTCCTTCCTATAGCAAAGTTTTTTGCACTCTGGTTAGACATACTCCCATCTCAGGTCACGCTCCCTTCTCTACCTGAGTCTTCCTATGTTTCAGTGCTGAGGTGGATGAATGAATACTATGTTGGCTGAGGTGCAGAAAGTGTTGACCACTGAATGAATCCCCTGTTGATCATATTATCGTAGTAACACTTAGCCAGGCACATTAGGAGTACAGTGATTTTCCTGTTCTTTCCTGTGGGCATATACATGTAATAGGCACGGTGTCTTATAGGGTGGCAGGATACATAGCACGCCCCCTTCTCAATCCTCACACTGTGTAGATCCATTATGACTCTTTCCGACCCTCATGACTGACCGGGGACCACAGCAAATGGTGCTGCAACCATTCTTTTTCATAATATTATGTATTTATGAGTATCGTATACAATGGATTTGCCTCCTTTCTTTCCTAAGTATTGGCATTGGTTAAAAGGATACAATGTATATCAGTTTATTCCTCTATATAATAAAAGATGGAGAATGGCAGTGTGTATGTAATTTATAAAGACCCTCTGGCAGCGACCCAAGTAACCTATTGATACAGGCTACATACACGGTTGATGTCAGCCACCATGTTTCTTTAGTGTGGAATTGTTAATGGTCACCAGACCTTCTGACCCTGCTGACAGTCCAGCAGTCACAGCTGGTGGCAAAACCTTTTGGCAAAAAATGAACCTAAGGTTTAGGGGCACCACTCAATCCAATAAGCACAGATGGAAAGGTTTAATTGGCTTTAATTTCAAGTAAACAAAAAAAACACACATGTCAGTAATGTATATGATCACATTACTATAACCATATGTAAGATGACATTTGCTGTAACCAGGAGGGGGTGACTATAGGAACAATGCACGACAGTCTAACTAAATGTTGTAAATTACGCTTTACAATAGAAATGATTCTATCTGTCCAGAATTAGCTCCAGTTTTGTAGGGATGGTGCCTCTCCTGTTCCTGAGTGAACGCTGCCATCTATAGGGCACTTTGTTTCAGGATGTGGAAAGCATAGCAAAGTAGAGAAAAGTCTATAAAGCCTCATAGATCAATCTCCTTACACAGGCAGATAATACAATTGTGCCATAAAATCCTTTGCAAAAAATGTTTGCCATGTTTACTAATTCAGCTGTGCCATTTTTCAGTCCTTACTGACAGCCATGACATTTCTTTTTCTTTTTCTCTACGAAGGGAGTTTGGGATCTGTAGTTTACAAGCTAAAATATCACAACTAATTTATTACCCAGTAAATATAGATGTAGGACACCCGCAATCCTGTACTTAGATAAGATGCAGCTCTTTATTTTTATGGCTTCTTGTACACCCCATTTTGGTTGTGCAGAGGGAAGCTAGGGATTCGAAGATCTATATCAGAAAATGATGAACTTATATCTCTATGAAGAATGTATATGTTTTTTTTTACTTTACTTTGAGCCGCTCAAAATAAAAATCAAATTGTATTTATTTCTTTTTTGGTGCCACTAAAGGGAATCTATCAGCAGGATTTTGCTATATAATCTGAGAGCAGCAAAACATTAGGCAAGAAGGCCTAATCACTCACTGGGCTGCTTAACATAACTTGGTGTTACGCAATCCGTTAACGCTGCCATTCACTTCTATTAGGAGCGCATCGCTAGCGCATGCCATAAATCGGCATGCGCTAGCGATTTCCCATCATTCTGTGACGGACCATCGGCAGTGCAGGGTATTGATGCAAGAGACTCGCGCAAGTTTCTTGCATCACACTGGCAAGTGTAACTCCGGCCTTAATCTGAGCTTGGCTGTATCAGTGCAGACAGGCATATTTTTCTCTGAAAGACTCTGATGTTTAAAAGAAGATACAGTACTGTTCAAAAGTTTAGGGTAACTTAGAAAGTTCCTTATTTTTGAAAGGAAAGCACCGTTTTTTCCAATGAAGCTAACAATAAATGATTTAGAAATAAACTCTATACATTGTTAATGTGGTAAATAACTATTCTAGCTGCAAACATCTGGTTTGTAATGCAATATCTTCATAGGCCATTTCCAACAACCATCACTCCAGTGTTCTTATGGTACTTTTTGTTTGCTAACTGTAAGAAGGCTAATGAATGGTTAGAATACCCTTGAAAACCCTTTTGCATGTATGTTAGCACAGTTGAAAACAGTTTGGCTGATTAGAGAAGCTATAAACCTGTCCTTTAAGCTAGTTGAGAATCTGGAGCAATTCATTTGTTGGTTCCATTAAACTCTCAAAATGGCCAGAAAAAAAGAACTTTCATGTGAAACTCGGCAGTCTATTCTAGTTCTTAGAATTGAAGGCTATTCCATGCAAGAAATTGCCAATAAACTGAAGATTTCCTACAACGGTGTGTGCTGCTCCCTTCATAGGAGAGCACAAACAAGCTCTAACCAGAAAAGAAAGGGAAGTGGGAGGCCCCACTGCCCAACTGAGCAACAAGACACATACATTAGAGTCTGTAGTTTGAGAAATCGACGCCTCACAGGTCTTAAACTGGCAGCTTCATTAAATATTACACACAAAATGCCAGCGTCAACGTCTACAGTGAAGGGTCAACTCCGGGTTGCTGGCCTTCAGGGCAGAGTGACAAAGAAAAAGCAAAATCTGAGAATGGCTAATAAAAGGAAAAAAATTAATATGGGCTAAACAACACAGACATTGGACAGAGGAAGATTGGAAAAAAATGTTATGGACAGACGAATCCAAGATTGAGGTGTTTGGATCACACAGAAGAACATTTGTGAGATGCAGAACAACTGAAAAGATGCTGGAAGAACGCCTGATGCCATCTGTCAAGCATGGTGGAGGTAATGTGATCTGGGGTTGCTTTGGTGCTGGTAAAGTGGGAGATTTGTACAAGGTAAAAGGGATTTTGAATAAGGAAGGCTTTCACTCCATTTTGCAACGCCATGCCATACCCTGTGGACAGCGCTTGATTGGAGCCAATTTAATCCCACAACAGGACAATGACCCAAAGCACACCTCCAAATTATGCAAGAACTATTTAGAGAAGAAGCAGGCAGCTGGAATTCTGTCTGTAAAGGAGTGGCAAGCATAGTCACCAGATCTCAACCCCATTGAGCTGTTGTGGGAGCAGCTTGACAGTATGGTACGCAAAAAGTGCCCATCAAGCCAAACCAACTTGTCGGAGGGGCTTCTGGAAGCATGGGGTGAAATTTCTCCAGATTACCTCAGCAAATTAACTGCTAGAATGCCAAAGGTCTGCAATGCTGTAATTGCTGCAAAGGGAGCATTCTTTGATGAAAGCAGAGTTTAAAGGAGAAAATTATTATTTCAATCAAAAATCTTTTTTTCGAACCTTGTCAATGTCTGGACTAGATTTTAAATTCATTTGGCAACTAATTTGATTAATAAAAGTATGAGTTTTCATGGAAAACACACAATTGTTTGGGTAACCCCAAACTTTTGAACGGTAGTGTATACTTTAAAAATCTGTAGGGACAGACCTGTTAATAACTTCTAGCAGATCTGGGAAGAGATGGTGGAGGGAAAGATAGACAAGTCTAGTTCTTGGCTGTGGTCCTCAGCCAACTTCTAGAAGTGATCTCTCCCTCCTATGTACACGAGGGAGAGACCTTTCATTCACCTGCAGTGGTGTTGGGAAGACATTTAATGGATAATTTCTCTGAAAAGCCAGTGTATTTTTTAGAGAAAAATAACCCTGGGTACAATCAATCAGACAGGCTTTGATTCATGATGCCTGTGGTTTGGACAGCATGAATGAGATAACAGGTTCCTTTTAAATCAGTGAAATTTAGTGGATGTTCTTGGTATATTATAAACCACCTTGTTATAAAGATTGTCTGGTACAAAATATGTACAGTAATTTTGCTTTTAGTTTATTAGTGTTGTGAAGCTCTTTTTTACCTACAGTAGGAATTGATTTGCAATATTTTATAGGCAGTGAGCATTTCTATTTGCACCTTTTCCTCCATCTAAGCAAGCTGTTTATGGAGCATCTATTTCAAGGGCACTTCGACCAGTGTAATCAAAACCACTCAACCTGACTCACAAAACTGACACATGTAATATATGTAGTCCTGATGACTTCTCACTTGTTTCATTACTTCAAGACATTAAGCTTATCAAACTAGTAGAAGAATAATGGATGAAATGAATTGATTCAGACAGTAAAGGGGGTTTTACACATAGCGATATTGCTAGCAATTTCACTAAAGCGCAACCGATTTTGTGACGCAGCAGCGATATTGCTAGCGATATCGCTATGTGTGATACTTACCTCCGACCGGCTCCCCCGCTGTCTGTCACTGATCGCGCGAGATCGGGCAGCTCCATTTCTCGTCGGGCTCTTCCTGCTGGGCTTCTTGTGGCGCCGACGAGCGACACGTGGATGCGGGCGGGAGCACGACAGGATCGCCGCGTCTGAAAGGTAAGTAACAACCGCTGCTGCGTCACTACGTCGCTGTGAGATCTGCCTGTGTGGCAGCTCACTAGCGACCATTTAGCGATGCACCAGCGATCCTGACCGGGTCGTCTCGTGGTCGGGATCGCTGGTGCATCGCTAAATGTAAAGGGGCCTTAAGATAGGGCTAAGGGCAAATCCCCTTGGTACCAAATGCTTTTGGAGTGGAAGCTACAACATATAATGTACGGAAATGTAGGTAGATGTATGTTTTATAGGTTAGAGGAAGTCGACAATAGAAAAAAAATTGCAGGTGTGCATAGTTTGCATGGTGAATGTTATTTATTTTTATTTTTTTAAATAAAAGAATCCTAACATTTAGTCCCATCTTCAAACATTGCACTGAGTGGACTTATTAACTCTTGTCCTACATTGGGCGTAATAGTACGCCGATGTCAGACTCTTCCTGTTTGGTGTGGTCTCCGGCACTCAACCCATACCTTTCCTGGCACATGTCAACTGATGTATACAACTGACATGTGCCCACAACAGCCACAGGTGAAATCGTGATCCAACCCCGGCTGTTGACTAATTAAATGCCGCTGTCAATTTCTGACAGCGGCATTTAACTTGCGCTTACCGAAAGCACATTGTAAATCCCAGCCATCAGTGACCCCTGATCACCAATGGGTTGGCATGACAACCAGAGGTTTGAAGCAGACCCTTTATGAATGTCATTGCTGGATTGCTAGGAGTGCTGCCCAGTGGTCAGTGCTCATAGCAAGTGAGAATTTCTGCTACACACAGGCGATCTGATCGTCGCCTGTGTGAAGCAGAAGCTATCTAAGAAGTCCAGCTTCTAGTCACCCATGGAGACTATTGAAGTATGCAAAAAAGTAAAAAAAAAAAAGTTTTTAAAAATATTAAGCAAAAAATAAAAAAAAGGTTCAAATCACCTCCCTTTCATCCCATTAAAAAAAACAATAAAAAAAATCAAATATACATGTATTTGGTATCACTGTGTTCAGAATCGCCAGATCTATCAGTCTAAAAAAATGAACCCAATCGCTAAACGGCGTAATGAGAGAAAATTTCAAAACATCAGAATTACGTATTTTTGGCCGCCGATACATTAAAATAAAATGCAATAACTGCAATCAAAAGATAATATCTACACCAAAATTGTATTACCAAAAAAATCAGCTTGGCACGCAAAAAATAAACCCTCACCCAGCCCCAGATCATGAAAAATGGAGACGCTACTGGTCTCGAAAGATGGCGCCAAGTTGTTTTTTTTACCAAACTTTGGATTTTTTATTTCACCGCTTAGATAAAAAAAGAACCTAGACATGTTTGGTGTCCATGAACCTGTAATGACCTGGAAAATCATAATGACAGGTCAGCTTTAGTGAATATCTTAAAAAAACAAGTGTGGAATTGCATTTTTTTGGCAATTTCAACGCACTTGGAATATTTTCCCATTTTCCAGTACATAATATGTTAAAACTAATAGTGTCGTTCAAAAGTACAACTTGTCCTTCAAAAAACAAGCCCTAACATGGCCATATTGACCAAAAAATTAAAAAGTTATGGTTCTGGGAAGAAGGGGAGCAAAAAATGAAAACTCAAAAGTGGAAATACCTCTTGTCGTGTAGAGGTTCAAAACATTACCGGGGGTAAATATATGAGTGAAAGTAAAAAAAAAATTCAGGCATACTTACCTCCTTTCATCCCCCACACTCACAAACTGAACTAGTGCAGGACGTTTGGTTGCAGCCCAGGAAGTGATGATGTTACTGTTCTTCTGTTGTAGTCATCTTACAACCACAGCCAAAGATCTCATGATAGAAGACTAGAGATATCATCGCTTCTATGCTAGCACACACCAATGGGACAGCGTGCACCTGGTCAACTTGTGTGACAGCAGAGGAGTGTTTCAGATTTAGGTATTTTTGCCACATCCATTACCATGATATTGTTTTATAGACAACCCTTCAACATAATGCTTCTCTAAGGAGTTTTCCAGGTCAATTGGCACGCTCTTTTAAATAAATATGGATACATAGGTTAGCACTGGACAGAGTAATTTCCATAATCAGGGACAGTGAAAGTCATGCATATGGACTCCATAAATGGTTCAAGGGGAATTTACTTATTGTGAGGTAACAAGCTTGATGGTTACAAAGTCTCTTTTAGATGTATTGGGCTTGAACAATGGTAGACTGTTTATGTACAACAACCTAAATATGACACTTTGTATCTGCAAATATCTGCTGGCAAATACCTCAGCAGCACTTACTTCACACTGGCACAAGCTCTTTGTCTCCATCACAGTGTGGTGCATTGCACATCTGTGGTGCTGGTTATGACCCCTCATCTCTCATGTCTGCAATATTCTGCAATTAGCTCTTGTGAGGCAACGTGCACATTCTAATGGTCTTAAATTACCACATCACAGTTCCTCATACCAAACACTATTCTCTGGCTATCAATAATGTTTTACTTCTTGAAATTCATATTTCAGTTCATTTTTATGTGGCAACCCTCACAGTCAGGAATAAGCCCCATTGCTTCCCTCTGCCGTATTTCATTTTGCTTTATGGTGTCTAAACTTCATCTTTATTGGATGATACACTTTTTGCTCACACTAATAAGCCTCTATGCGTCCCTCTATGGTGTGAATTGTCACTCTCTCTCTCTCTCTCTCTGGAATGATTGTTCTCTTATCCAGGAAGGCTAATCTTTGCCTCCTGGGGCAGGCTATCACAACTGCAGTGCAGGATGGAGCTTCTTACATGTATTTCTTTGTCCTAAACCATTTCTCTTAGGTGACACAGCAACTGGATTGTGTTATTCACCCCTTGTCACACCTTCCTTGATAGTTTTTCATTTTGACTTCTTTCTTGCTTCTGCTTGCATTATCAACAAATCCCTTCTGGTGCTCAGGCAACAGCACCAATCCTTTGCATCTCAAAAGACACTTCACTAGATCACACAGCTGTTGCAGCATACATATAAACACATGGTATGGGATAAAACATTGCATTACATATCTACCAACAGATTAATATGACAGTAGATAGAGAGTGGGCAATTCAATATATTTGTAAGAGGATATTAAACCCATTTTCAACCCTCTTTGATTTCTATCCATATTATGTCCTTTCGAAAATTAGTTATATGTGAACAATCATGCAGAGATCCTGTAAATTTCATATTCCCCACCACTACTTTGCAGAAAAGATCAGAAACAAGGTGCTAATTATATTAGCTAATATTTTCTTCAGGTAACATAGACCACGCACGGACTGTCATGATCCCTGGACACAACTGCTTTCATTGAGCGAACCAGCTTGATGTCTGCCATTGACTCCTGTAGAGCATAGCCAGCGATTGATTTCCCGTCAGCTTGACAACATGTTGATCACAGCTACCTCTACACTAACATTATAACATTTTACTAAGAATCTATTATTTATACTATTACTTAAAAGGGTGGTCCTATCATGAAGTGTTATGGCATAAAAATAGAAAATACCCTAACGTTATTAATGGTGGTCCATCCTCTGTGATATTCACCAATCCAGACCATTTCCAGTAAAGCAAATGGCAAAACTGCTGTATTCAGTTGAAAGAGGCTTTATTGCACTAGGTAGTTTTTAATGTTGTTGTACAAGAAAAATTGCCCGAAGCTGCAGTCCCTTAATGTGCAGAGTAGTGCCGCCTTCTTGTGTATTATTTTAAAAAAATGACTTGAGTGTAAAAAACAAAGTGAGAAATCCATGGATATCCGTATTATTGGTCAAAAAAAAACATTGGATCGCACCCGGACTAATGGGGACATGCACATGTCAGATTTTTTCCTTGGACCGAGCCAGCCAAAGGAAAAAAATTGCCTCATGCCCGAGTCTGATCCGATATTTGGATCACACTCAGCAATGCAAGTTAATGAGTCCGTGAAAACTTAATGCACTTGGATGACATATCAGTGTGGTCCAATCTTCATCGACTGACAGAGTGATGAAGATAGAGACATTTTTTTCTCCATCTTCTCTTTTTCCTAGAGATTCGGATCACACTATGATCATACAATGATCAAACTTTGATCTGAGTTGTATCAGCGTGAGATTTGCATAATTGATCCAATTATCACAGATGAGAGAATGCAAGGTCGTCTGCACCTTAGTGAAACTATTCTTATGTGAGGCCAGAAAAGGGGCAAAGGGGGTTATCACAAATAGTATGAAGGAAAAGCAGAGCCATTACTTATAACAATCAACCAAATTCCAGCTCAAATTTGTCATAAACCCTCATCAATAGGAGTACACTAAAGGATCATACATATTAGATAAAAGTCTTCCAAACCCAACAATTTTGGCAAGTTTGGACATCCATCTAATACTGTATATATAATGGCTTCCTGACTATCAAGTGATTTTGTGGGGGGAACATAAGCTGTTGGCTATTGCAATTCCCTCCATTTGTTCAGCAGGGTGATAACCAGCTGCTAGTTGATTTTGGTATCGCGCTCTCATAGAGAACAGAGGGAAACGTGGCTGAGCGGTGCGTTCCAGTGTATGGAGGAGCCGTGAAAGATAACTGTCAACTGAACAATGGTTCAACCATTAATTATCTAATGTGTATGGGTTGGAGAATGTAATAAAACCCTTTACCTACCAGCACAATAACTTCAAGATGGTTTTGTAACTCAGGCTAGTACCAATCTAAACACGTTGAAGATGCTGGTCCAAGTGTTGAAATGTGTAGCATGAACTTTATAGCCCTAACTTTCTGTCTGTTTGCTGTGCTTTGCACTTTGGAGTAACTTAATAAAAAAAAAAAAATCCATCGACTGTAAATTCAACAGGATCCATTTTGTATTCTCTTTGGACTACCCCAACGAGAAGCGCCTAAGGCTCAGCATTTTACGTTCGGACTTTGTTATTCCAATGCGTTTGGCCAGCTTTACAAGTCTGTGAAAAATCAGACTGAATGCACAATAAGTCAGGAAAAACAATCTGCAGCAATGTCTAGTCTCTACAGTGTTATTCCGAATATGTTATTCCGAAGACTATTCTGCTACAGGTTTCATTTAGAATAGATGATTTGGATTATTAATGTGTCTCATTGATTTATTTTTCACCAAAGGAAATAATCAATGTGCATAAATAATACAGCAAAGAAATATTTGTAGCGCTGATAACACCTCAACAACATCGCTGAGTACGTCGTAAAGATCAATTTGTATAGTATATCCAGTAGTACGTGTAGATTAAAAGTCTGATTCTACCAGGAGCACTTACCATTCAGTGTGAGTGCTCTCCTGTACATTAAGATAGATTGTAACATAAGGAATGCTGAAATGGGTTCTCCTAGTATATGACATTGATGAACTATACTTATTTTTATCATTATTTGTGTATAACTTTTAGTTTTAGACGCAAACAAACTGACCCGGGAGAAATATGGAATTTACAGGATACTATACAAATATATAGAGCACAGTTTGCTTGTCTTTTGGTTGTGTTTCATATTAATTTAGATAGAAATGTACATAATACAGTGACTTATCTCTACGTAAGGGGCATATTGCTTTAATGACCATTTAATGCTGTACCTGTGCAATAGTAAATAGCTCGTCGTAGCGTTAGCACATAAGCCAGCTGGCAATAGATCACTATTATCTGCATCTATTAAAGCCGAGACGCAGATAAAAACCGACTCACTAATAACTATCATTATTTCAGCCTTCTTGGCTGAGTACAGATTGTTTGTATTTGTGCAATATAACGGCATCGTATAATATACAGAAAGCCAGCTGAAGAATAGTATGAAAGTGACACTAAGCCTTGTGTCTCATTTTTTGTCATTTATGAGCTGCGGTACATTTAAAGATGATAATTCATCACTTTTTAATGCTGAACAAAAACATATTTTTTTTTATTTCCCTTCTCCATTGTCTTCTAAAGATTAGTGCCCATAATATGATAATTTCTCCTACCAAGGGGGCGTAACTGAGATTCTTCTATGTCGGTGTGTACATTCCCCCCCCCCTTATGATATTGTTCAATCATAAGATATTATCATAAAAGTGGAACATAATGGAAACTCCAGAGAAGGTTAGAACTGGCTTTTTCATAGTAAGACTAATGCGTCAAATGTTTTCACACTGAGGTCTCATCACTCCAGGTCCTTATTGGCATTACAGTCGCCAGGAGAGGAGGAGAGATGTTCTATAACCCCTTCATGACCAGAGCGTTTTTTTTGTTTTGTGGTTTCGTTTTTCGCTCCCCTCCTTCCCAGAGCCATACCTTTTTTTTTTCCATCAATATGGCCATGCGAGGGTTTGTTTGTTGCGGGATGAGTTGTACTTTTGAACGACACCATTGGTTTTACCATGTTGTGTACTGGAAAACAGGAAAGAAATTCCAAATGCCGTGGTGAAATTGCAAAAAAGTGCAATCCCACACTGTTTTTTGTTTGGCTTTTTTTTTACTAGGGTCACTAAATTCTAAAACTGACCTGCCATTATGATTCTAAAGATCATTTCGAGTTCACAGACACCAAACAGGTCTAGATTCTTTTTTATCTAAGTAGTGAAAAAAAATTCCAAACTTTGTTAAAAAAAATTGCGCCATTTTCCGATACCCGTAGCATCTCCATTTTTCATGATCTGGGGATGGGTGAGGGCTTATATTTTGTGACCTGAGATGACGTTTTAATGATACCATTTTGGTGCAGATATGATCTTTTGATCGCCCGATATTGCATTTTAATGCAATGTTGTTGTGACCAGAAAAACGTAATTCTGGCATTCTGAGTTTTTTTCTCACTACGCCGTTTAGCGATCAGGTTAATCTTTTTTTATTGATAGATCAGGTGATTCTAAATGCGGTGATACCAAATATGTGAATGTTTGATTTTTTTTATTGTTTTATTTTGAATGGGGAGAAAGGGGGGGTGATTTTTTTTTATATTTTTCAAAACTTTTTTTTTACTTTTGGCATTCTTCAATAGTCTCCATGGGAGACTAGAAGCTGCCATAACCTGATCAGCTCTGCTACATAGAGGTGATGATCACATCACCTCTATGTAGTAGAATTACTCACTATGAGCGTCGACCACCGGGTGACACTCTCAGCAAGCTGGCAGTGATAACCAGAGAGGTCTCCAGGAGACCTCTGGTTGTAATGTCTGTGAACTGGTGACCCGCAATCACGTGAGGGGGTCACCGATGGGCAGATTTCCGGTTTGATGGCCGAAAGCGCAAATTAAATGCCACTGTCAGCCTTTGACAGTGGCATTTAACAGGTTAATAGCTGCGGGTGGATCAGGATTCCACCTGCGGCTATTCTGGGCACATGTCAGCTGTCCCGAGAAAGATGTGGGCTCACCGCCGGAGCCCACATCAAAGGGAGGGCGTCAGACGGCGGCATACTATTATGCCTAACGTCGGAAAGCAGTTAATGACAAAACTCTGGATCCATCCCAAGAATTGGGGAATAATACCTACGTACCTGGTGTAGATCAAGAGTGGTGTAGGTGACAAACTCTGCTAGCATGTTGTTCTTCATCACTGTTTATCATTTTGCAGCTCTCCTCTGTAATTACCTGACAGTGCTGGCGGAGGAGAGCTGCTGCACACCACTATAGAGAGCCCAACATTTAGACAAGGACAGGAACATCTGTTTCATAGTGATATTTGAAAAATTAAATTGAATAGATCAGTCCTGAATCACATGTTTAAATTACTGTAATTGTGTTGCAATATACAGTATGTCAGTGTGAATAGTTTTTAGCTCTGGTTCCCTGTAGGGTTGTGTGTAGTACAAATGGAGTGATACAGATGCTATGTAATGTGTCACATTTTACCTTATTTTGTTGACTTTTTAAATTAATGCTGACCTAGCTATCGTAATAACACTTTGTATTGGAAAATGAGCGAAAAGCTTGGAGACTTCTGGACTGTAATTTTTACCATATCAATCACTCACATAGACTTGAAAATTGTGCCACATCTGGCTAACTGACTACTGTCATAACATGCAGTGAGTGACTTTATTATATCATTTGCTTTATGTGACTTCCGTTGTGTTCAGAGAGGTAGTCTATTAGCAGCTGTTATTCTCCGGTGCTGTGAACAAGAATTTGCTATCTTCCAGATGTCCCTTGCTTATTTGTCACACAAAATGGATTCTGATCTTTAAATAACGTACAATATTTGACAAAGAAAGCCAGGTTTATCCAATAACGCTATTTCCATTCTCTATAGGATTTATTTTAAGTAAAATCCAACAACCAGATCCTCTATGTGGAAAAGTAAATTAAATAAAGTGTCTGGTTGAGAAAACTTATGTTTTCATACCCCAGGGATTTCTAAAATGGGTTATAACCGAGAGGACCTCTTAATGTAAAACATTAATAAACCTAATTATATTGTACATGCACATTAGCTGGGTACTCACTGACCTCCTGGGTCTCCTCGGCTCCATTTTCTGCTTTCCTGTTATTCTAGTATCACTTAGCTTTTAAAAAGCATATAAGGGCGGTCCTGCAGCAAGTAGTATGTGATGTTGTAGAGACCACATTTCCCATGAGCGCACAGTGGCCCTGTGTATGCTGAGCACCTCCCATCAGCGCTGTCCTCAGTAAAAACAGTAGTGTGGATTTTACACGGTGTGCTGCTGAATATGTGCTCAGAAAAATACTTTACAAATGCTAGCTACAGTCTGTGTATCATTTCTATGTATGTAATTGCAACCTTTCTTCATCTATACAGAAAGAAGAAACAGAATGACAAATGTGCAGAAATGCCCTGCAGTAAAACATAACAATAATCAGCAATAATCTAATGTGTTTTAAATACATTAGATAGGGACTGTTCCATTAAGGGTTACTTTGACGTGGTGGAGCAGCTTGGTATACTTTTTTTTTTTGCAAAAAAACGTATTGACTTAATACCCTGTAATTGTTGTCATTTTTTCACCAGCACTTGCTGATTATTGTTATGTTTTACTGCAGGGTATTTCTGCACATTTGTCATTCTGTGTCTTCTTTCTGTATTTCAGTCAGTGGGTGGTGTGAACACTGTCCGACCGACTTGTTCACATTTGTGCCTGTCACATGTGTTTTTAATCCTCTTTCTTCAGCTATGCATTATGCTTTATTGTATATGGGTATCTGCTACATACAAGTATGCAAACCGGCAAATCGAACACTATTTCTCACAAAACCCCAAAAATGGGCCTGCAATCAATCGCTTCCTATGACCATCAACAAGCTTTTTACACCTCTCAACTGGAACTCTTCATTTTTCAAACTGCCCCAGGTCTCTCATATTTTAAGGTTGCCTTCTCCCAACAGCAATTTTAAGATCTCTAACTTTGGGAATGTATAGAAGAGACCTGGGACCAGATTTCATTCGAGACAAGCTTGAACCTGATCAAGAGTATGCCCCAAAAGATTCAGGCACTGTTGCAAGCCAAAGGTGGATGTGTGTGCAGTAGAGGCAGCTCTCATCCCCGCACTTCCATTTCTCTGTTATGTGCAGTCATCTCCTCCATTAGTGATCAGCTTCTCCATTGTGCCTTGTGTATGATAGATTTATTAACCTTCTCACTGCTCTGGGAATGGAAGATTAGGGTAAGTATGCAGCGCTGCTGCTCTATTTCCCTGAGCAGTGATTGGTCGCGGCTCTCACTACTGGGGCTCACCATGCTTTCAGTGCTTGTATTCAGGGAGTCCGGCCAGTACACACAGATGACCTCCAACTGCTCATGTAAAGGCAGCATACAGCATACTAACAAAATAATAAAATTGTAAATGTAGATGTTTTGGAACAAAACAGTAACAATGCAATGACATGACAAGAATCTCCATAACTAATCATGCAAAATTGTTGCAAGTCAAATTTATGTCTGACTTTCAAAGCATTAGTGGATGGTGACATATGGAGCCTGAAAGCCAAAAGTTCAAAACATTGTTAGCCTTTTGCTTACCAGTGTACTGTATATTGTTGCTCCCTGTGAACAAAGGAACATCAAGATCTCAGGAGATCGATTTGTAACATTTGTATCATAATTTTTCAACAATTTTGGCTATCAAGTCCTCAGACAATTTTCTTCTCCTCTTTCTGTTCCCCATGCTTAGTGTGGCACATACATTGCAAGGATTGAGTTAAATTTTCCCCTTTTTATCTGATTTCAGGTATAATTTTCATATTGTCTTGTTACTTGCTATGGGTGATTTTGAACGATCATCACATGCTTACAACAAAGTTGTTTACCCAACAGTTTTGTCCCATTTTGGGGATTTTATATGCAATTATGTCCAGTTTGCCTTTTTTCTTTGTCTTTTTGTGTTGCTCCAATACACATAGAGGAAATAAACATGAGTATAATAAAACATATGTAATCGCAATAATTTTCTGGGAGAAATATTTCACTTTCTGGAATAATTTCAAGGGTTCCAACACTTTCAACCATGGCTGTAAATAAACAATTTTATATTTATGATTAAAACTGCCATGCATGACCCGTAGAAGCTAAATAGCGCAAAATGGCCGTCATCCTCACACTCCACTCCTCGTCCTGCTGAACATGTTTTAAGCATCGTAATAAATATTGGATTTTAGACCAGTGAGTGCTACCTCTTTCTTTTTCTAATGGACATACAACACGGCTATTTATCTGGATGAGCACCTGAGGTTTGGGGTATATATCCTTGCAGCGTTCTTTCATTGCTTTGGTGGTGTATTGCGATATAAGGTGTAGCGGAGGTGCTCGTCATTGTATGCTTTTGAAGACTTCCATTTCTCTATTATGTGCAGTCACCTCTTCCATCAGTGACCACATTCTCCATTGAGCCTTGTGTTTGATAGAATTATTAACCTCTCTGCTCTGTGGAATGGAACATTACGGTAAGTATGCAGCGCTGATTCTATTTCCCCGAGCAGTGATTGGTCATTGCTCTCACTACTGGGGCTCACCATGCTTTCAGTGCTTGTATTTAGGGAGTCCCGCCAGTACACACAGATGACCACAAAACTAGGCTACGAGTGTGGGGCTCTTTATCCAGCATTTCTATGGATGTCTGAATGAACGACACAAAGCTTCAACACAACTGTAGAGGCATCCTGAAGATTCCAGAAGAAGTTTTATTCTCAGATTGAACTTTTGGTTTACGCAAATAGTAACAGCATAGCTGCAACAACTTCTGTAGGTAAAAAGACAGTTCTGTACCAGAGATGTACAGAGATGAGCCTCAGGTGAAAATGACTGACAAACCCTAACACAGAAGAAAGTAAAAAGAAGTTAATTCCATCAGGGCTTGGTTACAGGGAGAGAGACAGGACAAACTTCTAAAAGGGGCAAACTTGACAACATAGCAGTAGAACAGCGACAATCCAATGATAATGCTATGTATGAATTCCAAGTCCTGGACATAACAAAAGGGGGTCTGCGGGGAGGAGGATCACATGAGAAAACTATTGAGCCGACTCGACCTGTTAAAGCTAAAACAACGGAACTCCTAAATGCTTTATGTTTGAAAAGGCAATCCATTTTCAAACATTAGCAAATTTTAATATCTAAAGCTATTGCCCAACATTTCAATCTAATAGAGTTGGAAGTGGGAATGTAGACAGAGCGGGAGACATTGCCGGATACACATCAGGGATCAGCTGATGTTACTGAACCCCAGTAACACAGGAACAAGTGTTAATTGTGCAGACGGCACTTCTGAGCAGCAACTGGCGGTGTTGGAGGCCAGGGTAAATACTAGAGACAGAGTGGAGACAGAGGCCTAATTGGAGCATGTTTGAAATCAGTAGTAGTGTGAATGTGGAGGCAGCAGTAGACACTGCCGGACACACAGCAGGGGAGCAGCTGGCGTTACTGAACCCCACTAACACTGGAGCATGTGTTTTTCTCTGTGCAGACAGCACGTCTGAGCAGCAACTGGCAGTGTTGGAGCCCAGGTTCAATCAGGGTTTAGGCTGAGGCCTAATTGGAGCAAGTTTTATATCTGATGTAGTTTGAATGTGGAGGCAGCAGGAGACTTGCCGGACACACAGCAGGGGAGCAGCTGGCGTTACTGAGCCCCACTAACACTGGAGCATGTGTTTTTCTCTGTGCAGACGGCACGTCTGAGCAGCAACTGGCGGTGTTGGAGCCCAGGGTCATTCATGGAGTAGGCTAAGGCCGAATTGGAACAAGTTTAATATCTGATGTTGGGATGAATGTGGAGGCAGCAGGAGACTTTGCCGGACATACAGCAGGGGAGCAGCTGGCGTTACTGAACCCCACTAACACTGGAGCAAGTGTTTTTCTCTGTGCAGACAGCACGTCTGAGCAGCAACTGGCGGTGTTGGAGCCTAGGTTCAATCAGGGTTTAGGCTGAGGCCTAATTGGAGCAAGTTTTATATCTGATGTAGTTTGAATGTGGAGGCAGCAGGAGACTTTGCCGGACACACAGCAGGGGAGCAGCTGGCGTTATTGAACCCCACTAACACAGGAGCTAGTGTTTTTCTCTGTGCAGATGGCACTTCTAAGCAACAACTGGCGGTGTTGGAGCCCAGGGATTACAGTTCAGGTGGTAGAAACATGAACACAACAGGAGACCTGGATACTGTTGCCAACCAATTATTTATTCTGGAAGAGGACTGGCAAATTCCGGTGAGATCCAGGCCTTGTTCATTTTCAGAAAAGTAAGTCGGTCAACGTTATCGGAGGATAGTCGCGTGCAACGGTCTGTTAGTACACCACCTGCGGCACTAAAGACGCATTCCGATAATACACTAGAAGCAGGGCAAGCCAGCACCTCCAATGCATACTGGCTAAGCTCTGGCCATGTATCCAGCTTAGAGACCCAAAACTTGAAGGGGGAAGAGCCATCTTGGAGTACACTGAGAGGGCAAGACATGTAGTCTGCCACCATCTGACGGAAACGTTACCTCCTGCTAACTGGAGCCGTCTGTGATGGTGTAGACATTTGTGACGGGCACACAAAACTTTGCCACATTTGGGCCACACTGGTCTTGCCTTGTGCTGAGGCGCTGCCTCTGCTCCCTCTTTGTGCAGAGCTTCCTTCACTGCCTCGATGCACAGAGCTGCTTTGTAAAGCACTAGCAGCACTGCTCTCGGGTGGAATGGAGAACATGATGTGTCTTGGTACTCCCGCATTTTACGCTCCCGGTTCAACGGTGTTATGAGGCTTTGTAAGTTGTCCCGGTAGCGAGGATCTAGGAGGGTGTACACCCAATAATCAGCCGTGTTGAGAATGTGGGCGATGCGGCGGTCGTTTCTCAGGCACTGCAGCATGAAATCAACCATGTGCTGCAGACCCCCAACTGCCCAAGAAACGCTGTCCCCTGCTTGAGGCGTCATCTCTGCCTGCTCTGCATCACCCCACCCTCGCTGTACATACTGACAACTAGAGCATTGTGTACCTCCCTCCTCTGGAGAGATGTCTTCCTCCTCCAGTGACTCCTCCTCATCCTCCTCACAAAGTGTCCCCTGCCTAGGCCTTTGTGAGGAACCACGTTGCGCAGACTGTCCAGAAGAATATGGCATTTGTGACTCCTCATCCTCCACCTCTTCCAAAACCTCCTCCCTTAGTGCTTGGAGTGTTTTTTGAAGCAGGCAGATAAGGGTGACAGTCAAGCTGGAGTCACACATAGCGACTTACCAGCGATCCCGACAAAAGTTGTGACTCAGCAGCGATATCGCTAGCGAGATTGCTATGTGTGACTCCCGCTTCATGCTGACTAGTGCATCATCTGCACTCGCCATCCGCGTGGAATCATCGAAGGCACGCAAAACGTGGCAGATGTCCTTCATAGAGGCCCACTCAGTGGTGCTTAAGTGTGACCGGCGCACAGTGCGACTTGTTTGCGCCTGATGCAGCTGGTACTCCATTACTGCTGCCTGCTGCTCACACAACCACTCCAACATACAGTTGTGGCCAAAAGTATTGACACCCCTGCAATTCTGTCAGATAATACTCAGTTTCTTCCTGAAAATGATTGCAAACACAAATTCTTTGTTATTATTATCTTCATTTAATTTGTCTTAAATGAAAAAACACAAAAAGAATTGTCCTAAAGCCAAATTGGATATAATTCCACACCAAATATAAAAAAGAGGGTGGACAAAAGTATTGGCACTGTTCGAAAAATCATGTGATGCTTCTCTAATTTGTGTAATTAACAGCACCTGTAACTTACCTGTGGCCCCTAACAGGTGTTGGCAATAACTAAATCACACTTGCAGCCAGTTGACATGGATTAAAGTTGACTCAACCTCTGTCCTGTGTCCTTGTGTGTACCACATTGAGCATGGAGAAAGGAAAGAAGACCAAAGAACTGTCTGAGGACTTGAGAAACCAAATTGTGAGGAAGCATGAGCAATCTCAAGGCTACAAGTCCATCTAAAAAGACCAGAATGATCCTGTGCCTACCATGCGCAGTGTCATCAAGAAGTTTAAAGCCCATGGCACTGTGGCTAACCTCCCTAGATGTGGACGGAAAAGAAAAATTGACAAGAGATTTCAACGCAAGATTGTGCGGATGTTGGATAAAGAACCTCGACTAACATCCAAACAAGTTCAAGCTGCCCTGCAGTCCAAGGGTACAACAGTGTCAACCCGTACTATCCGTCGGCGTCTGAATGAAAAGGGACTGTATGGTAGGAGACCCAGGAAGACCCCACTTCTTACCCCGAGACATAAAAAAGCCAGGCTGGAATTTGCCAAAACTTACCTGAAAAAACCTAAAACGTTTTGGAAGAATGTTCTCTGGTCAGATGAGACACAAGTAGAGCTTTTTGGGCAAAGGCATCAACATGGAGTTTACAGGAGAAAAAGAGGCATTCAAAGAAAAAAACACGGTCCCTACAGTCAAACATGGCGGAGGTTCCCTGATGTTTTGGGGTTGCTTTGCTGCCTCTGGCACTGGACTGCTTGACCGTGTGCATGGCATTATGAAGTCTGAAGACTACCAACAAATTTTGCAGCATAATGTAGGGCTCAGTGTGAGAAAGCTAGGTCTCCCTCAGAGGTCATGGGTCTTCCAGCAGGACAATGACCCAAAACACACTTCAAAGCACTAGAAAATGGTTTGAGAGAAAGCACTGGAGACTTCTAAGGTGGCCAGCAATGAGTCCAGACCTGAATCCCATAGAACACCCATGGAGAGATCTAAAAATGGCAGTTTGGAGAAGGCACCCTTCAAATATCAGGGACCTGGAGCAGTTTGCCAAAGAAGAATGGTCTAAAATTCCAGCAGAGCATTGTAAGAAACTCATTGATGGTTACCGGAAGCGGTTGGTTGCAGTTATTTTGGCTAAAGGTTGTGCAACCAAGTATTAGGCTGAGGGTGCCAATACTTTTGTCTGGCCCATTTTTGGAGTTTTGTGTGAAATGATCAATGTTTTGCTTTTTGCTTCATTCTCTTTTGTGTTTTTTCATTTAAGACAAATTAAATGAAGATAATAATACCAAAGAATTTGTGTTTGCAATCATTTTCAGGAAGAAACTGAGTATTATCTGACAGAGTTGCAGGGGTGTCAATACTTTTGGCCACAACTGTATGTAAAGTTGAATTCCACCTGGTGGGTAGGTCACATATGATGCGATGTTTCGGAAGGCGGAATCGGCGCTGCAGAGCTGCAATGCACGATCTTGCCATGCTGGAACGCCGCAAGTGAGCACACTCTATGCGGACCTTGTGCAGCAGTGCATCAAGATCCGGATAGTCCCTCAGAAAGCTCTGCACGACCAAGGTGAGCACATGTGCCAGACATGGGATGTGAGTGAGGTTGCCGAGGCCCAGAGCTGCCACCAGATTTTGGCCATTGTCACACACTACCAAGCCTGGCTGGAGATTCGCTGGCACAAACCACACGTCGCTCTCCTGCTTGATGGCATTCCAGAGCTCCTGCGCTGTGTGGCTTCGATTCCCCAAAGAAATTAATTTCAGTACAGCCTGTTGATGTTTGGCCACGGCTGTGCTCATATCGGTTGTAACAGGCTCCTGCAGCGCTGATTCTGAGGAACTGGAGTATGAGGAGGAGTCAATGTGTACAGACTGGATTCCTGCAATCCTTGGAGTTGGCAGAACACGTACAGCGCCACTCTCAAGATCTGTACCCGGCTCCACAACATTGACCCAATGGGCAGTGAGGGAAAGGTATCGTCCCTGTCCATGGTTACTGGTCCACGGATCGGTGGTCGTTTGGACCTTGCTACCGACGGCGTTTAGTAGTGCATGTTTAATTTTTCCCTTCACATGCTTTTTCAGGGCAGGGATGGCTTGCCTGCTGAAATAAAAGCGGCTGGACACGGTGTATTGTGGGACTGCCAATGCTATGAAGTTACGGAAGGTGTCAGTCTCCACCAGCCTGAATGAGGGCATTTCAAGGGCCAGTAGTTTTGCAATGCCAGCATTCAGAGCCTGTGCTCGGGGATGGTTTGCCGAGTATGGCCGCCTTTTCTCCCATGCCTGTGCTACCGATGGCTGTAGAGTGGCCTGGGAGTGTGAGGATGACAGGGAACGTGGTGCTGTGGGTGGAATGTCACTGGGTCTCTGGACAACAGTGCCAGAGGTTCTTCTATGGCGATCCTGTGAGGAAGCCGAACCAGCTGTGTGTGAGCTGGAGGAAGAGGCTACAACACGAGCTGAAGAGTTGGTAGGTGGTGCTGTAGGTTGGCCTACATCTTCAGTGTGTCTTTGTAACTCCACCACGTGCTTGGTACGCACATGTTTCCACATATTTGTGGTTATTGAGGTTGCTGACACTTTTCCCTCTTTTGACTTTATGATTACACAGCTTGCATTTGACAAAGCAAATGTCATCTGCAACTGTGTCAAAAAAGGACCACGCACTGCAAGTCCTGGGAGCACCCGTTTTAGGTTTTGGAAGAGGAATGCTCCTAACGGGTGCTGAAGTGGAGGCTACAGGCAACCAAGTCTGCCCCCTCCCTCTCCCTCCTGTTTTGGCCATTCGGGGAATCTCTTCCTCAGAGCTGCTCCCACCACCTTTCTGTTCCTCATGCCATGATGGGTCAAGGACCTCATCATCTACACTCCCCTCTTCAAACACCTGCTTCTCCTAGGTAGTCTCACCAGCACAGTGCGCACCAGAAAGTGGCACCTGAGTCTCATCATCTGATGCGTACTGAGGTGTGCTGACCATAGGCACTGGCCCACCCACCTCTTCAGATTCAGAGGGACAAAGCAGTTGCGCATCACTGCATACTCCCTCTTCTTCACATTAGAGAATGCTGCTTGGCTGGCCCCCTGTTTCCAAGTCAAGAGATTCAGAGAACAGAAGTAGAGATGGCTCCTGGCCAGGGCTCTCTGACTGCCTGGGCACTTTGGCAGGTGGTGATGAGACAGATGGTTGCGCTTCAGTGCTCTGGCCCTGAGAGGATGTGAAAGTAATTGAAGTCGATGCGTTAGCTACCATCCATCCAACAACGGCTTCAATTTGTTCGTCCCGCAGCAGTGGGGTACGGCGAGGTCCTACAAAGCTGCGCATAAAGGACTGTTGTCTGGTAAAACTGGGGGATGCTGAGTCACTGGTGCCCGCAGCAGGCACAGAATCCCCACGTCTTCTCCCTGCTGAAACTCCACGCCCACGACCACGTGCCTTACTCCCTGCCTTCTTCATCTTGGTAGACTGATAAAGATAGGCAGAAAAGTACAAAGGGGGGGCTTAGTGTGCTTATTCCTGAACAGCTGCTAACAGGTATAAGAAACACTAATTTTATAAAGTGTGTGGACTACACTTTAATATGAGCTAATGTGGCCTACACAACTGTCAAGTGGAGTGTTTGGTGAACTTTATTTACGTGTTTTTTTTTTTTTTTTAAAAACAAAAAGGCTGTGACCAAAGATGTGAAAGCGATAGTATCACAAACTTTTTGGAGCTATTACAATGCAGGAAGGTAACCTACAATGCAATAGATGAGGCTCCAAAAAATAGGCTAATACTAATCTGGCTGCGGCTGCAGGGCACAAGCCAGAAAAAAGGCTCTTCTATCTACTCCTATATAGTGTTTGCAACCAACCAATGTAGATGGATACGGATGGAAGCACACTAATAGGAGAAAAAAATCAGGAAAAATAAGCTGCAATAAAACAAAAAAAGACTATGTATGAGGCAGTGATGCACGCTGAGCGGACTACAACCAGAGTTAGCTGCAGAACACACTACAACGTGAGCTGCACTCACACACAGAGACCTCTCAGACAGCCGAGAACAGTGCAGAGAACTTGGCACTAGCACTTAAAGGCTGCAGAAAGGCTCCGCTGTCTACTCCTATAGTGTTTGCAACTAATGTAGATGGATACGGATGGATGCACACTAATAGGAGAATTAATGAAAAATGAGCAGCAATAAAACAAAAATAAATATGTATGAGGCAGTGATGCACGCTGAGCGGCCTACAACCAGAGATGGCTGCAGGACACACTACAGCGTGAGCTGCACTCACACAGACCTTGCAGACAGCTGTGAACAGCACTGCAAGGCAAAAGAAAGCTACAGTGATTGATAATGTAGCCTGGGTAAAGCACAATCTAATATAGCAAATCGCTATCTCTAACTGTCCCTCAGAGTCTGGAACAGCAGCTTGTCCCTAACTGAATTCACAGCAGAGTGAACCCTAAATGGCGGCGGCAGCTTTTATAGTGCATCATGACATCATTTCAGCAGTCAATCACAGCCATGCCATTAGTTAACATGCCTACATGCCTTACAGGATGTGCCCACACTTCTGAGGTTTCCTCATTGGCTGAATCAAATCAAACTGGCTCATAGCATTATGGGAACTTCCGTTTCCGGTATTCGATATGCAAAAAGTATCAGAACTCAGTATCGGAATTCCGATACCGCGAATATCGGCCGATACCCGATATTTGTGGTGTCGGAATGCTCAACACTAATTACAACCTATTTAGCAGGTGAAATGTGCCCCTGACTAACTGTGAATGGTGACATCTTGTGCTATCTAAATGTATGGAGTAGATTTCATTGTACTTTTTCATTTCATGATAATGAGATCACTACTCAAATGTGATCTCTATAGAACAGAAATTTTCAGCCAATAGTGAGAGTAAAAAATGCAGGATTCTGAAAGCAAAAAATTATAACATAAAAAATAACATTATTTAGCGGTCAGTTTCTGTTGACACAGTCACTTTAGTAAAGATTACCTTTTCAATAATATCTTTTTTAATTTTTTTGAGATGTTTGTATTGAAATCCTCTCAGTTTCTTGTTTTTTTAAAGCACCACTCTTGAATTTTTTTTATTTCACCCCTGGAGTGGTGCTTCTAACCTAAGCTCCGTAACCCTAGAATTATACTCAACCAGCCACTGTCTCCAGCTGTTCTCGGAGCCACTCTGGTCCTGCACCGCTATCTTTTGACCATGACTTCTGACTGACCAGATAACAGAGGTCACAAGCTCTCAATGTAAGTCTATGAGAGCTTCGTTCTGACTGTCATAGACTTACATTGAGTAGTGACTTCCGACTTGCCCAGCAAACATGACACTCCCAAAAAATACTTTGGCGATCCAACAGGTCACAAACTGCAGACGACCCACCAGAGCAGTGCCAATAGCAGCTGAAGACCATGGCTGGTTAGTATAAGGCTGTGTGCACACGTAGTGATTTTTAAGCGCTTTTGCCGCGATTTTCGGCACGAAAACGCTTAAAAATCGTGTACAGAACGCCTCCCATGCATTCCTATGGCATTCCGCACATGCTGTGCTAATGCTGTGCTTTTTTCCGCAGCGGAATTGCATCGCGGAAAAAATCGCAGCATGCTCATTCTTTTGTGCGGAATCGCAAAGAATTGCCGCGATTCCGCACCATAGGAATGCATGAAAATCGCTTACTTCCCGCATGTGGCTATGTCCACCATGCGGGAAGTTAAGCGTCTCATGTGCGGTTGGTACCCACGGTGTGGAGGAGAGGAGACTGTCCTCCCGGCCCTGGGTACCATACCCCTGTAAAAAAAAGAATAAAAAATAAAAAATCGGGGTATATTTACCTTCCGACGTCCCGCGCTGCATTCCCAGCCTCAGCGTTCCCAGTAATGCCTTGCGGCAAGGCCCTGTAATTACGTAGTCTCGCGTGACTCTAGCGGTCTCGCGAGATCGCTATAGCAACGCGAGACTACGTCATCACAGGTCTCGCAAGGCATTACTGGGAACGCTGAGGCCCGGGAATGCAGCGCGGGACACCGGAAGGTAAATATACCCTGATTTTTTTTTTTTTTTTTAGCATTTTAACATCCTATCTTTTACTATTGATGCCGCATAGGCGGCCTCAATAGTAAAAACATGGTCACACTTGTCAAACACTATGTTTGACAAGTGTGACCAACCTGTCAATCACTTTCCAAGCGATGCTTCAAATCGCTTGGAAAGTGCTTGAATAACGTACGCGAAAATCGCGGCAAAATCGTGATCATAATCGCGATAAAATCGCGGTGAAATCGCGCGGAAAAAAACACGCGATTTCTGGGAAGGAGTCCGGTTTTTAGTGAGTGTTTTAAAACGCTGCGTGTGCACATAGCCTAATACTAGAGACAGGGAACTTATATTAGTGACAATACTCCAGCGCTGCAATGAAAAATAATAAAACGCTGGAGTGGTGCTTTAAAATGATGTGAAGTAGTAACCTGCTTGCCAAATTTACATACAGGGTACAGTGTCAACTCATAATGGAAGTTACAAATCATACTAGAACACTGAAACAACCATAGGGTTTCCTAGCCTCACTTTAGGTGTTCATGACTACACAATAGGAAAGTGACGATGGAAAAATAAAAATTCAGTGGAGCATAAATGTTTATTTGAATTTGCAAAGTTAACATTTTTGGACAAATTTAAAATCATGAACATCTATATACACAATCCATATACGGTAGTTAGGCTCTAACGCACAGATTATCAAAAACACCAATCTCAAAACAATGCAAGCCAATAAAATCAATAAGATCTTTATTATTAGTATATATGAAAAACAAAGAGAAGTAAACAGATAACAGAATGGAACACCACAGGCAATAAACAAGCGGGGGATATCACCATAGCAAAATTTAAACCAAAGTGGAGACCTTGCCGAATCGATAGTAAATGAAGCCAAATGGGTATAATTATTTCAGATAATAATGGCTTGTACAATACTAACAAATAACAAGAGTATTACATAAGTGAATAAGGCAAGTAAGTACAGTGATTAGAATAAGCCTCCCATATTGCCACACATGTCAATATTAAACTGCATGGCAAAAGAACCCCCTAGATACCCACATGGTTCCAGGAGTACAGCACCAAGGTAGAGGGTGCACCAGATGCGCGTTTCGCAACAACTTCTACCAGGGGTCTGCTAATGGTTTAGACATTAATGACTGTGTATTGAATTTTAGAGGGCATACCAAATTTACCCTGTTCTACAAGCTGTACACTGACTGCTTTACATTGCATCAAGTTGTCAGATCTTCAGTGTTGTCCCATGAAAAGCTATAATAAAATGTCTACAAAAATTGGAGGAGTGTACTCACTTTTGTGATATACTATACATAGATTTACACAGTTAGGCTAAAAGAAATCGCAGAAGTATTCAGTTCAACCTTTCTCCGTCGATCAAACTTTGCTTGATTATGTTTAACTCAATTACATTGCAATTGTTTAAAGATAATCTAGCCTGACATCATCTGCCATTATTAGGTCTTGGGGTAGGGTATTCCATAGTTTGTCGTCTCTAAAGGTACTGTCACACTTAGCGATGCACCAGCGATCCCGACCAGCGATATGACGCGGTCAGGATCGCTGGTGCATCGCTAAGTGGTCGCTACTGAGCTGCCACACAGGCAGATCTCACTAGCGACATCGCTGGGGACGGGGGTCGCTACTTACCTGTCACACCAGGCGATCCTGACATCATCCCGCCCGCGTCCACGCGTCGCTCGTCATCACAGCAGGAAGCGCCGCAGGAAGCTGACGACGAGAAACAGTCCTGGACGTTCTCGCGCGATCAGCGACAACCAGCGGGGGAGCGGGTTGTAGGTAAGTATCAGACACAGAGATATCGCTAGCAATATCGCTATAACGTCACTAGTTATAGCGATATTGCTAGCGATATCTCTTAGTGTGACAGGCCCTTAACTCAAAAAACTTTGGTTACCTGTGAAGTCTTTGTAAAGAATACAATATAGTGAGCACACATATATTTATATAAATGATTGATTTCACTTCTAAGGTGGCTTTTTTCCAAGTTTAACAAGCAGAAAATTTTCTAGCTTCATGAAATAGCAACTCATTTTTCAACCACATATAATGCCTCTATTTCATTTTTCACAAAGCTCAGCACTTAATCTCATACTTGAGACATGAATTTATAGAGCGATATTGTGATGACAGATTTTCTCTACTTTAAATAATCTAATTTGCTTTTGCAGCTGCTGCTTGACCTTAGACACTGCTGCTTAGCTGACTCGTATCCAGATTACTAGTAACTTGCATGCAAAAAGGATTTGGCCAGAAGGTCTTGTCCTGCTACTTGGGTTAGTTGAAGTTAACAGATAGAACTACCTAGAAAGCAAATGTAGCACTACATGTAAATATGCTTGACCATGCATAAGGCAAACACTTTTGACCAAGCTAGGCACCCAGGTAAAAGATAGTATTTGCAGTGTAATTCTGCATATCTATGTAAAGAATACATTTTTTATAGGAAAAATAAACGTGTTGAAGCACCGAAAGTAACACTTTTCTGAACCGACAAGATATTGATCATTTTAACATGTCTTTAGTCACTGACAAATGAGGATAATTATTTACAGAAGAACTCCTATCATCACATAATGTTACATTAGAGTGTTGCCTGAAGCAATGCATCAGACAGAAATCTGATTTGTTACCATAGCGATAATTTAGTTTTTAAAAATTACAGTCTCTCAATTTTTATACTTCGTAGCTCACGTAATGCAATATTTCCAACAGCCATTTTCCACACTCTTCCTATGGCCTAATTCACAGCTCAGTTTTGGTCAGTGTTTTTTCATTATTTTTTGCCAAAAATCAAGAATTGAACATAGACATCTATAATGTATAATGATAAGATTTAATGGACAATCCTAAAAGCTTTTATGCTAAAAAATTAAGCGTTTAAAAAATGTTGTGACTTTTGGGGCTCTCACTCCAGTTTAATTTAACTTTGCCAAAATAGGAATTTTGGAAGGGATAATGGTGGAACAGGGTATGACCATGTCTATCCATCAAATTCATCAAAAGGTCTGGCCTTTCGTTTGCCATAAATACTACTAAATTCATTAAAGAGGTTGTTCACTACATTGTGTAGTGGCCTGATCGATATAAACCTTGGATATAAGGCTTTCTTCAAATACCATGCATTTTCAAAATGTGCCTGTGTGCGGTGCTATTGCTGTTTGCTAATCCCCATCACATGACCCCTGTCTGCAGCTGCCTATGTTGTCTGGTGATGTCACGTCAACTTCCAGGCTCTCTCCTGCACTCGGCGATGATGAGTCCGTTTCCAATTCCAGAAGTTGACATATCACATTAGAGGCAGCTGCAGGCGGGTGTCACATGATGGGGATGAGCAGATAGCGATAGTGCCGCTCTCAGGCATATTTGGGACCGCAAGGTATTTCTAAGGTTTATATCGATGTGCTCACTGCACGTTGTAGTGGACAACCTCTTTAAGTGGTATGCGCTTGTTAGGCTGTGTGCCGACTATGAGCTTTGGATGAGTTTTTGATGTTGCAGATTTTTTGCAGCAATTTTGTACCTATGAAGTAAATTAGGCTACTTGCAATTTTTTAAATGCATTTTTGTTACATGTGCTTCTATATCAGTTTTGTAGCTATGGTTTTGTTTTTTTTTTGATGTGTCATAAGTTCAATTTTTGTTTTTTATATACTTCCTGCTATATGACTTTTGCAAAGCTACATCTGTGATTTATATGGGGTTTTAGTGCATTTCCACAGCATAAACACACTAAAAACGCATATGCATATCTTACCTACGATTTTTCACATCTAATGCAATTCTAGGGGAAAAATCCTCACAGGAAACTCAGTGTATTGGCAAGAGAAATTAACATGTTGTGGGTTTGAAACATGAACCACAGATTAGTTTACACTGACTAAAAAAGAATCACAGTGGGCATGAGATTTCTATAAATCCCATCCACGTTGCTGGAACTGTGAATAATGCGTTTACAATAGCAAAAATATGTTGCATCAAAAACTCACATAAAACTCATAACACAGTCTTAAGGAATTTAGTGCCTTCTACACAAGAAAGACTGTCATAGCGCGAGTGTGAACTAAGCCAGTATTTATGAGTCGACCCCATACACTATATATTTTATTGAATACATTACTGATTTAGGATTGGAAAATTATGGAAAATACTAAAGTGTGCAGACCATTGTGATTGGTGAATAACTGTAAGTGCCTGTGAAAAGACACCTCTACAAGGAAACAGTACAAATTGTTGGATAATATGAAGTTTTTGACACACGTTTACTGAGGTGGAAAACATGCCATAGTGTTAATGATCAGATAGTGTTAACCCTCCATCAGGTGCAACTGATCTGACAGGCACAGTTCAAATAGTTTTCTTTCTCTCTCTTCTACAAATTATCACAAAATCTCCCCCATACCAGTTATTTCCTATATTTACATATTCTTTGAAACCTGATCTCACAGTGTTACAGCAGACGTTCTGAAGAGAAGATCTGACCTGTTAGGGATGGCGGAACGCACTAAATATAAATAATAGGAAGTGCGTTCGCCGCCCGGGGTCCGCCGTGCAGTAGGTGTAACAACAGCTGCTGAGTAATGGCAGACTCGATATATGGTGGTATACTGCGCTCGGGTTAAACGTCACCCCAGGTGCGCAGAGCGGACTCTTTTAAACTTACAGAGGCGCTAAAGCATAAATGCCGAGCCTGTTAGCTTCACACACAGTATATGGTCACAGGACACGGCCCAAGACAGAGGTCCAATAAGATCAGGAGAAGGAGCACATGACTCCCGATCTCCAATAGGAGATCGTCTCGTGAGCATGCTCAGTAGAGCAGCGGAGGGACTTAGCCTCTGGAAAGATTTGCTGCTGAGCAGTCTGCATTGCTATTGCTGACCCAAAGGTGACAGCAACAGCCAGACCCATAGAGCAGGTCTGGGCAGAGCATCTGTGACATTGGGATTGCTGAGCAATCCCCTCTGTGGTCGAAAAATAATGGGAGACCGCAGAATGTGAGGATCTGGACTCCTGCTGTGTAACCGCAGGAATCCGACAACTAACATTACCCCCCCTCCTCCTGGCAACATTTTTTGCCACATACCACATTATGACCCACAGAGGCGTAGGCCTCAGGCTCGTCCGCAAACCAGCCTGATGCCCCGGCAGATGACTTGAAAAACCGGGACATGTGAATTGGTCCGAGAGAAGGCACGTGGAGGGCGTCGGGGATGGCTAAGTCGCCAGGAGTCGAAGTTGGAGTGGGGTGCTGAAGTGTGTCGGCAGGCGTCTTCATTCTCATTACAGAGATTTGAGTGATGTGCGGGGTGCGACCCAGACTGTCGCGGACCTCCATTGCTCGGTCTGCCACCGGCAAGGGACACTGTAACCCAGCCGACCTCTGTTTAGAGAATCTACTCCGAGCACAGGAGGCGCACGCCTGAATATACTCTTTAGTGTCCTGAGCCCTGTGCGACCACCAATAAGAGCTAGCCAGGAGTTTTGTGGTACGCTTGTAACCAAAGTGACCACCCACCCTGGACACGTGTGCCCACGCGAGAACCTTGAACCGCAGGTGAGGCGGAACAAAGGTTTTGCTCGGCGGCACTGGTTCAAGGATGACAGGAGCCCTGAACTTCAGATTCCCAGTGAGGGGTGAAGAATGATCCGCGGGCACCTCCACAGAGGCTACTTGAACACTGCCCCCCATGCACTTTCCCACACAGTCCTTGCTCCAGCCCAGTATACTCCCCGAGGACCACTCAATATGGGGAGAATGGCAATGTAACCAGGGGAGTCCGAGAAGCACCTGGTCGATGCCCTTAGGCCTGATGAGCAGGGACAACGTCTCGCGATGAGACGGGGAGATTGAGAACCCCAGGGGTGCTGACTGGTGGGTAATCTGAGACGGTAAGGTAGATCCGTTAACCACCCTAATGGTCACGGGGTGAGGAAGTGGCACCAGTGGAATGGCGTGCTTTTGGGCAAAGGCTGAGGACATAAAGTTTCCCACTGCTCCAGAGTCCACTGTGACTGTCCCAGGAGGAAGCCCCGCTAACGCCCCTCGGAATACTGGTTTGGAGGAGAAAGTTTTCAGATTAGGTAGATCTCCACCAACTGCCACCGGAGGTGAATGTTTTTTTGACCGCTGCGGACACCTATTAGCCAGGTGGTCCGACTGTCGACACAGGTAGCAGCAAGTGGGAACCTGTGCCAGACGTGGTTTCGGACCGGTACGGGACATGTCCATGGGTTCAGGAGGTAAAACCTCCAGATCAGGAGGCTCCAGCAATTCGGAGAAGCCAGGAGTCGACCTAAACATCTGTCTGGATTGAGTACGCTCCAGCCCGCGCTCCGTAAAACGGAGGTCTATATGGGTGGAGATCGCTATCAACTCTTCCAGGCTGATGGGAACCTCCCTGGTGGATAAAACATCTTTGACATGCTCAGCCAACCCTCTCCAGAACACAGGGATGAGTGCTCTATCAGGCCACTCGAGCTCGGAAGCCAGTGTCCTAAAACGAACGGCATACTGACTGACCGACTGAGTTCCCTGCGTAAGCACAAGTAACTGGAGAGAGGTATCGTGAGTGACCCGTGGACCCAAGAAGACCTGCTTTAGAGATGTTAAGAACTGGGCAGCAGTCCGAACTTCTTGGTCACCATCGCTCCCACAGTGGCGTTGCCCACTCAAACGCCCTGCCTGACAGAAGGGAAATGAGGAACCCAACCTTTGCCCGTTCTGTAGGAAAACGTGCGGCCAGTAACTCAAGCTATACGACAGTGCCGTGAGACTTCACAATATCGGACGCTAGTGTAGCGGTGCGGTATGCACTGTGGCACATGGCTTGCCAAGTATAGCCTATACTAGCGCATGGCCGAGTGGCCATGCGGACCTTTTATAGTCGTGTGGGACCTTCCAGATCTCTGAGATGGACCAATGAGATCAGGAGAAGGACCTGAGCGTGTGACTCCCGATCTCCAATAGGAGATCGTCTTGTGAGCATGCTCAGTAGAGCGGCGGAGGGACTTAGCCTCTGGAGCGATTTGCTGCTGAGCAGTCTGCATTGCTATTGCTGACCCAAAGGTGGCAGCAACAGCCAGACCCATAGAGCAGGTCTGGGCAGAGCGTCTGTGATGCTGGGATTGCTGAGCAATCCCCTCTGCAGTCGATAAATAATGGGAGACTGCAGAATGTGAAGCTCTGGACTCCCTGCTGTGTAGCCGCAGGAATCTGACGCCTAACATGACTTTTGTGGCTTCTCAGGCTCACTGCTCCTGAATTCAGCTCACAAGGTTAGTATTTTCTCTTTTTATTCATCACAATTGTTTATTTAGCTTTTACAAATGAAAAATGCAAAGTTTGTGGAAATAAGTAGAGTTTTCTTAGAAAAAAGAGGGTACTGTCTAAGGCACAATGTGCCCTAACAAGTATTCTCTCTCGCACTTGCTTCAGATTCTGCTGAAATGGCCAGTAAAATTTATGATTTATCTAACCCCCTTCATGTTGAAGAAAAGAAGAATCTGCTATTACATGGTGATGAGGGAGACACCACACTGAGTGAAGGTTTAGGGGAAGGGAGTGACATTTCATCTCAGGATGAGGTGGAGAATGTATAAGTGATTCAGGAAAAGAGCAGGGTGGTGAGGAGACTGATGCAGATGAACAAGATACAAATAACACCTATATTTTAGGCAAAAATAAAAAAATCAAGTGGAGCATTATGGTCGCTCTTTTCTGAACTTGCTCCAGTTTGTTGATGTCTTTTTTAAAATGTGTCCCTTCTAGCTTTGTGCCATCAGCAAATGTAATCAGTTTACCCTCAATTCCTTAATCTAAATCATTGATAAAGATGTTGAACAAAACAGAGACCTGTGGTACCCCACTTGAGACATTCTTCCAACTGGATGTGCAGTCATTTACGACCACTCTTTGGGTCCACCTAACCGTTTCCTTGTCCATTCCATACTTAGTCATTTTTTCAATAAAGATAGTATGAGATACCTTGTCAAATGCTTTGCTGAAGTCAAGATATACTATATCTACTGTATTTCCCTAATCCATCCCCTCAGTGATTCTGTCATAGAAGGAAATTAAGTTAGTCTGACATGACTTATTAGTTAAAAACCCATGCTGACTCTGTTTAATCACTTTATTCTTATCCAGGTATTTACATACATGCTGTTTATAATTTGTTCAAAGCTCTTTCCTGGTATAGAAGTCAGACTCACCGGCCTATAGTTGCCTGGGTCCACCTTCTCCCCCTTTTTGAAGATAGGGACAACATTTGCTCTTCTCCAGTCTTCTGGTATTTCTCCTGTTCTCCAAGAATTTTCAAAGATTATGGAGTGTAGTTCAAAAATGTCTTCTGCTATCTCTTTCAGTATACTGGGGTGTAATTCATCTGGACCTGGAGGCTTGAATTCACTTATGTTAGCTAAGTATTCGCTCACCATCTCTCTGCTTATGGATATTGTGGATTCTTCTATTCCTTTAATAGGACAGTGAAGATCAGTTGATAAATTTCCTTTCTGAGAGAAAACAGTTAATAGTTATATCATGAAAACTGGAGGCTATTTGCCAGTGATTTTGTGTACTCTCTTTTAAAGGGAATATGTCACCTCAATTTGACGGTGTATGTAAATGAGTTGTGTCCGATCCAATGGGCGGTGTTTTGGCTCCTTCCTTCCACCCCTCCTTGACTGCTGTACACAATCTTTCAGGTAATTTCCGTAGTTGTCGTCCAGATTACACGCGTGCGCATTGCAATCTCCAATCCTGCGTGCGCAGTATGCTTTGCCCAACTGCGGGCAAAGCCAAAAAGCATTAGTTCGCATGCGCCGGTGAACTGTGTCCCGGAAGTATTTCACTAACATTTTTGTGTTCTGGGACATAGTACACCGCCACATGGGCACTAATGCTTTTCGGCTTTGCCTGCAGTTGTGTAAAGGACACTGCGCACGTGCGATTGGAGATTGCAGTGCGCATGTGTGTAATCTGGACGACAACTGCAGAAATTACCTGAAAGATTGCGTACAGCGGCCAAGGAGGGGTGGAGCCAAAAGACTGCCCATCGGATCGGACACAACTAATTTACATACCGCACCAAATTGAAGTGACAGATTCCCTTTAGTACATCCCTACAAAGGTCAATGATTACTTTTAGAGTCCTTTAATTGAGAGAATTAGATATTATAGTTTGTTTTATAAATTGCCTGTTGAGAGTACCAGAAGTGTGCCTGATGGAGCGTTAATAGCAACGGCAGCTGCTGTTGAAAGTAAAAGCGTGTACAAGGAACTCAATTATTTTATGTAAAATAAATAGTGCAACCATAAAAAAAAACATATTTTAATAGTACTAGGAAAATATAATAGGCAATATATAAAATTCATCCTGGAGGATAAGTTTGCTGTAAAATAATAAACATGTAACTATAAGGCTGAATGTACTTGTCCAAGAACTGCGTGGCAAAAGAAAATGCTGTTTTACCGGGTGCCAGTTTCGCAATACAATTTAGTGCTTTGTACAAATAACAAATTAAAAACTTAAAGGGTTTTTCTATTATTATACACATTGGCCCCAAAGTTAAGGATGTCATTAAATTTAATAATGATTACTCGAGTGCTCCTAGTGCCCAAACTGTTAATGTGCCATCCTTTAGTCACATGTTGCTATAGTCATCACTCACCTCAATGGTGACATCTTACACTTGTAATTGGCAGCAGAGGTCAGGTGACTAATTGATGAAAATTCATCACTTCCTGTAGAAGCTACTGAAGTGGTGGGGATGAAGCTGTGGGCGACTCTTGGCATAAGTAATTGCTATTTCTTTATTTTATAACAATTCCTACTCAAAAGTACAAGCTATTGATTTTTTGCACACATGCTATATTTGTTTAATTAGCCCTACAGTGACATGTAAAAGTTTGGGCACCCATGGTGAAAATTACTATTATTGTTAACAGTTAAGCAGGTTGAAAATTAAATGATCTCTAAAAGAGCCAAAGTTAAAGATGACACCATTCCTTTGTATTTTAGGCAAAATATATACAGTATATGTCGCCATTTTTTACTATTTAAAAATTGCAAAAAGGAAATTGGGCAGATGAAAAAGTTTGGGCACCCTTGGAGATTTGTGTGCTCAGATAACTTTGACCAAGGATTAAGTCCTTAGCCTGTTAGGGTTATGTCTTGTTCACCATCATCGTTAGAAAAGGCCAGTTGATGCAAATTTCCCAGCTTTATAAAAACCTAGCCTCCTGTAAAATTGTGCCAAAAAACTGCAGCTAAGCTGCTGCATAGCACTCTAAAAATGAAAATAATGTAGGCCCATAAAACAGAAGTCTATAAGAAAACAGCAAAAGGGTTTTCAAGTTGTCCTTTCCTCAGTTCGAAATGTAATTAAGAAATGGCAGTTGACAGAAACAATGGAGGTCAAGATAAGGTCTGGAAGACCAGGCAAAAGTTCAGTGATAGCTGCTCATAGGATTGCTAGAGAGGCAAATCAAAACCCACACTTGACAGTAAAAGACCTTCAGAAAGATTTAGAAGACTCTGGAGTTGTGGTATATTATTCTTCTGTTCAGAGACACGTGCACAAATTTGGCCTTCATGGAAGTCACCAGAAGAAAACCTATCTGTTGTCCTCACCATAAAATTCAGTGACAGAAGTATGCACAAGAACATCTAAACAAGCCTGATGCAGTTTGGAAATAAGAGCTGTGGACCTATGAGGTTACAATAGAACTCTTTGGCCACAATGATCAAAGGTATGTATGGAGAAAAAGGGCACAAGAATTTCAGGAAAAGAACATCTTTCCAACCATTAAGTAAGGGGTTGGATCAACCATGGTTTGGGGTTCTGTTGCAGCCAATGGCATGGAGAACGTTTCATGGGTAGAGGGAAGAATGGATTCAATGAAATTTCAATAATTTTTTTATGTAAACATGGCACTATTTGTAAAAGAGCTGATGTTGAAAAGAGGATGGCATCTACAAATGGACAATAATCCTAAACACACGTCAAAATCCACAATAGACTACCTCAAAGGGTTCAAGCTGAAGGCTTTACATTGACCCTCAGTCCCCTGATCTGAACATCATTGAAAATCTGTAATTAGACCTCTATACAGCAGTTCATGCAAGACGACCCAGGAATCTCACAGAACTGGAAGAATTTTCCAAGGAAGAATGGATGAAAATCCCTCAAACAAGAATTTAAAGACTCTTGTCTGTCTACAAGAAGTATTTCCAAGCTGTAATACTTGCAAAAGAGGGTGCTACTAGGTACTATCCATGCAGGGTACCCAAACTTTTGCATCTACCCATTTACCTTTTGTAACTTTTAAAAGATAAAAGATGAGAATATAATATTTTTTTTTCTAAAAATTCAAAGAAAATGCGTCATTTTTAACATTAGGCCTTTTAGAGATTATTTTGTCTTCAACTTGCTTAACTGCTCGCAATAACTGTAACTTTGACCAGAGGTGCCCAATCTTTTACATATCATTGTAGATACATGCCACACCAATACTGCGTCCTGTAGCCGCTATTGATTTTTGAACAATACCATGTATCTAGCCTGTCATTGCAATTCCTTTTTAGCAAGAGTGAAAATATATTGCAAAATGCAAAAATAAGTAAAGATATATACAGTCATATGTAAAAGTTTGGGCACCCCTATTAATGTTAACCTTTTTTCTTTATAACAATTTTGGTTTTTGCAACATGTATTTCAGTTTCATATATCTAATAACTGATGGACTCAGTTATATTTCTGGATTCAAATGAGGTTTATTGTACTAACAGAAAATGTGCAATCTGCATTTAAACAAAATTTGACCGGTGCAAAAGTATGAGCACCCTTATCATTTTCTTGATTTGAACACTCCTAACTACTTTTTACTGACTTCCTGAAGCACTAAATTGGTTTTATAACCTCATTGAGCTTTGAACTTCATAGCCAGGTGTATCAAATCATGAGAAAAGTTATTTAAAGTGGCCACTTGCAAGTAGTTCTCCTATTTGATTCTCCTATGAAGAGTGGCATCATGGGCTCCTCAAAACAACTCTCAAATGATCTGAAAACAACGATTATTCAACATAACTTTTCAGGGGAAGGATACAAAAAGTTGTCTCAGAGATTTAACCTGTCAGTTTCCACTGTGAGGAACATAGTAAGGAAATGGAAGAACACAGGTACAGTTCTTGTTAAACCCAGAAATGGCAGGCCAAGAAAAATATCAGAAAGGCAGAGAAGAAGAATGGTGAGAACAGTCAAGGACAATCCACAGACCAACTCCAAAGACCTGCAGCATCATCTTGCTGCAGATGGTGTCACTGTGCATCGGTCAACAATACAGCGCACTTTGCACAAGGAGAATCTGTATGGGAGAGTGATGCGAAAGAAGCCGTTTCTGCAAGCACGCCACAAACAGAGTCGCCTGAGGTATGCAAAAGCACATTAGGACAAACCAGTTACATTTTGGAAGAAGGTCCTGTGGACTGATGAAACAAAGATTGAGTTGTTTGGTCATACAAAAAGGCGTTATGCATGCGCTGTATTGTTGACCGATGCACAGTGACACCATCTGCAGCAAGATGATGCTGCAGGTCTTTGGAGGTGGTCTGTGGATTGTCCTTGACTGTTCTCACCATTCTTCTTCTCTGCCTTTCTTATATGTTTCTTGGCCTGCCACTTCAGGGCTTAACAAGAACTGTACCTGTGTTCTTCCATTTCCTTACTATGTTCCTCACAGTGGAAACTGACAGGTTAAATCTCTGAGACAACTTTTTGTATCCTTCCCCTTAAAAGCTATGTTGAATAATCTTTGTTTTCAGATCATTTGAGAGTTGTTTTGAGGAGCCCATGATGCCACTCTTCATAGGAGAATCAAATAGGAGAACTACTTACAAGTGGCCACTTTAAATACCTTTTCTCATGATTTGATACACCTGGCTATGAAGTTCAAAGCTCAATGAGGTTACAAAACCAATTTAGTGCTTCAGGAAGTCAGTAAAAAGTAGTTAGGAGTGTTCAAATCAAGAAAATGATAAGGGTGCCCATACTTTTGCACCGGTCAAATTTTGTTTAAATGCAGATTGCATATTTTCTGTTAGTACAATAAACCTCATTTGAATCCAGAAAAATAACTGAGTCCATCAGTTATTAGATATATGAAACTGAAATAGCTGTTGCAAAAACCAAAATTGTTATAAAGAAAAAAGGTTAACATTAATAGGGGTGCCCAAACTTTTACATATGACTGTATCTGTGTCTACCTCAGGGTGGGTGTCTCAAACTACTGATTTTTTGTACACCCTTCTTATTAATCAACTTTGATGTCCATACACATCAAACTTATATTGTAGCTTATTACTGCTGTTGTTCTTCAGACTTGCTGTGCAGCTAGCATTTCTTGGTGAATACTTTTTGGATAGCCTGCTTCATAAAATGTGAATATCACGCACTACTAATTTTCTGAACACCTTTTTAATTACTCAAATTGATGTATGCACATGCCACAACAGTGCTGTTACCTATTGCAGCAGTTTTGCTTAGTTGTGCTGAATACTTAGCATTTTCTGGTTGGTCTTCCTTCGAAATGGGCAAATTGTGGGTGAAAACAGTGAAAAAGGTCACTGTAAAAGGGTCATGTAAGAAAAATGAATTGTAAAAAAGTGGCAATGGCTATAGATGTACTAATGTAAAATAAAATCATACCGTGGCATCTGTCAATCAGAATTTTGTAGCCGAGAACACCAACAGCATCACAACCACTGCACCAGCCATGCAGGCAGTTATACATAGCCCATCACATATCTCAGCCACAGCATGATGATGATACCTCTAACAGTGACACCATCTGTTTAAGTCAGTAGTCTGCATATTTCTCCTGCATTGCCACTGTAATGGTAACTCATTATATTGCAGACCTTCACGTCTGTCATTTTTATCTATGTCTTTTCTATCCTATAAAACCCTAAGCAACAGCACTATTGATGGTAAGGAATATATTTCAAAACAGCATCTCCTTTCAGTTTATGTATTTGAAGAGATGAACTGTCAGTGCGTGCTAGTTCATTTTTTTCTATATCTATACTTTTCTGTTACTTAAAACTCTACCCAATATAGAGTAAATATAACAATCCTGAAACCATTCTCAAAAAAGGATATGTTTGTCCAGCTTTTTAAAAAAACTTTTGCTGCTTCCATTTTCCAGCTGCAAATGTGTTGCTGCTTCCAAAACAGAGTTCATTTTTGGGTAGCTTATTAAAAAACCATTGTTTCTTCGTTTTCCAAAAAAGACAGGGATAATTTTTAGACCAGCACTTAACATGCCTTCTACAGTAATGGCACAGGAAACATCTGCATTTAAAAAAAAAGTATAATTTTGAGGATGTTTTCTGTAATGTTAAATGTCATAAAAAGTCAGAGAATGTAGTAGATTTTTTAACCAGTTGATTGTTACTACAGTGTATCATCTGTTTACCTCATGTATGTTGAGGTCATTTTGATATTTCTATGGCTTTGTGCTAAAAAGCTTGAAAGAGGTTGGCTACAATCTTAGAAGACCTCAAAGTGTCATACACATATTTCAAAATCAATGTGTTTCTAGCACTTTCAATTTGTGGCAGATCAAATTGTCACAAACAATTATTTAGATAGTTTCGATGGAGATAGCAAGTTTGAATTTCTAAAGATTTATTCAGCTATAATATAAATAATTAATACTTTTGGGTCAGAAACGTTCAAAACCTGTTGAAGTAGTGTTTTTATTAATGAAACCCAATCATAAAAACTATACCAAAATTAGAAAATAGGTAAAATTTTGCTTTTGTTTTTACCGCATTTTTTACAATGGTAGCTGAAATGCTAAGCAGCGAATTACTTGACCCGTTTGTACCAGTAACTTAATTTCTATTTCTCGCTCTTTTTTTGTTATTGTCATAGTTGTATCTTAATGCAACAAGGGGGTTAAGTCTAAGAGCAATGCGTTATACGACTGTGGTACAAATCACTTTCAGTTCTCTGAAATACCAAGTACTAAACACAGTGGAGCTGTAATTTACATTTTCAGCCTTGTTTGTGAAGGAGAGCAGAAGAGAAGTAACTAGCAAGCGACAAGCTTTCTATTTTACTGCTCATTGCTCTGCCGTTAATCATTCATTGAGCAGATTAATTTTTCTGCTATACAGTAAAACAATTGGGAATCGATACCCCTCCGAAATAAATATATTTTTCAGAATGGAAAAAGAAGGAAGCGGTGACATGTTCATTGTGCGCCTGTGTTACCCATTTTACCGGTAGAGAACATGTTACATAAATCATATTACAACACAGTGATACATTTACCAGCATATAACAGGCAACCAACAAAGAGAACGGAATAAGAGAAGAGGTGTAAATTAGTTTTTTAAAGTCTGAATTGCACATAGAGAATGCTTTCTACTGGAAACGAGCATGCTGTGCCTAAGCGGTTTCAAATTAAAATGAATATATTGCAATGCTACAGTATTTTCAGGAGAACTCAGATGAGACACTTTATGTCCCTGTTGCACAAAACATTGGAATAATAGCTTTTTGACTACTGCACAATCCTTTTAGATGTAGCTAATATTTTGGCACCGCTTGTGCATTTTCACATATCAAATTTAACACTTTGGAAAATGCAGCTTTAATATTCATTTTCAGTTTTTATGAACAATTTATGAACAAAGAAAAGCTAGGATATTTCAAAGTTGAGAAATTATAATAATTGAAATATATTTTAAATGCGCCGACACTGAAGGAACTCAATCCATCATGAGAGTAGGCAGATATATTTGATGCAAGTGGATTAAACTGGGAATTCATTATGAATTTGTACACATAATGGAACTTTTGATGTTCCCTCAATTTCAGGAATAATTAAATAGATAAATAGAGATATTGATATTTAACAATTTTACAGGTGACTAACTCTATAAGCAGTAAATTAAAGAAGTTGTTCACTACTTTTTCATTGATGATCTTTTCTTAGGATAGGTCATCAATGTCCGGTTGTGGTCAGACACCCGGCACCCCCTCCAATTAGCTGTTATCGGTGTTGGTGGTGGCGGATGGTCAGAAGTACACTTGCAGAGCTGTTCCTTCTTCTAATAGTGGCCACGGCAGGGTACTGTACTTCCACCTACTAGTTATTTGAATAGAAGGCTGATGTGTAGAACCCAACTGTGGCCACTATCAGAAGACAACCAGCTCCACAAGTGAATACTTCTGGCCAGTAGCCACTGCCACCAATACCGAAAGCAGCTGATCTGCAGGGGGGCTGGGTGTTGGACCACGGCCGATAAGACAATGACCTATCCTAAGGATAAGTTATCCATGCTAAAGTAGTGGGCAACCTCGTTATGACAAATGAAACATATTAATAGCTACATGGATGGATGGATAGATGGTCACACAGGCTGATAAATTCAAAAGTACTGCAAGTGTAGGGGTGTCCACAAAATAATAGCATCTCAAGGCAAAAGCAATTCAGAGGAAAAAGATGACTAGAATGTTGCATGCACCCCACTCAGTATTTGAAGGTGATACAAAGGACATGAGTACTTGTCAGAATACCAGGGAAATCTTACTCAGGGTGACCATTAATTATAATTCTTCACAGTAGATGGGTTTACAAGCACACAGAAATGACACAGTTCTGAGCTGAAGTTGATCACAGAGGTTTTATTCAAGCTTCTTTTCATCACACATAATCACTTCTATTCAAGCAATGCTTCATCAACATATATGAAAGTCTTTACAGATAACTTCTCTTCACAGTTTCTTAACCTGAGCAGAACTTGCTTATGCAGTGAGGTGGGGAAGGGGGGTGAGTGCATTGATATAGCTCTCTCACTTCTGTCTTGAGGTAATCAAGATGCTCCGGGCTGTCCTGTTTGCTTCTTTGGAGACTGCCCTTCCCGTGGTTGTTCCTTCCAGGGGAAAGACCTGGCTAGTCATTGCTTGCGTTGAGAAACATGTGATGGTGTCTCCGCAGCATGTGTTTTGCATGTTTTTACATATTTCCCATAAGGGATGGGGGCATTGCTCTAGAATCACTGCGTTGAGAAACATGTGATGGTGTCTCCGCAGTGTTGGATGATGATCTCCATGAGTTCATTCATCCTCATTTTTCACAGTCTTCTACTAGGTATTGCTCCTACTGGCCAGTTTCCTACTCCATACTGATGAGGGGCAATACCCTGAAACAGCTGTCTGTGGATGGATATCATGTTTTGACATAGGTGGTTTCCTTCATTGGAGACTGCCCTTCCCATGGTTGTTCCTTCCCGGGGAAAGACCTGGCTAGTCATTGCTTGTGTTGAGAAACATGTGATGGTGTCTCCGCGGCTTGTGTTTTGCATGTTTTTACATATTTCCCATAAGCGATGGGGGCATTGCTCTAGAATCACTGTGTTGAGAAACATGTGATGTGTCTCTGCAGTGTTGGATGTTGATCTCCATGAGTTCATTCATCCTCATTTTTCACAGTCTTCTACTAGGCATTGGTCCTACTGGCCAATTTCCTACTCCACACTGATGAGGGCAATACCCTGAAACAGCTGTCTGTAGATGGATACCATGTTTTGGCATAGGTGGTTTCCTTCATTGGAGACTGCCCTTCCCGTGGTCATTCCTTCCCACGGAAAGACCTGGCTAGTCATTGCTTGCGTTGAGAAACATGATGATGTCTCCGCGGCGTGTGTTTTGCATGTTTTTACATATTTCCCATAAGGGATGTGGGCATTGCTCTAGAATCACTACGTTGAGAAACGTGATGGTGTTTCCGCAGTGTTGGATGTTGATCTCCATGAGTTCATTCATCCTCATTTTTCACAGTCTTCTACTAGGCATTGGTCCTACTGGCCAGTTTCCTACTCCACACTGATGAGGGGCAATACCCCAAAACAGCTGTCTGTAGATGGATGCAATGTTTTGGCATAGGTGGTTTCCTTCATTGGAGACTGCCCTTCCCGTGGTTGTTCCTTCCCGGGGAAAGACCTGGCTAGTCATTGCTTGCGTTGAGAAACATGTGATGGTGTCGCCGTAGCTTGTGTTTTGCATGTTTTTACATATTTCCCATAAGGGTTGGGGGCATTGCTTTAGAATCACTGCGTTGAGAAACATGTGATGGTGTCTCCGCAGTGTTGGATGTTGATCTCCATGAGTTCATTCATCCTCATTTTTCACATGCTTCTTTGACTACAGCAATTGCTTCTGAGGAAGAACTGGTCTATACAGCTTGTCTGATTTCTGTCTGACAGGAGACTCTCTTGCACACACCTTACTCTTGGATGTCCCGGACACAGTAGCAACTTTCCCAGTATCCCCTGGAGCAGGGAAAGCCAATCCTTTTCTGCTATAACATTTTAACTCCTATAGTTGCTGGATGATTCTAAATCAACAGTGCAGCTTCTATCTTTCACAAGTACTTTATTCATGTATGGGAATATTCTGCATTCAGTTAGCTCCCCCCTCCAGTGCCAACTGTAGATTATTCTAATTGTTTCACTTTAGTCAATTGTCAGGAAGCTTAAACTGAACTCTAAGCCTAACAGATCAATTTTCCCACTCTGTATATTTTTTTGCATTTAATTTTGTAAATAGAATTAATATATAACTAATGTCTTCTGTTCTAATGGAGTATTCAGCAACACTGCGAACCATAGTCCAGTTCTCACACATGTTCAAATAGATGTCAGTCATTGGAGAAAACTGCATGCACTTTTCTCCACTTCTAGTCCACTGCAGATTGTTCTTAACAATTGTTAATTGAGTTAACATTAAAATCAGAATATTATGGATTAAAAGATTGACTTGCCTAAAGAAAGTCTTTCACACAACTCTTTTTTCCCCAGTGCTTCAGAGGATAGGAGAAAGAGAAATTTCTTGATTAGAGATTTTGAAAATGGATTTGCAGGATGTTAACAATCTGATTCTGTGGTCATTGGATGATACTGTAAACCGCCACTTACCTGCCAACATCCGTAACTCTTCATTTGATTAGCCACATAGTCTTATGTCACATGTTGGTTAATCTCAACACAATGATGACATTGCTCCAGGCAAGCTGATCAAGAGAAAAGCCATCAAATAAGCTCCCGTCAAGCAGCCACAAATTATCAAAGTGGCCACAGGGCAAGGTCCTATGAGTCGATTTGCATTTTTTCTAGTGTTGAACCATTATATGTTTTTTCTCATCTGCATAGATGTATGTTATCAGATAGTGCTTGTAAAAAACAAGCAATCTAATGAGTAATTTGCAGCCATTCTTGAGATACAACAGTTTTATTTTGTTTACAGTTTATTCTCTAGGAGACCGACCACCATTGCTATCTTGCTTGGAAGCAGTGCGCTAAAGCTGGGTGGGATTAAGAGGTAACAGTGCACTTCAATGATCCTGTACAGCTTCAATATCATGCTTAAAAGCTCAATAGAAGATAGATTATAAGCAATGTGGATGTTCTGCTGTCTCCAAGGCAACACGCCGTAAACAAAAAAAGAATATTAATATCTGAAGAGCAGATGAAAACTTTAATAAGTAGTAAATTGCTAAATTGCTTGTATTTGGAAGCACTATCTGACAACGACCATTGAAGAAAATTGGAAAATTAAGCAATCATTATCTCTGTCAGAGCAGAGTGCACTTCTTTTATTGCTGCTTCGTATCCTAAGGCCAGTAAGAGCTATTACACAGACTTGAAACACTAACAAATAAGATCAAGAAGAGTTTCCAAATTAAAGGTAAACAAATCTTTAGTTTTATTAAGCATGTGTGATTATCAAGTGCGTAAAGTGGATGTCCAATACTTCAATAGTGAAGACTTACCAGTAGAGATAAGGCAAACAAAACTTCGGATCGCACTTGGACCAATGTTATTCTGTGGGGCCGTACATGTTTTATTTTTTCCTTGAACCAAGTCTGTCCCAGGTAAAAGATCACATAATACACAATTAGCATCCATAAGTCAGATCGCACTCGGGATGCAAGTCAATGGGTCCTCCAAAAAAAATGGAACTTCGTCATCCAGGTGTTGTTTGATTTTCATGCGCTGACAAAATGATGGAGAATTTATTTTTCCATTTTCTCCACAATCAAAAAAATTGGGTCACACTGTGATCAAACTCTGGTCAAAGTCTGTCAGAATGTGATTGGCAAAATCGGACCATTTTCTTGGATGAGAAGAAAATCTGTCATGTGACCCTGACCTTCAGATAAGTCATCAACATTAAATTGATGGAGGACTCAGTCCCAGCACCTCCGCCGATCAGCCTTTATCACTTCTATCAGTGCCCGGATGTAAACAAGTTACAGAGCGGAACACTGCAACAAATGGGTTGTATAATTTCTGTACAGACACATTTTCAATGTATTTTTAAGACTTTATATATTTTCACTGCCAATGTTATAGAATGCAAGGATGATGTCATTCAATATATAGAATGCATACAGAATTGTTTATTAGCTCCCGTAGCAATGAATCATAAACAGTGTGTGGCATTTTATTTCAAGTGTCAATGCTGTTAAACATATTTTAGCGTTTGTGTTACAGATTGAGTCTTTTAGAATGAGTTGCTGTGTTATTGTTTGGTAAAATAAGACTTTCACTTGAAACCTGCATGCTTTTCATAGCCGAGTTTTCCCACTGGTTCGCATTAAGTTGTATTCAATTCTTGTCAATCTCGCAAAATTGTATTCTTAAAATAAAATGGTATGCACATCATTTAAATAAAGCACGAAGACACCAGCAAAAAGGAATTTATTTCTCTTTAAATAGTTGGTGTATATACTGGCTGTTAAAGCATTGGTTTGTTATGGACAGTGGGTAAGGAAAGTATTCAGACCCCTTTAAATTTTTCACTCTTTGTTACATTGCAGCCAGTTAGAATTTTCAGCTGTACCACTAATGCTAGATGTCTATGAATCTATAGTACAATTTAAAGTAAGAAACTTTGTAATCCTGTCTGTGAATATTGTCTTTCGCCGCCTATTAGACTGCTCTCCTTATCCCACAGATTTTTGCAGTTTTCACTCCCTCTGAATTTACTGATAAAAATCTTTATTAATGAATAAAATATGCAAAGAGGTTTTATGCTGATGATGGAGAGTGCAAAAGAAGGGAAAATATAGAGCAGTTACAGAGAGAGAATAAGAAAGACCTATAAAAAAGATGCAGCTAAACAGTGTTGTCTTACCCCAGTGCTGGATTCACAGCTACACTGCTGCTCAGTATTATGTCCAGTATGAGAAGTGCTCTTCCTTACCACTCCTCCTAGTTCATATTGTAAGATGTGTAGAGGAAGATTATCAGCTTTTTTATGTGATTTTGGATTACTTTTTTATGATGTTCATGCAATATTTGTTTATGTCAGGCCACACACTACCTGTCAAGGATTTTACTTGCATGTTTTCTAGAATTTATATTATGAGAAATTGTATCCCTTAAATTTCAGGAAAATTAAGGTTTGACATATCTATAGGGGAGCACAATCTTCACACCCTCTGGAGGTAAGTTCAAGCAAAACTGACAAAGTCTAGAGAAGGAGGCAAACTAATGGAAAATGCAGAATACATTTGTTATAATGGCCAGTTTTATAGTCTCATGCCTCATGTACTAGGACGATGTGAGTAAACGGTTAGAGGAGCACCAGGATTAAGAGAAGAGAGCAGTAGTTTCTTTAGCTCACAATGCGTTTCAACGGTGAACCGTCTTCATCGGGTGGCAGATGGTTCACCGTCGAAACGCGTTGTGGGCTAAAGAAACTACTGCACTCTTCTCTTATTCCTGGCGCTCCTCTGACCATTTACTCACATCATCCTAACTTATCATCCTCCATTGGAGGTCTACGGCTGAGCTGCATTGGACTACTAATTCAAAAACATCTTGTCGTCATTTCCCTGCGCTCCCCAGTGACCACTATAATTCTGGACTTCTATTCCTCATGTACTGACACAATAGCTTATTGTAAAACACAATAGTGACACATTAAGGCAAGAATTTAGGCCCTACATGGTCTTGCACTCCCAAACAAAACAAGACAAACACTATCATAGGAATTATTTACCCCAGTTACCTTACAGCATGATATTGCCATTTGAAATCATCAAGAACAGCTGAGCCATAAAATATTAGACTGCACAAGCTCATGAAACAGAATCATCGAGTGTTGAAGCTCTTAGCGTAAATCATCTCTCCTCTCTTGGAATACCAATCTACAATTACAGAATAGACCAACTGCTTCTGGAATCAAGATCAGCAAATGCTTATGGTGAGCCTCAGAGACTGTCCCTAAAACCAAGCATTTACTAAACTGATACAATGATTAGAAAAAAACATGTAAGGCTATGTGCACACTTATGTTATATTTAATATATATACTAGGAGCTTTTCGTTAAAAAGTTAAAAAAAGTTTAATTAAATGTGTCCATGTGGCTCCTTTGGAAAAGGAGTTTCGTTGTGGCATCCATCATGGATAGACGGATTTTCAGAACTATTTTTTAAATTGTTTAGGAAAACAGCGGACTTCACTTACTCTTTCTATGTGGCCACACACAAAAAATCTGGTGTGGTATACATTTTTTTACAAGGAAACTTATGGAAATGTACAGATTTCCTGTAAAGTGTCATACACTGCATGTTACTGATTTCTGGTAGCCCCAATTCATCAAGACAGGCGATTATCTCACTGGTCTTACTAAGAGCATGGGGGAGTCAGACACTTCTGATACATTGATTTCTACTGTAATTCCAGTGAAGGAAAATCTTAATTATAATGTGCAATAGGCAATATGGGCAAAACTAAAGAATCACATTTTCTGAAAAGTAATCTGAATTTTCGCATGACAATGTCCACCTGCCTACTCCACGCTCAAATAAGTTGCCAAGTTCAATATGGAAATGCTGGAATGGTTTTTGCACAGAGTTCTTATCTGAACTTTGTTGATACGGAGAATGCTTTTAGGATGGAAATGTCATGACTTTTTCATCACATCAGTGCCTGACCTCATTATTCCACTTGTGATGACCTCTACACCAAGTGTGCTAAATTACAGAAAGTATTAAATACATATTTTTCTTCTGTGAAACCATTCAGTATGTTACTTATATTCTTCAGCACTAAGTCCAGCATTACATTTCTGCTTTTCCCAATTCCCCAAAGAGTCTCAATGCTCAGAATTCGTGTAACTCCAAAAATACAGTGATGATCTTAATGCACAGTTTAATGTTCACAACATGCAAGACAGCATTCTCAATGTGCAATTAACGGCTATAAAAGAAGCAATAGGAGCTTTCTGTGCACCAGAGCTCAGCATTGTATCTGTTAAATGCAGCATAACGTTCTTCATAGGGAACCTTGCTTCCATATGGGCAAAAAAATATGTTTAAGTATGACTTACTATCTTCCTACTTCTATTCTTATTCTGAATTTTTCAAGTATGGAAAAGACCATACAAAAAGCATGACCTTCCTTAAAATAATTGTGTTCTTGGAGATAAACCGTCTTTATTTTGTGATGTGGATCAATATTATGTGTAATAAATTAACTTGACTTGACAAGTTTCTATTGACAACTTTTCTAATTCTCTTTTTCAATTATTTTAATAATTCTTCCTTCCTATATATATATTTATATATATATATATATATATAAATATTTCAGATCTTGTGTAATTCATTTCTAATAAGTAAAAGCCAACATACATTTTGAAGCCCCTGATTTGATGATTTGCTACACATACACAAATATTTACTACTCAGAATTATTATATACACTTCATAGATAGAATCACTTGCTCAGATATGTACAGCTAGAATAAAGATACAATCACTTAGTAGCATTGTAAAGCTGGAGCAAAGAGATATATGTAAAATGGGACAATATTGCGAAAGTCGCACTAGAAACTGAATATTCATATTCAGTACTCAGAATTATTGTTTTACTTATTGTCAAATTGAAACGAGTTTAACAAATATTGGGTTACTTAGCAAAATTTTATGACAACTAATATCCTGCATATTGTGTATTCTAACTTTTTTATCGATTACAGTACTATAATGTGCCATTTTATTGATTAATCATATTGCCTAACAACTAAGGATGAGCGAGCATATGCGTGGGTATTCAGTACTCGGCGAGTAATGCGGCACTCGCGGCTCTCGAATCAAAGCAAGTATTTCACTACTCGCCTCGCTATTCGGTTCTCCCACCCAGCAGTTGCCAATCACAGTAATGCCGCACCCTTCTTGGTTGTGGGCGGCATTACTATGATTGGCTGGTCGCCAAGCATCCTATGAGTCATCAATCATAGCCTGGCACTAAGCCCTGCCAGCCACTGCCATTTCCTGCACATTGCATGCAGAACACAGCTAGTGTAGGGAGAGTGTGAGCAGCTGCTAGGGAGAGTTGTGTTTTTTGGTTCAAATCAGCCAGAAATCCTCTGTGAAACCCAAAAGCTCTTTTCAGAGCTGAAAGTATAAGGTCAGGGTAGGACTGAGTAGTGACAGTTTTCCCAGCTTTTTTTAGGTCACATTTACCCCTGCAGGGCAGGTTTTTTGTGCTGCTGCCGTGCTGCATTCACAGCGAATAGCACGCATGGTACTGCACAACTGACATGCAGCCAGCACCGCTTTCTTGTGTGGTGTCTGGGGTGCGCAGTCTTGCCTTAAACCTCAGGGCAGTTTTTTGTGCTGCTATCGTGCTGTGTTCACATAACAGCAAATAGTACGCACGCACTGTACTGCACAACTAAACCGCAGGCAGCACCACTGTCTTGTGTGGTGTCTGGGCTGCGTATTCTTGCCTTAAACCACAGGGCAATTTTTAAGTGGCAGCACCGCTGTCTTGCTTGGTTACTGGGGTGCGTAATCTCACCTTAAACCTCAGGGCAGTTTTTTGTGCTGCTACCGTGCTGCGTTCACAAAACAGCAAATAGTACGCATGCACGGTATTGCATAACTGACACGCAGGCAGCACCACTGTCTTGTGTGTTGTCTGGGCTGTGTGTTCTTGCCTTAAAGCTCAGGGCAATGTTTTAGTGGCAGCACCGCTGTCTTGTGTGGTTACTGGGGTGCGTAATCTCACCTTAAACCTCAGGGCATTCTTTTTCTGCTGCTGCGGTACCGTTTGTAAAACACAAAGCAGTACTAGGCTGTAGTGCCACCTTCCACAAAGCTCCTTGTTCCCCAATATCTGCATCTGAACATCTGCAACTATGGCAGAAAAATCCAAAATTCCTAAAAAGGCTGTTATGAAGGGACAGGGATGTGGATGTGGGGTTGTTGGTGCCCAACAAGGCACAGAGTCTGGGAGATTTAAGAAGGTTGATGCATCTACAGTTGTGGCCAAAAGTATTGACACCCCTGCAATTTTGGCAGATAATACTCAGTTTCTTCCTGAAAATGATTGAAAACACAAATTCTTTGGTATTTTTATCTTCATTTAATTTGTCTTAAATGAAAAAACACAAAAAGAATTGTCCTAAAGCCAAATTGGATATGATTCCACACCAAACATAAAAAAGAGGGTGGACAAAAGTATTCGCACTGTTCGAAAAATCATGTGATGCTTCTCTAATTTTGTGTAATTAACAGCACCTGTAACTTACCTGTGGCACCTAACAGGTGTTGGCAATAACTAAATCACACGTGCAGCCAGTTGACATGGATTAAAGTTGACTCAACCTCTGTCCTGTGTCCTTGTGTGTACCACATTGAGCATAGAGAAAAAAAAGAAGACCAAAGAACTGTTTGAGGACTTGAGAAACCAAATTGTGAGGAAGCATAAGCAATCTCAAGGCTACAAGCCGATCTCCAAAGACCTGAATGTTCCTGTGTCTACCGTGCGCAGTGTCATCAAGAAGTTTAAATCCCATGGCACTGTGGCTAACCTCCCTAGATGTGGACGGAAAAGAAAAATTGACAAGAGATTTCAACGCAAGATTGTGCGGATGTTGGATAAAGAATCTTGACTAACATCCAAACAAGTTCAAGTTGCCCTGCAGTCCAAGGGTACAACAGTGTCAACCCGTACTATCCGTCGGCATCTGAATGAAAAGGGACTGTATGGTAGGAGACCCCACTTCTTACCCCGAGACATAAAAAAGCCAGGCTGGAGTTTGCCAAAACTTACCTGAAAAAGCCTAAAACGTTTTGGAAGAATGTTCTCTGGTCAGATGAGACAAAAGTAGAGCTTTTTAGGCAAAGGCATCAACATAGAGTTTACAGGAGAAAAAAGAGGCATTCAAAGAAAAAAACACGGTCCCTACAGTCAAACATGGCGGAGGTTCCCTGATGTTTTGGGGATGCTTTGCTGGCTCTGGCACTGGACTGCTTGACCGTGTGCATGGCATTATGAAGACTGAAGACTACCAACAAATTTTACAGCATAATGTAGGGCCCAGTGTGAGAAAGCTGGGTCTCCCTCAGAGGTCATGGGTCTTCCAGCAGGACAATGACCCAAAACACACTTCAAAAAGCGCTAGAAAAAGGTTTGAGAGAAAGCACTGAAGACTTCTAATGTGGCCAGCAATGAGTCCAGACCTGAATCCCATAGAACACCTGTGGAGAGATCTAAAAATGGCAGTTTGGAGAAGGCACCCTTCTAATATCAGGGACCTGGAGCAGTTTGCCAAAGAAGAATGGTCTAAAATTCCAGCAGAGCATTGTAAGAAACTCATTGATGGTTACCGGAAGTGGTTGGTCGCAGTTATTTTGGCTAAAGGTTGTGCAACCAAGTATTTGGCTGAGGGTGCCAATACTTTTGTCTGGCCCATTTTTGGAGTTTTGTGTGAAATGATCAATGTTTTGCTTTTTGCTTCATTCTCTTTTTTGTTTTTTCATTTAATACAAATTAAATGAAGATAATAATACCAAAGAATTTGTGTTTGCAATCATTTTCAGGAAGAAACTGAGTATTATCTGACAGAATTGCACGGGTGTCAATACTTTTGGCCACAACTGTAGTTTCCTGGCAAAATTTCCCGGTCTGGAACATAAACGGGCCTGGAAGCCAGAAGAACAAGAGCAGATGCTGTCTTGGATGGCTGACAAGGCCTCCACGAAATGTTCTAGCAGCACCCAATCATCCGTGACAAAACAGTCTACTGTCCATTCAGATAACGCTGGGTCGTCCTATCCTCAACCTGTTCCTAGTTCATCACCTTGTCAGGAGTCACAGGAAACATTTGACCATTATGACAGTGCTCACATTTTAAACATATGCGTCTAGCCTCTATTGCTTTAGTCATATGTCCAGTCGAATTGTGCCTATATGTGATGTATGGGCCCTATGAGATCTTGGTTTACATCAAATTGCCACCTTGTATGATGTGATAGCACTTGTTTGTATTGCTATGGTTACCTTAGGGCTTAATTGCGCATGTATGAGATTTGCAAATCTCATGAGACTTTGACTTACAACAAACGCCGCTCTGCAGTCTGTGACAGCGCTTACAAATAGCGCTATGGTTACTCGCTCGGTCGTAGTGCGCATGCGCGGGACATTTAACTCTCACGAGATCTTGACTTATACCTTAACGTTTGTTATGCTGTGACGGCGCCTGCGCATTACACTCAAAACTTGTGACGCCATATCCGCCTACCTGTGCGTCTGCACGCTACTAGCTGCCACCTGGCAAGGATTTATCAGTGATTATTTTGAATTAAATAGCTGCTCTACTAAGCAACATTAACACTCACCTTGAGAAAGACACCTGCGGTGTCGGAACGCGTGGGTTACTGTATCCCGCTGTGGCTGCTGGCTCTTTACACAGACGTTGGGGCGACTTTGACTGGACTCTTTGACTGTTCTGCTTCTGGGTGATGTATTGCACTCCAGTTTGGCGTGTGGAATTACCGCACTTCATTAGCTTTTTCATTTTTGAGCTTCAGTGGCTCTTTTGAATAAGTGATTTCACTTCATGAGGAGCTCTACTTGCTACCCAGGTTTTTCCCTACCTCTTTCCATCAGGTATTTACCAAACACTGCAGGGTTCTTATTAGGGATTATCGATTGTTTTTCTTTGCTGCTTGTTATGCATTTAGCACATTATATTACTACAGAATTACAATAACTTGTCCAGTCATTTTTGATTGTCTCTTTCTATTGCTCCCACTGTATTGTCTGTATCATATGGAGCTTTATTAATAGCTTGATTGATTTATATTAAGTGCCATTATATTCTGCAGCCAGCGGTGTACATGCTGACTAGACTGTTTTTAATTGTTTTTAACGTGTGGTGTTTTTTGCTGCTTTTGTGCAATAAATAAAAATTTATATTTTCTCATAATTGTTTCATGCGTGGTGATCCCACATATATGCATAGTCTGTTTTCTACTTTTGTTTATTGATCTAATTTACTTGCATGTGGTGATCCCTGCATTAGTATACTGTTTAGGTATAGTTGGATGGTGCCCACTCATTTGAATTTCATTCAGGAAACATTTGACCCCAACCTTGGTCACTCCGAGGATCTGTTTGGTTCATTTTCTTTCGATGCCTCTGGCCTCTCACAGCGCGACATTGAAGAGGAACGTGAGTATGCATCGTCTGTTGAAGATGGCCAAATATTTGAAACCCCACGTCCACAAGAAAACCACTTTCATCCACGAGATATACCGGGTGAAGAGGTGGAGGCTGATGGTGATGACACACAGTTGCCATCTGTCCAGTCACCAGTATCAATACGGAAGGAGGATGATATGGACGAGGAGCTGGTCAATGATGAGACCATCGATCCGACCTGGGCCATTGGCACGCATAGCTAGCACAGCAGCACAGAGGATGAAGGTGGATATGTACCACCAACCAAGGCACCAAGGACTACTGGTTTGAGCAGAGTGCGAAGTGTGTCAACTGTTGCCAAGAGTAATCCCTCTGTGCCCCAAGTCAAGGCAAGGGTGCGTTCAGCGGCTGTCTGGAAATTTTTTTCCGATAGTCCTTCTGAACCAAATGTTGTCATCTGTAGCATCTGCCTTAGGAAGCTGAGCAGAGGCCAGGAAAAAGGCAACCAAAGCACCACCAGTATGCTGAAACATATGGCAGCCAAGCAGCCTAGTCGGTGGGCTGAACAACAGGGTACCAAATCAGTGTCTGCGACTGTGGGTCAAACCACAGCCATGTCGCCTGTGATACAGCATCACCAATCTGCTGGGCAGAAAGCAGGTGATCATCATACCTCTTGCTCACAAGCTGCGGTTGCACAGACACAGGCCACAACAAGCTCATCCACTTGTTTATCCCAGGAAAGCGTCCAATTGTCCGTGCCCCAGATGTATGAAAGGAGGTGTAAATACCAAGCCATGCACCCACAAGCACAAATACTGAACGCGCACATTGCCAAGTTGCTAGCCATGGAGATGTTGCTGTTTAGGCTTGTGGGGACTCAGTCTTTCCGTAATCTTTTGGCTGTGGCTGCCCCACAATACTCGGTTCCCAGCCGGCACTATTTTTCCCGTTGTGCTGTCCCCGTGTTACACCAGCACATCTTAAACAATCTAAAGCGTGCTCTCACTAACGCGGTAACCGGGAAGGTCCATCTTACAACAGACATGTGGACAAGTACTTGTGGCCAGGGGTGATACATCTCTGTCACGGCACACTGGCTGAACCTGGTGGAGGGTGGGACAAAGTCTCAAACTGGACCATCAACACAAATCCTACCCACGCCACAAATAGTGGGCCCAACCTCAATCAGGGTTTCCGCCTCATCATATACATTCAGTCTCCTCTCTTCCTCCTCCTTTGCCTCGTCATCCTATGCTAAATTACCCTCCACATCACTCCCAAGTTGGGAGCTGTGCAGCAGCGCATCGGCAAAGCGGCAAAACGCTCTGCTGAAGCTGATCTGCTTAGGTGACACACCACACACTGCAGCAGAGCTTTGGCAAGGAATAAAACAACAGACCGATCAGTGGCTCTCCCCACTGCAACTCCAACCTGGTCTGGTTGTCTGCGACAATGGGCGTAATCTAGTGGCGGCTTTAAAGCTCGGGAAGCTGGTACAAGTGCCATGCATGGCTCACGTGCTGAACCTGGTGGTGCAGAAATTCATAAAAACATACCCTGACTTGCCGTACCTACTTGAGAAGGTGCGCCGTATTTGCGCCCATTTCCACCACTCCTCAAGCGCTGTTGCCGGTCTTGCAGCACTTCAAAAGCAATTTAATTTGCCAAGCCACAGACTGATTTGCGACCTGCCAACACGGTGGAACTCAACATATCATATGTTGGCAAGGGTAAGTGAGCAGCACAGGGCACTTTCTGAATACCAGCTTAAACATGCCCGTCACACTGAGACTCAGCCAAGACACATAACAACTGTCGAGTGGGTGTGGATTGCTGATATTTGTGAGGTGCTTGATAACTTTGAGTACTGCACCAAGCTTGTGAGCGGTGATCAGGCTATTATCAGCGTAACCATCCCTATGCTATGTCTGCTGAAAAAAATCGCTGCAGAATCAAAAAATGGAATCTTTGCATGCCCAGCAGCTTGGTATGGAGCAAGATTTCACAATAGGTGATCCTACCCAGCCCAGCCAATATCATCAGATAACATTGGGGGATGAAGAGGATGATGAAAATGAGGAGGGAGAGCCCTTCTTTTTCAGTGGTACCGAGGGGATACATCATGCTACAGAGGGGAATCCAAACTCCAGCTTCATGTCTGTCCAGCATGGGTGGGCTGAAGAGGAGGAGGTGGAGTAGGAGAGTCAGTGTGAAGAGAGGATGGGTATTGTTCCTCCTTCAGGGGTCACAGAAAATTTGCCTCTATGCAGCTTGGCACACATGGCACACTTCATATCTGACTGTCTGTGCCAAGACCCTCGCGTAATCCACATTTTAAATAGCAACCTATACAGGTTGGCCACCTTTCTAGACCCACGGTACAAGGACAAATTTCCTTCGCTACTGTTGCAGTCACCAAGAGGATTCACAATGGAATCCTTCAAGAAGGCCGTTGTCGATAATTTGATGGCAACAGCACCCTCAGACACCACTGCTAGCAGAGATACCAGCTCTGTGCAACAGCATGCATTAATGGGGAGAGATACGCCAAGCAGGTCCAAAAGAGGTGGAGGTAAAATGCCCACAAACTGGGCCATCTTCAATAAACCGGCTTATCACCAAGGACTAGCTGCAACAGTAGCAATGTCAAGGAGGGAGAAGTTGAACAAGATGGTCAACAACTATCTAAGTGACCATACTTGCGTCCTTCCTGACGCTTCTGTACCGTATAATTACTGGGTATCCAAGCTGCATAGTTGGCCCGACCTCTCCTTCTATGCCTTGGAGGTGCTGGCCTGCCCTGCTGCTAGTGTGATGTCAGAGCGTGTTTTCAGTGCTGGGGAAATCATCACAGATACATGCACACGGTTGACTACAGAGAATGCAGACAGGCTGACTCTGACAAAATTTAACAAGAACTGGATTTCGCAACAGTGTTTATGCCCTCCAGATGACAGTATCCCAACCTAAAGTCACCCAACACTTTTTTTTTTAAATTGGTGATCACATCCATCCCATTTCCCTCCCATACTAGCCCCTTTTCTTCTTACACGATTTCAAAACCTGCTTCTGACACATGTACCTCATGGTCAATAAGCTAAAAACAATGTTAATTAATATTTCCCATCGGAGGCACTTGTGATGAGAGTGAGACCCTTCTTCTTTCATCAACTATGCTATCATGCCCCTTGGGCTAATTTTTGGAGACACTATTGCTATGCCTGGGCACTGGGCACGGCCACCTCTTTGCTAGCAGTGTGACTCCTAGCTTCATCATAATTGTTTGGCCCTTCAGACCTGCCTTGCTTCCTTCATGAACTATGATACAGCCCCATGGGCTAATTTTTGGAGACACTATTGCTATGCCTGGACACTGGGCACGGCCACCTCTATGCTAGTAGTCCTGGCTTTATCATAATTGTTAGGCCCTTCAGACCTGCCTTGCTTCCTTCATCAACCATGATACGGCCCCTAGGGCTAATGTTTGGAAGACATTAAATCTTTGCCTACACATTGGGCAGTGGCACAACAAGGACAGTAGTCCAAGCTTTATAATTGTGAATCCCTAGTGGTGAAGATGATGATGATGGGTGGCTTCTTCCTGCGTTAACCATAACACAGCCCCTACCCCTAGGGCAGATTGCTCTCCTTACACCTCTTACACACTTAGGTGTCAGTAGATTGCCTCCATCATCACTCGCTCTTACGGTACTTCTGATATATCACTGGCACTGCGTAAGTGGCATACGAGTCCCGCTCTTAAGGCAAAAAAACAAAGGACATAAAATAGTGTTTGTACATTCTAGTGAAGCAGTGGGGTAAAAATAATCGTGCAGCCCCTGACCAGGTTCCCCCTATGTTATATACATTTTTTTTACAGCATACATTTTTTAATATTTACACATTTTTTAGTGTTTTCCTCAGCCCCCAGACCGCTTTGAAGGGTCCAGCAGACAATTACTCGCATTTTCCATTGACAATCATTGGACTCGCTATTTATACTGAATACCCGAGTATTAGGGTATACTCGGTACGAGTATAGCGAGTCCGAATACTTCAGTACTCGCTCATCCCTACTAACAACTTTTCTGATTTGTTATGAAATTGACTTGCTAAACAATGATTATTCTTCTACATACAGTGGGTACGGAAAGAATTTAGACCCCTTTACATTTTTCACTCTTTGCTTCATTGCAGCCATTTCGTAAATTCAAAATAGTTCATTTTTTTCTCATTATTGTACACTCTGCACCCCATTTTGATTGAAAAAACAGAAATGTAGAAATTTTTACAAATTTATTAAAAAAGAAAAACCAAAAATATCACATGGTCATAAATATTCAGACCCTTTGCTCAGTAGTGAGAAGAAGCACCCTTTTGAGGTAGTACAGCCATGAGTCTTCTTGGGAATGATGCAACAGGTATTTCACACCTGGATTTAGGGATCCTCTGCCATTCTTCCTTGCAGATCCTCTCCATTTCCATCAGGCTGGATGGTAAACGTTGGTGGACAGCCATTTTCAGCTCTCTCCAGAGATGCTCAATTGGGTTTAGGTCAGGGCTCTGGCTGGGCCAGTCAAGAATGGATACATAGTTGTTCTGAAGCCACTCCTTTGTTATTTTAGCTGTGTGCTTAGGGTCAGTTTCTTGTTGGAAGGTGAACCTTCGGTCAAGTCTGAGGTCCAGAGCACTCTGGAAGAGGTTATACTCCAGGATATCTCTATACTTGCCTGCATTCATGTTTCCTTCAATTGAAACCAGTCATCCTGTCCTTACATCTGAAAAACACCCTCATAGCATGATGCTGCCACCACCATGTTTCACTGTTGGGTATCATGGTCATGCGCGACTGGACACACCGCCTCTAGCAGGGCGAATTTATATGACACGTGTGACCCTGGATACAACGCCTCCAGCAGGGCGAATTTAAATAATAACACGTGCAGCTGGATACACTGCCTCCAGCAGGAGAATTTCAGAAGTACACGTATGTCTGGATATACCGCCTCCAGGAGGGCGAATTTCAGAATAAAGGGGAAAACCAGGAAAACAATTACAATGGTAGCCCTACGATAGGGAACGGGGACGTGGAGACCTCATGCACTCCCCTGAGTCAGTGTCTCTACACTCCTAATGATCCCTAGGCCGGTTCCGCACCGGGCGCCAATCACGATACCTAATAACCCTAGCTCGCCCTGCATCTAGCCCTTTCTAGTGAAGTGGACGGTGCAGACACTAATCCCACCACTGCACTGAAGCACACATAAGGGAAAGTGACAAACAGGGAAACACCACTTAGATTAGTCCTGTTGCTAATGCTCCCAGCAACAGAGTCCAACACCTGAGTGCATCTTCCTCCGACCGTGTCCAACACCTGAGTGCAGCTTTACAGCAACAGCATCCAGCAGCCGAGTGCCACCTTGGAGCAACAGAGTCCAGCACCTGAGTGCAGCTGTCCAGCAACGGAGTCCAGCACCTGAGTGCAACTGTCCAGCAACAGAGTCCAGCACCTGAGTGCAGCTTTCCAGAAACTAAGTGCAGCTCTACACCATGGCTGCCACTCCACCAAGCTTTGCAGGAACTCATCACTGGCACCATAGCTTCCACTCCACCAAGCTATGCAAGACCTCCTCGCTGACACCATAGCTGCCACTCCAGGACTCTGACTGAGCTGTCCGGGACTCTCCTCCAGCTCCTTCCTTCACCAATGATAATTGGAAAAGACCAATAATATCACCAACAGGGAGTGAGCACAACTGACACACCTTTATTGAGCCATCACACCTGTTAGTGATTCCCGTGCCATAACACTAACCACCACCGGGGGGGCAAACTAGAACTAAAACCACCAGTGCATTAATGGCCACCGGGGGCAAAACAAACCTTAAGCACGCAGCTTAAGGGAAAAAAAGGTTACTTTTACATTTATCTGTCAGATCCCATCTGGATCATGACATTGGGATTCTATTGCGCAAGTAATGAGCAGTACCTGGTTTTCTCCACACATATCGCTTAGAATTATCACCAAAAAGTTCTTTCTTCATCTCATCAGACCAGAGAATCTTATTTCTCATAGTCTGGGAGTCTTTCATGTGTTTTTTAGCAAACTCTATGCAGGCTTTCATATGTCTTGCTCTGAGTAGAGGCTTCTGTTGGGCCACTCTGCCATAAAGACCCAACTGATGGAGGGCTACAGTGATAGTTGACTTTGTGCACCTGTGGAGTTCAGCCACAGTGATCTTGGGATTTTTCTTTACCTCTCTCACCAAGGCTCTTCTCCCAAGATTGCTCAGTTAGGCAAGATGGCCAGGTCTAGGAAGATGTCTGGTGGTCCCAAACTTCAATTTAAGGATTATGGAGGCCACTCTTAGGTTCTTATTAACCTTGAACACTGCAGAAATTATTTTGTAACCTTGGCCAGAATTGTGCCTTGCCACAATTCTGTCTCTGAGCTCCTTTGCCAGTTCTTTTGACCTCATGATTCTCATTCAGTCTGACATGCACTATGAGCTATGAGGTCTTATATAGACAGGTGTGTGAATTTACAAATCAAGTCTTTCAGTTTAATTAAACACAGCTGGACTCCAATGAAGGAGCAGAACCATCTCAAGGAGGATCACAAGGAAATGGACAGCATGTGACGTAAATGAGTGAGCAAAGGGTCTGAATACTTATGACCATGTGGAATTTCAGTTTTTCTTTTTTAATAAATTTGCCCAAATTTCTACAGTTCAGTTTTTTTCAGTCAAGATGGGGTGCAGAGTGTACATTAATGAGAAAAAAATGTATCTTTTTTGAATTTACCAAATGGCTGCTGTGAAACAAAGAGTGAAAAATTAACAGGGGTCTGAATACTTTCCGTACCCACTGTACATCTTTAAATAGCATATGGTTGAACAGTATAGTTATACATTTTTAATATTGAATAATTTATACAAAATCTATGTGGTTTTGCTGGACCACTAAGATCAACCTTATCTCTATTTGCACCTGCTCAACTTTGAGCTATCTATGAGGAAACATGTTCAGGCTGCATTTTAATGATTATAAGGATGTTGATGAATGTGTTGACTTATATTATTTGATTTCTTAACTCCATATCAAAAGCTTTTTAACCCCTTTCTGACATCAGACGTACTATCCCGTCCATGGGACCCGGGCCCCTATGCCCATGGACGGGATAGTACGTCTACCGCGATCAGCGGCGCCCACGTGGTGAGCGCCGCTGATCGCGGCCGGGTGTCAGCTGATTATCACAGCTGACACCCGACACGTTAACCCCTTGCACACCGCGATCAAACACAATTGCGGTGTACCGGGGGTTAAAGGGAAGCATCGGCAGGGAGGGGGCTCCCTCCGTGCTTCCCTGAGCCCCCCACGGCAGCGCAATGTGCAGCGCTGCTGCGGGGGGGTCCTTTCCTGCAGGCCCCTGAATCCAAGATGGCGACGGGGGCCTTCGGGGGCCTGCAGGAAGCTGGCTTCCTCAGTGCCTGCAAAGCGCAGGCAAGAGGAAGTCTTCTTCAATGCCTGTGACAGATTGCTGATCTGTCACAGTGATCTGTGATGTGACAGATCAGCGATCTGTCACAGGACAGTGATGTCCCACCTGGGACTATTTAATAAAGTTAAAAAAAAAAAAAAAAACGTGTTAAAATAATTTAAAAAAAATCGCCAAATAAATTAGAAAAAAAAAAAAAAATATTCCCCCAAATAAATCCATTTTTTGGAAATAAAAAAAACAAAACAATAAAAGTACACATATTAGGTATCGCCACGTCCGTAACGACCCGCCCTATAAAACTGTCCCATTAGTTAACCCCTTTAGTGAACCCCTTAAAAAATAAAAATAAAAAACGAAGCAAAAAATAATGATTTACCATCATACCGTCAAACAAAAAGTGTAATAACGCGCGATCAAAAAGACACATATAAATATCCATGGTACTGCTGAAAATGTCATCTTGTTCCGCAAAAAAGAGCTACCACACAGCATCATCAGCGAAAAAATACAAAAGTTATAGCTCGCAGAATAAAGCGATGCAAAAATAATTATTTTTTATATAAAATAGTTTTCATTGCATAAAACCGACAAAACATAAAAAAACGACCTAAATGAGGTATCGCTGTAACCATACTGACCCGAAGAATAAAACTGCTTTATCAATTTTACCGCACGCAGAACGGTGTAAACGCACTCCCCCAAAAGAAATTCATGAAATGCTGGTTTTTGTTCATTCTGCGTCCCAAAAATCAGAATAAAAAGCGATAAAAAAAAGTCACGTGCCCGAAAATGGTACCAATAAAAACGTCAACTTGTCCCGCAAAAAATAAGACCTCACATGACTCGGTGGGTCAAAATACGGAAAAATTATAGCTCTCAATATGTGGTGATGCAAAAACTATTTTTACAATAAAAAGCGTCTTTTAGCGTGCGACAGCTGCCAAACATAAAAACCGCCATAAATAGTAAATCAAACCCACCGTTATCACCCCCTTAGTTAGGGAAAAATAATAAAATAAAAAAATGTATTTATTTCCATTTTTCCATTAGGGCTAGGGTTAGGGTTAGGGCTAGGGTTAGGGTTAGGGTTAGGGTTAGGGCTAGGGCTAGGGTTAGGGTTAGGGCTGAGATTAGGGTTAGGGGTGTGTTGGGGTTCGGGTTGGAGTTAGAATTGGGGGTTTCCACTGTTTGGGCACATCACGGGCTCTCCAAATGCAACATTGCGTCTGATCTCAATTCCAGCCAATTCTGAGTTGAAAAAGTCAAATGGTGCTCCTTCCGTTCCAAGCTCTGCCATGCACCCAAACAGTGTTTTACCCCCACATGTAGGGTATCAGCCTACTCAGGACAAATTGCAAAACAATTTTTGGGGTCCAATTTCTCCTGTTACCCTTAGGAAAATAAAAAATTGGGGGCAAAAATATCATTTTTGTGGAAAAAAATGATTTTTTTATTTTCACATCCGAGCGTTATAAACTTCTGTGAAGCATTTGGGGGTTCAAAGTGCTCACCACACATCTAGATAAGTTCCGTGGGGGGTCTAGTGTCCAAAATGGGGTCACTTGTGGGGAGTTTCAATAGTTTAGGTACATCAGGGGCTCTCCAAACGCACATGACACCCGCAGACCATTCCATCATAGTCTGCATTCCAAAACGTCACTGCTTCCCTTCCGAGCCCCGACGTGTGTCCATACAGTAGTTTTCTCCCATATATGGGGTGTCAGCGTACTCATGACAAATTGGGCAACAACTTTTGGGGTCCAATTTCTCCTGTTACCCTTGGGAAAATGAAAAAATTGGGGACTAATTGATCATGTTTGTGGAAAAAATCCGATTTTTTTATTTTCATGCCCGGGCATTATAAACTTCTGTGAAGCCCTTGGGGGTTCAAAGTGCTCACCACACATCTAGATAAGTTCCTTAGGGGGTCTCGTTTCCAAAATGGGGTCATTTGTGGGGGGTTTCCACTGTTTAGGAACATTAGGGGCTCTCCAAAGGCAACATGACACCCGCAGAACATTCCCTCAAAGTCTGCATTCCAAAACATCACTGCTTCCCTTCCGAGCCCCGACGTGTGTCCATACAGTAGTTTTCTCCCACATGTGGGGCGTCAGCGTACTCAGGGCAAATAGGACAACAACTTTTGGGGTTCAATTTCTCCTGTTACCCTTGGGAAAATAAAAAAATTGGGGACTAATTGATCATGTTTGTGGAAAAAATACGATTTTTTTATTTTCATGCCCTGGCATTATAAACTTCTGTGAAGCCCTTGGGAGTTCAAAGTGCTCAACTCACATCTAAATAAGTTCCTTAGGGGGTCTAGTTTTCAAAATGGGGTCATTTGTGGGGGGTTTCCACTGTTTAGGTACATTAGGGGCTCTCCAAAGGCAACATGACACCCGCAGACCATTCCATCAATGACTGCATTCCAAAACATCACTACTTCCCTTCCGAGCCTTGATGTGTGTCCATACAGTAGTTTTCTCCCACATATGGGGTGTCAGCGTACTCAGGACAAATTGGACAACAACTTTTGGGGTTCAATTTCTCCTGTTACCCTTGGCAAAATAAAAAAATTGGGGACTAATTGATCATGTTTGTGGAAAAAATACGATTTTTTTATTTTCATGCCCTGGCATTATAAATTTCTGTGAAGCCCTTGGGGGTTCAAAGTGCTCACCTCGCATCTAGATAAGTTCCTTAGGGGGTCTAGTTTTCAAAATGGGGTCATTTGTGGGGGGTTTCCACTGTTTAGGTACATTAGGGGCTCTCCAAATGCAACATGACACCCGCAGACCATTCCATCAATGTCTGCATTCCAAACGTCACTACTTCCCTTCCGAGCCCCGACGTGTGCCCATACAGTAGTTTTCTCCCACATATGGGGTATCAGCATAAAAAGGACAAATTGAACAACAACTTTTGGGGTCCAATTTCTCCTGTTACCCTTGGGAAAATAAAAAAATGGTGACTAAAAGATCATGTCTGTGGAAAAAATACAAATTTTTTATTTTCATGCCCGGGCGTTATAAACTTCTGTGAAGCACTGGGGGGTTCAAAGTTCTCACCACATATCTAGATAAGTTCCTTGGGGGGTCTAATTTACAAAATGGTGTCATTTGTGGGGGGTTTCCACTGTTTAGGTACATCAGGGGTTTTCCAGTCGCGACATGGTGTCCGATCTCAATTCCAGCCAAAAACGTCAAATGGCGCTGCTTCCCTTCCGAGCTCTGCCATGTGCCCAAATAGTGGTTTACCCCCACATGTGGGGTATCAGCGTACTCAGGACAAATTGCACAATAACTTTTAGGGTGCTGTTACCCTTGGAAAAATAAGAATTGAGGGTGAAAAGATCATTTTTGTGGAAAAAATATGATTTTTTAATTGTACGGCTTTATGTTATAAACTTCTGTGAAGCCCTTGGGGGTTCAAAGTTCTCACCACACATCTAGATAAGTTCCTTAGGGGGTCTAGTTTACAAAATGGTGTCATTTGTGGGGGGTTTCCACTGTTTTGGTACATCAGGGGATTCCAATCGCGACATGGTGTCCGATCTCAATTCCAGCCAAAAACGTCAAATGGCGCTGCTTCCTTTCCGAGCTCTGCCATGCTCCCAAATAGTGGTTTACCCCCACATGTGGGGTATCAGCATACTCAGGACAAATTGCACAATAACTTTTAGGGTCCTGTTACCCTTGGAAAAATATGAATTGAGGGTGAAAAGATCATTTTTGTGGAAAAAATATGATTTTTTAATTGTACGGCTTTATGTTATAAACTTCTGTGAAGCCCTTGGGGTTCAAAGTTCTCACCACACATCTAGATAAGTTCCTTAGGGGGTCTAGTTTCCAAAATGGTGTCATTTGTGGGGGGTTTCCACTGTTTTGGTACATCAGGTGTTTTCCAATCGCGACATGGTGTCTGATCTCAATTCCAGTCAAAAACGTCAAATGGCTCCGCTTCCCTTCCAAGCTCTGCCATGCGCCCAAATAGTGGTTTACCCCCACATGTGGGGTATCAGCGTACTCAGGACAAATTGCACAATAACTTTTAGGGTCCTGTTACCCTTGGGAAAATAAAAATTGGGGTGAAAAGATCATTTTTGTGGAAAAAATATGATTTTTTAATTGTACCGCTGTACGTTATAAACTTCTGTAAAGCCCTTGTGGGTTCAAAGTTCTCACCACATCTAGATAAGTTCCTTGGGGGGTCTAGTTTCCAAAATGGGGTCACTTGTAGGGGATTTCCACTGTTTAGGTACATCAGGGACTCTCCAAACGTGACATGGCGTCTGATCTGAATTCCAGCCAATTTTGCATTGAAAAAGTCAAACGGCGCTCCTTCCATTCTGAGCTCGGCCATGCGCCGAAACAGTCGTTCCCCCCCACAAATCAGGTATCAGCATACTCAGGACAAATTGCACAATAACTTTTGCAGTCCAATTTCTCCTGTTACCCTTGGTAAAATAAAAAAAATTGAACCTGAAATATTTTTTTTGTGAAAAAAAGTTAGATGTTCATTTTTTTTTAAATATTCAAAAAAATTCCTGTGACGCACCTAAAGGGTTAATAAACTTCTTGAATGTGGTTTTGACCACCTTAAGGGGTGCAGTTTTTAGAATGGTGTCACTTTTGGGTATTTTCTATCATATAGACCCCTCAAAGTGGCTTCAAATGTGATGTGATCCTAAAAATAAAATGGTGCTGTAAAAATGAGAAATCGCTGGTCAACTTTTAACCCTTATAACTTCCTAACAAAAAAAATTTTGGTTCCAAAATTGTGCTGATGTAAAGTAAACATGTGGGAAATGTTAGTTATCAAGTCTTTTGTGTGCCGTATCTCTGTGATTTAAGGGCATAAAAATTCAGAGTTGGAAAATTGCGAAATTTTCAAAATTTTTGCCAAATTTCCATTTTTTTCACAAATAAACGCAAGTTATTTGAATGAAATTTTACCACTAACATGAAGTACAATATGTCTCGAGAAAATAATGTCAGAATCACCGGGATCCATGGAAGCGTTCCAGAGTTATGACCTCATAAATGGACAGTGGTCAGAATTGTAAAAATTGGCCCGGTCATGAACGTGCAAACCACCCTTGGGGGTGAAGGGGTTAAACTTGTGACTCGAAATGAATGAATATATTTTAAATGAAAAGAATTCTACTAAAATATTACAAAAAATCCTCATTTGTCAAAATACAGAGTTTTAGCAATTCGCCGGAAATTTTCTGAAATGTACTGGATCATCAAAAGGTTAAAAAATAAAAAAAAACATACTTATACTCACCATATCATTCACTTTTCTGGCACCTCTGTTCCTCATTGTCAATCATCCATTTTGCTTTGCATTTTCTTATCAAAAAAAGTCAGCACAAAGTCACTGCTCACATTATGTCACCATAACGCTCTGACCTTATGCGCGCTTGCGCAGAACTGTGCCGGGAATAAGAAGCTCACAGGGTAGGGATAAAAATATGCAATGAGGACTGGACTTGTGATAATGAGGAGTGGGGGAGCTGGAGAGGTGACTGGTGAGGTGAGTATAAGGGTTTTTTTTTACCTTTAAGGCTAGTTTCACACTTGCTTTTTTTTGCAGCGCGTTTTTCCCGCAAAAAAACGCATTGAAAAAACGCATACAAAAGCATACAACTGCTGCGTTTTTTTCAAGCATTTTTATGAGCATGCATGAAAAAAACGCAGCGTTTTTATGCGTTTGTATGCGTTTTTAGTGCGTTTTTACCGCGTTTGCGTTTTTTTTAACATTAGGTGGCCCCTCACACTAACCCAAACCATGACTTTACTAACCCTAACCCTGACCCTAACCCTAACCCTAACCCTAACCCTGACCCTAACCCTTAACCAAACCATACTTAACCCTAACCCAAACCCTAAACCCTAACTAACCCTAACCCTAACCCTGACCCTAACCCTAACCCTAACCCTGACCCTAACCCTAACCCTAACCCTGACCCTAACCCTTAACCAAACCATACTTAACCCTAACCCAAACCCTAAACCCTAACTAACCCTAACCCTAACCCTAACCCTGACCCTAACCCTTAACCAAACCATACTTAACCCTAACCCAAACCCTAAACCCTAACTAACCCTGACCCTGACCCTAACCCCAACCCTAACCCTGACCCTGACCCTAAACCCCCTTAACTAACCCTAACTCTTACCCAAACCCCTAAATTCCATGGTTAAAAAAAAAAAACGCATGTGCAAAAAAACGCATACATAAGCATACCAATGCGCACATATGCGCACCCATAGACTTATATTGGGTGTCTTGCTGTAAAAAAACGCATTGCGCGCGCATGCGTTTTTTTGAGGCAAATCGGACGCACAAAAAATGCAACAGGTTGCATTTTGTGCGCCCGAGCGCATACCGCAAAAAAACGCATGCGCGGTAAAACGCGTACAAATGCATGTGTATGCGCACATAAGCGCATCCCATGCAAAGTATAGGAAAAAAAAACGCATGCGCTATTAACGCTAAATTACCGCGAAAAAAAACGCAAATGTGAAACCAGCCTTACATCTTAAATATATTATGCTCAGTGGTCTGCAAAGCCACCAGAGCATATTATTAGACGTTCAGTTTGCAGAGAATAACTCCTCTGCAAGTAACATTTCTAAAGAAAATGCACACAAACAGGCAAATTTGAATTTTGCCTAATCTGCTTCTTTCTTCTTGTGATGCATTTATCCATTTTAGAGTTAATTTGGGGTTTTGGAGGGTAGACACTAACGAAACCAATATCAAGAAATGCATTTTGATGTATAGGCAAGATAATACTTGGTATGTAGAGGTTAATTTCAATTAATTACACCCACTTGAAGATACAAAAATAAACATAAATAAAATAAAAAGATACAAGAGAAGAAAAGATGTCATCAAAAGATTCATAGAGAAATATTCAATCACCGCACAGTCTTGATAGATGCTTATGAAAATTTAATTGTATAGATGCAGCAAAAAACACAATTCATGTGCAGGGTTAGAGGAAAAGGTTAGGCAACAAGAGCATAACGTTTCGACCCTCACTGACATGATGTGACTTGTCCTACGTGACGCGACCTGACGATTGGTCGGTCACAAAACCAACAGAGACAAACAAGGGGACACCGGAGAAACAATTACAATGGTGGGCCCTGCAATAGGGAATCGGGAAATGGACACCTCATGCACTCCCCTAAGAAAGAGCCCTAAACTCTCCTCATGTTGCTTATACAGGTTCTTTCAACCTGTAGCCGACCAGGATATCTAGGTCCCTCACTAGTCCTGCACCTATCCCTTACTAGGAAACTGGCAAGTGCGGACACTGGTCCCACCGCTGTACTAATAAGACACCAAGGAAAATAACAGACAGGGAAAAACAAACAACACAGCTTGCTCTGCAGTCATGCACCGGACCGCAGAGTAAGGCACCCAGACACAGCTTCCAGCAAGAAAACCACTGCTCCAGATCAGCTGCAAACACCACTGCTCAAGATTGCTTCTCTCTTGAGAAAGGTTAGCTTCCAAATGACCTGTATTAACAACAGCTAGCTGGTGTACCAGGTGGCCTTATAAAGGGAGGTGGGAGTGGCACCCACCTGCATAGAAAATTAATCACCATGCAGTAACACCAGTGGCCACCGAGGGGAAAACCCACCAGCAGACTAACTAGAGTTGTTGTAACACCAGCGGCTACTTGGGGGAAAAACTGGCATTAACCCCCGATGGCCTGAAAGGAAAAAAATTTAATATGCGAGCAGGCCAAACTGACAGATCCAAAAAATGGATCATGAAACTCAAAGGGTCTTATTCATATAGTCGCTGTTGGCAAGGTTTACTGAATGGTGTAAAGGATATTCTGATTGCAAAGGACATTTGGGTCCAGGGGAATCCAGCGCACCTGCGCCTTGGATTATAAGCTGCAAAGTGCAGCTGGACCTCCCCTGAACCCAGGTGTCCTTTGCAATCAGAATATCCTTTATACCGTTCAGTGAACCTTGCCAACAGCGACTATATGAAAAAGACCCTGCGAGGGTCGAAAAATGATGTTCTCTTCGCCTCACCATTTCCTCTATCCCTGTACATGAATTGTGTTTTTTGCTGCATTAATACAATACAATTTTCACAAGCATCTATCAAGAGTGTGCGGTGATTGAACATTTCTCTACTACGGGGATTGCCGTCCCACTTCACCAACACCTCGGAACTCTCCATGCAAGAGTGCTCGCCACACTACCTGTCTAATCAAAAGATTCATAGATATTTAAAATATACATACTAGATATAGAAATATTTTATCAAGGTGTGGAAAATCAACCAAGAATTAAACTCAGCCTCCATGATATCACCTAGGGGAGCCAATATTATATCTTACAAAACCAAAGTTTTGAGAGTCGAATTTGGTCTCTAGGTACACTGTTGAAGGTCTAGACATAACTCTATTTTTTTTATTAAAAAACAAACCTATACACATATACCCCTAATGAAGCCATGGTCTTGTTTAACGAGTACTGTTTTACCAGTGAAGCCTTTTAGTATGTTAATGAGCATATAGACATGGTTTCCAAGATACTACTGTTACTGTGTTGTGGAAATATCAACCACAAGAAGAAAGAAATAACAAGACATAATTATGTCCATTGTGCTGATAGAAAAAGAAAAACACTTTAACCCTATGTGAGAGCATATTTATTTTTCCTATTACATGCAAAACGAGACTAAAAGAAAGAAATTATTTATCCAAGTAGGTATTGTGAATCATGTAGGGTAACCAGCAGTGGGGAAAGAGTGGGGGAGAGTCTAACACATATAGAATGAAAGCTGTCCCTGTCCATCATTGGGGAGAGCACATGGGAGAGGAAACAGGAAGGGGGGAAGTCTTGCTGTGTAATAGGATGGAGAAAATAAGAGATCTGAATATATCAGATCTAATAAAAATAATTCATGTTAAATTTTGCCTTTGCGTATCTGTATCTCAAGGAGATGTCGCAAATGCCAGTGAGGATGAGGAGAATAATTGTCCTGCTGTAGTGAGAACTGACTGCCATTCGGCAGGAATGAAAATCATAATGTGTTCTACACACTCATCAATATACAGTTGTGGCCAAAAGTATTGCACCCCTGCATTTCTGTCAGATAATACTCAGTTTCTTCCTGAAAATGATTGCAAACACAAATTCTTTGGTATTATTATCTTCATTTAATTTGTCTTAAATGAAAAAGCACAAAAAGGATTCTCCTAAAGCCAAATTGGATATAATTCCACACCAAACATAAAAAAGAGGGTGGACAAAAGTTTTGGCACTGTTCAAAAAATCATGTGATGCTTCTCTAATTTGTGTAATTAACAGCACCTGTAACTTACCTGTGGAACCTAACAGGTGTTGGCAATAACTAAATCACACTTGCAGCCAGTTGACATGAATTAAAGTTGACTCAACATCTGTCCTGTGTCCTTGTGTGTACCACATTGAGCATAGAGAAAAGAAAGAAGACCAAAGAACTGTCTGAGGACTTGAGAAACCAAATTATGAGGAAGCATTTGCAATCTCAAGGTTACAAGTCCATCTCCAAAGACCAGAATGTTCCTGTGCCTACCGTGCGCAGTGTCATCAAGAAGTTTAAAGCCCATGGCACTGTGGCTAACCTCCCTAGATGTGGACGGAAAAGAAAAATTGACAAGAGATTTCAACGCAAGATTGTGCGGATGTTGGATAAAGAACCTCGACTAACATCCAAACAAGTTCAAGCTGCCCTGCAGTCTTAGGGTGCAACAGTGTCAGCCCGTACTATCCATCGGCGTCTGAATGAAAAGGGACTGTATGGTAGGAGACCCAGGAAGACCCCACTTTTTACCCCGAGACATAAAAAAGCCAGGCTGGAGTTTGTCAAAACTTACCTGAAAAAGCCTTAAACGTTTTGGAAGAATGGTCTCTGGTCAGCTGAGACAAAAGTAGAGCTTTTTGGGCAAAGGCATCAACATAGAATTTACAGGAGAAAAAAAGAGGCATTCAAAGAAAAGAACACGGTCCCTACAGTTAAACATGGTGGAGGTTCCCTGATGTTTTGGGGTTGCTTTGCTGCCTCTGGCACTGGACTGCTTGACCGTGTGCATGGCATTATGAAGTCTGAAGACTACCAACAAATTTTGCAGCATAATGTAGGGCCCAGTGTGAGAAAGCTGGGTCTCCCTCAGAGGTCAAGGGTCTTCCAGCAGGACAATCACCCAAAACACCCTTCAAAATGTACTAGAAAATGGTTTGAGAGAAGGCACTGGAGACTTCTAAGGTGGCCAGCAATGAATCCAGACCTGAATCCCATAGATCACCTGTGGAGAGATCTAAAAATGGCAGTTTGGAGAAGGCACCCTTCAAATATCAGGGACCTGGAGCAGTTTGCCAAAGAAGAATGGTCTAAAATTCCAGCAGAGCATTGTAAGAAACTCAATGATGGTTACCGGAAGCGGTTGGTCGCAGTTATTTTGGCTAAAGGTTGTGCAACCAAGTATTAGGCTGAGGGTGACAATACTTTTGTCTGGCCCATTTTTGGAGTTTTGTGTGAAATGATCAATGTTTTGCTTTTTGCTTCATTCTCTTTTGTGTTTTTTCATTTAAGACAAATTAAATGAAGATAATAATACCAAAGAATTTGTGATTGCAATCATTTTCAGGAAGAAACTGAGTATTATCTGACAGAATTGCACGGTTGTCAATACTTTTGGCCACAACTGTACAAGGACATTACTCAGAAACCTGCATTTTAAAATAATAGCACAATTACCTCATGTAGGACATTGCTGATCAGAGCAAGCCACGTTCCAAAAAATTGGCAGCTGAAAGCAATAACCTGGCTAACACCTGGAAAAAATGGATAAATACACTTGTAAACTTTCTGTAAGTAATGGACATAAAAGATGATAAGAGAAAAAGAGTATTATTATTGTATTTTACTGAGATTTCAGACTTATAATCCCGCTACTTGCTGCAAACACTAGAGCATACAGCAGCTGTTCTTAAAAAGTAGCCATGGTTTTAAGTCTTATCCCAGTAGCACACATGAAAATAAGCAATTTATGTAATATAGGTTATAAAAAAATTTGCTTCTTTATCTGCCAAATTTGATCCATCATGATTAAAATTCTCAATTCTGAGGTAAAATCTGAATTTAGTGAAACCAGACTTTCCCATTACTTAGATAGGAGATGAGAGCGTCTACTGGTACAAGTCTATGAAAATGGGAGGAGGGAGGAACTAGAAGCAGATCTCCGTCCTCTTATCTACATAGAATTGTATCATCCATCTCATTAATAGGAAAGTCTGTCTTCACTCAACACAGATTTCACCTCAGAATTGAGAATTTTGATAATGACGGATCAAATTTGTCAGGTAAAGAAGCTAATTTATCCGATAAGATATTTTTACAAAGCCGCTTATTTTCATGTGCATTATTGATTTATGGAATAAAAATTAAAATGACGGATTTGCTTTAAGCTTCAGCAGATTATTTTAACCCTTAAAAAAAATTAGAAATGAAATCTATAAATATCGGATTGCCAAGCAGCATCCAGAAGCGTCTATGGACACATATGTCACATGTTTAAGAGATCTAGGACAGGATGAGCATTTACTGATGATGAAAACTTGACAACACAAGTAATTGTATCTTACACTTCATCCACTATGAGTCGCAGAGTGCTGCAGCAAGATTACTTTCTTCATGACCTTATCAAAATGAACCATGTCATAGAAATAGCAGATCATCGGGTCACTCACCACAATAAAAAAGCTTGATGGCTTACATGTACATCACCTTAGACAGAAACTTACAATGGAAATTCAAACCAAGAAAGAAAGAAAATATTGCCAGTGTTGGAAAGATTTCCCCATGCTAATAAATATACAGCTTTAGTGCAGACATGCAGCAAATGTGGAAAAGAGAACCATTTTGTAACATTGTACAAAGCAGTAGCTACCATCTTTATTTACTTCAAAGAAACAAAAAAATTGAATCTCTTTGATCCACTGTCAGAGGTCTCTCGCCCAGCCAAACCAGATCTTCTGCTTTGCACAAATGAGGAACAAACACCCTGAAACATGTGTCTGCAAAGTGAAATTGTGGCTTGGCATTTTATATTAGGTCATACGGTAAAGTCCTTTTAAGGGAATCTATCAGCAAGATTTCACACCCCAAAATATTTATATTTGCATGTAGGCCTTAAAAAACACAAGATCAAAAATACTATTACATGATCAGTCCATTCATCCTTTCAAGAGAAATCAGCATTTAAAGGGAATCTGTCACGCTTTTTTTCCCCTATTAGCTGCCGGCATAGACATCGGGGGCTTATCTACAGCATTCTGTAATGCTGTAGATAAGCCTCAGATGTAACCTGAAAGTGAAGAAAAACACGTTATATTATACTCACGGAGGTGGGCGGTCCGGTCCAATGGGTGTCGCCATCCCGTCCAGCGCCTCCCTTCTTCATGCGATGACGTCCTCTTCTCCCGTCCTGTAATGGCTACGGCCCAAGCGCACTGCTCTCGCGAGAGGACGTCAGCAGCGGTCTTTGGCACAAAGCAGTACTGGGAACAGAAGATGCCGGGAGCGTGGAGAGGAGGGACAGAGTCCGGGGGCCATCGGATGGTGAGTATATCACTTTTTTTATTTTAATCTCCCACTGGCCATATTCTAGAGTACCCGATGCTTTAGAATCGGGCCAGCAGCTAGTCCATAATAAAATACTATAGCATGAAAAAAGGGCCATTTCAATCAAGACATAAAAAGTATATAGCATTTGTAAGATAATAAAGGGTCACAAATCGCTTATCCTCCAACTACCTCCCCAATGCACATTTCATCAAGGCGTCCTGTTGAAGCTCGTGAGGGTTGAGACGAAGGATCAGCAGTCCACATGGATACTGCAGGTTTGGAACTATTACTACCTTACAAATACTATATACTTATTTTTTTTATTGAATTGACACTTTTTTTCATGATATAGTATTTTATTATGGATTGTTATTTAGATTTTTATAATTTATTGTTTACTGGCACTTTATGTACTTATTTAAAACGATCTTTGACACTTACATTTATGGATTTGAAGTACAAAGTACTTTCTGTCCATTTTAATTATGAATGGGGTACTTACTATATAGGTTTCAGTCATGTTTAATAGTTTTGGTCATTCTTAATTATTCATATTCTGTCATGTTTTATGTATTGTTGGTATCTGTGCGCTGTACCCCTCCATCTACATAATTATATTTTTTGTTTCTATAGCCTTATAATGGTTTCAATTATTTTGTATTGTCTATTTTATATTGCATAAATATTTATTTTAACATATTGTATATGGTCATGTGTTGGATTTGTATAGATGTTCTCAAGTATTGAATGGTGGTGTCTGTGACTCCAGGATTATGATTGCAAAATAGTTCACAAATCTGGAAAATACAGCAATCCTGCTGACTTGTCCAGTAATAGCAGAGAAGTATGATCAAACACATCAATCTACTGAAGGATTTATCAATTTTGTTGCAGTGCATGTAAAAATAAAATAACGTGAACCTGATAAGTTTGTAACAGCAACAACAAATAACAAGACATTATGTACATGATACAAAATGGAAAATGGAATGAGATTCAAAGGTAAATTTAAAGATTTTTAAATACAATTGTCACAATATGTGACTGGCCCTGCGTGACTCTACCTGACGATCGGTCGGTCACCAAACATCTGGACAAACAAGGGGACACCAGGGACACAATTACAGCGGTGGGCCCTGTTATAGGGAACGAGGAAAGGGACACCTCCTGCACTCTGCTGCGGCTGAGTCCTGGACTAACCTGACATCCCTATACAGGTGCTCACAACCTGTCGCCGAGCAGGATACCTTGTCCCTCACTTACCCTGCACCTATCCCTCACTAGGGAATTGGTAAGTGCGGACACTGGTCCCACCGCTGCACTAATAAAACACCAAGGGGAGATACAGCAGACAGGGTTAAACAAAGCAACACTTAGCTTTCTCTGCTGCCAATGCACTGTGCAGCAGAGTAAGCTCCTGAACTCAGCTTTCAGCAGAATCACCACTGTTCTGGAAAGCTCCTCTCTTCAGCAGAACCACCATTGCTTCCGATAAGCTGAACCACCACTGCATCAGGTAGCTCCAGCCTTCACCATGGTTGGTATCCAAAAAGGACCTGTCACAGCCAACCCTCAGCTGATGCACCAGGTGACCCCATATAGGAAGGGGGGAGTGGTCCCCACCAGCACACGCAGACTAACGAAACATGTAGTAGTACCAGCGGCCACGGGGGAAAAACTAATATTAACCCCCGATGGCCTAAAAGGTAAAAAGATTATATGTGAGCAGCCCAAACAGACACACATCCAAAAATGGATCATGACTGTACCTTACATCTCAACACCACACCTCACCTGAAAACTACCTACACTGAGGGTGCCTAGATCCACCAGAGTTTACCTCAGCAACCACCTGACTCAGGTTCATGGCAAACATAGGCTGATGGAGGTGACAACGTATGCTCCGTAGGCACCACAAATCTCCAGAGCGCCGACCTGGGGAATGAGTTTAGTATGGGCATTACTGGGGGTAACTCCAGCTGGTAAGTCCCCGGGCCGAGGATGTCCGACACCCGGATATGGCCTGATCACCCAAGAACTTCAGACCCCAGCAGCACACTTCCACTGAATGTTTTTGGTGGACACCCATTCATACTCATTCACACACAGGTCCGGACCTGAACATTTATTGCCATGCACACGTTTTACACAAGATGGCGAACTCTTTATGGAACCCCTGTGTCACTACACTCACACCCCTAAAATTCATTGAGGGAACCACCACCCTCCTCTGACCCTTCCTCCTACGATACGAAGACTCTGCATCTCAGGGTTGGCTAATGGTGAGGGTTGAGACTTGCCCCTACTCCCTGGCAGCACCTCTGCTGCCCCCACTGGAGAAGAAGGGGATGGTTGTAGAAAGGCAGCAGAGACTGTAGCCCCCAGGCAACAGCCCTCACACGACTGATCCCAGCTGACTACTTCCCTAGACTGCCAAACTATTACCGGGTTTTGTCTTTCCAACCAAGGGAGGCCTAAAACGATAGGTGATGACATACTCCACAAGACGTAGCATGACAGGGACTCTTGATGATGAGTCCCTATAGGCAGATGTATATTTTCTATGACTTGGGTCAACCTCCCCTGGCTCAGTGGGACAGAGTCAATGGCCTGGATGCTTAGGGGTTTGGTCAGCATCCTACAACTCAGGTCATGCGTCTGGACAAAGTGAGCATCCACCAGATTGACTCCCGTTCCACTGTCCACAAACACCGGTGTGCCCTTGCGTACCCTGCCAACCACCACTTCTGCTGATATAGTACACTGAGAGGGCAAAATGGAGGAAAAATACACTCCCTGGTCACCTCTCTCCACACAACCAGGGGGACGCAGCTTCTTAGGTGGTACAGAAGTTTTGGCGCGAGCCGAGCAGATCCTAAAAAAATGGCCAGTCTGCCCACAGTGAAAACATGCCCCCAAACCATGATGAACCGCAGGCAACACCACTGGGGAACCAACTCCTCCCAACTGTCTGGGCTCATCCACCTGCACCAGTGAGTCCTCTCTAGCAAGGATCCCCCCAGCGGGCACATTCGCCAAAGCTGCAAAAAACTCATCCACCGACCGTAGAGATGGTGAATCGGCTGGCACGGAGAAGGCCAGGATTGGGGATCACCCTTAAGGAGGGATATGATGAATCCCACCCGCTGTTCCACACTCCCTAAAGAATGAAGGCGCAGCCTGAAGTGTAGCTCGCAGGCCTCCTGAAAAACAAAAAATTATCTCTCTCTCCAGAAAATCTGTCTGGGAGAGATAACTTGGCTTCAGGTTGAGCCTGAACCTGAGCTGGGGCCCCGAACCCCACCAACTGCTGCAGCTGCTGCTCCACCAGCTGAGGCCCCGAACCCCACCAACTGCTGCAGCTGCTGTTCCACCACTGCACCAGGTAGCTACAGCCTTCACCATGGTTGGTATCCAAAAAGGACCTGTCATAACCAACCCTCAGCTGATGCACCAGGTGACCCCATATAGGAAGGGGGAGTGGTCACCATCCACACACGCAGGCTAACTAAACATGTAGTAACACCAGCCACCGGGGGAAAACTAATATTAACCCCCGATGGTCTGAAAGGAAAAAAGTTTACAGTATATGTGAGCAGCCCAAACTGACACAGATCCAAAAATGGATCGTGACAACAATATTTTGCAGATTATAAGATGCACCCCAAATTTTGAGGAGGAAAATGGTGATTTTTTTTAAATAAAATGGTGATGCTCTTATAATCCACTTTTACGGTGGAGAACCGAGATCCCAGGAGGCAGGGTCGCTGTTGCAGGAGATACTGTGGGTCCTAAACTGGTAGAAGGTGATGTTTGGTAGTGTGGGAGCTGCGCTGACATTTTGTGAAAGCCCAGAGCCCCCACCCTTTCCAAGATTTTCCATGCAGTGGACTTCGGGAAAAATCTAAGCATGTGCCGCCTCCTGCCACAATTTTCCCAGAGTACACTGCATTGAAAAGCATTGAAAGTTCTGGGGTTTCGGGCTTTCACAAAATGTTGGTGGCTTCCTCCCACACTCCAAAGACATATTGATAGGGAATGTAGATTATGAGCACCATTGGGGACAGCAATGATAATGAACATAAAGCGCTGCAGAATTTCATAGCGCTATATTAGCAATGCATAATAAATAGTTATTTTCCATGGAGCCAAATTGGTTGTTCCTAAAGTCTTGCGAAAATAATGTAGATTGCTCATACAGATCATCTCTTATTACTGACATAAAAATTATTTAGAAAAAAATATTGTTGCAAAACATGAACACAGAAGATTGGTAGAAGACATGATTAATCACTATATCAAAAGATAGGGTAGGGGAAAAGGAAAGTCAGCTCACCACAGCATGCTGGTCTGTAATAGTGGAAGACTTCTGCACGGAGCCGCCCCAGTCCAGGGTGTCAGCAATCAGCAGAAAAAAAAGAAGAGATGTGCTCCAGTGATGAAACAATCCACTGATGTATTAAAAACAGTTTTTTATTTGCTTCTTAAAAACATGAAAAAACAATGTGGGTAACACAAGAGGCAGAAACATGATCAATGCGTTTCAGCAATTAAGCTGTAAACTGTTTTTAATACATCAGTGGGTTGTTTCATCGCTGGAGCACATCTCTTCTTTTTGTCTGATGATTAACCACTGATACATGTTTCAATAAAATTATTGCTTTATTATGACCTGAGCCCTTACAAATTAACTCTTCAACATCTGTCTTGGAGGAGGTAGCAATTGATCCCGATGACTTATTGACTAATAGACAATACATACTGGAAACAATTGAGAAATGTTCAAGATACTTTGCAATTGCTTTGCCTCTCCATCCCTAGCATACAGTGTTCGAATTAGATAATAATTTGTCAGCATATGGAATTGCATAAATTGTAAAAACAGATATGCAGCCTCCATTTAATAAACATGTATTTGCACAATTTTGGAAATGTTTCATATGCACTAACAGGAAATGAATGCTTTGGTGGCCACAAGCAAATTGAATTTGTTGGAACATTCATGCAAACTTTAGGGAAGAAAGTTAAAGCAACCCATTTGAAGCACATACAGTACCACTGAAACAAAATACATTACAAATTCCAGGGTGGCTACTACTTGAATGTAGCACTTTACTAAATTCAGCAACTTATACAGCTCTGCTATGTATGGGAGATAGGGTTCACTATATAGCAATGGATGGACATAAATTATGCATGGGTGCTACGCCCCGTATGAGATGTGTTCAGGCTAGGGACAAAAAGAGGAGAAAACACCAATACAGATAGGATGTGCACACCTGATGAACCACAGAAATATGTTTTATTAACACGTATGCAAACACAATGGGTAAAATCATTTAAAATTACACATAAAAAGACAAAAACAGACCGCACCCCTGCACATAACAATGTGAAAATTCCACATAAATTATGCAAAACAATAACAATATGAATAACAAACAGTGGATAATGCACTCATGATAATGCACAATTGTACACTGAGCCTTCTACATGTTCCAAATAGGCGTGTTGCATGATATATCCAAATGGACACACATCACAACAAAAATTGAAGGAAATCCAGCTTGTAGATCTTCAGTAAAAATAGAAACTTTATTCGGCAGTATAAAAAATCATAATCGGAAACAAATTTTGAAAAATTTGCTCAACTCTAGCTCTGTTATACAGTAGTTTTATTTGTCCATTTATTTATTTTTGCTAAAATATTATTTTTTCTTTTTTTCCTTCATTAATCATTCCAGATGGTGGCCACATTTTGCATTTTAAATTTATACCTGATAATCTTATCTATAAGCTCCCTTATATATCTTTCTGCACTAGCTTTTTATGTCTCGCTATGCCTATTGTCCTGTGCATTCATTGTAGTGATGTTTGCAATATTCACCAAACACAGTCAAACATCATTGGAGTCAATGGGAGTAGAAATGACTGAATTTGTTCGGAATTGATCATTAAACATATATTCACCATGAATAGGGAGCCAATATTGTACCAATATGGAAAATTCAAATTTGACAACCGATTCCAAAAATATTTGCTCAACTCTAAACAGAACTCTTCACACAAATGTTCCTGACGTGATTACTCATGCACCACCACCAAGTTCAATGTAACATTAAAGGGGTGGTCTGAAGTCCAAAGTAATTTTCTTTCTAAATCCCTATTTATTTAGTACCATAATCTTTATTATTTTCTAACATACTAGAAAAAAAATTTCCCTCTCTTATCTAACTGCTTTTCTTTTTTTTGCACTTCCTTTTCGATGACACTTCATTTGAAAATTCTAGTGCATGCTGGGATTCTCAAACAAATCGTCATGAAGGGGCAGAGATGGATCCTGCTCCTGCTCTGAAATTAAGCATCATCAGTGACACTCATTTCAGAGGCGAAGCTGGTCAATGAAAAAACAGGAGCAGCAGTGTAAGTGGCATAAGCAATTTCTAGGTGTCATTTCACACAGTTTTTAGACCAGCCCATGCACCAGCAAAACAGAATACAAGTCTGACACGTTGTGAACGACTGGAGTAGATTGTGTAGGAGTATCCCGAGCTCAATATTAATGCCATCAGGGAAATTTGGTCCTTTTTGCATTTTGGCCTTCAAAAATGGACGAGTGGCCTGAGCTCACCTCTCATGCCTTGGAGGTTTTTTCATGCCTGGCATCCAGCATTCTCTTAGAACGTGTCTTCAGCAATGCTGGTGAAATCCTGATGGATAAGCACATTCGGCTGTTCAATGAAAGTGTAGACCACCTAACTTTCATCAAAATAAACAAGTCACGGATATCCAATTACTTTTGCACCCCAGTCTGGGCAGACTAGGCGATGGTGTAGTTTATAGTGTCATGCATTAATCTTGCGTTATTGAAGTCTGTGCCATCTTTGTGGTGGCTTCTGTGCCTGCTGTTGCTACTGCTGCTGATGTTGCAAACAAGTTTTTTTAAATGTGAAGGAGACTCCAAGTTGGGTCACCATCTTGTGGGTAGCCTGTAGTGGAAGGGAGGTCAGAGGGCTATTATACTGTTTCTACTCTGGGGAAACTGATACCACTTTAGTGGAGTGTGACAATTTTTTTTAAATTTTGAGACTCCAAGTTGGGTCTCCATCTGGTGGGTCGCATGAGAAGGAAAGGGTCTCGGAGGTCCATTATACTATTTCAACTCTGGGAAAATTGATGCCACTTTAGCGGTGTATGACAATAATTTTTTTTTTATTTTGAGACTTCAAGTTGGGTCTCCATCTGGTGGGTCTCCTGAGGTGGAAAGGGTCTCGGAGGTGCATTATACTATTTCTACTCTGGGGAAATTGTTGCCACTTTAGTGGTGTGTGACAATAATTTTTTGAAATGTGGAGACTCAAGTTGAGTTTCCATCTGGTGGGTTGTCTATAGTAGAAGGGTTACATCCATCATAACATACTTAGCAAGGCAGAAAAAAGACATTTGTCTATCCGGTTCAACCTATATTCCGTCAAAATAAATCCCCAGATCTACATCCTTCTAAAGAACATAATCACTGTAAGATAAAATATTGTTATGCTCCAGGAAGACATCCAGGCCTCTCTTGAACCCCTCGACTGAGTTTGCCATCACCACCTCCTCAGGCAAGAAATTCTAGATTCTCACTGCCCTAACAGTAAAGAATCCTCTTCTATGTTGGTGGAAAAACCTTCTCTCCTCCAGATGCAGAGAATGCCCCCTTGTGACCATCATCTTCCTTGGTATAAACAGATCCTCAGAGAGATATTTGTATTGTCCCCTTATATACTTAGACATGGTTATTAGGTCGCTCCTCAATCGTCTTTTTTCCAGACTAAATAATCCTAATTTTGCTAATCTCTCTGGGTATATTTATCTGTGCTGCCTGTAGCAGTAGGGCTACAGACCAGCAGGCCAGCACTTATTTTCAGTCAACTACCTGTGTTACTATTTTTACATTTTTATAACAATTGTAGTTTACCATGCTGATATTTGCGCCACCTCTGTGTGGCTGGACAAATAAGAAGTTTGAGTTGTTGCATGAGGCTTTAGGACTCCCAGCAAAAAAGGTTTACACCACTCCCTCACCCACCTCTTCTTAATTGAATCTTCAATTCAAAGATGTAAATGCTGGCCCAGATCCTGATGCCTCATGCATGGACCATGGCTGACTGCTGCTGTGCCATTATCAATTTTCTATTGTGGGTCCATTGATGCCACTTTTCCTCAGGTCTGCCACTAAGTTTTGGAAATGTTTGGACTCCAGGATCGGTCTCCTTCATGTGTGTTGCCTGAATTTGGCAGACCTCTCAGAGCACCGGGCATACGCCTGTTATTAATCCACCTGTTAATGATCAATGTTTCAGCTAGAAATACTGATCCAAAACCTGTTCCAGACCCATTGATGCCACTTTTCCTGGTGTCTACCCTTAATTTGAGCTGTTTGGGAAGCCTTTTTGGCCCCCTTCAGGTGTTGTCCATGTGTTTAGCTTTGCCTCCCATTGAATTCAATGGAGTTTGGGTATGTTCGATGAACTGTTTGGCCAATATCATGGTGACATTCGACGAACCAAACCGAACATTGAAAGGTTTGTTCATCTCTAGTCACAAGCATGCTTTTTAAAATTCTCATTTTCTATCGGTGCACATCTTGAGCATAGAAATACTTGTTATGCATGTCTCTTTCTAACTACTGTGCCATTAAGGAGAATCATGGAGCTTTTTAATTATTATTGTTAATTATAATTAAAATAACAATCTGCTTCAATCCTGGGACCTTTTCATGGAATGTAATAATTGTAAAGTTGGCGCAGATGTTACATTTGAATGTAGACTACTTCTGATTACTAGCACAGGGAAGCATATTCTGTGGCATGTATTGTTGGAATACCCACATCTGCTTGTAGTGCCCACAGAAAACAGATATAGTTTTATGTGGGGCAGCTGGCATAGGGATAAGATGGGATTGGGTTTCCTTGGTAAAAAATACACTTGCATTACAACATTTCAGCATAGACTTAAATCCTGAGAAATCATGCAGACAAACCATTTGGGAAAGGAGAAGTAATTGAGCAAAATGTGAGACTCCTGCTGCTGAAATGCTGTTTGTTTTCTGCTTGTCAAGAGATATATAGAGAACATGCCATATTGCAAAACATTTAGCACTTGTTGAAAAATGGTTTAAAACAGCACAAGGGAATATAAAGACAGTATTACAATATAGTTAATCTATCATACACATCCAATATATTAAACATATAAAACACATTAGTCAAAAAATGTAATTGCTCGAATTTGAATTTGCCAGGTACAATGAATTTTCCAGAATAATTTGATTTGAGTTGAATAAATTCACTGCAAATCACAAGACACAAGACTAAAAAGCCACTAACTGTCCTGAAAAAGGAGAGAAGAAAAGATAGAGAGAACTGAAAAGTTTACTATTGCTTTCCCTGTTGGTGTGTTGGTTCTGTTACTGCAATATCTGCCAAATATCTTGTGAACCACTTAGTTAAAGGAAAATGCTAAAACTAAACAACTTAAAATCCTACCATTTCTCCAAATAGAAGATTTTAGATTCACCCTGTTTTATCAAAATCTTTTGGTTTTCTTAACTAAGATCTCAAGTCTAATGCAATGTTTATAGCAAATTTTTAAAGAATCTGCACTCTAATATCTATAGGGTGTGAGCAATGGTAAATGTTAACAATGGTGAAGCAAGGAATTAGCTATTTTCCAAGGTAGCAAAATATAAGGAATCACAATAGTAAATATAAAAGATTACAGTAAGCATTAGAAATTAAAATCATTTTATAAGTGTATTAATAAAAAAGATCAAATTTTACGTAGACAGCTGCTTACAACTTTCCTTCTGGGTTTCAGTAGCTGCAAAGCCTAGCTCAAGGGAGTCACTTCAGAGGAGATTACAAGAGATTATTTTTCCTCAGTCATAGAAATAATTGGTGCTGGATAAGTCAGTACAAGAGTTCAAGTGGATAGACCAACATAAATGACATTTTAATAATTGAACTAAGGGGAAAAATCAATGGATGAAGCTGAAATCACAAAGTACACAACAAGTTAAATACCTTAATACTAAATTGTTCGCTTAAGACTTTGAATTGAGTGCATCTGTTTAAGTTTCTGTTGCAAATCTTTTTTCTTTTTAATTTTGGTAAAATCTGCAGCTACATGTACAGTGTAATTACATCTGCAAATTTCTCTGCAGCTTATTCTCAGAACGCTCCAGGCAATACAGATACTTCTAGATGGCTTGACAATAGTAAATATACAAAAGTCTATAGAAATTTAGAATTTTTATTTATAGTGCAATTTTTTGGATGTTATTCGTGTTGTGTTTTTTGCAGCTTCAGGCTGCGTTCACACGTCGTGGTTTTTTCGCGTTTTCACGGCGGTTTTTACCGCGTGATTTTGCCACAAAAACACGAAAAAACAGCATCCCATGCAATCCCATGGGATTCCGCAATGCTGTGCTAATGCTGCGGATTTTCCCGTGGTGGAATTGCATTGCGGAAATATCTGCAGTATGCTCATTAATTTGCGGAATCGTGGCGATTCTGCCCACATAGGAATGCATTGTTCTGCTTACTTTCCGCATGTGGCTGTGTCCATCATGCGAAAAGTAAGCAGAACATTTGCGGATGGTACCCACGGTCCGGAGGAGACTGTCCTCCTGGCTGTGGGTATCATATCCCTGTAAAAATTAGAATTAAAATAAAAAAATCGGGTTATATTCACCTTCCGACGTCCCGCGCAGCGTCCCCAGGCTTCAGCGATACACACAACAGCTCCCATTCCCAGTGATGCATTGCGATGCCCTTTGCTGACATCGTGTCTCACGATCATGTAGCAATCTCGCAAGACCGCAATGTCAAAGGTCATTGCCGCAATGCATCACTGGGTACGGGACTGCCGGAGAATCGCGGAGGCCTGGGGACGCTGCGCGGGATGCCGGAAGGTGAGAATATGACGATTTTTTATTTTTTTATTATTTTTAACATTAGATCTTTTACTACTGATGCTGCATAGGCAACCTCAATAGTAAAACAGTTGGTTAAACTAGTCAAACACTATGTTTGACGAGTGTGACCAACCTGTCATTCAGTTCTCCAAGCGATGCTACAGATCGCTTGGAAAACGCTAGCATTCTGCTAGTTTTTCCATGGGAAAATTGCGGGAATTTAAAATGCGATTTTCCCGCAGAATGGAATTCCGGAATTCTCATGGTAACTTCCGCGGGAATTCCGTTATGTGTGCACATAGCCTCATAGTCATAATAAGTAATAACCTTAACAAATTAATGTCATGAAAGAGTTTTCAACATTATTTGCTTGGATTATTGCAAAGGAATATAACTGAGTGGAAAGCTGAATCAATAAATATAACATAAAAGTGATCAGAAGGTAATTTTATCCGCACTTTTCAGTAAGCAGGATTTTCTCTGCGCTACTAAAACAGACATATTGTACAAATCCTGCAGAAAAGAAAGGGATACATTTTCTGTTTATCTGTTCCATTTTCAACTTTAGACTACCTGAGGATAGGAATTAGCCAAAATATGGGCTCAACAATTTTGTCCTGCTGCCGATAAGGCAGATAAGGCATTTCCTATATTTAGTGCTATTTTCAAGGCATTGTCTGGTCCAAATCAATAAGTCTGTGATGACTCCTGGAGTGGACCCTCTGGATCGTGGCACCAACCTTCCCAGGGTGAGCTGGTGTAGTGAGGACCACCCCCTATACAGGGAGTGTCAGGGGCAAGCCCCAGGGGGTATGGTACCACGACTGCTGGCACCAGTGAGTGTGTCTAGGAACCGTGGGTGTGCAGAGTGCCAGAGTGTGCAAAGCATACGCAGAGTAAGCAGGATGAGTGTACGGGAGCACAGGGAGTACAGGACAAAACTAGGAGTGTACACAGTGCGCTGGATGCTAGATAGTGCAAGGCGAGTACACGAGAGCACGTATGGGGTGTACAGGCAAGCATGCCCGGGTGTGAGCAATGCAGGGTGCATGCACAGGTGCACGCCACAGTACAGAGTCAGACAGCGCATGCACGGAGAGCACACCGGAGAGCAGAGTTAGACGGAACACAGAGCAGAGTGTATGCACGGAGCATGTGCTGGGAAATAAGGCTAGGCAGAGTATAGGAACAGTGCACAAGGCAGAGTCCAGGAACAGAGCAAAAGGCAGAGGACCTGAATACAGCACACAGCCAGGCAAGGACTAACAAGACCAAGCCAGGAAGCACAACAATAATCAGGCACCTCTCATAGGAAGAGGTAGCCTGATATAGCACATGAGTACAAGAACTTCCAGGTCAAGTCCTCCAGTATCAAGACTGAAGACAGAGCTGGGCAGAGCGCGTGTGTGAACTGGAAACTAGCGCAACCATGGAGCTAAGAGCGAGAAGTGCGCATGCGCACCCGACGGGACCCTCGGAGCAGCCGCGGCACCGGAAGTGGTGACGACGGGCCCGGGGTCCCGCCCCCAGGTGGGAGCAGCGTGACACTACTAACCTAAGTTTCTTAAGCCTAGTCTTAAACTTACCAACTGCTGTCTTAATCTCATCCTGACACTGCTCCAGTCTCATGCTGCCATCTTGCAACTGCAACTTCTGATTGACCGGAAGTCAGAGGTAATTGTCGCAAGCTCTATTTTGACTCTCATAGACTTACATTGAGCTGTGATTTCCAGGTCACTCCAGAAAACACATGATCTGGCATCTTATATATTGTGGAAGACTGAGAGGAATGGTGCTGGTAACAGCAGGGAGCTTAGGTTAGTAGCACCATTTCAGTGTTGCAATAAAAAAAACCTGTAGTTGTGCTTTAAAACTACCTTTTTGCTTTTTGCGATTAAAAATGATTTCACCACTTTCGCATTGAAGCTTGTTGCGGTGATGATTGCCAGCAGAGAAAATTTTATTGTAAATATGTATGGCATAAAGAGTGGGGTGGATAGCGCTTTATCCTGTTATAAACACTCTACTTAACCTGATTTTGCTGGTTCTTTGGAATATTATGATAATCTGCACTGTAAATGGAGATAACATAGTTTATAGTTTTCGGAACAATTTTACTAAAATTGTAACAATGTTCAAAAACTTTCCATGAAAAATGCTAAATTTCACTTCATGCATAATAAATTATATCAACAATTAATATTTATGAGACCTATAGACCTTGTTCAGTATACAGCACAGGTCACAAGAGCATTCATTATTAAAAAATGATGCAGAGAAACTTTCAAAGAATTTAGCAAAAAATGCTCAATACTAAATCTGCTGCTTTATTATTTATGAGCTGGAAGTGGAACCCATACATACATATTATTTTGACTGAACACACTCATCCACAAACATGACTGAAAAGGATTTATTTTTTTCATTAAATCCATTAATGGTTTTTAAAGAAGCCTGTGGCTGTGATTCGTCAAAAATTAATGTCTGAGGATTATGTGTTGCGGTCTGCCTTTAACTGCTGCTTGAATCAGTCGCACATGGTGACTGGAAATGTCTTGTTTAATTTTCTCTATGTAAAACAAAGTGAAGCTGTAAAAGTCCAAACATATTAACAGTAATACTCAATGTGCTGTAAGTTTTTATAAGTGGTTCTGTTCTAAAACATAAAAGGGTTTACCTCCTCATTGGTTTGTGCAACAAATTAAACCAAACTGTGCAGCGATTTTTCATTGATTTAAAGGATCATGTAGCTAATAGTATAGATATGGTTTATAAAATGAATGGATACTCTAAACAAATAGCATAGTTGTCATCCATGTTTTTTTATTGAAGTATGGTGCATGATCTGTTAACACAACACTACATATGTATAACATAACTGTCAGCTAACCTTTAGCCCCTTAACAATCACCGATATGCATGAAAACAGCCAGCATTAAGGAGCCTTATTCCGTCAATGCAGTTTTAAAACAGCGATCAGGAACAAGGTTATTGTGCCCTGTGGCTTTGGAAATTCTCCAGGGTTTCCTCTACGGGGGTAGCTGAGACCTTGGAGAACACGAGTGTTGTGAGTTAATTTTATGGCCCACCAGTTGTGAGTTCTCCTTCCAGGCTCCCTGTGATGGTAACAGGAGGTAGTGAGGCTGATTTAATCAGCAGAGATCTGCCACCTGATAATGAGGATGACGATTGGACCTCAGGAATCTCAGACTGGATTTAAGACAGCCGACACCCTATTCTGGTGCTGGTGATTCCTTCTGGCTTGTCAGGTCTTGGTTTTCAGCTCTGTTCCAGTCATCTAAAGCTAAGTTTTTCTGCTAATGTTCACACTTGATTTTGTTGGTCTATTCAGTTTTTTGTGTGGTCAGCCAGCCCCAGCTGGGGCTGCGCTAAATTTCCACTCTTATTTATCTGTATTTGCCAATTTGCTTTTTGTCCCTTATTAGATTGACCTCTTTTTGCTCTGTCTCAGAATATTTCAGAGTGCTGATTTAGTGGGAGAAGTCTAGTGACTTCAGGGTTAAATTTTCAGAAGTGTTGGACTTTATTTTTGTAGGGTTTTTTGCAGATTGCAGACAGTGTCTTTCCTTTCCTATTCTTTCTAGTTAGTTTGGGCCCCATCGTTTGCTCAGCCTATTTTCCTGCCAGTGTTTGTGCTTGTTTCACCGTCAATACATGTGTGGGGGCTGCCTTTCCTTTGGGGTCTGCTCTGGGGCAGTGTTTCCCCTTTTCTTGCTTCAGGCTTATTTAGTCCTCCGGCTGCTGCTAGTTGTGTGGTTAGGATCAGGGATATGCAATCTGCATAGTTACCAACCTCTCTGGTTTTCTGTGACTTAGCTTGTTTTATTTTTTTCTCCTTGGTGACCCATTCATAACACATGAGTATATCATCCCCCTCTGTGTCACCTCCTTAGTTAGATTAAATCTTTGTTATTTTATAATTTTAATTTCATTCTTTGCCATTAGAGTGAGGGTTGAGGTTGTTAGAGTTGGAGTTAGGCTAGGAATAGGGTTGGTGTGTCACACTGAGTAAGGGAGAAGCTAGGTGCACAACAATGATAAGAGGGTGGGGGAGCCAAAACACTAGGAAAGGGGGGAGTGGAGATCCCTAGGCAGATCTGACAATACCCTGTCTGCCCAAAATAGGTTCCGCACCTATCATCGAGCAGGAACCTAATCCCTGACTGCCCCAAGAGATAATTTCCCACGCAGCAATGGCATAAAGTGAGACTAGGGACTTTTTTTTTTTTAAGTGGCGGAGGAATACAGTACGGAAGGATACCTACCTTCCGTCATTGGATTCCTGCAGCCCGTAGAGAACGGCGGCATCAGCTGATGCTGCAGTTCTCTACCCAAGATCGTCGTGGGACACACTCGTGGACTGCTTCGGATCGTGGGTGAGTATTTTTGTGGTTTGTTATGTTAATATTTATTCCTTTAAAAGACAATGGCTTCGGGGAACAATGTGACAAGTATTGGTAAGTATGTTACTCTATGTTATATGTACTGTATGTCTATGTATGTATTGTATGAATGTATTGTATGTAGTATGTATGTAGTATATATGTGGTATGTATGTAGCATGTAGTATGTATGTAGTATGTATGTAGCATGCATGTAGCATGCAGTATGTATGTAGCATGCATGTAGTATATATGTAGTATGTATGTGGTATGTATGTAGCATGTAGTATGTATGTAGCATGCATGTAGTATGTATGTAGTATGTATGTAGCATGCATGTAGTATGTATGTAGCATGTAGTATATATGTAGCATGTAGTATGTATGTAGCATGCATGTAGTATATATGTAGTATGTATGTAGCATGTAGTATGCATGTAGTATATATGTAGTATGTATGTAGCATGTAGTATGTATGTAGCATGCATGTACTATGTATGTAGTATGTATGTAGCATGCATGTAGTATGTATGTAGCATGTAGTATATATGTAGCATGTAGTATGTATGTAGCATGCATGTAGTATATATGTAGTATGTATGTAGCATGTAGTATGCATGTAGTATATATGTAGTATTTATGTAGCATGTAGTATGTATGTAGCATGCATGTAGTATGTATGTAGTATGTATGTAGCATGCATGTAGTATGTATGTAGCATGTAGTATATATGTAGCATGTAGTATGTATGTAGCATGCATGTAGTATATACAGTGGGGAAAAAAAGTATTTAGTCAGTCAGCAAAAGTGCAAGTTCCACCACTTAAAAAGATGAGAGGCGTCTGTAATTTACATCATAGGTAGACCTCAACTATGGGAGACAAACTGAGAAAAAAAAAATCCAGAAAATCGCATTGTCTGTTTTTTTTTTCATTTTATTTGCATATTATGGTGGAAAATAAGTATTTGGTCAGAAACAAAATTTCATCTCAATACTTTGTGATATATCCTTTGTTGGCAATGACAGAGGTCAAACGTTCTCTGTAAGTCTTCACAAGGTTGCCACACACTGTTGTTGGTATGTTGGCCCATTCCTCCATGCAGATCTCCTCTAGAGCAGTGATGTTTTTGGCTTTTCGCTTGGCAACACGGACTTTCAACTCCCTCCAAAGGTTTTCTATAGGGTTGAGATCTGGAGACTGGCTAGGCCACTCCAGGACCTTGAAATGCTTCTTATGAAGCCACTCCTTCGTTGCCCTGGCGGTGTGCTTTGGATCATTGTCATGTTGAAAGACCCATCCACGTTTCATATTCAATGCCCTTGCTGATGGAAGGAGGTTTGCACTCAAAATCTCACGATACATGGCCCCATTCATTCTTTCATGTACCTGGATCAGTCGTCCTGGCCCCTTTGCAGAGAAACAGCCCCAAAGCATGATGTTTCCACCACCATGCTTTACAGTAGGTATGGTGTTTGATGGATGCAACTCAGTATTCTTTTTCCTCCAAACACGACAAGTTGTGTTTCTACCAAACAGTTCCAGTTTGGTTTCATCAGACCATAGGACATTCTCCCAAAACTCCTCTGGATCATCCAAATGCTCTCTAGCAAACTTCAGATGGGCCCGGACATGTACAGGCTTAAGCAGTGGGACACGTCTGGCACTGCAGGATCTGAGTCCATGGTGGCGTAGTGTGTTACTTATGGTAGGCCTTGTTACATTGGTCCCAGCTCTCTGCAGTTCATTCACTAGGTCCCCCCGCGTGGTTCTGGGATTTTTGCTCACTGTTCTTGTGATCATTCTGACCCCACGGGGTGGGATTTTGCGTGGAGCACCAGATCGAGGGAGATTATCAGTGGTCTTGTATGTCTTCCATTTTCTAATTATTGCTCCCACAGTTGATTTCTTCACTCCAAGCTGGTTGGCTATTGCAGATTCAGTCTTCCCAGCCTAGTGCAGGGCTACAATTTTGTTTCTGGTGTCCTTTGACAGCTCTTTGGTCTTCACCATAGTGGAGTTTGGAGTCAGACTGTTTGAGGGTGTGCACAGGTGTCTTTTTATACTGATAACAAGTTTAAACAGGTGCCATTACTACAGGTAATGAGTGGAGGAAAGAGGAGACTCTTAAAGAAGAAGTTACAGGTCTGTGAGAGCCAGAAATCTTGATTGCTTGTTTCTGACCAAATACTTATTTTCCACCATAATATGCAAATAAAATGAAAAAAAAACAGACAATGTGATTTTCTGGATTTTTTTTTCTCAGTTTGTCTCCCATAGTTGAGGTCTACCTATGATGTAAATTACAGACGCCTCTCATCTTTTTAAGTGGTGGAACTTGCACTATTGCTGACTGACTAAATACTTTTTTTCCCCACTGTATGTAGTATGTATGTAGCATGTAGTATGTATGTAGTATGTATGTAGTATGTATGTGGTATGTATGTAGCATGTAGCATGCATGTAGTATGTATGTAGTATATATGTAGTATGTATGTAGCATGCAGTATGTATGTAGCATGCATGTAGTATATATGTAGCATGCATGTAGTATATATGTAGCATATATGTAGTATGTATGTAGCATGTAGTATATATGTAGTATGCATGTTGCATGCATGTAGTATATATGTAGTATGCATGTTGCATGCATGTAGTATATATGTAGTATGTATGTTGCATGTAGTATATATGTAGTATGAATGTAGCATGTATGTAGTATGAATGTAGCATGTATATAGCATGTAATTTTTTTTTTTTTTTACATTCAACACATTAGCCGGATGATGGGACTACTACTGTCCCATCATTGGCTAATGTGTCAACCACTGTCATGGTAGCAGGCATCGCCCGATGGGACTTGTAGTCCCATCGGATGATGCCTGCACAGACCCCCGAAGCCTGCACAGCCCCCCGGCAGGCCGGCACAGCCCCCCGGCAGGCCGGCACAGCCCACTGGAGCCTGCACAGACCACCGGCAGGCCGGCACAGCCCCCCGGCAGGCCGGCACAGCCCACCGGAGCCTGCACAGCCCCCCGGCAGGCCGGCACAGCCCACCGGAGCCTGCACAGCCCCCCCGGCAGGCCGGCACAGCCCCCCGGCAGGCCGGCACAGACCACCGGAGCCTGCACAGACCCCCTGGCAGGCCGGCACAGCCCCCCGAAAGGCCCGTACAGACCCCAGAGAGGCTGTACAAGGGAAAAACAGGGTTTTTCTTATTCCGATACCGGAAGTCCCATAGACTTGAATGGGACTTCCGGTATCGGAATCGGCGATACCGATACTTTTTTTTAAGATCGGCCGATCCATTCCGATCCGATACTTTGAAGTATCGGACGGTATCGCTCAACTCTAGTATTTAGTAAACTTAATTTTATTAAGGGATTCTTTGTTTCAACTTCTCTTTGCCTTGAGTCAAATATTTTAACTTGCCCTGGACATTTTGGCTGTATTATTGTTATTTATGTGCAATCACACACAGGATATAGAAAATATCAATATATGTGACTATGCGAAGATCCAACCTTGAAAAAACCCTGTTGTTTAAATCAAACAGATCATCTTCTCACTCCTGATTGCCATCCCATTGATTGAAAACATCAGACTATAATTTCACTTTCAAATTATCTGTTAATACAAATTCACATACTTTTACCACATGTGGTATTAAATAATTTGACTTTTTAAAAAAATATTTTTTGTGCTTTTCACTTTTGTGAAATTTTGATGTAGATTTTGATCAAATTTATCCTGGAACATTCAGAAGGATTCACAAACTTTCAAGCATCTCTATAGCTTTGACCATTGTAAAGACCTGTTTTATTAGCTCATATTGCTTTTCTTAAATAGACAAGAGCTCTGATTCATTAACCGGTATGCTGACGACACTTAGATCTACCTCTCTGCTGTCCAGAAGTCACCTCTCTGCTATCCAGAATCCCAGAGTGTCTATCAACTATATCCTCCTTCTTCTCCTCTCGCTTCCTCAAACTCAATGTGGACAAATCTGAACTCATCATCTTTCCTCCATCTCACAGATCTTCCTTACCTGATCTATCTATCACAATTAACAACATAATACTTTCCCCCACACTGGAAGTCCGCTGCCTCGGAGTAACCCTTGACTCTGCCCTGTCCTTCAAGCTGCACATTCAAGCTCTTTCCACCTCCTGTCGCCTTCAGCTCAAAAATATTTCCAGAATCCTTCCTTTCCTCAAGTCTCAAACTATTAAAATGCTTGTGCATGCCCTCATTATCTCCCACCTCGACTACTGCAACATCCTTTTTTGTGGCCTTCCCTGCTAACACCTTTGCACCTTTCCAGTCCATCCTTAACTCTGCTGCCTGACTAACTCATCTCTCTCCTCGCCACTCCTCCTCTTCTCTCCTCTGCAAATCTCTTCACTGGCTCCCATTCCCTCAGCGTATCCAGTTCAAATTACTAATACTGACCTACAAGGCCATCTATAACCTGTCTCCACCTTATATCTCTGAACTAATCTCCCGATATCTTCCCTCATGTAATCTCCGGTCCTGCCAACATCTCCCTCTCTCCTCCACACTTATTTGCTCCTCACCCAACTGCCTCCAAGACGTCTCCCGAATATCCCCCATCCTCTGTAATTCTTTGCCCCATCAGGTCTGACTATCAAACACATTCGGATCCTTCAGATGGAACCTGAAAACCCACCTGCTCAGGAAAGCTTACAACCTGCAATGACCCCGCTGCCTCCTAACCACTACAGGAGCTACCACCTTACCATCACCAGAGCTGCTGCAACTCCCATCCTACTGTCTCCTTCCCCACCATCCTGTAGAATGTAAGCCTGCAAGGGCAGAGTCATCTCCCCCTGTATCAGTTTGTGATTGTTAGTTTGTTTACTATACGTGATATCTGTAATTTGTATGTAACGCCTTCTAATGTGGAGCACCATGGAATCAATGGTGCTATATAAATAAATAATAATAATAATTAACCACTTTATTATCAGTCAATATGGCCATGAAAGGGCTTGTTTTTTGTGGGACGCGATCATGTGATGGGGTCATCAATGGGCGGGGTGAGTGACATGCTTCTTGTAAGTGTGAGTTAAATACTGCTGCCAGAGATTGACAGCAGCATTTAACTAATTAATACCCAAATATGGTTTCGATTCCACCCGTGGCTGTTGTGGGCACATGTCAGGTGTGGGCTCAGTGCCGGAGGGGAAATCCGACATGTGTATACTATTGCACCACATGTTAGAAAAGGGTTAAGGTCTCTGCAGTATAATTGTGGAATAAAATGCCTCAGTAAAGCTAGTAAAATGAAAAAAGTGGTTTGGTACCGTGTTAGTCAGTAGAAAAAAATATATAAAGTGCTCTCAGTGAGAGAAACAAAATAGGAATCTTGTGGGTATGATACCTTTTAATGGCTAACAAATAATAGTGAATGATGTTACAAAGCAAGCTTTCGGGACTGCTTACGTCCCTTCATCAGGCTGATATAACAAAATATTTGATGAAACCTTATTTATATACAGTTTTGTTAGCCATTAAAAGGTATCATTTCCACAAGATTCCTATTTTGTTTCTCTCACTGAGAGCACTTTATATATTTTTTCAGTAAAGCTAGGCTCACATTAGCATACTGGGGCTCTGCGGAGGGCTGCATACTTCCTCCCTGAAGCTCTGCCCACTTCCGTACTTCTTCCGTTTAGGTCCACCTACTTCTGCATGCGTCCTTCATACCTATCTTTAACATTGATGCATTGTACGCAGGACATGCGGATGTATGTGGATGCGTTGTTTTGACATGCCTGCCAACCACACAGGAACACAACAAGCGGAGCTTCAGGGAGGAAGTACGCAGTAGAGCCCCAGTATGCTAATATGAAACCACCCTAAGCTGCATTAATTTTGTGCAACTCTGAACTTGTGAGAAAATTTTGTTACTTTTAGCTTTTTCATGACAGTCCGAGCCAGCCACGTCACACAAAGTACAGGCATAACATTAGCTGGACATAGCACCTACAGTATCTAGGGGTAATCATGTATCCCTGTGAACCCCACATTCTCCCACCCTAGCAAGGGCAGTCCTTAACTTTACCTAAAAATAACTCATTCCAGGTGTCCCTATTGGCCTTCCAATGTGTTTACACTAGAAAGGATTTATCAGGGGTATATGCCAGAAATTAGATTCCTCCGCGAGCTAATACCAATTTACTCACCAAAGTTTAGGCATAGGGAGAAGTCTAGCTCCATCTAGGAGAGTGGCATAGCTTACTCCAGAAATGTACTTTAGTCCCTAACTGGTGTACATTTATTTCAGTGACACACACCAGTTAAGATGATCTACTAATTCATTAAGTGGCATGCGCCTAATAATGAAAAAGGACATTATACTCCAGCAAAACTATTTTAATAAAACAGCCTCAATGAGTTACAAATTTGACAGATATTTTAGCTATTGGCTAAAGTCCCATGAAGTATATAACATCTTTAATAAGTATTCACACTGTCCTCTTGATGTGCTTTCAGTGTGCACTATAGGGTATAATCATTCCATACTCTGAATCAGAGTCGGACTGGCCATCTGGCAGTTCTGGCAAATGCAGAAAAGGTCTATCTGGTTGTGGGCTGCCTTGTGTCAGAGTCGGGATTTTTTTCTTCTAGTCACCAACCTCGGGTAAAGCTCATTTAGAGCTTCTCTTGCCTAGGATCCTAGGAGTGGAAGAATAAAGAGAGAGACACAGGTGGCTTGTCTTTCAAGTTAATCTCCTTTTTTGGGAGGGTCAGGGTAGATCTTTTATAGTGAATCAGAAAGAGGAAATGAACAAATATGGATACTTCCGTAATGTTGTGTAACAATTCAAAATGGTGGATACTTGGCAAAAACAATAGTTATATAACAGAAATGTCAAAGTATATTATGTGTTAGAAGATATATTTAAGTGGAGGTGATGGGAGTTTTTGGCATTTCCCTTTTATTAATTTAACAATTCGTGGAACTACATCCTGCTTGTGTGTTTTGGCCAGAAACTGGATTTGGCTTCAACATATCTAAACATTTATTATGAGAGAGATTTGGAACTGACCACTGGCAGAATTATCCTATCACATAGACAGATGATAACAATTAAAATGATGTCATGGGTTATAAGTTGTTTTTCAGTGAGTTTAGAAAACTAGGATTAACCATTTCTTTGACAACTTGTCTGCTATGTTGGTAACAGAAATCTGGTTGTCATGATCCAGGATGGGGTTTTGTCTTTGGCTGGTCCTGGTCAGAGAGTGGTTAATTTTTTCTGCCTCTCTCTGGCAGAGGGCGGCTATTTAGTGGCCTCTCGACCTTGGTCCAGGGTCAGTTATACTCCTGCCCTCGGCTGAGTTAGTTGACCTCTTGCATACGTGTGCCTTGTGCCTGATAACTTGTTGCTTGTTTGGTTTTGATCAGGTTCCGTCCCTGTTATGAGTTCTGCCTGTCCCTCTTGTACTGCGCTACCCTCTCTGTGTATGACTCTCTGCCTGTGACTTGACTATTCTCTGCTCGTCCCTCTGGTACCACACCGCCCTCTCTGTGTATGACCTCTGCTTGTCTGACCTGCATTTCCCTCTCCTCTACTACAGTATCTCTGCAGTAAGTATATTACATCTGCAGCAGTAGGACGCTGAGCCCCGCCCCCTGCAGTCACATGATCGTAGGTCCTTGTACTCCTTACTACTTTCAGTGTCGCAGGTCCTGTCTGCTTAAACTTTCACTGTAGTATCGGACCCCAGGCCCACCCGTTGTGTGGGTAAGTCATCCTACTCAGCCATGGCAGTTTGCCGATGCTGACAGGATCCTGACACTGGTGTTCTCAAGACACCCATACAGTTAAGAGCTGTGACGAAGCACAATCATTACAAATATTGGTCATGTAGTAAATCTTGCTTTACTCCATCAGGGTAATATTTGTAATGTATCCCATCTGTGCTTGGGGATAGTGACAGCATGGGCCAGTATGATTTCAAATGCCAGGGCTGAATTTCAGTCCCAGTCTATAACTGCTCTGAATTAATTTATTAATAGCCTTTTGAAACTTTAAGAAACATTACTCTAGTAGACTGATTGGATGCTAAATGATAAAAATATTAGACCGTAGGACATTTTTGATCTCACCATACACTCTGATCACTGTATATGTTTATTACATAAGCTAATGATGCATTTACTTTACTACAGGAGGATACAGAACAATATTAAGTGATGAGATTAACACAGAATGAGGATACTATAAAACATTAGATGCATTCATTCTTAAACATTCTTAGAAAAATATTCAGGATTGAGAGTCCTCAGTAGTTGATACCTTTTAATGGCTAACTGAAAAGATGGTAACACATTGCAAGCTTTCGAGACTACTCAGGTCTCTTCATCAGGCTAGACTAATGCAAAATCTGAAGTCACATATTTATGCACAATACAGCCTAGAAAAAATGCAATAGATAAGACAAGTGAAGTGAAGCAGAACTATCAATATGGGAGAGGGAGAAACATAAATAGAAACATTGGACCAGTTCATAGATAATAATAATAATCTTTATTTTTATATAGCGCTAACATATTCCGCAGCGCTTTACAGTTTGCACACACATTATCATCACTGTCCCCGATGGTGCTCACAATCTAAATTCCCTATTAGTATGTCTTTAGAATGTGGGAGGAAACCGGAGTACCCGGAGGAAACCCACGCAAACACAGGGAGAACATACAAACTCCTTGCAGATGTTGTCCTTGGTGGGATTCCAACCCAGGACCCCAGCGCTGCAATGCTAACCACTGAGCCACCGTGCCGCCCGATAGATAAGGAGTCCGGATGTTTTATGGTCCTCTGATTGGGGTCTAGTTCTGTGTTGTGATGCCCCCACAAGGTTTTAAAAGGAAATTCCTTAATTGATGTAAAAAGATATAAATCCATGCGACACATTCATTCCAGCACTGAGAGTGTCAAAGGTCATCATAAATTTGTACTCCCAAACTCGTCTCTCTCTCTGAGAATTGAAGTTACCTTTCAATACCAGTAATTTCATATCCACGTTGCTGTGATCAGGGATACAGAAATGTTTTGCCACAGGTAGTTCTATTCTTTTTTCTCTTATTGTGTGACGATGAGCATTCATCCTTGTTCTAAGCTTTTGCCCTGTCTCCCCCACATACAGACCCCCAGTTGGACATTTAGTACAAATAATTAAGTACACCACATTAGATGTAATGCAGGTGAAAGTACCTGGGATCTTGTAGTCCTGATGTGAGTTGGGGATCTTTATCTTGTCCGTGGTCATTATAAATGGACAGGTTTTACATTTTTTTCTGGTTGCAAGGAAAGGTTCCTGCAGCTGTTGGAGAGGACAGGGAGCTTCTGACAATGATGCGTCTTAAATTTGGGGGCTGCCTAAAACACAAAATCCACAAATCTGGAAATCCAGGAAGACCAATTATTTCATGTGTGGGCACCCTCACTGAGCAGGTATCTGGATGGGTAGAGGGTATTCTTAAACCACTGGTGAAGGATACATCCAGCTACATTCAGGACACAACTGACCTATTGAATAAACTAGCAGCAATAGGTCCTCTACCAGAAGGAACCATCCTGGCCACCATGGATGTGGAATCTTTGTACTCTAATATCCCACACCAAGATGGTTTAAATGCCTGCAAATTCTTCATGGAAAACACAGGGAGTGATGCTGATGCTGTTGTGAAACTTATAAAATTCATCCTCACCCACAATTACTTTGAATTTGACAACAGGATCTATCTACAGGAGACTGGCACAGCTATGAGAAGTAAAATGGCTCCACAGTATGCAAATCTTTTCATGGCCAAGCTTGAAAGTGACTTTTTGTCCTCATGCCCCATCAGGCCCCTGGCCTACTACCGCTTCATTGATGATATTTTAATCATCTGGATGGAGTCTGAGCAACAGCTAAAGACGTTCCATGAACAGTTTAATCAATTTCATCCCACCATCAATTTAACACTCAACTACTCCAGTACTGCGATTAATTTTGTGGACACCATCATTAAGCTAAAAAACAATGAAATCAGAAGCCAATCGACCGTCCAACATACCTTAAATGGGACAGTTTCCATCCAAAACACATAAAGAACTCTATTATCTATAGCCAAGCCATCAGATACAATCGTATATGTTCCAACCCCATGGATAGAGACAAATACCTTGGTCGCCTCAAAAAGACCTTTTTAAATCAGGGTTACCATCCAAGAACAATTGAAAACCAAATTACAAGAGCCACCAGATTGTCAAGGAATCACCTGCTACATTACAAAGCTAAAGAAGAAAATAACCGAGTGCCTCTAGTAGTCACCTACAACCCAAATCTGGAGGTGCTAAGGGGAGCTGCACGGAAATTACAACCTTTACTACAAAAAGATGCCCGATTAAAATCCATTTTTCCAGACCCCCCACTGCTGTGTTTTAGGCAGCCCCCAAATTTAAGACGCATCATTGTCAGAAGCTCCCTGTCCTCTCCAACAGCTGCAGGAACCTTTCCTTGCAACCAGAAAAAATGTAAAACCTGTCCATTTATAATGACCACGGACAAGATAAAGATCCCCAACTCACATCAGGGCTACAAGATTCCAGGTACTTTCACCTGCATTACATCTAATGTGGTGTACTTAATTATTTGTACTAAATGTCCAACTGGGGGTCTGTATGTGGGGGAGACAGGGCAAAAGCTTAGAACAAGGATGAATGCTCATCGTCACACAATAAGAGAAAAAAGAATAGATCTACCTGTGGCAAAACATTTCTGTATCCCTGATCACAGCAACGTGGATATGAAATTACTGGTATTGAAAGGTAACTTCAATTCTCAGAGAGAGAGAGACGAGTTTAGGAGTACAAATTTATGACGAATTTTGACACTCTCAGTGCTGGAATGAATGTGTCGCATGGATTTATGTCTTTTTACATCAATTAAGGAATTTCCTTTTAAAACCTTGTGGGGGCAACACAGAACTAGACCCCAATCAGAGGACCATAAAACATCCGGACTCCTTATCTATGAACTGGTCCAATGTTTCTATTTATGTTTCTCCCTCTCTCATATTGATAGTTCTGCTTCACGTCACTTGTCTTATCTATTGCATTTTTTCTAGGCTGTATTGTGCATAAATATGTGACTTCAGATTTTGTAATTAGTCTAGCCTGATGAAGAGACCTGAGTAGTCACGAAAGCTTGCAATGTGTTACCATCTTTTCAGTTAGCCATTAAAAGGTATCAACCACTGAGGACTCTCAATCCTGAATATTTTTCTAACTACTGGCTAACACGGTACAAAGATATACATCTTTCCTGTAAACATTCTTAGGCATTTATGCTGTGAAGCCAGCAGCCATAATAGTTCTAATCATTGTTTTTTTAAGAATAAATGCATTAACAAATGGGAGTAGCACAGTTACAAATTAGATATAGCATGCTCAATTACGTAATAGTTTTGCCTCAAAAATGAGGCACTATGAGTCCATATAGCATAATAATATAAAAAATATACTTCATTCATGCTGCATGCATATTATACACTCATGTAATTCCTACAAGTTATTTGTTTTGGACTTTGTGTAATTGCCAATCAATAAGCATGTTTAGTGTAAGGCTAGGCAATGATGCAACTATATGTGAATGGTTCCATATATTATCATTTTGGCTTCAAGACAAAAGAAGAGGAAGAACTGCATTCATCCCAAAAATGAAAGTTTAATGTTTGGTTCACATTAGGAGCACAGCTTTGGGTCAGGAAACCTACAATCAGTTTGGACATTGCAGATAATGTACATACTGTGAAGCATGAAAGTTAAAATTCAGCCTAGAGGTTGTAGAGAAAGTAAAACTTCTGTCACCATTGCATGTTCCATGAGGAGTAATTGTTGTAAGACCATTAACTAATATTCAGATTTTAATAGTAATCATAAAACAGCTATGATTTTCAGATCCTAAAATGTTTTTTTCCTGGTCTGACATTTCAATAATATGAATTATTGCTCTGGCAACAATTATTCCTCATAGAATGAGAGGTGCCAATAAGGGGTTCATTTTTGCTCGTATTAAAGCTTGTATTGTCCTTCATAGTCTGATTATTAGTATATTGCTTTCCATTTTAACACATAGAAAATAGTAATCTCCTCTTCAATACATTGTACAAGTGCTGAACAATGTACATTGTTTAGTGTTTTTTTTATTTAATTTGGGGCATATAGATGACATATGCCACTGTCATGGGAAGCCTAGGTAACTTTAGGCTGAAACCCCAGGGCCCCTGCGGGGTCCCTCAGACTAGGGGAGACCCCGTCTGTCCCTCAACCCAGGGTTTACACTGAAGGTGTGCCTGCCTGGGCCTCCACCCTGTCCTTGTCTCCTGTCCAGCCCTAAGCTGATCCCACCACCCTCCATCCAGTGAGGAGACCAAACACCAGCCCCACAAATAAGTATGGACAGGGATAAAGGAAATGCACCACACTGGGTACACACAGGAGAATACAATAATGTGCAAGGGCATCCAAAAAATACAACACAGGGAGGCAAAATGGCAACAACGGAATATACTACACCAGAAACCGTATGCTCCTTAGACCACCACTCCAGACCGGTATCGCTAGCACAAGGCAAGAGCTATAGTCGGCGACGCCCAAAGTCACGCAGGACAATTTAAAGACAGAGGGCGTGGCGAAGCCCTCAGCCAGAATGACAACCTGGTTAACCCAATCCAAGCCGGATCAGAAGACCAACCAGCGCAGCTGAGAACCAAGTGGTAGGATGGGGTATTACCGCTGTCTGCCGGACACCCTGGTGCGAACAGTGTCCGACATGATAGTACCCCGCCTTCTACGAGGGACCCCAGGAACCTCACAATGTCGAGGACCCGGCTTGTCCGGATGGCGGCGATGAAACCCTGTAATCAGTCGGTCCGCATGTATGTCCGAAGCCAGCACCCAAGTCCTCTCCTCAGGACCATAGCCACGCCAGTGGACCAGGTACTGTAGAGTGCGACGCACTACCCGAAAGTCAACCACCTTGGACACCTCAAACTCCAACGTGCCATCCACCAAGGCGGGAGGTGGTGGCACGGGAGAAACATCAACAGCACCCACGACTTTCTTAAGTAACGCCTTGTGAAACACATTATGTATCTTGTATACGGCAGGTAACTCCAAACAAAATGCCACAGGATTGATAATTGCGGAAATCCTAAACGGACCAATGAACCTGGGACCCAACTTAAGCGATGGTATTTTGAGTTTGATGTTCCTTGTAGACAACCACACCCAATCACCCACACACAGGTCCGGACCTGGCACACGTCTACCGTCAGCCACACATTTGTACCTAGAACCTACATTCAGCAAGCGCTGCTTTACTTTCCTCCAAACGGATGACAATTTTGCTCTCAACTGGTCCTCCTCAGGGACGCCCGCAGAGCACCCATGGCGCAAGGTACAGAATTGGGGATGTTGACCATAAACACAAAAGAAAGGAGATTCCCCAGATGATTCCTGACAATGATTGTTTATCGCGAATTCAGCCAGAGGAAGAAACGCCGACCACTCTTCCTGATTGTCAGACACAAAACAGTGTAAGTATTGTTCCAGGTTTTGGTTCATACGCTCAGTCTGCCCATTCGACTGCGGATGGAAAGCCGATGAATGAGACAATTTAATCCCTAGGCGTGAACAAAAAGCTCTCCAAAATTTTGCCATAAATTGTGTACCTCTATCAGATAAAATGTCAGACGGGACACCATGAAGTCTGACCACCTCGCGAATAAATACCTGAGCAAGGGTCTTCGCATTGGGCAAAGATGGCAAAGCAACGAAATGCGACATTTTAGAGAACCGATCAACTATTACCAGAATGACCATGTTCCCAGCCGAGGAGGGCAAATCTGTAATGAAATCCATGGAAATCTCAGTCCATGGCTTACTGGGCACACAGAGAGGATGCAACATGCCAGCATGACAGGAGCGTGGTGTCTTGGCCCGTGCGCACGTGGTACAGGCTGACACATATGAGGCCACGTCCTGCCGGATTTTGGGCCACCAAAAACGACGTGATACAAGTTCTAGAGTGCCCTTAACCCCTGGGTGGCCAGCCAGGACAGTATCGTGATGTTCCCCTAACACCTTTAAGCATAGGTGTAGTGGCACGAATGATTCATTAGGAGGCAGATCCAGCGGTACCTCCTCGTGAGCCTCCGCAATCTCTGCCTCAACTTCTATCGTGAGAGCCGAGACCACAACTCCTTTTTGGAGGATAGGCACCGGATCCTCATGTGGCTCTCCACCCGGAAAACATCTGGACAAGGCGTCCGCCCTAGTATTCTTAGAACCTGGTCGGTATGTCACAAAAAAATTGAACCGGGTGAAGAATAACGCCCAGCGAGCCTGTCTGGGGTACAGGCGTTTAGCAGACTCTAAATAAAGCAGATTTTTATGGTCTGTTATAACAGTAATCTGATGGACAGCCCCCTCCAAGAAGTGTAGCCATTCCTCAAATGCCAATTTGAAGGCCAACAATTCCCTGTTACCAATATCGTAATTACGCTCGGCAGGCGACAGCTTCTTGGAGAAGTAGGCACACAGATGCAATTTGCCCAAGGATGGACCCTGAGACAGTACCGCCCCCACTCCAACCTCAGATGCATCCACCTCCACGGTAAATGGTAGGGAGACATCAGGCTGAACCAGGATGGGAGCTGAAGCAAAACTGTTTTTTAGGAATTCAAATGCTCGCACAGCAGCCTCAGACCAGTCAGAAAAATTGGTACCTTTTTTAGTCATGTCGGTGAGCGGTTTAGCAATCATAGAAAAATTCTTAATAAATTTCCTATAATAGTTGGAAAAGCCCAGGAATCGCTGAAGCGCCTTGAGATTATCAGGCCGATCCCACTGCAGCACCGCTTGCACCTTAGCGGTGTCCATTTTAAACCTTGAGGCAGAAATTACATAACCCAAAAAAGGTAATTCTTGGAAGCCAAATACAAATTTCTCAAGCTTGGCATAGAGCTTGTTCTCCCTGAGCAACTGCAATACCTGCCTAACATGCTCTATGTGTGCATCACGGTCGCGTTAGTAATTAAGAATGTCATCAAGGTATATAATAACAAATTTCCCCAAGAGATGAGAAAATACAGCATTTATGAAATGTTGAAATACTGCTGGCGCGCTCGTCAACCCAAATGGCATCACCAAATTCTCAAAATGACCCTCAGAGGTATTAAATGCCGTCTTCCATTCATCCCCTTGACGGACTCTTATGAGATTGTATGCCCCCCTGAGGTCAAGCTTGGAAAACCATTTGGCACCAGACACCTGGTTGAACAAATCGGGTATCAGTGGCATCGGGTATGGGTCACAAACCGTAATCTGGTTGAGTACCCTGAAATCCAGACATGGGCGTAATCCACCATCTTTCTTCTTGACAAAGAAGAACCCCGCCACCAATGGAGATGATGAAGGCCTGATGTGCCCTTGGCTTAGACTTTCTGCAATGTATTCTTTGAGAGCTTGCCTGGACCTGAGATATTAAACATCCTGGCTTTCGGTAACTTGGCCCCCCGGTTTTAACCTAATAGCACAGTCATAGGGTCGGTGTGGTGGCAGCTCTGAACAACCTCTTTCAGAAAATACATCAGCAAAGTCCAGCAGTGGCTCCGGGATGCTGGGAGTCACAGCGGAGATACATGTGGCCAGACAACTCTCCTGGCAATATCTGCTCCACTGGATTTTGTCCTGGGTTTTCCAATCAATCACCGGATTGTGCATAGACAACCATGGAAACCCCAGAACTACCTGAGCAGGTAAATTACTGAGCACCTTACATGTTACCCACTCAGAGTGTAGGACCCCAATGTGGAGTTTTACATCAGCCACAAACTCTTTAATTTCCCCTTGTGAGAGAGGGGAGGCATTGATGGTAACCACCCGGATAGGATTAGGCAGCATCTCCACCTTAAATCCCGCTGTACGCGCAAACTTTTCATCAATGAGATTAGCGGCTGAACCACTCTCTACAAATACAGTAATCGACAGCTCTTGGCCCCCGATTACTACCTTGGCAGGGAGCATACACTGGGAGACCACCACGGAGGATATGCAAAGGCTCAGACTAGACTCCTCCAAACCCTCTGAGCCTAGCAGTTTTCCGCCGGCACGTCTTTCTTAGGTACTAGGGGGCAAGCATTAATAAAATGTCCTTTTTTGCCACAAAAAAAACAGACCCCTTGCTTTCTGGGCAAGGGACATTTATGCTTGTTATTATGTGTATGTGATATACCAGCGATCTGCATAGGTTCCACGGATTTACCCGAGGCAACCTCACCAGAGACTGCCCCCCCCACAGGCAATGTCTCCTGCGATCTCTGACAAAAGCGGCGATCAATGCGTACTACAAGCACCATAGCAGCCTCCAGAGAGGCGGGAGTCTCATACATTAGCAGAGCTTGTTTAACCCTTCCAGAAACCCCAAGCAAAAATTGACTCCTTAGTGCAGGGTCATTCCATTGAGTGTCCACAGCCCAGCGACGAAATTCCATACAATAATCCTCCGCCAGTCACTCACCCTGGAGTAGAGAGCGTATTTTAGACTCTGCTAACGCCAGTCTGTCAGGATCATCATAGATTAAACCAAGAGCAGAAAAAAAAGTCTACGGACTCAAATACAGGTGAATGAGAAGGTAGTGGATCACCACTCAGCAAGGAAATTACCAAGCCCACATGCTGAGCCTCATTTCCTGAGGAGAGTGGACGCATACGAAAATACAATTTGCAAGATTCACGAAATACAACGAACTTACAGCAATCACCAGAAAATCGTTCAGGAAGAGGTAACTTGGGTTCAGCTGCCCTGACTGCTGCCTCAGTTTGCACAGCAGGAACTGACAGGCCTTGTTGCTGGACCGCTTCCCTCAGTTCAGTGACCTGTATGGACAGAGCCTCCAGGTGCTTGGTTATGGAGACTATAGGATCCATGGTAAATAATCCTTTTTTTTTTTTTGGGCCGACTATAATGTCATGGGAAGCCTAGGTAACTTTAGGCTGAAACCCCGGGGCCCCTGCAGTGTCCCTCAGACTAGGGAAGACCCTGTCTGTCTCTCAACCCAGGGTGTACACTGAAGGTGTGCCTGCCTGGGCCTCCACACTGTCCTTGTCTCCTGTCCAGCCCTAAGCTGAACCCACCACCCTCCACCCAGTGAGAAGACCAAACACCAGACCCCATAAATAAGTATGGACAGGGATAAAGGAAATGCACCACACCGCGTACACACAGGAGAGTACAATAATGTGCAAGGGCAACCAAAAAATACAACACAGGGAGGCAAAATGGCAACAACGGAATATACTACACCAGAAACCGTATGCTCCTTAGACCACCACTCCAGACCGGTATCACTAGCACAAGGCAAGAGCTATAGTCGGCGACGCCCAAATTCACGCAGGACAATTTAAAGACAGAGGGCGTGGCGAAGCCCTCAGCCAGAATGACAACCTGGTTAACCCAATCCAAGCCGGATCAGAAGACCAACCAGCACCGCTGAGAACCAAGTGGTAGGATGGGGTATTACCGCTGTCTGCCGAACACCCTAGTGCGAACAGTGTCCGACATGACAGCCACTCTTCTGTATTCAGTGGCAGATGTTGGGGTTTTGCATTCAGTGTATATACTTAAAGACTTCCCCAGTGTGTATAGGCCAAATGTAGCCTAGAGCAGAAAAAAACATGAACATTATCTAGGTATCTGAGTCGCATTAGGATCACCTACACCCCCGGGTGTAAACGTCTGGTGATGAGGGTCTGGATTCTGCATGGACCCTACTTCGTCCAGCCCTGGATCCAACTGCAAAAAATGTTGCCCATCGGTGCAGATGCTTTCCCCCTCTTTAGTCTTTGGAGCAGAACTGTGATGCCCATGGAATAGAATGTGGAAACAGCTATAAAGACTCGCTCATCTGTGGTTCCCCAAAGTCAGTTGAGCAGCTGGAGAGTTGGGATGCAGGGGGAAACAAGGGTAATTGCGGTGACACTAAGGATGACTGGACTCTGTATGATGTTAAGGTGGAGGAAGAGAAGGAGAGGTCACTTAATACAGAGCTTGCCATCCACTGGGGCACATTCTGTCCCTCATCTACAAGGCATACCCATTTGTGGCTGCCAAAGAAAGGGAGTCGAATAACCTGTTCAGTAACAGAAGTTGTCAAAATGATGTGCAATTTGTCACTGCAGAAAAACAAACCTAGCTCTCATCTTTCATATCATCCCTGTCTCAACACACTTAACAGCTATTCCACACTTTCAATTCTCTCCTCGTCCCCCAGCTACCCCTCCCTATCCAATCATCTCAGCTGAAGACTTTGCCTCATTCTTTAGGCAGAAGATTGTCAACATAAGGCAAAGCTTTTGCCTAAAGTCCCTACAGCTGCTTCTTATAATTACTTAATTCTCCTCCTCCAACACCAACTTCACCATCACGGAAGATCAACTTTCCTCATTACTCTCCAAATCATGTCTAACCATCTGTGAACTTGACTCAATCCTGTCCCACCTCATTCCAAACCTTACAACAGTCTTCATTCAAAAACTAACCCACCACTTAAATCTGTCACTAACAACTGTCTTCCCCTCATGCTTCAGACATACCTCGATCACACCCATCCTCTTAAAGTTCTCCCTTGACCTGTCCTTTTTGTATAGCTATCGCCCCATATCACTTCTCTCCGCTGCCTCAAAATTAGTTTAACAACACTTCCAATTTGAACTGTCCTCAAATCTATCCTCCTGCTCCCTCTTTGATCGCTTACAATCTGGCTTCTGACTGCACCATTTCACTGAAATTGCCCTGACTAAAGTCAACAACACTAACCGCCAAATCCAAGCAATACTACTTTGTCCTCCTCCTAGACCTGGCATCTGCCTTCAACACAGTGGACCATCCCCTCTTACTACAGTCTCTCTCATCTCTTGGCATCACAGTCTTGGCCCTATCTTGGATCTCCTCCAACCTAACAGACATGACATCCAGTGTCTTCTACTAACACACCACCTCCTCATCTCACCCCTGTCTGTCAGTGTGTCAGGGCTCCCCAAGGTTCAGTTTTAGGAACCCTGCTCTACTCCATCTACACCTTCGGCCTGGGACAGCTTATAGAGTCTCATGGCTTTCTGTATCACCTCTATGCTGATGACACATATCTACCTCTCTGGACTTGATATCACCTCCTTACTTACCAGAATCCAACAATGTCAGTCCTCTATTTCATCTCTTCTCTCTGCTAGATTTCTAAAACTTAACATGGATAAAACCAAATTCATCATCTTTCCACCATCTCATTCAATCCCCCAACTGACATCCATCAAAATCAATGGCTTGACTCTGATCTATCCTCCAAATCTAAGATCCAAGCCCTTAGCCCCTTCCTGACGACTCCAACTAAAAATATCTCCCAAATCCGCAGATTCATCAACCATGAATCTGCAAAAACACTAGTTAATGTCCTTATCATCTCCCACCTCGACTACTGCAACATCCTGCTCTGTGGTCTCTCTTCTAAAACTATTGCACCCATTCAATCTATCCTAAACTCTGCTGCCTGTCACCCCGCTATTCTTCAGCATCTCCCCTCTGTCAATCCCAGAACTGACTCCTCATAGCCCAGAGACTACAGTTCTGAACCCTAAGTTTGGCATACAAAAGCGATAGAAAACCTGTCTCCTCCATACATCTGTGTCCTAGTCTCTTGGTACTTACCTGCACTCAACCTCTGTATTGTAAAGGTTCCAATGAATTGTAATGAATAAGAAAATGCTCACACAAGAATTGAATTTACTAAATTAATTTACTTAAGTGATAAGATTAAATAATAAACAGTATAAACAATAAATATACACGTGAATTAAACATACATTACATTATTCAGGTAGAATTCAGGTCCATCTCATCTCCATGTCCTCGTCTGGTCTGTACACATCCCTCTCCATGTGTGTGTGTGTCCTCTTTTTATATGTAAAAACTTTTCTAAAGCCTTTGATGTCCCAAAGTATGTGTCTGAGACTTAAACAGTATCTATCTAAAGGCCTCTTTACATTTAGCGATGCACCAGCGATCCGACCAGCGATCCGACCCGGTCAGGATCACTTTTGCATCGCTAAATGATCGCTAGTGAGCTGTCACACAGGCAGACCTCACAGCGATGCAGCAGCGATGCAGCAGCGACGCAGCGCGCGATTCTTACCTTTCACACACAGCGATCATGACGTCCTCCCGTCCGCCTCCACACATCGCTTGTCGGTGCCAGCAGGAAGCCCAGCAGGAAGTGCCCGACGAGAAATGGAGCCGGACATTCTCGCGCAATCAGCAATGGACAGCGGGGGAGCCGGTCGGAGGTAAGTATCACACATAGCGATATCGCTAGCGATATCGCTATAAAGTCACAAAATCGTTGACGTTATAGCGATATCGCTAGCGATATCGCTATGTGTAAAACCCCCTTAACATACAGTTGTGGCCAAAAGTATTGACACCCCTGCAATTTTGTCAGATAATACTCAGTTTCTTCCTGAAAATGAATGCAAACACAAATTCTTTGATATTATTATCTTCATTTAATTTGTCTTAAATGAAAAAATACAAAAAGAATTGTCCTAAAGCCAAATTGGATATAATTCCACACCAAACATAAAAAAGAGGGTGGACAAAAGTATTGGCACTGTTCGAAAAATCATGTGATGCTTCTCTAATTTGGGTAATTAACAGCACCTCTAACTTACCTGTGGCACCTAACAGGTGTTGGCAATAACTAAATCACACTTGCAGCCAGTTGACATGGATTAAAGTTAACTCAACCTCTATCCTGTGTCCTTGTGTGTACCACATTGAGCATGGAGAAAAGAAAGAACACCAAAGAACTGTCTGAGGACTTGAGAAACCAAATTGTGAGGAAGCATGAGCAATCTCAAGGCTACAAGTCCATCTCCAAAGACCAGAATGTTCCTGTGTCTACCGTGCGCAGTGTCATCAAGAAGTTTAAATCCCATGGCACTGTGGCTAACCTCCCTAGATGTGGACGGAAAATAAAAATTGACAAGAGATTTCAACGCAAGATTGTGCGGATGTTGGATAAAGAACCTCGACTAACATCCAAACAAGTTCAGGCTGCCCTGCAGTCCGAGGGTACAACAGTGTCAACCCGTACTATCCGTCGGCATCGGGATGAAAAGGGACTGTATGGTAGGAGACCCAGGAAGACCCCACTTCTTACCCCGAAACATAAAAAAGCCAGGCTGGAGTTTGCCAAAACTTACCTGAAAAAGCCTAAAATGTTTTGGAAGAATGTTCTCTGGTCAGATGAGACAAAAGTAGAGCTTTTTGGGCAAAGGCATCAACATAGAGTTTACAGGAGAAAAAAAGAGGCATTCAAAGAAAAGAACACGGTCCCTACAGTCAAACATAGTGGAGGTTCCCTGATGTTTTGGGGTTGCTTTGCTGCCTCTGGCACTGGACTGCTTGACCATGCGCATGGCATTATGAAGTCTGAAGACTACCAACAAATTTTGCAGCATAATGTAGGGCCCAGTGTGAGAAAGCTGGGTCTCCCTCAGAGGTCATGGGTCTTCCAGCAGGACAATGACCCAAAACACACTTCAAAAAGCACTAGAAAATGGTTTGAGAGAAAGCACTGGAGACTTCTAAGGTGGCCAGCAATGAGTCCAGACCTGAATCCCATAGAACACCTGTGGAGAGATCTAAAAATGGTAGTTTGGAGAAGGCATCCTTCAAATATCAGGGACCTGGAGCAGTTTGCCAAGAAGAATGGTCTAAAATTCCATCAGAGCATTGTCAGAAACTCATTAATGGTTACCGGAAGCGGTTGGTCGCAGTTATTTTGGCTAAAGGTTGTGCAACCAAGTATTAGGCTGAGGGTGCCAATACTTTTGTCTGGCCCATTTTTGGAGTTTTGTTTGAAATGATCAATGTTTTGCTTTTTGCTTCATTCTCTTTTGTGTTTTTTCATTTAAGACAAATTAAATGAAGATAATAATACCAAAGAATTTGTGTTTGCAATCATTTTCAGGAAGAAACTGAGTATTATCTGACAGAAATGCAGGGGTGTCAATACTTTTGGCCACAACTGTATAGTTAACAAGATAAAATCTCTGGGACTCATCTTTGAAATTCAAGACTTCTTTGTTTTTAGAAGATAAGTGTCAAGATAATAAAAAACAGTTATTTGCCCTTTTTGGACTGTTTGACCATCTGGTTGAACAAATTTCAATGACCTTCTAGGAAGGTTCAAAGAGATGAATATATATGTATTGTATAACTGATTGAAACTATATTAATAGTTGGTATTAATTAATTGGAGTGTTGCAACCATTTAAAATAACTCATAGTATACAACCTCTGATCGTCACAAGATTTCCTTCTCTTCTCCCCGTTATCTCCTCTTCCCACAATCGCATAATAGATTTCTCCCGTAGATCCCCTCTACTGTGTCGCTTCACATATTATTATTATTATTTATTTGTATAGCATCATTGATTCCATGGTGCTGTACATGCATATCATACGCTTGCCTACCATGGGAATCTTCAAAAGGAACTTGAAGAAATACCTCTTCTAACAAGCCTGCAACATACACTAACCATTGCTTCACCATACCACTGCACAAGCAGCTCTGCTCTCACCTATTGTATCCTGACTAGTGTTGAGCATTCCGATACCGCAAGTATCGGGTATCGGCCGATACTTGCTGTATCGGAATTCCGATACCGACTTCCGATATTTTTTCAATATCGGAAGTCGGCATCGGAATCGGAAGTTCAAAGTTGATTGACAGCCGAAATGACGTCATCATGATGCGCGGTGTGTGCGCATCATGATGCGCCGTCATTTCGGGCCTTCCGGGGGTCTCTGCCGGCCTGCCGGGGGGCTGTGTGGACTGCCCGGGGTCTGTACCGGCCTGCCGGGGGGCTGTGCCGGCCTGCCGGGGGGCTGTGCCGGCCTGCCGGTGGTCTGTGCACCCTGTGGGGGTCTGTACCGGCCTGCCGGGGGGCTGTGCCGGCCTGCCGGTGGTCTGTGCACCCTGTGGGGGTCTGTACCAGCCTGCCGGGGGGCTGTGCCGGCCTGCCGGGGGGCTGTGCTGATGTCCGGGGGTCTGTGCAAGCATCGTCCGATGGGACTATAAGTCCCATCTGGCGATGCCTGCTACCATGACAGTGATTGACACATTAGCCAATGATGGGACAGTAGTAGTCCCATCATCCGGCTAATGTGTTAAATGTTAAAAAAAATAAAATACTACATACATACTACATACATACTACATGCATGCTACATACATACTACATGCTACATACATACTACATATATACTACATGCATGCTACATACATACTAAATGCTACATACATACTACATATATACTACATGCATGCTACATACATACTGCATGCTACATACATACTACATACATACTACATACATACCACATATATACTACATACATACTACATGCTACATACATACTACATACATGCTACATACATACTACATACATACTACATACATACTACATACATACTACATACATACCACATATATACTACATACATACTACATGCATGCTACATACATACTACATACATACTACATACATACTACATGCATGCTACATACTTAACACATATATACTACATGCATGCTACATACATACTACATGCTACATACATACTACATATATACTACATACATACTACATACATACTACATGCATGCTACATACATACTACATGCTACATACATACTACATATATACTACATGCATGCTACATACATACTACATGCTACATACATACTACATATATACTACATACATACTACATACATACTACATACATGCTACATACATACTGCATGCTACATACATACTACATACATACTACATACATACTACATACATACTACATGCATGCTACATACATACCACATACATACTACATACATACTACATACATACTACATGCATGCTACATACATAACATATATATACTACATGCATGTTACATACATACTACATGCTACATACATACCACATACATACTACATACATACTACATACATACTACATGCATGCTACATACATACTACATGCTACATACATACTACATATATACTACATGCATGCTACATACATACTACATGCTACATACATACTACATATATACTACATACATACTACATACATACTACATGCATGCTACATACATACTACATGCTACATACATACCACATACATACTACATACATACTACATGCTACATGCTACATACATACTACATATATACTACATGCATGCTACATACATACTGCATGCTACATGCATGCTACATACATACTACATACATACTACATGCTACATACATACCACATATATACTACATACATACTACATACAATACATTCATACAATACATACATAGACATACAGTACATATAACATAGAGTAACATACTTACCAATACTTGTCACATTGTTCCCCGAAGCCATTGTCTTTTACGGAATAAATATTAACATAACAAACAACAAAAATACTCACCCACGATCCGAAGCAGTCCACGAGTGTGTCCCACAACGATCTTGGGTAGAGAACTGCAGCATCAGCTGATGCTGCCGTTCTCTACGGGCTGCAGGAATCCAATGACGGAAGGTAGGTATCCTTCCGCACTGTATTCCTCCGCCACTTAAAAAAAAAAAAGTCCCTAGTCTCACTTTATGCCATTGCTGCGTGGGAAATTCCCACACAGCAATGGCATAAAGTGAGACTAGGGACTTTTTTTTTTTAAGATCGGCCGATCCATTCCGATCCGATACTTTGAAGTATCGGACGGTATCGCTCAACTCTAATCCTGACCCATCCTTTGTATTCTGTGATCCCTCACGGGCAGGGTCCTCTCTCCTCCAGTAGCAGTCGGTGACTTGTATTGTTTAAGATTATTGCGCTTGTTTTTAGTATGTATACCCTTTTCACATAAATGGTGGTATAACAATAAATAATCATAATAATACTGCTGTGCAGCTGCCAAAGAAAGGGAGTCGATTAGACATTACAGTAATGTGAAATTTTCAAAAACTGCGCAAATATAATATTTATACTCTGTGAAATTGATGATACTTTAGTGGTGTGTGTCAATAATTTTGGGAAATGTTTGTACTCTAGGTTGTGTCTCGTCCATGTGTGTTGCCTGTGGCAGTAGGGTTCCCAGATTGGCAGGCTAGCTGTGCTACTTTCCTTACATTTTTATAACATTTGTGGTATACCAAACAGATATTTTTGCCACCTGAGTGTAGCTGATCAAAAATCAAATTTAAGATGTTGCACGAGGTATCACGGTCCCCAACACAGCAGGTTTACACCATTGCCTCATCCACCTCATCTTAATTGAAATTTCAATTCAAAGCTGTAAATGCTGGTGCAGACCTTGATACCTCATGCATGGCTCATGGCTGACTTCTTCTGTGCCATTATAAAAGGTTCTACTGTGGTTCAATTGATCTGTCGACAACCTCTGTAACTTTCCTTACATTTTTCTACCAATAATACTGTATGAAACTGATGTTTGTGCCATCTGAGTGTGTCTGGAAAAAAAATTGAAGGTGTTGCATGAGGTGTGAGGTCTCCCAACTAAGAAGGCTTAAACCGCTCCCTTTATCACCAGGTCCTCATAGAAACTTCAAATTCAAGCTTTAAATGCTGGGTCAAACCCTGAAACATCATGCTTGGCCCATGGCTGACTGTTTCTGTGCCATTATAAAAGGTTGTACTATGGGTCAATTGATCAGTCAACAACCTGTGTTACTGTCTTACATTTTTCTACCAATAGTACTGTATGAAACTGGTGTTTGTGCCATCTGAGTGTGGCTGGAATATTGGAGGTGTTGCATGAGGTATCAGGGCTATCCCCTAAGAGGGTTTACACTGCTCCCTTAACCACCAGGTCCTTATTAAAACTAAAATGTAAAGCTGTAGATGCTGACCTAGACCCTAATACTTCATGCATGGCCCATGGCTGACTGCTGCAGTGACATTTGCAAATTTCTACTGTGGGACAATTGATGCGACTTTTCATGGTGTCTGCCCCTAATTTTAGCTGTTTGGGAAGCTATTTTCCCCCCTTAAGGTGTTGTGTATGCTTTTGTTTTTTTCTTTTTTTCACATTGAAGCTAGTGCTTTAAGGGTGGAGGGGGAGGTGGAGAGTCAGCTCACCGTGAAAATTGCAGCAAGACCAGCTTGTAGACTCTCACTGAGCCACCCTGGGACGGGCTGAATAGCAAAGCAGAGAAAAAGGAATTCCAGCATGGCAACAGGCATGTGAAAGATAAAATCCATGATTTATTGGGCACTTTAAAACAGAGGCAGTTCCTTCAGTAGCATAAAGACCTACGCATTTCGACTTTCAAAGCCTTATTCTACATCATTATGCCATTGTTTTAATGTGCCCAATAAATCATGGATTTTATCTTTCACATACCTGCTGCCTCACTGGAATTCCTTTTTCTCTGCATTGAATCTAATGGGGTTCATATATATGTTTGAAGAACTGTTCGGCGAATGGCAGTCATTTCGGCGAATCTGAACCAAACTGAGCCTTGAAAGGTTCGCTCATCTCTAGTGGGTACCCCTCTATTTTTGAGAACCACCCAAGGTAAAGCAGATTACTTTGGACTGCATCCCGCAGCTGTTTTGCCTGCGCTGGTTGTCAAAAATGAAGGGGACTCAAAGTCATTTTTTTAAATTATTTATTTAATGAACAGGCGCTGGATGCTATCAGCGAGACCAGGTGTAGGATGATGAGAGTAGTACTCCCATCAGCCAATGCCTGTGACTAGTGATAACCTCTTTACTGCTGGTCAGAGCTGCTGGCAGACACGCTGTAATCCGAATTATAGCATGGGAACCGTAATGCTCTGAGAGCTGTATCAAACTTACCCCGATCAGATCCAATGTTTCTTATGCTGTCACGCAGATGACAGCTTGGGAAACAACTGACATTTGGATCCCCCATTCATTTGAATGAGGTACGAGATTGGATTCGAGTTCGGGTACCGCTCTGGTACCTAAACTAAAGCTTTTTTAAAGACTACTAGACTAACTTAGTCATGTTAGTTATGGCATATGTTAGTATGTTGTAATGACATGGCAGGCCATGGCAGGTAAGTTATATTAACCCATCCACACTGCACTACATACGCATATACAGAGATTAAGTAAAAAAAGTCTTCATGGAAGTTATTCATTAAAGGCATATTCCCATCCAATCCTATCCAAATATGTATTAGTTTTTTAATAATATTAGCGAATACCTCCAATTAGAAATGTAGGATAGTTCTTCTGATTAGCTATGTCACTTACTCCATGAACAAGGCACCACAGTAGCTTAGTATCCATGGTTACAACCATTCATATAGTGACAGTTAGTTAGTTAGCTGTTAGTGGTCATAACCATGGATATCTAAGCTACTGCAATGCCCTGCACAAGGGTCAAGAGACAAAGCAAAGTAGAAGAACTATTCTTTATTTCTAAAAGTAGGTATTTGTGAATAATATTATTATTACATCTACTACATATTTTGATAGGATCTTGGAGATTAGAATACCCCTTTAAAAAAGTACTCTCATCAAAGTGTTTAGTCTCATAATTTATTGCAGTCGCAATATATTGCAGTGTGTACTTACAATTGCTCATTTTGTGTTTTTATCCAGCTATTTCTTCTATTTTCTTTGGGCTATGTAGAAATAAAAAGTTTCTTGTCCCTCTGTTTATGTTCTTCCTCTTCAACTTCTGACCCAGCTTCTCCTCCCTGTTTCAGAGACTTTTGCAGTGACTTTTGATCCAGTCATGGTAAATAGATTTAATCACATGATATCATAGACCTAACTGAAAAGAGAGGAGTTAGCTGGCTAGAAAGGCAAAATGAGCAATTGTTAGTACACAGGGCTATATAATATGTAGTGATCAGCGAGCATGCTCGTCATTACTCGTGACTCACTGGAGCATCAGTGTGTTCGGTATTTTTGATTGTTCGAGCCGGAGCTTGAGTACCCATTCCACATGGTTGGCACTTTGCAAACAGATGAGCATGTGCGGATTGCCTGACAGTCACTGCAATGTGATATTGATTGATTGTGGCATGGGAAGGGAAGCAAAAGACCAGAAAAAGCCATACACCTGACAAATGCTATTGAGAACTCTGCTATTAGAAGTGGAAAGGAAGAACAAAGACGAAAGAATCTAATTAATAAAAATATTGGAGAAAGAGAAACCAATCACAAACTAAAATGTTTCTATACTAATGCACAAAGCATGGGCAACAAACAAGGAGAATTGGAACTACTAACACAGGAAAAGAAATATGATGTCATTGGAATCACTGAAACTTGGTGGGACAATACACATGATTGGAATACAAGACTAGAAGGATACAACTTATTTGCAAGAAACAGACTTGATAAACGAGGAGGGGGTGTCGCATTGTATGTTCGAAACGCGTATATCTGCACAGAGATTGAAGCTTCAGAGACTGGGAGTTCTGTGGAAACTGTTTGGGTAAGAATACAAGGACAGAACAATGGAAAGGACACCATTGTAGGCATTTACTACAGGCCGCCTGTGCAAGCCGAAGATATAGATGAACTCTTTATGCATCAGATGGCCAAGTTCTCCAAAAAATATGACATAGTTGTCATGGGAGATTTCAACTATCCAGACATTTGTTGGGAATCTCTCTCAGGCAAAACTAACAGGTCAAGGAAATTCTTATCCTCTCTTGCTGACAACTTTATCTTCCAAAAGGTAAGGGAGAAAACAAGGGGAACTGCTACCTTGGATCTAATCCTTATAAACAGGGAGGAAATGGTTGAGGAGGTAAAAGTGGCTGGGACCCTAGGAGGTAGCGACCATGCTATTTTAGAATTTTGGATAACTAGAGGTGGAAGACCTGTGAAGACTCAGACGTCAAGGTTAGATTTCAGAAAGGCAGATTTTAAGGGATTCAGAAAGATAATTGGAGGGATCCAATGGCTGGATATCCTTAAAGACAAAAATGTCCAGGAAGGATGGGAAATCTTGAAAAATGAAATTCTCAAAGCACAGTTGTTAACAATTCCGAAAAGAGGGAAGAATAGGGAGCATTTAAGGAAACCAGGATGGATGAACACAGAACTTAAGCACATGCTAAAAAGGAAGAAAAAAATGTTTATAAAATGGAAAGAGGGAGGCATATCTAAAGAAGAATATAATGCTGTCTGCAGAACCTGCAGGGCACAAATCAGATTATCTAAAGCTGAAAATGAACTGAGGCTTGCAAGAGATGTCAAATGCAATAATAAAGGATTTTGGGGATATGTCAAAAGTAAAAGAAAAGTCAAAGATGCTATAGGATTTTTACAGGATGAAAATGATGAAATGGTAAGACAGGATGTTGAGAAGGCTGAACTTTTAAATTCCTATTTTGCATCTGTTTTCTCTCAGAAAGGAAATGCAACATCAACTGTTATTCACTGTCCTATTAAGGGAATAGAAGAATCCAGGATATCTATAAACAGAAAGATAGTGAGGAAACACTTAGCTAACCTAAATGAATTCAAGTCTCCAGGTCCAGATGAATTACACCCCAGAGTACTGAAGGAGATAGCAGAAGAAATTTTTGAACCCCTCTCCATAATCTTTGAAAATTCTTGGAGAACAGGAGAAGTGCCAGAAGACTGGAGAAGAGCAAATGTTGTTCCTATCTTCAAAAAGGGGAAGGAGGTGGACCCAGGCAACTATAGGCCGGTGAGTCTGACTTCTATACCAGGAAAGATCTTTGAACAAATTATTAAACAACATGTATGTCAATACCTGGATAAGAATGAAGTGATTAAACAGAGTCAGCATGGGTTTGTAACTAATAAGTCATGTCAGACTAACTTAATTTCCTTCTATGACGGTATCACTGATTGGATGGATCAAGGAAATGCTGTAGATATAGTATATCTTGACTTCAGCAAAGCATTTGACAAAGTCTCTCATACAATCCTTATTGAAAAAATGACTAAGTATGGAATGGACAAGGCAACTGTTAGGTGGATTCATAACTGGCTTAGTGATCGGACCCAAAGAGTGGTCGTAAATGGCTGCACATCCAGTTGGAAGAATGTCTCAAGTGGGGTACCACAGGGCTCTGTCCTGGGCCCTGTATTGTTCAACATCTTTATCAACGATTTAGATGAAGGAATTGAGGGTAAACTGATTAAATTTGCTGATGACACAAAGCTAGGAGGGATAGCTAATACTAGAGAAGAGAGAGAGAGGATTCAAAAAGATTTAAATAAACTGGAGAAGTGGGCAGCAACTAACAGAATGGTTTTTAACAGGGAGAAATGCAAAGTACTACATCTGGGCAATAAAAATGAAAAAAGCATATATAGAATGGGAGGAATAGGGCTAAGTGACAGCACATGTGAAAAAGACTTGGGTATACTAATAGATCACAGACTGAATATGAGTCAACAGTGTGATGCAGCAGCAAAAAAGGCAAATGCAATTCTAGGATGTATTAACAGAAGCATACAGTCTAGATCACGTGAAGTCATTATTTCCCTCTACTCCTCTTTGGTCAGACCTCATCTGGAATATTGTGTCCAGTTTTGGGCACCACATTTTAAAAAAGACATCAACAAACTGGAGCAAGTTCAGAAAAGAGCGACCAGAATGGTGACCGGTCTGCAAACCCTGTCTTATGAGGAAAGGTTGCAGGATTTGGGAATGTTTAGTTTGCAAAAGAGAAGACTGAGAGGAGACTTAATAGCTGTCTACAAATATCTAAAGGGCTGTCACATTGTAGAAGGATCAACTTTATTCTCATTTGCACAAGGAAAGACTAGAAGCAATGGGATGAAACTGAATGGGAAGAGACACAGATTAGATATTAGAAAAAACTTTTTGACAGTTAGAGTGATCAATGAGGAACAGGCTGCCACGAGAAGTGGTGAGTTCTCCTTCAATGGAAGTCTTCAAACAGAGGCTGGACAGACATCTGACTGGGATGATTTAGCGAATCCTGCTTTGAGCAGGGGGTTGGACCAGATGGCCAACTCTACGATTCTATGATTCTATGATTCTATGATTGCTGGCCGCATAGCATAATCTGGTCGATATGACACCTGTGATGCCCTGCTTGACACACTGTACCCCGGACAGAGGCAGTTTGGCCTCAATACCCAACAAAAAAGAAATTGCTTGTGAAAAAAAGTATTGCTATATTTATACTGCAGTCTGATACTAGTGATAAGCGAGTATACTCGTAGCTCAGGTTTTCTAGCAAACAGGCAATCCCCACATGTATTCAGGCTGTCTAGCAGCCACAAATCATGCAGCTGCTTGACACAAACTAAATCTCCGAGCACGTCCAAGTACTCAAAGACATGCGAGCATGCTCAGGAAAACCCAAGCAACGAGTATACTCTATCTGATACGACTGTCTGAGGTGTGCAAATTTGCCTGGTATTGCAATACTGCCTTTCTTTCTTTAGATAAGAAATTTTATATGGCATTTATCATGCTACAGTTGGGCCTTAAAACCCCTAAAAAAAGAAATTGTTAAAAAAAATTGCATTGCTATATTTATACTGCAGTCTGATACGTCCATCTGAGGTGTGAAAATTTGTCTGGCGTGGTAATACAGCTTTTATTTTGAGCTGTGAAATTTTATACAGCATTTAGCATGCTATAGTTGGGCCTCAAAACCCTTGAAAAAAGAAATTGTCAAAAAATTGCATTTCTACATTTATACTGCAATCTGATACGTGCGTCTGAGGTGGGCAAATTTGGCTGCCATTGAAATAAAGCTTTTTTTTGAACTGTGACATTTTATATGACATTTATCATGGTAGATTTGGGCCTCAAAAGTCACCTCCCAAAAAATGTTTTTTTTTAAATTGTATTGCTATATTGTTAATGCAGTCTTAGGCTGCATTCACATGTCGCATTTTTTCACGGCGTTTTTTAATGCGTGATTTTGCCGCGAAAACAAAAAAAAACGGCTTCCCATGCAATCCTATGGGACTCCGCAAAGCAGTGTACTGAGGGAGGGATCCACAGATTCACACTAGGCAGGAAAAGGCAGTGAGGTGGCCAGAGACACAAGGCGGGCAACTGATCCCTAGAGCACCAACACGGGTGAAGTTGACAAGCCAAGGGTTAAGTGTTCCCATGTCAGGCGCTTTTTTTAAAGACAGACCAGGGAACCCAGAAAAGGCCATTTGCAACATCTGCCATGCCAGCATCACCAGTAGCAGCATGATTACCAGCCTGACCACCACCAAGCATGCTTTGGCACATGCAAACAAAGCACCCGACTATTTGGGCCAAACGCCAGGTCCAGAAACAATGTCTGCGAGTAACACCACTGCCTCTTCCCCTATTCTGTAGGCATGCCAGTCCCCTATCTATGACATAGGTGAAGATGTCTCTCACTCTCTCGCTGCACCTGTCATTGCACACTTGCAACCACCGTCAGCAACCACATCCACATCCTTGTCTCAGCACAGTGTTCAATTGTCCCTATCTCAATCCTTGGAACACAAGCTTAAATATGTAGTCATCTGCCAATGGGCTACAATGCTAAATAGCCAAAATTCCAGACTGCTTGTTCTGGAAATGTTGCTGCTTAGATTTGTGCAGAGGGAACCTTTCCGCAAGCACGTGGTGGTGGCCGTCCTATGGTACTCGGTCCACAGATGCCATTATTTCTCCCAGTGTGCAGTCCCTGCCTTACACATGCACATGTCCCATGATATCAGCTGTGCCCGGACCAACGCTGTGACTGGGAAGGTCCACTTAACCACGGACTCCTGGACAAGTGGTTTTAGCCAGGTATGCTACATTGGAAGCCGGGACCCAGTAGGATCCAAGGGCAGATCATGTGCTAGAGCAGGGGTCCCCAACCTGTAGCTCAGGAGCCACATGTGGCTTGCAGGTCCGTGATATGTGGCTCGTGACTGTCTGCCAGCTTGATGCACTATCACCAGGAGTAGCAATTAGCTGTTAAGAGCAGAGCTCCAGATGGTGAGTTTTGAGTGTTGCCCTGCACAGAAGAACAGATGGGAATGGGGGTAAGATAGGAAACCCTGAAGCTTGGCAAACTGCCTTGGTGTGATTTCAATGGAAAAGCTTTGACTGTAAATATACCGGTAATGGGGGCTCTGGTTGTCACTACTGTGAGTGGGTCAGAAGCGGAATGTGGCTCAAGACCATCTCTCAGAGTTGAATATGGCTGACAACCCTCTTTGATAGATAAATGTGACTCTCAAGGTCAGAAACGTTGGGGACCTCTGCTAGAGACACAGAGGATTGCAGGCCTTGGTTCAATCAGGGTTGCCCTCACTTTCTACAGCAGTTCCTGATCCTCCTTCTTCTCACCCTCCATCTCATAAAGGTCAACGTCAGTCACAAGCTGGAAGCACTGCAGTACTGCCTCGGCCAAGGGCAACAAGCCGTGCTGAAGCTAATCTGCTTAGGTGACAACCCGCACACCGCCGCAGAGTTGTTGAAATGTCTAACAAAGTAGACTGATATTTTGCTGTCGCCCCTGAACCTACCACCAAGCATGGTCATGTGTGATAATGGCTGTTACCTGGTGGCAGGGCAGCTCTGAAGCATAGTAACCTCGCTCATGTACCATGCCCTACTCACAGGTGCCTGAGCTACTTGTGAACGTACGCTGTTTTTGTACGCATTTGTACGCGCATGTGTTTTTTGTAGTGTTGCCCCGGGTGCACAAAATGCACTCTGTTGCATTTTTTGAGCGTCCGACTTGCCCCAAAAAAACGCATGCGCACGCAATGCGTTTTTTTTCCAACCAACCACCCATTATAGTCTATGAGTGCGCTGACGTGCACATGTTAATGCGCACGTCAGCGCAAAAAAACGCACGCAAAACTGCAAAAAAACGCACAAAAACGCATGATGCGTTTTTTATGTGCGTTTACACTGCGCACGGTGTGCAGCGCAAAAAAATGCAAGTGTGAAAGTAGCCTTAGTAATGGGAAAAAATGCTTTTCTGTGTATCTACCTTCTTGTTGAGGGAAAATGTTTTGAAATCAAAAGAGCAGACAGGTTTTATTAGTATATGATTCAGTGCCTTGTTGTGGGCTGTCAGGTGATCATCACATAGGGAGTTATCACACTGCATACAGGATTTCACTGCTGGAAGAACAGTAAGTACAAAAGATCCTGATCTCCTCAATATCAGGTTGAGTAGATGCGAAACACTCTACTATATTCCCCAGCAGGGTTGATGAATTAACAGTCTGTGAGGCTGCTACATTAAACAAATCACTTTTTTTAGGGTGCATTCAAATAGATTCTATTCTTTTATAATAGTAACGCTCTTATCTGCTATTCGTGTATGGTAAGGTATTGCAGTATGTGTAGTGTATGACAAGAATTTACTCAGTAGTCAGAGATTATTGCCTTTTAAATTGCAAGCCTTGCTGCTGTTTTTTTCCATGCACTTATTGACTGATTCCTGTTTTTACAGTCATCTGTACTCAGAACTTCATCAAATCTGGCAGTGTTACTTGCGTTATTCCAGTTTGTTGCTGCCACATACAAGAAAAAAAATTCAGGACACATTCAAATCTCTTCTATATTCCACAATAGTACCGTTCTTATCTCCAATTTGTCAATGGTTAGGTGTGGCAGTACGAGTTGCGTATAACAGGCATTTAGTCAGGGATTATTGCCTTATAAATTGTAAGCCTTACTGTTGTTTTTTTCCATGCACCCACTGACCAATTCATGTTTTTTATGGTGTTCTGTACTCAGAAACTAAACAAAGCAGGCAAAATTAAATGATTTATTGTGTGTTAGGTGTCAAGTTTCTCCCTCTGCACAGGAGAAATCATGAGCCTTGCCTTCTGCGGTCTCCCATTCAGTCCCAACCGCAGAGGAGCCTGTTCAGCAAAGACATTGTTCCCGGCGCCTTGCTCAACATAGTGCTGTCCGGTTGGTTGCTGCTGCCATCCCTGGTTCAGCTATAGCAGCCTGCACTAGCCAGCGGCGAGCAGCTCCTGGGACTAAGACCCTTTTTCGCGCAACTGAGCATGTCCGTGGCTCATCCTCTCATTGGAGTTCAGGAGTCACATGCTCAGGTCCCATGCCTGTTCCGATTGAACCATCAGGAAGATCCCGGAAGGATGCTGCTATAAAACATTCGCATGACCGCTCGACCATGCGCTAGTTTAGACTCTAATGGCTAAGTGTGCGTGTTATGATGGATGCTTGTGACAGGTGAATGACTCATTATGACTCCCTCCCTTGGTTGTGCATGAGACAGGGTTTGTAGAGTCAGAGTCAGCACCGAGTTGTGGCACTGCCTAGCGCCGCAGTGCTCCCAGCTCCTCACTCATGCTAGCGCCAGAGTGTGCCATTCAGCACAAGGCACCACGTTACTGCATATACTGCAGTGTCTGTCAGAGGGGCGCCATGCGCAGATAGTGCACTTTCCAGCTCTAAGCTAGGCTGGTTAGTGGCATCCGCCAGTGTGGCGCTGCATGCTCCATTAGCGGTTTTCTTTAGTTCCGTTCTCCTGTCATTGCAGTTGCGGTGCCGCACGCTAGTGAATCAAGAGAGACTCTAACCTTGTATCCTTGGGGCAGAGTCTTGAGACTCTACACTAGCACTCCCTTTGCCAAGTCCTGCAAAGTTAACAGGCTCCGGCATTTGTGCCAGCAGCTCTGTGAAGTAGCAGAGTTCGCTCCTGTGCACACTGGGTCAGTGGTTAACCCACCGGTGTTCAGTTAGTGCTCCGCCATTACTGAGCAGCAGTTTTCCATATCTGCACAGTGGACCCCAGGTTGCAATCGCACTTACTTATATTTTATATATAGTGCGATCTGCAACCCTAACATTGTGTCCATTCACAATTTTTCTGTAGCGTCACTATGTAAGAGGTGGTTGTGGGAGACTTCACACTACTGGAGTTGGAATTGCCACTTCTGAACTAGAGTTGAGCGAAACGGGTCGAAAAAATTCAAAAGTCGCCAACTTTCGCCAAAGTCGTGTTTCATGAAGCGAAACCCGACCTTAGCGTGAGGTCGGCCACGAGGTCGGCTACCATCGCGCCAAAGTCGCATTTCAAAAGATGCTTTTGCGCCCTTTTTCAGCCAATCAGGAAGAACGGACACTGTGGGCAACGTGATGACATAGGCAGTGGTTACCACCATGTTTGTGAAGAGCATGCAAGTGATTGGCTTGCTTTCTGTGGCGTCACAGGGGGTATAAAAGGGCATGCACGCCGACCGCCATGTTACTTATGCTGATCTCAGAATAGGGAGAGCTGCTGCTGATTCTATAGGGAGAGCGTTAGGCAGGGAAGAAGATACCAAAAACTACTTCTGCTGCTAGCGATTTTGCCTGTACAACACACCAGTTACTGTGCAGTGCAAGGGTAGGCTATATTTCGGTGTATCAGCTCTGTTGGTTATTAGGCTGCCTTTTAAGGCTCCCTGATAGCTGCATTGCTGTTTTCACACTGCTGAGCAAACTGCTTTTTTCAAAGCAATCAAATTTTACTGTTTTGTCCTGGTGAGTTACTGAGCGTTCATTTTTTCACACACCGTACAGCGTACCGTGTACCGGCTGTTATCACGGCCAAATTGAAGCTAGCTATGTGTGTGACTCTGTAAGGAAAAGTTGAGGAGTTTGTCCGTTCTAACAGACCTACACCTTATAGTTTTGTCCGTTTTTCAAACAGTTTAGTATATTTGCTGTTTGATTACATTCAAAACTAGAGAGAGACAGCGTGTGTCAGTCCGTATACAAAAACACGGAACTTGACAATTTTACATACACCGTACAGCGGTGTACGTGCACGCTCCTCTCTCAGTACCGTGTAACGGCTGTTATCACGGCCAAATTGAAGCTATCTACGTGTGTAAGGAAAAGTCGAGGAGTTTGTCCGTTCTTACAGACCTACACTCTAGGGAGATTCCAATTCTGCCCAATTCTATATACACCTTGTATTTAGTCATACACTAGGCAATTTCTGCCTGTCACATTGCGGTGTAATCTGTCCTGGGCCTGAGACAATAGTTCAGCGTCCTCCAATCTACAGTGAGATTCAAATTCTCACCAATACTCTATACAGCTTTTGCCTTCTCATACACCAGCCAATTTCTGCCTGTCACATTGCGGTATAATCTATACTGGGCCTGAGACAATAGTTCAGCATCCTCCAATCTACAGTGAGATTAAAATTCTCACCAATACTCTATACAGCTTCTGCCTTCTCATACACCAGACAATTTCTGCCTGTCACATAGCGGTGTAATCTATACTGGGCCTGAGACAATAGTTCAGCGTCCTCCAATCTAGTGAGATTCAAATTCTCACCAATACTCTATACAGCTTTTGCCTTCTCATACACCAGTCAATTTCTGCCTGTTACATAGCGGTGTAATCTATACTGGGCCTGAGACAATAGTTCAGCATCCTCCAATCTACAGTGAGATTCAAATTCTCACCAATACTCTATAGACCCTTTATCTTGTTTAACAGTACCATATAGCTGTTGTTATTTTGGGTACCTTTTTCAAAAAAATGAAGAAGTATGGTGGAAGAGGCCGTGGAAGTGGGTGGGGCTTGCCAGCTGGTCCTGATGGTGGTGTTGGTGGTGGTGCTTCTGCTGGTTGTGGCAAAAGCACAATAGCACCTAAGGCAGGAGGTGGTGAGCCGGCGTCATTGTCTGGCTCCACAAGGCCTCGTAGGCTCCCTTTTCTGGGAGTAGGTAAACCGCTCTTAAAGCCGGAGCTTCAGGAACAAGTTTTGGCTTACATTGCTGACACAGCCTCCAGCTCTATCACCTCCTCTTCTGAAGTTTCAAAACATAAAAGCACTGCGTCGTCAGTGGAGGCTCCTGGTCAGGAAAAACACCTTTCCTTGTGTCCTTCACCCCTACCAAAAGTGAAGGATGCGGCAGGCCACACTACAGATTACTCCATGGAGCTCTTTTCTCATACCATGCCTGGGTTATCAAGTCAAATCGTGAATTCCACAGTCCAAGATGAATCTGACATGGAGTGCACTGATGCACAGCCACTGCTAGATTTATCTGCTGGTACATTCACTCAGAGCACTACATTGTCCTCGCAGTGTACTGAGCCAGAATCTGACCCAGATGAAACTCAGGTGCCCCTTCCCGCATACTCTACCACCATACACGGTGACACAGAGGAAGGTGCACATGACATTGAAGAGGAGGTGATGGATGACCCAGTTGTTGACCCAGATTGGCATCCATTGGGGGAAGAGGGTGCCGCTGCCAATAGCTCAGAAGAGGAGGAGGAGGAGCATCTGCAGCAGGCATCGACATCGCAACAGCTGTTATCTGGCAGGCCCGGAACAGTCAAAAAGCGGGTTACAAAAAGCAAAACAGTTGCAGGACAGCTTGGCCAGACGGTCAAAATAGCACAGGGTGCAAGGCCTCAAAATGTCTTTCATAGTAGGAAGAGTGCAGCTGCCAGTGTTGCACACGAGGTGTCCCCCTATCGATCAGCTAGTGGAAAGCGTCAGCAGGCTGTGTTGCAGATGATGTGTTTGGGCGACAGACACACCGCGAAGGTACTGGCTGACTACTTTCAGTGACAAACTGAGTCATGGCTGGGCAGTCTACATCTTGAGGCAGGCAAGGTAGTTAGTGATAACGGACGGAATTTTGTGGCAGCCATAGCCCTTTCAAAACTCAGACACATACCTTGCTTGGCTCACACCTTGAACCTGGTGGTGCAATGCTTCCTCAATAATTATCCGGAGTTAACAGGCCTGCTCCATAAGGTTCGAAGACTGTGCTCGCACATCCGCCGGTCGCCGGTACACTCCAGTCGTATGCAGAAGCTGCAGCGATTGCTCCACCTTCCCAAGCACCGCCTAATTATCGACGTTGCAACAAGGTGGAACTCCACCCTGCACATGGTTGAGCGGCTGTGCGAACAGAGGCAGGCCATAATGCACTTGTGGGAGGATACACGGGCAGGCACGTTGAGGACAGACATGGAGTTAACAGGTGTGCAGTGGTCGAAGCTGAAAGACCTCTGTAAAGTCCTTCAGTGTTTTGAGGAATGCACATGGCTGGTAAGTGCAGACGATGCCATCATAAGCATGAGCATCCCAATTATGCGTCTGCTCATGCAAACTTTGACGCACATTAATGAGCAGGCATCTGCAGCAGAGGTAGATGAGGAGGAAGAGGAGGAGGGAAGCCTTGATGACAGTCAGCCATTGTCTGCTCCGGGACCTCTCCTGGACAAGGTGGAGGAAGAAGAGGAAGAAGAGGAGGAGGAGGATGATGATGGGGATGATTATTTAAGGGAGGAGGATGCTTCTCGTGGGGCAAGAGAAAATGTTGGCGTGGCAAGGTCTGGTACAGGGTTTGTGCGTGACTGGAGGGATGTGGATTTGCCAGAAAGTGCTCCTCCACCCAGCACTCGCAGTGCATCACTGACACCGGGAACATTGGCCCACATGTCAGATTATGCCTTGCAGATCCTAAAAAGGGACCCCCGCATTGCCAAAATGATGAACGATGACTACTGGTTGGCCAGCATCCTGGATCCACGCTATAAAGGCAAATTCCAAAACATATTGCCACAGGAGAACCTTGACCTAATATTGGCTAGCAAACAATCAACTCTGGTAAACCGGTTGGTTGAGGCATTCCCAGCACACAGCAGCAGTGATGGTTCTCACTCGAGCCGTATGGGCCCGGGGCAGCTTGGAAGAGGTGTTTGTGGTGCACACATCAGAAGTGGCGTTGGAGACAGGGGTTTCATGACCATGTTGTGGACTGATTTTTCAAGTCCCGCTCACACGACTGGTAATACTGCATCGATTGAAAGTGACAGGAGACAGCAGTTTTCAACTATGGTTACAAACTACTTCTCGTCCCATATCGATGTTTTCCCACACAGGTCATTCCCATTTGACTATTGGGCCGCTAAACTGGACACCTGGCCTGAATTGGCACAATAGGCCTTACAGGAGCTCGCTTCCCCAGCTGCAAGTGTGCTATCAGAAAGAGTCTTCAGTGCAGCTGGATCAATCCTGACTGAAAAAAGGACCCATCTGTCGACCCAAAATGTGGATGATCTAACCTTCATTAAAATGAACCATGCATGGGTTTCCAAGGATTTTGTCCCACCTTCCCCTGATGACGCCTAGGTTGCCAGAAAAATGACTTGCTTTGGTCCTCCTCTTCCTCGCACTTGCCCAATTTCACTTTTTGCAGCAGCTGAATGTCCAACATCAACATATGCCATTTTGTAAACCTCCCTAACTGTGCTGCCTCCCCCCCCATGGCCGGGGTCACCACCTAGCGCACCCAACCGTGCGAGTGCCGTTGCCCTGGACAGGTGGGTGGGCTGACTCTTGGGCGCGGGCACTGGCACAGGGTCCCTCATAGTGCAATCAAGTGTCTCTGACGGTGGGGGTGCACACCCGCCGTCAGACACACCGCCATACTATGAGAGGCCCAGTGCCAGTACCGACACCCACGAATGTGCCCCCCTTTCTTGGGAAGGGCCACAGCATTTGCAATGTTTTCCTCTCCCTGCTCCTCCGCTGTGTAGTCTGGGCTGTCAAATCCTTCACTGGGACTGCCACTACAAATTTGTTGAACTGATAGATGATGGTTAAGACGTAGCTATGCCCTGTCCCACTGGTCGGGCTCTAGCTTCAGATCATCAATGGCTTCCATTTCTTGTGGACCTCGACTCACAATGACATGCAGTGGTGGTTTATCATCAGCTTTCACAGTTTTCCTACTCACAGACGCGTGACATTCCGGCGCACATTTTTAAATGTGCCCTCTCATGCCAATCCCATAGAATCACCTACGGCCTGTGGCTTCTGTCTTTGCACTCCAAAGTTACGTGACAGATCAAGATAGGCAGTGAGCAACATGTTTACATCTCTCCCTGTGATTGAAATTTGATGGAGATGAGTAACGCTGATGGGATCAACGGTACTGCGATACAGCAACACTTTCTTCACAAAATTATGCTTTCGCTGCCTCCACACACAAATTAATTGAGGGTCAGCATCGCCTCAGAGAATTGTGACGGCTGTTTTTCCCGTGATTGTTAATTCCTAGATTTCTGCAATCACTAGACTTTATGTAAGTAATTGTATGCATCTCATTTCCTATGTCGGAGAGGCTGGACTGTCTTACTGAGACAGAAATATATATGAAGATTTAAAAATACCACCAAAAGTGTATACTGGTGTACACTTCAAAAACATTTCCTTTTTTCTAGTTTTTAGAGTGTTGTCTAATCCATACTGAGAACACAGAGATTGTAAATGTTTAAACTATGCTATATATACCTGCTATCCAGTGATAATGTACCATTTCTCACCTTTGTCCAATCACATCTTATCCATAATGGGCCTGAGACCATCTGAGCCTGCCTCCTGATCTATAGACATAGGTTTTTAATGTGTAAACTATGCTATACATACCTGTAATCCGGTGATACGTTACCCTTTCTCACCTTTGTCCAATCACGTCTAATCCATACTGGGCCTGAGACCGTCTGAGACTGCCTCCTGATCTATAGACATAGATTTTTAATGTGTAAACTATGCTACATATATACTGTACGTGTTATACTGTGAAACTGTACCCTTTATCAACTTTCTACAATGTTGTCGAATCCATACTGGGCCTGAGAACGGCTGCCGAGCTGTTAAGCAAGCTACAGCACCTGTGGTTTGGACACGTAATTTTTTCAGTTTGTCAGGAATGCCGGTTAGGCCTAATTCCGTAATTGCGGTTGACCTGCACTTACTGGGAAATCATCCTTCGCGGGGAATAATTGGAATCCCATATCCCCATCACTAACGGTGTTCAGCGGGTTATCAGCACCAGTAAGCGACAAAAGCTGGTCCTTTTAGTGTAGCGCGCATGCAGCCCCGGACATGTAAGGGCATGATAGACCTGTTATTGCTCGATCTCGCGTGCCAGAGCCTCGCGTATCCCTCTAGTAAGCTTGACGCGTACCGCGGGGGCATGCCGGAGTCTCGGTCGTTAACGGAATAAAGCTGAGAAATCGCTAGCACAACTACAAACGGACAAACCACACCACACACAGAAACGACAAAGCTTGCAATCTGTCCATATTTTCTGCATTTTGTATGGTTGTGGTTTCCCAGGTGGAGTCCAATTAAGCCACAGGCTCCACTCCTGATGGTGCCCTTTTGGACATTCCTTTAAGGTTCAGCTTTGCAATCATCCAGTCCCCGGAAACCAAACACTTTGCCTTCATGGACGCAGTTTGGAGGTTCGTGGGAATAACGCCGCCCCATCGGCAGTTGCCATAATTTATTGGTGGGAAGTCCGACGGTATATGATCGTGTTCGATTTCAGAATTTTTTTTTTTTGGTTTATATTTTACATTTTTATGCCAGCCTTTCTTGACTTCATAAGGGCATGACAAGCCTATATCTGTGTCTCCTCCACCTCCTCCTTTTACTCCTTCTCCTCTTTTCTAAATGTAGTTGCCCTTTTCCATATGTTATTTTTGTCTTCTGCGCATTTTGTCTGCTTTGGGACACCTTTTAAGGTGTTTTGTAATTGTTTTCTATGTGTTTGTATGTGTTTACCTGCCACTGTTTTGAATGGGGTTCGACGGTGTTCTTCGAACTTTCGACGAACATTTGACGAACTTGCCTCCTGTGCGAAGAACCAAAACACTAGTGGGGTGGCTCAACACTACTCCTGATATATCGAAGTACATTGTTAATGTTTAATCTATGCTATATATACCTGGTATCTGGTGATTCTGTACCCTTTCTGCCAGAAAGTCCTCCTCCAACCAACACTCTAAGTGTATCATTGACACCTGGAACATTATCCCACATGTGTGATTATTTCTTGCGGATCTTCTTGTTATATTGTGGTGTGATCCATCCTGAGCGTGTGAGTGTCTATGGGTTACTCCTGCAATTTAGATGTACATTTAAAAATTACCCCAACACTGTATACAGCTCTACGCTTGGGATACATTACCCATTTACTGCTTGTTATATTCTGGTCTAATCCAAACTGACCAAGTGAGAGTTATTTTCTGACTGTGGAAATAAATACTGAAATTGACAACAATGACATCTACACTGTGTACAGCTGTACTCTTGAGATCCATTACCGTTCTACGGCTTTTTAGATTGTGTTGTAATCCAATACTGAGCCTGAGAGTGTCTGTGTGTACCTCCTCAAATATCTACGGAGATTTAGAATGTTTAAACTATACTATATATACCTGCTATCTGATGATACTGTACACTTTGTCTAATTTTTATATTCTTGTCTAATCCATACTGAGCCTGTGAGCGTCTCTGTGTGACTGATGGAATATATAGGGAGATTAACAATTATCCTTTGACTGAATAGAGCTGTACGCTTCTGATACAGTGCCATATATCTGATGTTATTTTGTGTCTATTTTCTGAAAAATTTAGAAGTTTGGTGGAAGAGGCCGCGGACGTGGGCGTGGGGGGCCAGCTGCTGCTGATGGTGGTGGTACATCTGCTGTTTTTGGCAAAAGCACAATAGCAGCTAAGGCAGGAGGTGTTGAGCCTGCGTCATGGTCTGGCTCCGGAACGCCTGGAAGGCTACCTTCTCTGGGAGTAGGTTAACCGCTTTTAAAGGCGGAGCATGAGGAGCTGGTTTTGGCTTACATTGCCGAAACAGACTCCAGCAAATATGCCCTCCTCTTCTGAAGTTTCAAAAAATGCAAGCACTGAGTCATCAAGTGCTGGCTCCTGGTCAGGAAGAACCCTTTTCCTTGTGTCCTTCACCCCCACCAAAAGTGAATGATGCAGCAGGCCACACTTCACATTAGTCCATGTAGCTCTTTCTATCATACCATGTCTGGGTTATCAAGACAAATCGTGAATTCCCAAGTCCAAGACGAATCAGACATGGAGTGTGGGTGGCCAGCCAGGGCAGTGGGGTTAATTGGTACCGGGCCGGTGTCTCAGGGATGTGTCACGGTGGTGGTGACCCATTCTGTGGCCCTGGGCGTTCATGCAAAATGGTGAATTACGTTTATAGGTGAATGATACTTGATGCCACCTGTTGTTTCTGATTAGATTGAACAGCGCTGCAGTGTCGCTTCTCTGGGACAGATGTTGTGGTGCAGCTAAGATGTAGAAGCCCTGCACAGGTAGGGCCGTAGTCGCAGGGCAGGTGAAAGAGTTGGTAGATGGTGTGCAGTGCAGGATGTAGCTGAGCCGTGCGACAGGCGCAGGAGAAAGATGACAGACACAGTCATGCAGTTCCTTTACCTGTACTTGGTAAGTGCTATCCAGGACCCAGAGTACAGATGGAGGAGTTGGTCAGCCTGGAAGCCAATTTGGAATTCTCTCTCTGAAGATAGGTAGTGTGGCCTCCGTTCTAGCGCTTATCTGAGGTATTCGCAGTGCTGAGTTCAATGAAGTTTCCCCTGTTGACTCTCTTTTGGAACTTTCTCGTATGGCAGGCAGCCGTAGCCTTTTCCTTCTGGCTCCCACACGTCAATGCTGGGGCCTCCGAGCCTTAGTTGGGTACAGAGCATTTACAACTGCTACTTCCTCCGGATTCTGCTGCTGGACCGTCAGAGTCCTTACAAACTCGGAGACCGGAATCCGGACCATGCGCTCCAGCTAGGAGTGAGCCTTAACTCTGCTCATCCTCCAGCTCCCCTTCTCACATCCACACACTTCCCCTTCCCTGCACAGAATGCCCTAACTTACCTCCTCCAGACCACAGAGAGCAACTCCTCAGCAGTCAGGTTCAGAGGTCTCCCTGCTGGCCTGGAGTGGGAAATGTGTTGTGTGTTGGTTGAACTGCTAGAGAGATCCTGCGTTGCTCCCAAGCATGACATCACACTCCCTAGGAGGAAGGTAATGCCACTGTGGCGACCGTACTCCTGGGGACGCCACAAGTGCACTGATGCCCAGCCACTGCTAGATGATTCTGCTGGTACATTGACCCAGACCACTACATTCCCCTCACACTCTACACAGCCAGAATGTGACCCTGAGGAAACTCAGGTTCTCCTTCCCACATACTGTACCACCTTACAAGGTGGCAAAGAGGAAGGTGCAGATGAAAGTGCAGGTTCCTTGAGCAGGTGAGGGGCATACTTATGGGCGATGGCACTGGCACAGGACCCCTCATAGTATGCAAAAGTGTCTCTGCTGGTTGGGAGTGCCCACCCGCCGTCAGACACACTGCCGTACTATGAGGGGCCCTGTGCCAGTGCCGTCGCCAACGAGTGGGCCCCCCCTGCTTGCTCTGGATCACAGCACTTGCAACGTTGAAATACTTACCTCTCCCTGCTCCACCGCCATGACGTCTTCTAAGTTTCCTGACTGTGATATTCTGATCAGAGAGCGCAATGACATCATGTCTGTATGCCCTCTGCCTAAACAGCCAAGTGCAGTGAGATGGAAGATGGGGGCGATGAGGAGTCCAGACTAGTACAGGGATTCCCTAGCGAGGAGACTTATTTAATTGTTTTCAATGTTGGGACAGCAATTTTTAGGGAACACTATAATCTGGAGAATGATAAATGGGGCCCACCATACACTGGAGCATTCCAAAGGTGGACATCAGACACTGGAGAAGCATTTACAGGGCCCATTATACACTGGAGCATTAGAAATGGGGCCCATTATATATGGAGCATTATTTGGGCCCATAAGACAGTGGAGCTTCATCCATGGGGACCAACATATACTGTAGCATTATGTGGAGCTCATCATATACTGTTTCAAACATTATATGGGACCAATGATTCTGTATGGTGAAATATATGGGCCTCATTACTCTGTATAGCGCACTATGCGGTGCCCATAATACTGTATGGAGTAATATACTGTCCGTTTTTGGAGCTATTCGAGAATTTAAAATCGATATCAGTCATGAGATGTAAAAAGTGAAGTATTTTTCATTGTACTATACCGCTATTTCTCTACCGTATCGGAGCATCATGAGTTGTGGTATGTGTTAAAGGGGCGCTATTTGGCCCAGGGCACATGAAAACCTGGAGCCAGCCCTACCCCTCCACAACTTTAGCCAAATAACCCCTAGTTTTCAGTGCGTAACTATTATTATTAAGTAAATTAAGGTTGACAAGCTTCAGTAATAAAAATTAATGTTTTTGCCATTCAAATGGGCACTGTAGGTGTGTTTAATGTCCTCCACTCCCTGCCGACTTTGCTTCCCCATTGACTTGCATTGGGTTTCGTGTTTCAGTCGGCCTTCGACTTTTCATGATAATCGGACGATTTCGTTCGACCCGACATTTGAGAAAGTCGGGTTTCATGAAACCCGACTCGACCCGAAAAAAGGCAAAGACTAGAGTTGAGCGATACCGTCCGATACTTCAAAGTATCGGATCGGAATGGATCGGCCGATCTTAAAAAAAAGTATCGGTATCGCCGATTCCGATACCGGAAGTCCCATTCAAGTCTATGGGATTTCCGGTATCGGAATAAGAAAAATCCTGTTTTTCCCTTGTACAGCCTCTCTGGGGTCTGTACGGGCCTTTCGGGGGGCTGTGCCGGCCTGCCAGGGGGTCTGTGCAGGCTCCGGTGGTCTGTGCCGGCCTGCCGGGGGTCTGTGCAGGCTCCGGTGGGCTGTGCCGGCCTGCCGGGGGGCTGTGCCGGCCTGCCGGGGGGCTGTGCAGGCTCCGGGGGGCTGTGCCGGCCTGCCGGGGGGCTGTGCCGGCCTGCCGGGGGGCTGTGCAGGCTTCGGGGGTCTGTGCAGGCATCGTCCGATGGGACTACAAGTCCCATCGGGCGATGCCTGCTACCATGACAGTGATTGACACATTAGCCAATGATGGGACAGTAGTAGTCCCATCATCCGGCTAATGTTTTGAATGTAAAAAAAAAATAAAAAAAAATTACATGCTACATACATGCTACATACATACAACATGCATACTACATACATGCTACATTCATACTACATATATACTACATGCAACATACATACTACATATATACTACATGCATGCAACATGCATACTACATATATACTACATGCAACATACATACTACATATATACTACATGCTACATACATACTACATATATACTACATGCATGCAACATGCATACTACATATATACTACATGCTACATACATACTACATATATACTACATACATACTGCATGCTACATACATACTACATATATGCTACATACATACTACATACATACTACATGCTACATACATACTACATATATACTACATACATACTACATGCATGCTACATACATACTACATGCTACATACATACTACATATATACTACATGCATGCTACATACATACTACATGCTACATACATACTACATATATACTACATGCATGCTACATACATACTACATGCTACATACATACCACATACATACTACATACATACTACATGCATGCTACATACATACTACATACATACTACATGCTACATACATACCACATATATACTACATACATACTACATACAATACATTCATACAATACATACATAGACATACAGTACATATAACATAGAGTAACATACTTACCAATACTTGTCACATTGTTCCCCGAAGCCATTGTCTTTTACGGAATAAATATTAACATAACAAACCACAAAAATACTCACCCACGATCCGAAGCAGTCCACGAGTGTGTCCCACGATGATCTTGGGTAGAGAACTGCAGCATCAGCTGATGCTGCCGTTCTCTACGGGCTGCAGGAATCCAATGACGGAAGGTAGGTATCCTTCCGCACTGTATTCCTCCGCCACTTAAAAAAAAAAAGTCCCTAGTCTCACTTTATGCCATTGCTGCATGGGAATTTCCCACGCAGCAATGGCAAAAAGTGAGACTAGGGACTTTTTTTTTTTTAAGTGGCGGAGGAATACAGTGCGGAAGGATACCTACCTTCCGTCATTGGATTCCTGCAGCCCGTAGAGAATGGCAGCAACAGCTGATGCTGCAGTTCTCTACCCAAGATCGTCGTGGGACACACTCGTGGACTGCTTCGGATCGTGGGTGAGTATTTTTGTGGTTTGTTATGTTAATATTTATTCCGTAAAAGACAATGGCTTCGGGGAACAATGTGACAAGTATTGGTAAGTATGTTACTCTATGTTGTATGTACTGTATGTCTATGTATGTATTGTATGAATGTATTGTATGTAGTATGTATGTAGTATATATGTGGTATGTATGTAGCATGTAGTATGTATGTAGTATGTATGTAGCATGCATGTAGCATGCAGTATGTATGTAGCATGCATGTAGTATATATGTAGTATGTATGTAGCATGTAGTATGTATGTAGTATGTATGTGGTATGTATGTAGCATGTAGTATGTATGTAGCATGCATGTAGTATATATGTAGTATGTATGTAGCATGTAGTATGTATGTGGTATGTATGTAGCATGTAGTATGTATGTAGCATGCATGTAGTATATATGTAGTATGTATGTAGCATGTAGTATGTATGTAGCATGCATGTAGTATATATGTAGTATGTATGTATGTAGTATGTATGTAGTATATATGTAGCATGTAGTATGTATGTGTTATGTATGTAGTATGTATGTAGTATGTATGTGGTATATATGTGGTATGTATGTGGTATGTATGTAGTATGTATGTAGTATGTATGTGGTATGTATGTAGTATGTATGTAGCATGTAGTATGTATGTAGCATGCATGTAGTATGTATGTAGTATTTTTTTTTATTTTTTTATTTTTTTTTTAACATTTAACACATTAGCCGGATGATGGGACTACTACTGTCCCATCATTGGCTAATGTGTCAATCACTGTCATGGTAGCAGGCATCGCCAGATGGGACTTGTAGTCCCATCGGACGATGCTTGCACAGACCCCCGGACATCAGCACAGCCCCCCGGCAGGCCGGCACAGCCCCCCGGCAGGCCGGTACAGACCCCCACAGGGTGCACAGACCACCGGCAGGCCGGCACAGCCCCCCGGCAGGCCGGTACAGACCCCCACAGGGTGCACAGACCACCGGCAGGCCGGCACAGCCCCCCGGCAGGCCGGTACAGACCCCGGGCAGTCCACACAGCCCCCCGGCAGGCCGGCAGAGACCCCCGGAAGGCCCGAAATGACGGCGCATCATGATGCGCACACACCGCGCATCATGATGATGTCAGGCTGTCAATCAACTTTGAACTTCCGATTCCGATACCGACTTCCGACATTGAACAAATATCTGAAGTCGGTATCGGAATTCCGATACAGCAAGTATCGGCCGATACCCGATACTTGCGGTATCGGAATGCTCAACACTAGCAAAGACGCTCAACTCTATTTTGAACTCTATTTCCATCTGGGTGGTTCTGGAAGTATGTCTTGGGTCATTGTTCTGCTGGAAGACCTATGATTTCCTACAATGCAAACCCAGCTTTTTGACCTCGGGTATTACATTGCGACCAAAATCCTTTGGAAATCTTCACTTTTCAAGGCTTCCAGATCCACAGTCAGTAAAACAACCCCAAAATATATTTGAACCTCCACCATATTTGAATATAAAACCATTTTTCTTTAATTTGTAAACCTCATTCCATTTACACTAAACAGTAGAGTTATGTGCTTTGCCAAAAAACTCAATCTTGGTCTCATCTGTCTTCAAGACACCTGCTGGTCCTCTAACAACAGAAAGGACTGCCTGGTGGCACTCTACAAATAGTGATGGCTGCCTCATGGCCCTGCAAAAAAAAAAGACTTTCAATGTGTTTGATCATGTCTCACATACCACATGGCCAGATAAGGTATTAAAATGATAAAATTACATTAACTGTGGAATGTTTTCTTCACCATTAAAAGCAATGCAAATGTGCAAAAAGTCAGGAAAAACACTGCACATGAACTTAGACCAAGATGTGGAGGAACATTTTTTTTCTCTTATTTATTTTGACTTCTATACAATTTGTTATCCTGGAAAGAATGTTTCTTGACATTTTTTCCAGTAAAATCCTTTTTAAGTGTGGTCTTGTATGTTTTGTTGTCAGTCTGTAAAACTGGCTGTGACGACTCCTGGAGTGGACCCTCTGGATCATGGCACCAACCCTCCCAGGGCGAGCTGACCTAGTGAAGACCACCCACTATACAGGGAGTGTCAGGGACAAGACCAAGGGGGTAAGGTACCACGACTGCTGGCACCAGGTGTCCGGCTCACAGGAGACACGAGTGAGTGTGTCTGCAGGAACGTGCAAAGCATGGATACAGGGACACGCAGGGTACAGGACGGTACAGGATGAGTGTACGGAGGCACGTAAAGTACAGGACAATACAAGGCGTGTCCATGGGAGTGCGCTAGATACATGATAGTGCAAGGCGGGTACACGAAAGCACGTATGGCGTGCACAGACAAGTATACCCAGGTGCGAGCAAAGCAGGATGCTTTCAAAGGAGCACGTCAAAGTACAGAGTTAGACAGAGCGTGCGCAGAGAAGCACACCAGAGTGCAAGGCTAGACAGAAGGTGTGCCAGGAGGCACAGCAGAGTATAGAGCAGAGCATGTGCTGAGAGGCACGACTGAACACAGTGCAGGAGCAGAGCACTAGGCCAAGTACAGGAACAGAGCATGTGCCAGGAGGCACGACAGAGCACGAGGCAGAATATAGGAACAGAGCATGTGCCAGGAAGCACAACAGAGCATAGAGCAGAGCGTGTGCTGAGAGGCACGACTGAACACAGTGCAGGAACAGAGCACTAGACCGAGTATAGGAATAGTGCATGAGCCGGGAGAAACGACAGAGCACAAGGCAAAATATAGGAACAGAGCATGTGCCAGGAGGCACGACAGAGCACAAAGCATAGGACCCGAATACAGAGCACAGCCAGGCAAGAACAAAGCAGACCAAGCCAGGAAACACAACAATAATCAGGCACCTCCCATAGGAAAATGTAGCAGCCTGATATAGCACATGAGCGTTAGGACTTCCGGGTCAGGTCCTTCAATACCATAGAGAGGACATGACCGGAGGCAGAGCAGAGAAGAGCGCGTGTGCACACAAAGAACCTTGTGCAGACATTGCACTAAGTATGAAAAGCGCACGTGCGCACCCAATGGGACCCCCGGAGCGGCCGCGGCATCGGAAGAGGTGACGTCGGGCCCAAGGTCCCACCCCCAGGTGAGAGCGACGTGACAGGCGGCGTGACACTGGCATAATACTCTGACAAGATTGTTCTCAGCACCAACCTGGAATTCAAAGATGCTTACAGGTGTCTGCCCAATGCTGTTCCCATGCCATTTTATCACTGTTTACATAATTTTGAGCAATTTTTAGACCCCCCTCCAGAACTCCGGGAGGTGGCGGGCACTAGAAAAATGCTTGAGTGTCCCATTGACTTCCGAGCACCCTAACATTATGATTTGCTTGACTCGAGTAATGAGTACCTGATCATTTTAGTGCTCGCTCACCACTAATTATTAGAGATGTATGAGTACACTCATTGCTAGGGTTTTTTCGACCATGCTCGGGTGACCTCCGAGTATTTTGGTGTGCTCGTAGATTTAGTTTCTGTCAACAGCTGCATGATTTGCGGCTACTGGACAGGCTGAAGACATGTGAGGAATGCCTGTTTGTTAGGGAATTCTCACATGTATTCAGGCTGTCCAACAGCTGCAAATCATTCAGCTGAGGCGAAGAAAACTAAATCTCCGAGCACGCCAAAATACTCGGAGGACAAATGAGCATGCTCGGGAAAACCCAAGCAATGAGTATACTTGCTCATCACTTCTAATATTATGATGATTGCAATATATTAAGAGAATAAACATTTTTGATGGGAGTACTTCTTTAAGTACTTAAGCAAAAAGTTTTGGATTTATAAACTTGAAATCTTTGATATTTTTCAACAATTTTGGTTCTCAAGTTCTAACACAGTTCTCTTCTATTTCTGTACTCCATGCTTAATGTGGCACATACAGACACACAATGCAAAGATTGAGTCAACTTCTTCCCTTTAGATCTGGATTCAGGCATGATTTTCATATTGCACATACCGCACTTTTTTTTTCTCTAAATAAAGATGTTTACCCACAATTTTGGAAAGGTGCCAACAATTTTGTATTGCCCATTTGTTGTTTTTGTGTGAAATTATGTCCAATTTCTTTTTTTACCTCTGCTTATTTTGTATGTTCCAATACATACAACAGAAAAAAACATGTGCATACCAAAACATGTGTAACTGCAATAATTTTCTGGGAGAAATACTTTATCTTCTGTAACAGTTTCTGCCAACACTTTCGGTCACGACTGTAATCTAATGATGTGTAATAGTGTTGTTTTGATAATTCCAAATATATATGTCTGAGATTAATTTTTTAAATACATGCAAGTTTTACATACACTTGAATATTGATTAAAATTAGCATGCCTGTTGAACTTCTATGTGACGGTATTTCTAAGGGTACGCTCACACTGTACACTCACAATGATGCATTATCGGATAGCACGCGGACCAATGTTATACCATGGGTCAATGCAGATCTGAAAATATTTTCTCATTCTGATTTGGAATGAACAAGCAATCGAAGCATGCTGTGAGTGGCTCTGATATTTGGATTACCGGCACCCACACAAGTCTACGGGTGCGTGTAAAACATTGGACTTTACTCCAATGTTATCCGAGTGCAATCCGATGTACGCTTACAGAGACAATGGAGAAACTGTGGAAATTAAGTCATGTGATAGAATCTAATCAAACTCAGAGTTTGAGCCCAGTGTCATTAGCCTATTCTGCCTGATTATCATAGCATAATTCTTAATACAATATTTCAATATTTTTAGCCATTCAACATAAATGTTTTCCAGAAATCAATTTATAGTTTACGTTAAAGCTTTTCAGTATTCTCTGTTTCATAAATTGGACATTGATTTTTGTAAATAAGTCATATAGATTTGTTGTATATTAATTTTACTTGACATAAGAATATTATTATAATCTAGTTTAACCTTTACCAACATCCTCATTCATTTTTATTTTAAAAATTTCCCTTCTTCTTAGCATTGGTAATTTGTACATGTTTTAAACATATAATTCACCTAAACATCTAGATAAAAGATCTCCCAATGGCAGGTTTGCCTTTTATGCAGTCACCTCGGGGGCAGATAATTCTACGATAGTAACAGTTTATAAAGTCCTAATCCTAAAGTGTACAATGATATATACAGATAAATTAGAGCTTATTCCAGAACCATAACACATTACACATTGATTTAAAAACTGAGGTATAAGTAGATAACAGTAGTAAATTTTCACATACAGTATACAGAGTGAAGTCCGATAGCCGAAAGACAGACCACTTCCACTTTCCAACATTTGACACTTATCGACAGACTGCAAGGAACATATGCAAATTATAGAAAAAAAAAATTCTGCCCATTAGCAAGTCACATAAAACTCTAATGCTGGAAATATACAGTAGATTGCATTAAGGAGTCACTAAAAATATTAGAACAATTTCTACTAAAGGAGATGCGCAACCTATTGGAAGTCGCCACTCTTGAATGCTATTTAGCATATAACAGTATACCAAAGGTATTGTCAGCTTATAAATCATTTTCTGAGGAAACTGGTAAAAACAAAACTTTGAATGAATGGAACATTACGCTCAAAAATTTGTCTAGACAAGCTGTTTCCTTTCAAAAAAGGAAATCACAATTAATGCATAGTAAGAATAAAATAGCTCAGTAAAGCAAAACCATATAAAAACCATCCCGAGATCATGACCTTATCCAAAAGTATAAGAACTAGAAATAAAAATAAAGAAAAAGAGATTGTCCAAAAGAAACTGTGGAAATTTGGTCAGGATGCAATACCAGAATGCTGTTTTAATCACAATCAGGATATTAATCAGCAGACAGAGTCTTTGAAAATATAGATGAAATTGAAGGCAGTCCTTCCATGACTGTCATGTCAGAAGAAATATTCTCTATAAATCTAACATCAAATGTTGAAAACTCAAAATTCCAGGTGCCATTGATACAGGAATATAGAGAACATGTATTATCAATGACCTGTATTCTGACAACCTCAGAAAATCTAAATACACCATTAAGCTCATCTATTCTTGCACCATCCCTACATATTCCAACCCAGAACAGATTTGAAATTTTGCATGAAGTGGATGAATCTCCATCCATCACCCCTAGTATTACTGATACTCAAGCAATCGATATGCATATTAAAACCTTAGCCTCTCCTAGTAATTACAACTACACACAAGCATGTAAAAATGTTAACCCAGGCTTTTTTCAGATAAGATCCAAAAAAACTCTAAAGGAGCTGTATAGGAGGGAAATTATCCAAAAAGAAAAAAAAAATCATCTAATAAAATAAATAGTGAAGGTCAGACTATCTGTAATCTTAACTAATATACCTTACACCACAATGAAAAATTCCTGGTCAATAAGGAACTAAAATATACTCCAGGGGCTAACAAATTTCAGACCCTTATAGGCATAAAACAATTCATGAGGAACTTTGCCATTAAGAAACACTTTATCAAAAAAGATCTTGCTAAAATAGGCCAAAATACACATACTCAAACAAGTAATTATAATGTACAAACCCATAACTATAAGCATACTACTTTGAAAAATAAATCAAACTTTCACTCACTCCATGAATGCTCAGACTCTTTTGATACTTTTCAGAATTATGTAACTGATGATATTAGACAGGTTATCAAGAAAATATGCACCAATTTTAAATATACAATGGGGGAAAAAGATGAGAGTGGCCTATAATTGACATCATAGGTAGACCACAACTATGACAGTCAAAATGAAAAAAGCAAATCCAGAAAATCACCTCATCTGATTTGGCAACATTTATTTTGCAAATTATGGTGTAAAATAAGTATTTGGTCACCTAAAACATGCAAGATTTCTGGCTATCACAGACCTGTAACTTCTTTTTTAAGAGGGTCCTCTGTCCTCCACTCATTACCTGTAGTAATGGCACCTGTTTGAACTTGTTATCAGTATAAAAGACACCTGTCCACAACCTCAAACAGTAACACTCCAAACTCCACTATGGTGAAGACCAAAGAGCTGTCGAAGAACACCAGAAACAAAATTGTAGCCCGGCACCAGGCTGGGAAGACAGAATTTGCAATGGGAAAACAGCTTGGTGTGATGAAATCAACTGTGGAAGCAATAATAAGAAAATGGAAGACATATAAGACCACTGATAATTTCCCTCCATCTGGAGTTTCATGCAAGATCTCACCCCATTGGGTCAAAATGATCACAAGAATGGTGAGAAAAAATCCCAGAACCACACGGGGGACCTACTGAATGACCTGCATAGAGTTGGGACCACTGTTACAAAGGCTACCATCAGTAACACACTACCCCACCAGGGACTCAGATCCTGCAGTGCCAGAAGTGTCCCCCTGCTTAAGCCAGTACATGTCCGGGCCCATCTGAAGTTTGCTAGAGAGCATTTGGATAATCCAGAAGAGTATTGGGAGAATGTCATTTGGTCTGATGAAACCAAAGTAGAACTGATTGGTTTAAACAAAATTTGTCATGTTTGGAGGAGACAGAATGCTGAGTTGCATCCAAAGCACACCATATCTACTGCGAAGCATGGGGGTGGCAACATCATGCTTTGGGGCTGTTTTTGTGCAAAAGGGACCAGGACGACTGATCTGTGTACATGAAAGAATGAATGGGGCCATGTATTGTGAGATTTTGAGTGCAAACCTCCTTCCATCAGCAAGGTCATTGAAGATAAAATGTGGATGGGTCTTTCAGCATGATAATGGTCCCAAGCACAACGCCAGGGCAATGAAGAAGTTGCTTCGCAAGAAGCATATGAAGGTTCTGGAGTGGCCTAGCCAGTCACCAGATCTCAAACCCATAAAAAACCTTTGGAGGGATTTGAAAGTCCTTGTTGCCCAGCAACAGGCCCAAAACATCACTGCTCTAGAGGAGATCTGCATGGAGGAATGTGCCAACATACCATCAACAGTGTGTGCCAACCTTGTGAAGACTTACACAAAACGTTTGACCTCTATCATTGCCAACAAAGGATATATAACAAAATATTGAGATGAACTTTTGTTAATGACCAAATACTTATTTTCCACCATAATTTACAAAATAAATGTTGCCAACTCAGACAAGGTGATTTTCTGAATTTGTTTTCTCATTTTGACACTCATAGTAGTGATCTACCTATGATGTCAATTACAGGCCTCTCTCATCGTTTTAAGTGGGAGAACTTGCATAATAGGTGGATTAGTAAATACTTTTTTTCCCACTGTAACTTAGCGTTCCAAGAATTTATAGCAATTAGGTAATTGCAAGAAAATCAAAAGATTGTAGTTTGTCATGCTGACAAGGGGGTTGGGATGGTGGTGTTGGATCAGGGACAGTATCACAATGAATCAATTTGATTATTAAGCGACACTAGAACATAGAATCTAATGAAAATGACTACATGTTTCCTTAAAACAAAGATGAAGGACCTAATTGCCAAAGGACTAAATAAGGAAATCTATATAAATTAAAATGTAAATGTCTGTTTGTTCAAAATCTTAAATCTCCGAAAATTCTTCACCGATTGCATTTGAATACGAACATATTTTTCTATACATGTGATATAGATGACACACCTTTGACAGGTAAAAACAAGCTTTTTTGAACAGTGCATTTAAACTCCCATGTGCAACATTTGCAAAGCATCCGGCATGGCAAAAGTATTGCAGAAATGCTAATTTACTGTTTGGGATGAATGCACAATGGGGCACAAAAAATTTGCTTGAGGCTCTTGATCAATCATTGCAAGATTTGCACAGAAACATCAGACCATTCTGGAACACATAAATATTGCTTGCAGGAGATTTCAGACAAACATTACCTGTAAGGGTATGTCTCCACTTTCAAGATTGGCAGTAGTTTGAACGCAGCAGATACATGCCCCGCCCAAAGCACTGACAGCTTTTGAACAAGCGGTGATTCCGCATGTATTCATTGAACACATGCGGAATCACCGCTTCCTATACATAGAACAGTGCTATTTATCTTGCAGAGACTGTGCGTCTCTGCAAGATAAATAGACATGCTGCGGAGCCGCACATAAAATCCCATCCACTATGCTGCAGCATCTGGATTCTGCAGATTGGACGCTACGGCTGTACGCAGCATCCAATCTGCAGCAAATATGCCATGTGGAAACATACCCTTCATTGATCCACACCAGCGGACAAAATAAATGCTTGCCTGAAATACTCTAATTTGTGGCGACACGTAGAGACGTTAAATTTAACTACAAATATGCGTGTCCAACTGCAAAATGATTAGGTGAGATATTCTCACATCAGTTGCTGGAAATTGGGAATGGAAAGGTGCCGGTTAATCTGACCTAAGGACGAATTTCATTGCCTCATAACTTCTGCAATTTAGTGGCATCAAAAGAAGAATTGATTGAAAGAGTATTTCCCAATATTTAAACCAATTATAAGAATTACGAGTGGCTGAGTGAGCAAGTCCGTCGACACAGATGAGGAAGCAGATGAAGCGGTTAATTATCCAACAGAATTTTTAAATTCACTTCATCTGCCAGGGATGCCACCGCACGTACTGCAATTGAAAATCGGCGTGCCAATTATCATGTTGATACTGTATGTCATGCATTGAGAGCCAAGGGGGCTGAATAGTGAAGTGGAGCTGTTCCCCTTTCAGTAACCAATAGCACATATATGAACTAACAGTCATGACTATGCATGTATATCTAACGAATTGCTCACCGTCATGGACCATTCCTGATGAAGGAAACCACAGTTTTACTTAACGCATTGGATGAAATCTGGTCCATAAACAATCCATACTGATTCTGACAGTGTGACATTACGAACACTTTCTCTCTTCTTGGAGCTTATCAGATGTTTTCTCTGGGAGGATATGTTATGAATGAGTGATAATTACACTGATAGTTCTACAGTTGATGTTGGCAAAGGAAGCTCAACAGTGCCAGTGTAAGCAGTTTGTGGGATGAAGTGACAGACAGAAGGCAGAGCAAGGGTTAACAAATTTAACAGTTTTAATTTAACATGGTGTTAACGCCTCACAGGGAGATAAAGGGTTAAATGTGGGTAAAAACAGTACAATGGCAAGAAATTAGCAAAGTTAATGAGCATTAAGCAAGATAACGGCAGATCTTTAAATCACTTATCCTGTCAGAGGCTTCCCAGTCCACAACTGAAGCTTTGAAGGCAGTTGCGCCAACAATGGCTGGTGTGGAGTTGTTCCAGTGAGGTCCTGAAAACAATGGTCCGTCTTCTGGCGGCAGTGGTCGGTCTCTGGCACCTTCCGCTGAGCCCCTCATCCATAAGTTGGTGCGGCCAAAGCAAACAGGGTCGCAGCACTGACAGAGTCCAACGTGGACTGGCAAGTGTCAACTGGCAAGGTAGGCCGCAAATGTCTGTCCAGTACTCTGCTTTCACTATGCAGCACGTGCGCTGTACTCAAAGTCACGGAGCGCACATGTCTCTGAGCAGCTGCCATCACCTGAATGGCTGCTCTGCACAGTTTTTGCTGCTCTGTGCGTCCACTGATACCAGTAAATCTCTCACGCAGTAAGTCTCTCACACAGCTGTCCCAGATCTGTGCTCTGCGGCTGGGAGCTTTTCCCAACCAACTCTCACTCGGAGTACTCTGACCAACATGGGTGGAGCTGCACGTATATCAGTCTTGGGGAACACACCTCAGGATCCTGCACCCGGCCCTACTCCTCTGCGTGATCACCTGACTTGGCACAGCTGGGTACACACATTGTCTCACTGGAGCACCTGCTGAAGTTCTGCTGAAGCACGGCTCCGTGTTGCCTCTCTCGTTGAGGAGAGTGCCGCACTTCTGCCTGTTAGGAACGGCGGAACACACTAAATAAAATAAATAATAAAGTGCATTCTCCGCTCGGGGTCCACCGTGCAGAAGGTGTTATAACTGCTGCTGAGTAATGGCAGACATGCTATATGGAGGTATAATGCGCATGGAGTTAAATATCACCCAGGTGCGCAGAGCAATCACTGTTTAATCACAGAGATGCCAGTTGGGGTAAACACAAAAAGGCTGAGCCTGTTAGCATCACAGGTCTCAGATATATGCACACACGGTATCAGGTCACAGGTGCAGGACCAAAGGCAGAAGGAACTGCGTCTGTCTAGACCTACCGTGTGTGCGGTGTCGCTACTGCGGGCGCCAAGAGAGCTGCAACTGCAGCGCGGCATAGGACACTGCCGCGTGACGATAGTGCCGTGAGGAGTAGCACAATCAGACGCTAGTGTAGAGGCGCGGTGTGCACAGTGGCCTAAGGCTTGCCACTGACTGCTGAACTAATTCCCTATCCACATGCCGAATATCAGAGGGAAGGGTTTTCAAATGAGTCAGTCACCAGAATCATACATCCATCACCATTCACACATCTAGCAAGTAATGTCTATACTAGCGCATGGCTGAACGGCCATGCGGTCCTTTTATAGCCGTGCGCTGCCGGGACCTTCCAGATCTCTGAGATGGACCAATCAGATCAGGGGAAGGACCTGAGCATGTGACTCCCGAGCTCCAATGGGACATCGTCCCATGAGCATGCTCAGTGGAGCGGCAGCAGGACTTAGCCTCAGGAATGACTTGCTGCAAAGCAGTATGTGAGGCTCTGGACTCCTGTTGTGAGGCTCTGGACTCCTGTTGTGTAGCTACAGGAATCCGATGCCTAACATCTGCCTATGCTCTCACTGCCGGAGGGAACTGACTCTTTCTTTGTGCACTTTCTCCTCACTGTCTGGCTTAGCTACATCACCTCTTCCTAGGTCATAGGGCCTGTGTTGTCCCCTATTCTTTTCCCCAGGCATCATGGATGCAGCCTCAGCAGTTCCAAACCCAAAATGATGAAGACTCCTGCAGCCTGGTCTTCCTCCGTACACCAGAATGCTCTGGTTATAGTTGTGGTGGTAGTGAGTCCTATGTCTGATCCTCTTGGGTGTTTACATTTTCTTTTTCATGCTATGAGCTGACCTATGTGCTGTTGGTTACTTCACTGCTATATCAGTTAGTAGATTTCACTTCTTATCAGGAAATGAATGCATGCACTCAGCCTGGAAGATACCCAATTAGTAAAATAATTGAATACATAAAATTAATTCACAGGAAATCAATATTTCAAAATTATCAGGCCCCAGCATCATTTTACACATACTGAAGAACCACAAAGTGAACTAATAATGTCAAACAGGCCAGGTAGGCGTCCCAGTATTGCCCTGGAGCTATCACATCACATGTTCTAGCACAGCAAATCAGGAGGTACTATCACAGCCACTATAAAAGATGGGGGCTGGCCAATGAGCACCATTTATGCAGTGTAAGGATTGGAGGTCAGAGCGCATAGCTCATTTCACATAGCAACAGAAAAGAAGCAAAATTGGACTGTGTTGTATTTCTGTACTAGTGAAATACATAGAAAATGGAAGTATATATATACAGTATATATATATATATATATATATATATATATATACACTGCTCAAAAAATAAAGGGAACACTTAAACAACAGAATATAACTCCGAGTAAATCAAACTTCTGTGAAATCAAACTGTCCACATAGGAAGCAACATTGATTAACAATCAATTTCACATGCTGTTGTGCAAATGGAATAGACAGCAAATGGAAATTATTGGCAATTATCAAGACACCCTCAATAAAGGAGTGGTTTTGCAGGTGGGGACCACAGACCACATCTCAGTACCAATGCTTTCTGGCTGATGTTTTGGTCACTTTTGAATGTTTGTTGTGCTTTCACACTCGTGGTAAGATGAGACGGACTCTACAACCCTCACAAGTGGCTTAGGTTGTGCAACTCATCCAGCATGGCACATCAATGTGACCTGTGACAAGAAGGTTTGTTGTGTCTGTCAGCGTAGTGTCCAAAGGCTGGAGGAGCTACCAGGAGATAGGCCAGTACACCAGGAGATGTGAAGGGGGCCGTAGGAGGGCAACAACCCAGCAGCAGGACCGCTACCTCCACCTTTGTGCAAAGAGTAACAGGAGGAACATTGCCAGAGCACTGCAAAATGACCTCCAGCAGGCCACAAATGTGTATGTGTCTGCACAAATGGTTAGAAACCGACTCCATGAGGATGGTCTGAGGGCCCAATGTCCACAGAGGTGAGTTGTGCTCACAGCCCAACACTGTACACGACGCTTGGCATTTGCCACAGAACACCATGATTGGCAAATTCTCCACTGGCACCCTGTGCTCTTTACAGATGAAACCAGGTTCACACTGAGCACATGTGACAGACATGACTGAGTCTGGAGACACCATGGAGAGCGATCTGCTGCCTGCAACATCCTTCAGCATGATCGGTTTGTAAATGGGTCAGTAATGGTGTGGGGTGGCATTTCTCTGGAGGGCCGCACAGCCCTCCATGTGCTCGCCAGAGGTAGCCTGACTGCCATTAGGTACCGAGATGAGATCCTCACACCCCTTGTGAGACCAAATGCTGGTGCGGTTGGCCCTGGGTTCCTCCTAATGCAGGACAATGTCAGACCTCATGTGGCTGGAGTGTGTCAGCAGTTCCCGCAAGATGAAGGCATTGAAGCTATGGACTGGCCCGCCCGTTCCCCAGACCTGAATCCAATTGAGCACATCTGGGACATCATGTCTCGCTCCATACACCACTGTCACATTGCACCACAGACTGTCCTGGAGTTGGTGGATGCTTTAGTCCAGGTCTGGGAGGAGAGAGCGTTGTAGAGTAGGGAAGTCATACAGGCACGTGGAGGCCACACACAATACTGATCATCTTTTCCTTGTCATGAGGCATTTCCACTGAAGTTGGATCAGTCTGTAATTTGATTTTCCACTTTGATTTTGAGTATCATTCCAAATCCAGACCTCCATGGGATATTCATTTTGATTTACATTGATAATTGTTATGTTTTATTGTTCTGAACACACTCCACTATGCAATGAATAAAAATTTACAGCAGGAATATTTCATACAGAGATATCCAGGATGTGGTATTTTAGTGTTCCTTTTAATTTTTTGAGCAGTATATATATATATATATACTGCTCAAAAAATATATATGGCTATGGCAAAATTAGGTCACAGTGCATGGTACTTCCATACTGTTTTGCAATTGCAGGGTAGGAAAATTTTAAAATAATGTGGTTATTTATATCTTCTATATAACTCACAAATCATTTTTGCTGCAGCAAATTAAAGGTAAATACAGTTCTAGGATGTATTATGAGAAGCATAGAGACTAGATTACATGAAGTAATCATCCCTCTCTACTCCTGCTTGGTAAGGTTTCATTTGGAATACTGGAAGATACAGCTAAGATATTAGAAAAAACTTTTTGAAAGTGAGGGTGATCAGTGAGTAGAACAGGCTGTCTTGAGAGGTGGTGACTGGTGAGTTCTCCTTCAATGGAAGCCTTCAAACAGAGGCTGCACAGACATCTGTTTGAGATGGTTTAATGAATATTGCATTGAGCAGGAGGTTGACATGATGACTCTGGAGGTCCCTTCCAACTCTAACATTCTATGATTCTATGATCTCAGAACTCCAGAAATTTCAAATCAACAATACCTGATTAATTATGCACAGTGTTAAAAAATCCCCTTTTTGTTGCTTACTTCTGGGATGCCTTTCTTGTCCCATTCTTCTTCATTTAGTGCCTTTTTTTAAAACCTTTAGAATAAAGGACACATTTTAATTTTTATAATGCATGTTTTAAGAGTCCAATTTATCAACAGCATACCCCATGACCCTATGCATTCATTCACTGTTGTGAACATTCATGCACATACTTTTCACTAGTGTTTTACCTTGCGTTGCATTTTTGCTCAATGTTATAAATAACGGGGAAAAATAAATAATAACTGATTTCATGTTTTGCAACAGTCACATCATGATTCATGAACATTCTGCTGACTTTTGCAGTAAATTACTTTCCATGCGTGTACCTAACATAGTATTTTAGGAATATGTACATTTCTTTTTTGCATGGAGAAGATAAATGAAAAAAAGAAACAAAAAAAGGTTAAGGTTTTATAATTGTTTTAGCAGTCGAATTTAACAGCTGCATTACAATCGTGTTCCTGGCTGTTTCTGCAGATTACATTCCAGTCATGCTCTTTCCTATTAACATGTATTTTAGGGTTATGTTGAATGTTTCATTTTTTAACTTAAAAAAAAAATAAATAGAGTTTAAATTAAAAAAGTTAAAGTTTTGAAATTGTTTAAGTAATCATATTTAACAACTGCACATGAATCAACAATACTGCTAGCTGTTGCTGCAAACTATTTACTGTGAATATACCTAAGGCCTTTTTCACATTTCCGTTTTTTGACGTCAGTGTAAATCCGCCAGAATGTGAAAAAACGGATCCGTTTCCTGTTGTGGCACAAACGGAGGCCATTGGATCCGTTTTTTTTTACGGATCTGCATTATCAGCTAGTGGTGGAAATTTAAAGGAATACGAGCCTGGAAAAAGGAGAGAGAGAGATTTTTCTGCCGCCAGAACTGAATTTGGAGTTAAATTTCTGGCAAGGAAATTCTTCCGGGCATGCTCAGTGTGAAAAAGCGGATCCGTTGCCAGATTCGGTCAAAAAACGGTTGGCAATGGATCCGCCGCCCATAGGCGACCATTATAATGAATGGCGGATAGCGGCGGATCCGTTGCTATCCGCTATTTTGACACAGGCAAAAAAACATTTCATTGTCCGTCCACTCAAGTCAGCGGATGCCAAAATTTTGGCAGATCCGTCAAAAAACGGATCCAACTGATGACCATCCGTCAAAATCCGCCGTTTTTAAAACGGATTTTGACAGATGGCAACAAATGGAAATGTGAAACAGGCCTAACAAACAACACAGCATTCTGGCTTAGGTTTTTATTGGTCAGGGTGATAATGGTGTTTTAAATCCAAAAATAGAAAAATTTGAAAACAATTAACATGCCTTACTTTTTTTTCAATCTCTTTGACCATTCCAATTTGGCAAACAATTTTGACAATTTGCTGGATTTTGAATTTGTTAGCTCCTGGCATCTGTTGCTGTTACGTGTTCCATTTTGGGCAAAGGTAATTACCTTGCTTTATGACACATGCACCCATTGATTATTTAGTGAGTTGTTTTTTTCATTTCAGTATTTATAAGCCAAAACCAGAAATGAGACAATCACAGGAAAAATACCAAAGAATTTTTTGTTTTAGCTTACAAATAATGAAGTAAAAAACTCACTAAATACTCTACAAATGCACTTGGCTGTAACTTTAAATACAAATCACCCAGGTATGCAAATTTTGAGTTAATATTTTTTTTTTAAAATCCAATAACTGATTCTTATGTTTTCCTTTGCCCTGATTTACAAAAAATACTTCTTCAGCCATCACATATGGATTTTGCACAAAATGCATGTGAAATTACATACAAGTGAGATGAACAAGAAAAATCTTTATTTTAGCCAAAAAAATTACACAATATCTATATATATAAAATTGAATCTGTGTGTGTATCACCAACTAATCACGAAGCATCTTTCATTTCACCAGAGCTGTTTAAAAGAAGCTGAGCTGTGATTGGTTGCTATGAGCAACAGTTTTCTCACTCCACGACAACACCTCAGCAGACAGTGACCGGTGGGAGAAATCTAGCATCCCCAGGAACATAAGCTCCCAGCCATTGTCTGCCCCTCAGAAAGGAGCAGAGAGCACATGACAGAAATGAATCCCCCCCTCCCATGCCCATATACACATCACACATCCTCCATCCCATAGGCACATCTTTCCTCTTAAAGGGATCTCTGGTATGGAAGTTAGAGCAAATCCATCCAGCGCTTTGGTTTGACCCCAGGCCTCTCTTAAAGGGATCCACAGTATGGAAGATAGGACCGTTCCACTCAGCGTTGTGGTTCTGACCCAAGGGATCTTAATGATCTTAAAGGGATCATTGGTATGGAAGTCAGTGCAATTCCACTAAGCACTCTGGTTCTGACCCCAGTTCTCTCTTAAATGGATCCCCAGTATGGAAGTTAAGACCATTCCACTCAGCTCTGTGGTTCTGACCCCAGGGTCTCTTAAAGGGATCATTGGTATGGAAGTTAGGGCAATTCCACTAAGCACTCTGGTAATGACCTCAGGCCTCTCTTAAAGGGATCTCTGGTAAGGAAGTTAGGGCAAATCCCTCAACGCTCTGATTCTGACCCCAGGTCTCTCTTAAAGTGCTCATTGGTAGGAAATCAGGGCAAATCCATCCAGCGCTTTGGTTTTGATGCCAGGCCTCTCTTAAAGGGATCCTCGCTATGGACGTTAGGGCAATTCCCCTCAGCATTCTGGTTCTGACCCCAGGCTCTCTTAAAAAGATCCCTGGTATGGAAGTCAAGGCAATTTCCTTCAAATGCTCTGGTACTGACCCCCAGGCCTCTATTAAAGGGATTATTGGTATGGAAGTCAGGGCAAATCCATCCAGCGCTTTGATTTTGACCCCAGGCCTCTCTTAAAGGGATCCCCGGTATGGAAGTGAGGGCAAATTCACTCTGTGCTCTTTTTCTGACCCCAGGCCCTTCTTAAAGGGATCACCAGTATGGAAGTGTGGGCAAATCTACTCTGCACTTTGGTACTGACCCCAGGCCTTTCTTAAAGGGATCTCCAGTATGGAAGTTAGAGTAAATCCCTCAGTGCTGTGATTCTCTCCCCAGGCTTCTATTAAAGGGATCATTCGTATGGAAGTCAGGGCAAATCCACTCAGCGCTCTGGTTATGACCCCAGGCTGACGGAATGATGTGGAATATTAGAGGTAGTAGTCTGGTGGCTCTGGCTGATGGGATGATGTGGGATATTAGTGGTAGTTGTTCGGTGGCTTTGGCTGACGGGATGATGTGGGATAGTAGGGGTCGTAGTCCCGTGGCTTTGACTTGATGATGTGGGATATTAGTAGTCCGGTGGTTCTGGCTGACAGGACGATGTGGGATGTTAGGGGTAGTGGTCCGGTTGCTCTGGCTGACGGGATTATATGGGATACTAAAGTGAATGTGGCTATGTGGAATGGGTGGGGCTAAACTCTCAGCTTTATATATATACTAGCTGAAGAGCCCAGCGCTGCCCGGGCATAGTAACTAACTGTGATTAGTTATAGCAAATTATAATTATCCTCCATCCCATAGTCCCTTGCCTATATACCCATCATACATATCCACGATCCCATAGGCCCATGCCCATATACCCATCATACATATCCTCCATCCCATAGTCGAGTGCCCATATACCCATGACACATCCTCCATCCCATAGTCCCATGCCCATATACCCATCATACATATTCGCCATCCCATAGTCGAGTGCCCATATGCCCATCACACATCCTTCTTCTCATAGTCCCATGCCCATATACCCATCATACATATCCTCCATCCCATAGTCCCGTGCCCATATACCCATCACACATCCTCCATCCCATAGTCAACCATTATGACATCACAATGAGCATCAGGACTTGCAACCTATGATGACATCAGTGTCGCCATGGCAACTATTATAACATCATAATGAGGGGCGGGGCTTGATAAACACACTTTTTCCCCATTATGTAGATAGGGGCAAAATTGTTTGGTGAATTGGAACGCGCAGGGTTAAAATTTCACCTCACCACATAGCCCAGGACACTCTTGGGGTCCAGACGTGTGACTGTGCCAAATTTTGTGGCTGTAGCTGCGACGGTGCGGATGCCCATCCCGGACATACACACATACATACATACACACATACATACATACATACACACACTTGAGCTTTATATATTAGATAGATATAATCATTATAATTTGTTATAACTAACCATAGTTAGTTACTATGCCCAGGCAGTGTCAGGCTCTTCAACTAGTTATACATAAAAATGTATTGAACATTCTATTAGGCGTCAGGATCCTGACTCTGCAGAGGACGGATCCCAAGCCTTGTCTTCTCCAGTAGTCTCCCTTTCGACCGCAGTAGAGGTTGCTCAGCAAAGATATTGGTCTCAGTGTCTTGCTCAGACTCAGGCTGTGCGTGTTGTTAGCGCTGCCTCTCCAGGGTCAGCTATGGTAACTAACATTAGACAGCGGCGAGCAGTCACTCCTGAGACTAAGTCCAGTATTTGCTCTACTGAGCATGATCGTGAGGTGGCCATCTCTCATTGGTGGTTGGCTGTCAGCTGCTGTGGTCCCGCACCAGATCAGGATAGGCCCACGAGCAAGGTTTTGTCAGACTGTACTTAATCGAAGAGCATGTAAAAGGTCCTTTGGTGCGCACATTGGTGCGCTAAGATCATATGTGTTTGGTGTTTTGGTGGATATGTTACCACCCTGTGTACATGTGTGCCCCTACTAACACAGTGAGTGTGTGTCTAGACAGGCAGTGTAGGGTGGGAACCCTGCTTGACTTAGCATCTGCACCAGGTATCCTAAGTCATATGTGTCTTCAGCACAAACCGTGTAGCAGAGCAAGTTCAACCACCAGTTTAGATTCCCTGGGGGGATAGCCATAGGGACCTTATCTAGCGCCATTACCTCTATGCTCCTGTGACGTCTAACAGAGCATAGCTTAGAGTGCATTCAGTTGTTGTACTGCTCTGTGGATGTCACAGGGCAGTTATGGGAAAAAAGGGGACGAGGAACCTGGGCCCCTCAGGCTAAGGGGGTGCTCTGACTTTCCTTAACTTGGGTGTACACTTGATGGTAGTGAGGCCCAAGTCCCTGACCTGTTCCTATCTCCTGATTAGCCCTGAGCTAAACCCCCAACCCTCTCCCCAGGAGGTGAGACAGGGAAAACAGTAAACTGCACCACAAACTGATATTAAGCCCCGATGGCTTGAAAGGAAAAAAGGTTATATATGAGGAACCAGATGTGACATCAATCCAAAATGGTTTGTGACAGTGGAGCAACAGAGTCAGGTACTTTGCACTCAATTCACATTGAGTTATGTTTAACTCGGCGTGCTTACGGTGCTTGCTCGCAGCTCAGCTCCACCTTTGTTCACATTAGCTGCAGTTTTACATCTTTGCATGGTGGACCCCAGGTGGTGAACCCACCTTATTATCATATTTTATTTGGTGCGTTCCGCCAACCCTAGCACATTCATTCTGCAACTTCATCGGAAATTAATCCATGTGCTTTTTCTTTTTCTCTTCAAAGCTTCTCTTGATACCTTTTATTGTATAGCAGGCCTGCGGATCTTCTCTTTGAATCATCCAGCAGTAGTCCTCCATCATGTTCACATTCCATCTACCTTGGTATCGTCGTTCCATATACTTGATACCCTGATGAAATCTTTCTCCTTGCTCTTTGTCAATAGCACCAAGGTTTTCAGGAAAGTAGTCCAAATGGGAATGTAAAAAATGTAATTTCACAGTCGTCAGACAACCCAATGCATCAGCATGTTCTCCAAGATGGATATAAATTTGGGATGTTTATTGTTACCTGGAAATTTCTTCACAACTTCTTTAAAAGAATCCCAAGCCTTTTTCTCAACAGCTTTAATTTATGTTTCAAGCAGGTAGCCATTCATAAAAAAAATGCCTTCCTTCAGTTTTGCTTGAGACAGCCCCTGAAAAAGTATACGGGTACTTGAAAGTTTCTCGTTCTTTTGGTAGTCCTTTCACAAACTGCTTCATAAGTTCAAGCTTAATGTTGAGTGGTGGCTGGAGAATTTTGGTGGAATCAACTAAACTTTCCACAACTCAACTATATTCTTGAGTCCAAGTTGCAAAGAAGTTCTCGTTGGCCAACTTTTTTGGCTCTAGTGATGAGTCCAATCCCAGGTGTCCCAGTCACACAAAAAGCATGGGTACTTTGAGTATCATCCTTTCTGCAAAAGAAGCAAATATAGAACTTTCAGATCATCAGATATTGACCATCCTTGTTCTTTATAGTTAAGTTTTTGAGAATAAAGTCTAAATTCTCATAGCTTTCTTTCAAGTGCACAGAATACCCCACAGGTACTAAAGCTTACTTGCAGCAGCACAGCTCTCTGACTTTTTTGGGAGAAATCGATAAAGGGTCTCCAGTTGCTCACATTGTACTCAATGTTAATTTTTTCATTCAGTCCAGGAGCCTCACTGCAATATATTAGAGCACCAGCTTGCGAAAAGTATGGAAGGAATTCCATTCTCTGCCTCTGTACCATGAAAAACAGGTACCAGAGCTAGCAAGTTCATTTCCTGTAGTCTAGAGCTTAAAAGTTCTACTCAAAGTTTAGGAAGGTCTAAGGCTAGTTTCACACTTGCTTTTTTTTGCAGCGCGTTTTTCCCGCAAAAAAACGCATTGAAAAAACGCATACAAAAGCATACAACTGCTGTGTTTTTTTCAAGCATTTTTATGAGCATGCATGAAAAAAACGCAGCGTTTTTAAGCGTTTGTATGCGTTTTTAGTGCGTTTTTACCGCGTTTGCGTTTTTTTCCAACATTAGGTGGCCCCTCACACTAACCCAAACCATGACTTTACTAACCCTAACCCTGACCCTAACCCTTAACCCTAAACCTGACCCTAACCCTAACCCTGACCCTAACCCTTAACCAAACCATACTTAACCCTAACCCAAACCCTAAACCCTAACTAACCCTAACCCTGACCTTAACCCTGACCCTAACCCTAACCCTAACCCTGACCCTAACCCTAACAATAACCCTGACCCTAACCCTTAATCAAACCATACTTAACCCTAACCCAAACCCTAACTAACCCTAACCCTAACCCTAACCCTGACCCTAACCCTTAACCAAACCATACTTAACCCTAACCCTGACCCTAACCCTGACCCTAACCCTTAACCAAACCATACTTAACCCTAACCCTGACCCTAACCCTAACCCTAACCCTAACCCTAGCCCTAACCCTGACCCTAACCCTAACCCTGACCCTAACCCTTAACCAAACCATACTTAACCCTAACCCTGACCCTAACCCTGACCCTAACCCTTAACCAAACCATACTTAACCCTAACCCTGACCCTAACCCTAACCCTAACCCTAACCCTGACCCTAACCCTAACCCTAACCCTGACCCTAACCCTAACCCTAACCCTTAACCAAACCATACTTAACCCTAACCCTGACCCTAACCCTGACCCTAACCCTTAACCAAACCATACTTAACCCTAACCCTGACCCTAACCCTGACCCTAACCCTAACCCTAACCCTAACCCTGACCCTAACCCTAACCCTAAACCCCCTTAACTAACCCTAACTTTACCCAAACCCCTAAATTCCATTGTCTAAACTAATGGTAAAAAAAAAAACGCATGTGCAAAAAAACGCATACATGAGCATGCCAGTGCGCACATATGCGCATCCATAGGCTATAATGGCCAATTTTAGCGCAAAACGTGCGCATACGTGCGCATGCGCTTTTTTGCAGGGCCAAAAAATGCAACATGCTGCGTCTGGAAAATACAAACGCACACCCCAAAAAAACGCAGTGCATGAAAATCGCATACGTGCGCTTACCAGCGCGCAGGTATGCGCACCCATGTTAAATATAGGGGAAAAACGCATGCGCAGGTATGCGTTTTTTTCCAGCGCTAAAAAACGCAAATGTGAAACCAGCCTAAGTCCCTGTCTTAATCATTTAGTTTGAGCTGTGAAAAAAGCTGTGGCTCATTGGGATTAGCATGAAAGTCTTTGTCAGAATCCTGCTCTTCATATTCTGAATCTTCTGAATCAGGTGTCTCTTCAAGTTTCTCTGGAGGGGAAGGGACAGGTAATCCTGGACCGTGAGGCACAGGGTGATTCGCTGATGGGAGGCCCAGGTATATAATTTCCTTATGAATTCCTCCTTGTTGCATATTTGAAAGTGGCATCATCACTATGATTTTGTTGCTCCCCCCAAACTCATAGGCATGCCAAAACTAAAGCTCTCTTTTTTCACTTTAGACCAATGTTGTAGTTCTTCTACACAAACAAAACTCATTACATGTGGAGCCCACGACTTGTCCTGATCACCTAGTTTTACACCAAAGTAAGCATAATACACTTTTGTAACAATATCTTAAGGCTATGTGCCCACGTAGCGTTTTATTCCAGACACTAAAAACCGGATTCCTTCCCAGAAATCGCGCGTTTTTTTTCCACGCAATTTCATCGCGATTTTACCGCGATTATGTTCGCGATTTTGCCATGATTTTCGCGTGCGATATTCAAGCACTTTCCAAGCGATTTGAAGCATCGCTTGGAAAGTGATTGACAGGTTGGTCACACTCGTCAAACATAGTGTTTGACAAGTGTGAGCAGCTTTTTACTATTGAGGCCGCCTATGCAGCAACAATAGTAAAACGTAGAATGTAAAAAATAATAAAAAAATAAAAAATCGGGGTATATTTACCTTCCGACGTCCTGCGCTGCATTCCCGGGCCTCAGCGTTCCCAGTAATGCCTTGCGAGACCTGTGATAACGTTGGTCTCGCGTTACTATAGCGACCTCGCGAGACCGCTAGAGTCACGCGAGACTACGTCATCACAGGACCTTGCCGCAAGGCATTACTGTGAACGCTGATGCCGGGAATGCAGCGCATGACGCCGGAAGGTAAATATACCCCGATTTTTTATTTTTTATTCTTTTTTTACAGCGGTATGGTACCCAGGGCCTGGAGGACAGTCTCCTCTCCTCCACACCGTGGGTACCAACCGCACATGAGACGCTTAACTTCCCGCATAGTGGGCATAGCCACATGCGGGAAGTAAGCGATTCTCATGCATTCCTATGGGTGCGGAATCGCGGCAATTCTTTGCGATTCTGCACAAAAGAATGACCATGCTGCGATTTTTTCCGAGATGCGATTCCGCCGCAGAAAAAAGCGCAGCATTAGCACAGCATGTGCGGAATGCCATAGGATTGCATGGGGGGCGTTGTGTACACGATTTTTAAATGTTTTTGCAGCGTTTTCACGCTGAAAATCACGGCAAAAACGCTTAAAAATCGCTACGTGGGCACACAGCCTTAATGTTCCTTCTTTGTTTCTTAACTGCAAGACAACCCCAAATGTAACAAAAGTTGTCGGGTGAATAACGACATCGACTTGTAGCCATTTCAATCACGTTGTCAGAGACAGAAGCTTAACCTACCATAACCACTAAAAACTGAAAGGAAGCGCACCACCACACTCTTATGAACTCTATCTAAAATAAAATCTTCTTTTGCTCCCCATAGCAATCAATCATAGTTTAGACTTACACTGCTGAGGCAAAATGAAAGCTGTGATCTGACTGACACCACCACACTGTTATGAACTGTGACTAAAGAAAAAGCTGTCTTTGCTGTCCATAACAACCAATCACAGCTCAGCTTTATTTCTTATATTTCTGAGGTGGAAGATATGCTATGATTTGATGCTATGGACACCACCACATCTTTGGAAGCAAGCAGGCAATCGCAGCACAGTGTCCATTAATTTCTACCCAATGAAATGACACCAAAATCATTGACCAAAAGTCAAAAAAGGGATCAAAGTTTGGTGCAAGAAAAAGCCTACGGAGTCTGTGTTTGTTAAAAAACTGTATGTGATGGAATTTTTTCAAAATTTTAACTGAGTATAGGGATCAAAATTTTCTAGAAATCACCTCTCACTTTTTAATCAATTTTATCTGTTTACACACCTGTGTTATTAGAGTAAATTGAGACTTTTAACAGAGCAAGTCTGTTTTGGCACACCTGTTTTAACTCCTTAGTGACAGAGCTAATTTTGACCTTAATGACCAGGCCAATTTTTCTTTTAAATCAGACCAGTGTCACGTTATGTGGTAATAACTCAGGAACGCTTCAAGGTATCCCAGTGATTCTGAGATTTTTTTTTTTCGTGACATGTTCTACTTAATTTTAGTGATAGATTATGGTCGATATTTTTTGCATATATTTATGAAAATATAAAAAATGAGAAAAAAATGAAAATGTTCACAATTTTTAAACTTTTTGTACCCTTAAATCAGAGAGTTATAACACACAAAATAATTAATAAATAACATTTCCCACGTCTAATTTACATCAGCACAATTGTTGAAATATAATTTTTTGTTTTTAGGAAATTAGAAAGGTTCAAACTTGATCAGAGATTTCTCAGTTTTCCTACAAAATTTTACTTTTCTTCATAAAAATTTTACTTTTGCCCCAATTTTTTTAACTTTCACAATGATAATAACAAAAAATGAACCCCAAAATGCATTGTGCAATTTCTCCTGAGTATGCCGATACCCTATATATGGGGGATAACTACTGTTTGGGCACACGGCAGGGAAGCAGAACTACAGTATTTCACTTTTTGAATGTAAAAATGGCTGGAATCGATAGTGGATGCCATGTCACATTTGGAGAGCCACTGATGTGCCTAAGAGTGGAAACATCTCCTAAGTGATTTCATTTTAGAAACCAAATCACTCACGGATTTTATCCAGGGGTATAGCGAGGATTTTTAACCCAAAGGTACTACATAGAATTTGATAACATTCGGTCGTCATATTGACTGTTGTCATTAGTGTTGAGAGCAAGTGCTCACTACTCGAGTTTGCATCAAGGTGTTGAAGTATGCACCAAGTATCGCGGGTGCTCGAGTAACCCCGATACAAACTTGAGTAGCGAGCACTTACACTCAACACTAGACATCATATTGTCATCATTTTTATTTTAAGTTTTGAAAAAATCCTAACCCAACCCTAACCCAGTCCCAACTCTAACCTTAGCCCAAAACTAACCCTAAGTCCAACTATATTAACAGAAGCATACAGTCTAGATCACGTGAAGTCATTATTTCCCTCTACTCCTCTTTGGTCAGACCTCATCTGGAATATTGTGTCCAGTTTTGGGCACCACATTTTAAAAAAGACATCAACAAACTGGAGCAAGTTCAGAAAAGAGCAACCAGAATGGTGACCGGTCTGCAAACCCTGTCTTATGAGGAAAGGTTGCAGGATTTGGGAATGTTTAGTTTGCAAAAGAGAAGACTGAGAGGAGACTTAATAGCTGTCTACAAATATCTAAAGGGCTGTCACATTGTAGAAGGATCAACTTTATTCTCATTTGCACAAGGAAAGACTAGAAGCAATGGGATGAAACTGAATGGGAAGAGACACAGATTAGATATTAGAAAAAACTTTTTGACAGTTAGAGTGATCAATGAGTGGAACAGGCTGCCACGAGAAGTGGTGAGTTCTCCTTCAATGGAAGTCTTCAAACAGAGGCTGGACAGACATCTGACTGGGATGATTTAGCGAATCCTGCTTTGAGCAGGGGGTTGGACCAGATGGCCCAGGAGGTCCCTTCCAACTCTACGATTCTATGATTCTATGATAACTCTAAGCACAACCCTAATCCTATGACCAACCCCAACTTCAACCCTAAGGCTATATGCACACATTGCGGATTCCACTGCAGGTTTTTCCGCGTGGAAACGCAGGTAAAACCGCAGGTAAAGTGACCTGCGGTTTGGTCTGCGGTTTTGCCCTGCGCTTTCACACCTCTGCTATGGTAAAGGTATGAAACTGCTGCGGAATCCGCACAAACAATTGACATGCTGTGGTTTGTAAACCGCAGCAAAACCACGCGGAAAAATCCGCACCGTTAGCACAGCGTTTTTGAAGCCCCATAGGGTTTCATTGTACTGTACATGGTCAGCGGAACTGCTGCGTTTCCGCATTGCCAAAACCACTGCGGAAACGCAGCAGAATCCGCAACGTGTGCACGTAGCCTAACTCCAGCCTCAATCCTAACTCTAACACCAACCTTGCAAAGAACAAAAGAAATAAATTATTTAATAAAACGTAATCTAAGAGGATCACAGTAATCAAATTAAACCAATAGGAAAATCCCTGCTATTGCTGAGTGCCAGCCGATATTTTTCAGGAAGGCTAGGAGGTAGCGACCATGCTATTTTAGAATTTTGGATAACTAGAGGAGGAAGACCTGTGAAGACTCAGACGTCAAGGTTAGATTTCAGAAAGGCAGATATTAAGGGATTCAGAAAGATAATTGGAGGGATCCAATGGCTGGATATCCTTAAAGACAAAAATGTCTAGGAAGGATGGGAAATCTTGAAAAATGAAATTCTCAAAGCACAATTGTAACAATTCCAAAAAAAGAGGGAAGAATAGGAAGCATTTAAGGAAACCAGGATGGATGAACACAGAACTTAAGCACATGCTAAAAAGGAAGAAAAAATGTTTATAAAATGGAAGGAGGGAGGCATATCTAAAGAAGAATATAATGCTGTATGCAGAACCTGCAGGGCACAAATCAGATTAGTAAAGCTGACAATGAATTGAGGCTTGCAAGAGTTGTCAAAAGCAATAATAAAGGATTTTGGGGATATGTCAAAAGTAAAAGAAAAGTCAAAGATGCTATAGGATTTTTACAGGATGAAAAAGATGAAATGGTAAGACAGGATGCTGAGAAGGCCAAACTTTTAAATTCCTATTTTACATCTGTTTTCTCTCAGAAAGGAAATGTAACATCAACTGTTCTTCACTGTCCTATTAAGGGAATAGAAGAATCCAGGATATCTATAAACAGAAAGATAGTGAGCAAACACTTAGCTAACCTAAATGAATTCAAGTCTCCAGGTCCAGATGAATTACACCCCAGAGTACTGAAGGAGATAGCAGAAGAAATTGTTGAACCCCTCTCCATAATCTTTGAAAATTCTTGGAGAACAGGAGAAGTCCCAGAAGACTGGAGAAGAGCAAATGTTGTTCCTATCTTCAAAAATGGGAAGAAGGTGGACCCAGGCAACTATAGGCCAGTGAGTCTGACTTCTATACCAGGAAAGATCTTTGAACAAATTATTAAACAACATGTATGTCAGTACCTGGATAAGAATGAAGTGATTAAACAGAGTCAGCATGGGTTTGTAACTAATAAGTCATGTCAGACTAATTTAATTTCCTTCTATGACGGAATCACTGATTGAGTGGATCAAGGAAATGCTGTAGATATAGTATATCTTGACTTCAGCAAACCATTTGACAAAGTATCTCATACAATCCTTATTGAAAAAATGACTAAGTATGGAATGGACAAGGCAACTGTTAGGTGGATTCATAACTGGCTTAGTGATCGGACCCAAAGAGTGGTCGTAAATGGCTGCACATCCAGTTGGAAGAATGTCTCAAGTGGGGTACCACAGGGCTCTGTCCTGGGCCCTGTATTGTTCAACATCTTTATCAATGATTTAGATGAAGGAATTGAGGGTAAACTGATTAAATTTGCTGATGACACAAAGCTAGGAGGGATAGCTAATACTAGAGAAGAGAGAGCGAAGATTCAAAAAGATATAAATAAACTGGAGCAGTGGGCAGCAACTAACAGAATGGTTTTTAACAGGGAAAAATGCAAAGTACTACATCTGGGCAATAAAAATGAAAAAGCATATACAGAATGGGAGGAATAGGGCTAAGCAACAGCACATGTGAAAAAGACTTGGGCATACTAATAGATCACAGACTGAATATGAGTCAACAGTGTGATGCAGCAGCAAAAAAGGCAAATGCAATTCTCAGATGTATTAACAGAAGCATACAGTCAAGATCACGTGAAGTCATTATTTCCCTCTACTCCTCTTTGGTCAGACCTCATCTGGAATATTGTGTCCAGTTTTGGGCACCACATTTTAAAAAAGACATCAACAAACTGGAGCAAGTTCAGAAAAGAGCAACCAGAATGGTGACCGGTCTGCAAACCCTTTCTTATGAGGAAAGGTTGCAGGATTTGGGAATGTTTAGTTTGCAAAAGAGAAGACTGAGAGGAGACTTAATAGCTGTCTACAAATATCTAAAGGGCTGTCACATTGTAGAAGGATCAACTTTATTCTCATTTGCACAAGGAAAGACTAGAAGCAATGGGATGAAATTGAATGGGAGGAGATATTAGAAAAAACTTTTTGACAGTTAGAGTGATCAATGAGTGGAACAAGCTGCCACAAGAAGTGGTGAGTTCTCCTTCAATGGAAGTCTTCAAACAGAGGCTGGACAGACATCTGACTGGGATGATTTAGCGAATCCTGCTTTGAGTAGGGGGTTGGACCTGATGGCCCAGGAGGTCCCTTCCAACTCTACAATTCTATGAGGCGGAAGACTGGATGACAGAGCTGGAGGGACCAGTGGGTAGCAAAGGTACCAGGGGGGGCTTGAGGACCTCCTAAAACATGAATATCATGTCAGAAGAGAGAAATGTTTTTAATACATGGCACATTTTTTTAAGTGATCGCTGTTATTCATTGAATAACAGCGATCACATGATCGGGGACCAGAGAAAAACAGCTCAGATCGTGTTCTCCAAGGTCTCAGCTGCCTAAAGTAGCTGAAACCCCAGAGATTTTCCAGTGCCGGTGGGTGCTATTACCTTATTCCCAATTGTCTGTTGAAAACGGGGAATAAGGCCCCTTAATGGACGCTTTTTTTAATGCATATTGATGGTCATTAAGGAGTTAAATTGGCAAATTTAGGACATCACAAGTACATGCCACATTAATGTCAAAGAACAGCATGGTGATGCATTAGCCTTTTTAGCCATCACATGAACTCTGTTTTACATTTGTGATATAATATACAATATTATATCTTGTATTTTTTCCAGGATAAATACTGTATGTGCAAAGCATCCAGGTTTTTGTCACATAAATACCAGCTCAATAGTTATGATCATACCAGATGATATTTCCTCTAGTGGATATTTCCACTAATTTGACATCTGTACTTTTATTTTTAGCTACATCTGTAGTAATTACACAAATGTCTGTTAATGTTGCAACACTATTATATTGTGTGGTATGGTACATGCCTTTAACCTCTTTGTAATGTAATGAATGGAAACCTTTACAATTATATATGCCATGTGTATTTTAGAGGAGCTCTTTAATCGACTTTTTTTAGAAAACATTTAATGGCATAATTACCTTGCAAAAAAGGTTCCTAAGTAAATCCTGCAAAATGTCCTCAGTGACATTTTGTTCAGCAATTGTAATATGTTCCCATTGTAAATTATAATCTACAGATAGACAGATGTGAAGATATTATTACTAGAGTTTAGTGAATTTGTTCAAATCCCTACTTATTTGAGAAGCTATAGCGCTTACCAAATAAGCTGCAGAGGGAACCTGAATACATGGAGTGCGTTGGCTGATCAGCACCACAGTTGCATATGTCGGGGCTGTGTCACTGTCACAACACATGCATGGAGAGCCCAACACACAGGCTCTCCATACAGGTGTTGTGACAGTAACACAGCTGTGACACATCCAGCTGCTGTGCCGATCAACTAATCGGCCGGCACGCTCCATGTATTTGGGTTCCCACTGCAGCTTATTGGGCTATAGCTTGCCGAATAAGCAGGGACCAAGACAAATTCTCTCAACTCTAATTATTACATAGGTACAGTTGTGGCCAAAAGTGTTGACACCCCTGCAATTCTGTCAGATAATACTCAGTTTCTATCTGAAAATGATTGCAAACACAAATTCTTTGGTATTATTATCTTCAGTTAATTTGTCTTAAGTGAAAAAACACAAAAGAGAATGAAGCAAAAAGCAAAACATTGATCATTTCACACAAAACTCCAAAAATGGGCCAGACAAAAGTATTGGCACCCTCAGCCTAATATTTGGTTGCACAACCTTTAGCCAAAATAACTGCGACCAACCGCTTCCGGTAACCATCAATGAGTTTCTTACAATGCTCTGCTGGAATTTTAGACCATTCTTCTTTGGCAAACTGCTCCAGGTCCCTGATATTTGAAGGATGCCTTCTCCAAACTGCCATTTTTAGATCTCTCCACAGGTGTTCTATGGGATCCAGGTCTGGACTCATTGCTGGCCACCTTAGAAGTCTCCAGTGCTTTCTCTCAAACCATTTTCTAGTGCTTTTTGAAGTGTCTTTTGGGTCATTGTCCTGCTGGAAGACCCATGACCTCTGAGGGAGACCCAGCTTTCTCACAGTGGGCCCTACATTATGCTGCAAAATTTGTTGGTAGTCTTCAGACTTCATAATGCCATGCACACGGTCAAGCAGTCCAGTGCCAGAGGCAGCAAAGCAACCCCAAAACATCAGGGAACCTCGGTCATGTTTGACTGTAGGGACCGTGTTCTTTTCTTTGAATGCCTCTTTTTTTCTCCTGTAAACTCTATGTTGATGCCTTTGCCCAAAAAGCTCTACTTTTGTCTCATCTGACCAAAGAACATTCTTCCAAAACGTTTTAGGCTTTTTCAGGTAAGTTTTGGCAAACTCCAGCCTGGCTTTTTTATGTCTCGGGGTAAGAAGTGGGGTCTTCCTGGGTCTCCTACCATACAGTCCCTTTTCATTCAGACGCCGACGGATAGTACGGGTTGACACTGTTATACCCTCGGACTGCAGGGCAGCTTGAACTTGTTTGGATGTTAGTCGAGGTTCTTTATCCAACATCCGCACAATCTTGCGTTGAAATCTCTTGTCAATTTTTCTTTTCCGTCCACATCTAGGGAGGTTAGCCACAGTGCCATGGGCTTTAAACTTCTTGATGACACTGCGCATGGTAGACACAGGAACATTCAGGTCTTTGGAGATGGACTTGTAGCCTTGAGATTGCTCATGCTTCCTCACAATTTGGTTTCTCAATTCCTCAGACAGTTCTTTGGTCTTCTTTCTTTTCTCCATGCTCAATGTGGTACACACAAGGACACAGGACAGAGGTTGAGTCAACTTTAATCCATGTCAACTGGCTGCAAGTGTGATTTAGTTATTGCCAACACCTGTTAGGTGCCACAGGTAAGTTACAGGTGCTGTTAATTACCCAAATTAGAGAAGCATCACATGATTTTTCGAACAGTGCCAATACTTTTGTCCACCCTCTTTTTTATGTTTTGTGTGGAATTATATCCAGTTTGGCTTTAGGACAATTATTTTTGTGTTTTTTTATTTAAGAAAAATTAAATGAAGATAATACCAAAGAATTTGTGTTTGCAATCATTTTCAGGAAGAAACTGAGTATTATCTGACATAATTGCAGGGGTGTCAATACTTTTGGCCACAACTGTATCTTATGCTGTAAAATTAATTTGAGTATAAATTTACATATGGATGCCTCTTAAATTATAATAGAATAATGGCTCTAATATTTCCACCTTACCTTTGTCCTTCACCATCAAAGCCTGCAACTTACAAAGCCATTGCTGGTTCTCATTTCTGATGCATTTAATTGGTTGAAAGTGTAATTGAATCACTGTGTGAATTTCTGTTCTGAAATTGAACCAACAATTGAATTATATTGAGCCATTCAGCGGTTGTTTTATTTAATCTCTTCCTCTAAGAGAAAATTTAATATTTTGCATTTTTTCTTCAATTTTTATCTTTTTGATGACTTAGTACAAGGACTTGTTTTTGTAAGGGTATGTGCACATGCTGCGGATTCTGCTGCGGATCTGCAGTGGATTTGGCCTTGCGGATCCGCAGCAGTTCCACAGACATTGTACAGTACAATGCAAAGCAATGGAATTTCAAAACCGCAGTGCAGATGCTGCGGATTTTTCCGCGTGGATTTGCTGCGCTTTTAAATCCGCAGCATGTCAATTCTTTCTGCGGATTCCGCAGTGGTTTGACACCTGTTCCATTGTTCAGGTGTCAAACCACAGGCAAATCCACAGATAAACCGCAGGTCACTTTACCTGCGGATTTACCTGCAAATCTGCGCGGAAAAATCCGCAGCTGAATCCACACTGTGTGCACTCACCCTAAGACAAGTTTTTTTTTAAATTGCAACTTTCAATTTACCATCTAATTTACTTAAAAATAGTACAAGAAAAAAATCTAAGCAAGGTTAACTAGTAAAGAAAGCACAATTCTAGCATTATTTTTTGGATTTTGTTTTAAGTTGTTCAGTGTGTGGGATAAATAGCCTGGTAACATAGTTCAGCATGTCAGTATGATTATGGTGCAATCAAACTTTTAGATTTTATATTTAAAAAAAAATGCAAGCCGAGATTTTTTTTTACATAAATGGAACTGTACAAGGGCTTGTTTTTTGTAGCAGGCACTAGGTTTTATTGATACCATTTTAGGGTACATGTTTGAAAAAAATGTAACTATTTTTTACATATTTGTTTTAGTTCATCAAGGGCACTGTGATCTATGATGCTTATGTGGCCAAGCTTTAACCAACAGGCTAAGCTTCGTAGAGGTGCAAAGATGGCAATCCTGAGTACTTTCATTGGGGCCCAGCTGCTATTGCATCACACAGTGAGGAGAATGATGGGTGACATAATAACTTTACTCCCTGGAGTGACTTCATTATAGTTCTACTTCATTATGGTTCTGCCAGGGGTTCTGACTGAATCACATATTTTGGAGATTTAGTACTCCACAGATGTTAACGTCAGCCTTAAAATCGATTCAAAATAGTAGGTGCCCCAAAATGGCATTAATTAAATGTTCAACTCAACCTACCAAAAACAATCCCCACTTAGGTCTGGCATATTTGAACAAAAAACAGGGGGTCTCCACATTACTAATGACACAAGGATTCCGGAAAAGTGGCATAGCTTCATAAAAAAATCAAGTGAAATCCGCGCTCCTAATGCTTAACCTCTTTTCTGAGCACCCCAGTAAGCACTCGCATGTTTGGTACTGTATTGAGGAGAGCACACTTGACAATATACAGGGTGCTGGACTGCTGATTCCAGGTTGGCAAAAATGATGATGGGCACTAAGTTGGCATATTTGCAGCTTAAACTCTGCAACCCCAACTAGTGCTTATTTCTTGAAAAGACCCGTGGAGTCAAAATATTAATGGAACCCATAATTTAATTCCCAGAGGGGTGTAATTTGCAATCTGGGGTTACATGAAGGGAGTTTTCTTTATTCAGACACGTTAGGGGCTTTACAAATAGCATCTATGAACTATTCTAAATGCAACAATGTGTCTGCATTCTATTCCAGCCAAATGTAAGCTCAGGCTTCCTATTCATCCCATGTTATAGTGTACACCCTGTTTTTTCTAGAGTTTTGTTGTAATTTAGCAAAAGCATAATTTAGTGCATTTTCCATATGGAAATTTCAGTTTTCTACTGAATGTTATGATGAGGTTTTTGCTATGCAAATGTGGCCCAAAGCAATTCACATTGCTACACACCACGTCATTAAAAACAACGCTGAAAATATGTGTCAGAATCGGCTCTGTTCTTAAAAATTCATGCCAAAATTTTTCAGCCAGAAAAATGGACATCAAAAATGTCTGTCTAAAAAAACATTTAGAGCTGCAATTGGAACTTCTTTTTAACCATTTATGGGTCCATTTATCCTGGAGTGTTTTATAATAATAATAATAATAATAATAATCGCCGGTGTTTTCTAGAAAGGCTGGCGTGATGTCAGGAGAAGAAGCGTATAATTGGGTGTCATCAGCATAGAGATGGTACTGGAAACCAAATCTACTGATTGTTTGACCAATAGGGGCAGTGTACAAGGAGAAGAGGAGGGGGCCTAGAACCGATCCTTGGGGGACCCCAACAGTAAGGGGAAGGTGAGAGGAGGAGGAACCGGCAAAAGATACAGTAAAGGAGCTGTCGGAGAGATAGGAGGAGAACCAGGAGAGAACGGTGTCCTTGAGGCCAATGGAACGGAGCATAGTGAGGAGGAGCTGGTGATCCACAGTGTCGAATGCTGCAGAGAGATCCAAGAGAATTAGCATGGAGTAATGACCATTTGATTTAGCTGTTAGCAGATCATTAGAGACTTTAGTGAGGGCAGTTTCAGTGGAGTGTAAAGAGCGGAAACCGGATTGGAGAGGGTCTAGAACAGAGTTTTCTGAGAGATAGCGGATAAGACGGGAGTGGACCAGGCGTTCCAGGAGTTTAGAGATGAAGGGAAGATTAGAGACAGGTCTATAGTTAGCGGCACAGTTTTGGTCGAGGGATGGTTTTTTAAGTAGTGGATGTATGATGGCATGCTTAAATGAGGAGGGAAAAATACCAGAAGAGAGAGAGAGGTTAAATATTTTAGTTAGGTGAGGGGTGACAGCAGGGCAAAGGGACTGGAGGAGATGTGACGGAAATGGGTCACTGGTGCAAGTAGTTGGGCGAGAAGATGCAAGGAGCCTTCTTACTTCTTCTGTGACTGGTTCAAAATCAGAGAGTGAGTTAGATGCAGTGGGGGAGGGAGGACAGTGCATGGTATGAGGTGACTGTGAGATAATTTCCTGTCGAATATGGTCAATTTTTTCTTTGAAGTAATTGGCCAGATCGTCAGCTCGGAGCTGCGTGGTTGGGGCCTGTACTCTTGGATTGAGTAGAGAATGAAAAGTGTCAAAGAGATGTTTCGGGTTATTGGACAGTGAGATGATGAGGGTGTTGAAATAGGTTTGTTTGGAGAGGTGAAGGGCAGTGTTGTATGTTCTAAGCATAAACTTAAAATGGATGAAATCTTCGTGTAGATTGGATTTTCTCCACAGACGTTCGGCGCACCTGGAGCACCGTTGCAGGAAACGTGTTTGCACCGTGTGCCAGGGTTGTCGCCGTCTGCGTTGTGGTGTTCTATTTATAGGGGGTGCAAATTCATCCAGGGCAGTTTGAAGTGTTTCATTGTAATGCTTCAATGCAGAATCAGGACATGAGAGGGAGGAGATAGGGGCCAATGAAGACTGCAAGTTCTTTCTAAGTTTCTGGGTGTTAATGGCCTGTATGTTTCTATAAGTCTGGACAGTGGGGGTGACCTGAGCAGCTTGGCATTTCTTAATAGAGAATGAAAGAAGATTGTGGTCAGAGAGCGGGAGAGGGGAGTTTGCAAAATCATCCACTGCACAAAGCCGAGAGAAGACCAAGTCGAGGGAGTTTCCGTCTTCATGCGTTGGAGAATTAGTAAGCTGCGAAAGGCCAAATGAGGAGGTTAGAGATAAAAGGTGAGTAGCAGATGGTGAGAGGGGAAGAGCAATGGGGATGTTGAAATCTCCCATGATGAGGGTAGGGATGTCACAGGAGAGAAAATGCGGAAGCCAAGTGGCAAAATGATCCAGGAACTGATGGGAGGGGCCGGGAGGACGATATACCACCGCCACTCGCATGGAGAAGGGGGTGTAGAGTCTGATGGCATGGACCTCAAAAGAAGGGAAGACAAGTGAAGGTACTTGAGGGATAACCTGAAAGGTACATTTTGGTGATAGGAGCAGACCAACGCCTCCACCAGCTCTATTGTCTGATCTTGGGGTATGAGAGAAGTGTAGCCCCCCATATGAAAGAGCAGCAGCAGCGGTAGTGTCTGACTGCTGGATCCAGGTTTCAGTAAGAGCCAGGAGGTTAAGAGAATTAGAAAGGAAGTAGTCATGGATGAAGGAGAGTTTGTTACACACTGAGCGAGAGTTCCAAAGTGCACAATTAAGAGAGACAGATGGCATGCAGGGAATATTAATAAGATTAGAGGGGTTTCTGAGTGTAGCAGTCGGGGGGTTTGACTTTCTATAACATGGTGGACCAGGGTTGGGAGCAATGTCTCCTGCGACTAGGAGAAGGAGGATAGAAATAGTGAGCAGATGGTTAAGTGATTTGTGAGAGCGTCTCTGATGTTGAATGGTGGGACTGACTGGATCTGTGCAATTTAACAATGTGAAAAGAGCGTGAGTGCTATACATAGGAGAGGAAAGAAGTGAGGGGCCAATATGGATGGAGTGTAGAGAGTTAATGCCAGGGCGGTGGATGTGTGTGAATGCAGCGGCCAGGATAAAAATTACACAAATGCATATGGTATATATTTGATGTGCTCCAAATGTAAAGGAAGTAGATGTATATAAATGTCTTACCTGTCTCCTGCCCTGTCTAACTGCCATGTTATAACTGCCAGTACTTTGATAAACTGTACTTCGATAAAGTGTGCAGAAAATGCCCCCTGCATAAATGCTTTCCCCAAACTATGTCTGAATATATAGGAGGCTAAGGCTAAGTTTTTTTTTTTTTTTTGTTGGCTCTCTCTCTTCTCGTTAATCAATCACACTAAATTGAGACACCAGGACCCAATAAAATGTTGTGGTCAAATAAACACATGTCCAGCACTACATGGATCATAAAGCACTTTGAAAAGTTTCTTGACCTCACAACATAAGGGGACGAGCAGAGTAAGTTGAAAAAACTATATACCAGATATAAGCTTGCAGAGTTGAAAACACAGAGATAGCATTCAGGATTAACTGCTTGCTGACATTGAATGGAGACATAGGAGTGGATTCAGAGCAGAGATTGGAAAAGCTGGTTACCAGATATAAGCTTGCAGAGTTGAAAACACAGAGATAGCATTCAGGATTAACTGCTTGCTGACATTGAATGGAGACACAGGAGTGGTTTTATACAATTTTCACTTAAAACTGCTTGATATGTTGCAATATTTTTGCACAACTCAAAGCTGCACAAACATTGTTAGTTTTAAAATACATGTTTTAATTGTTCAATTTATTAATGGTGCAACATATACCTCACAACAATACTGCATGGTGCTCCCAAATGTTTTTTCCAGTTGTGACCCAACAGCAGGTGAAATAAGTATTGAATATGTCACCAAGTAAATATATTTCTAAAGCTAATCTTGACATTAAATTCTTACCTGATGTCGGTAACAACCCATCCAATCCACACAGGCAAAGAAATCAAACCACAGATGTCCATGTCATCTATAATGCAGTGATGATGCTGTTGGGACTTATACTGCTGACCCTAAAACATCACACAACTCCTTAGGCCTGTTTCACACTTCCATTTTTGACCATCAGTCAAAATCCGCCGTTTTGCAAAAAAAAACGGATCCACCATTTTTTTTGGCGGATCCGTTTTTTTCCCCATTGATTTGCATTGCCGGCGGATCTTGATGGATGGCCATCCGTTGGATCCATTTTTTTGCGGATTCGTCAATTTTTTTGCGCCCGCCGACATGCCTGGACGGACCATGCAACGCTTTTTTTGCTGCAGGATCCGCATTTTATAGTGTGCATGCCCGGAGGAATGAAAAATTCTCTCTCTCTCTCTCTCTCTCTCTCTCTCCTTCCCGGGCTGTGGTTCCTTTAAAATTCTTCATTCATTGGATCCGTCAAAAAAAAAACAGTCAGGTGGCATCCGTTCGCATCAGTTAGCAACGTATCCGTTTTACACCATTTTGGCGGAATTTAACTGACACAAAAAAACTGAAGTGTGAAACAGGCCTTACCTGACCCTGCCCTAACTGTGCAGTTTATGCTGCTGCCACTGCACAGCCATATAATCTAACTAACCACTGCTTTATAGTTTTAGACCGTACTGCTTCTGCCAGTGCGGCCATTGCTGGAGCTAGTCTGCAACACATCTCTTTACCTGCCCCAATCCAATTCTCTACCATATGGCATCTGCCGCTGCCACTGCACAGCTACACATCCGCTAACTGTGTGTTATAGTGCCAGACAGTACTGATGCTGAGAACTGTACTCTCTTTATGGTACAGAAGCATTAATCAACTAACATTTGGAAGGCTTGGTGATAGACCTTTTTTCTTCACTTTGAAAGCTAATCTGATTCTGCTCTCTAAAATAATTGATTATTTTGGGACAGTTTGATAAAAAGTCTTTCTAATTGTCAAAAATATCTAATAATAAAAGCTATAATTTTTTCACTCATAGCCATTAGTTCTTCACATTCAAAATAGCACAACTCTTGATATTTCCCAAGCAAAGATAAGTTTTGCTTTTCGCATGTGAAAAAGCCAAGTCTTCTTCAATGTACACCCCTGTTTATAAACAACAAGGCAAGCATCTGCCCCCAAAAGGCGTACTTTTTGACCGTTTCTACAATTTAAGAAGCTTAACACGTCTGATACTTCTATGTGTGATTAAATGGCCTGTTATTTATTACTGATTACCATACCTTTTTCTAAAACTGCAGTATGAAATTAATAGGCTGTTGGTTACCATCTGTTTTCCCGTAGCATGGTTGGTTCATGTCACTTGGGCATTAAGAAGGCTGTGTGTACAGTGCAAAGCTTAACCCCTTAGTGACCAGGCCATTTTTTGTTAATCTGACTACTGTCACTTTGAATATCAATAATTCTGGAATGCTTCAACATATCCCATTGATTTTGAGATTGCTTTTCTCCATGACACATCATACTTTATGATAATGGCAAACTTAGGATATGTTTTGCTTTTAGTTATAAAAATATCAGAAATTTGACAAAATTAAAAACAAAAATAGCAATTTTCAATCTTTGAATGATTATTACTTTAATCCAGACAGTCATACCACACAAAAACATTAGTAAATAACATTTCCTTCATGTCTGCTTTGCATCGCATTTTTTTTTCTAGAAAAAGAGAATCTGAGTCATAATACACAAAAATTATAAAGATTTTATTATTCCAAAAAATGTTAAAAATTTACATACACAGTATAAAAATTCATATGGGTACAAGAAGTTTTGATCCATAGGTGAAACAAAAGAACAGTGGCAAGAGGCCAGGTCAGGATAACATGATGCTGATGGGGACCACCAATTAATTGTATAAACCTATACAAGAGACACCAGTGTTTACTGTGCTAGCATTCCTTCTTTTATTTATATCAAATTATGGCTTGACGTATCCAACGGAAATGCTATGATGTGGTGTCTGTTTTAGAGGGTACATTACATTTCTGGTGCACGCTATATATGTAACATGATTATGGTTAGTAAAAGGCTAATTACCCATTTTGTGAGGGATCCTGCCTGGACTGTGGCTACATGCCCCAACGTGCATATCACAGGTCAGTAAAAAGACATTTTTACTTTTCTTACAGAGTCCTTTTAAGTTGAGAAGTGTCCTCCCAAAATTAATCAATATTGTTACTTCAGGGAAAAGTGGATACATAGTGTATGTTAAATACAGATGCACTCATGGCTATTTTTTTATTTTATTGATTCTTGTCTACGTTGAGCAAAGAGTTGAGCAGTTCCTTGAAATACTACAAGTACATTGTTATATCAGGATAAGTGACACTAAGTGGCAAGTGCAGCCCTGCCACTTTGACAAACTCAGCTCTAGTACGTCTGGATACTGCTAATTGTATTTGTTTATTAGTTTTAGATTGAGAAAGAATGGATTTGCAATTACTAAAATAATTGTAAGTAATACAGCAGTCGGTGCCATGCAAATGTTAGCACATGATTGATTTTTTTAATTCAAACTAATAGAAAATAATTGCTAAATAGGAAGATCCAATTTTGGATGAATTAATGGATTGAGTTCCCGATAGCAATCTTGCTTTATTGAACAGTTAATGCATTCTCAGTTGTGAGCTTTCGAACTTGTGACTCAAATTTTAGGAACACAATAAATAGTATGCAAAGGATAAAAGAAAACAAACTCCTTTCAAAAGTAAGACTTTTGTGAATAGCTCACTCATGAAACAGTTTTTAATCCTTAACATCAAAGTAAGGTCAATAAAATAACTTTTATTAGTTGATGAATATATCCTATATAAAAAACTATTACATCTAGTATTTTTATGACCTCAGTGGTTTTTAAGGACAGCAAGAAGTCTTCTTGGCTTGTTACAACACCTGTGTTTTTCCATTCTTCAAGAATGTCTTCTTTTAGAGCCTGGATGCTGGATGGAAAGTGGTGCACAACTTGTCTTTTCAGAGTTATTCATAGGTGAGACACTGCAATTTAAAAATACAATAGAATTCACTCGTGACTAGCGTCCTTAGCCTTTGACAGGTTTGCATCTAATTCCAGGGTCATCAACCAGAGTCATCTTAAAGGGACTGCCCTAGTGACCGTGAATGCAGCTTGTGCTTTTTGGTTGTGTATCTGAAGGATTGCAGGGTTATGCTCACTTGTCAGCCAGTGTAAAAGGGAGCAGGTTTAATAGTGGTTTGGGCAAGGTGTTTTGCATCATGTCATCAATTATGTAAATGTCACTTCCTTGCAGAAAATATGTAAGAATCTATCTGTTGGCATAAGCCTGATGAAGACCACTGATAACGGTTGAAAATCAATGTTGTAATTTTTAAATCAGTCAACAATAAATCTATTTTTGTCACTCAATGACTTATTTAGCCTTTAGACCTTATCTGTAAGATTCCAAAGAGTAATCACAACAAGGTCCTACACTGTTGCGCTCATTTGGATGCCATCTCTACTCCATCTCAGAATAGTAATACTGTGGGATTGAACATGCTTATGAAAGACATTACATATCAATTTCCTAAAAAGTTTTGCTGTATTCATGGCTTCATTAAGGGACCAAGATTTCAATATATACAATGTACGAAAATTAATACATGACATACACATAGTTTAAATTGATTTATTAATATGACCCAAATTTAAATAGTTTAAAATAGAGTTATACAGAACATAGATATATAAATTGTTTGTGTTGGATCAATTTTGTGGCATTTTTGTAAATTGATTCATACCGTGGCATGCACATAAATATAGACGCTATTTCAAAACTATTGTCAAAAAAAATAAATTGATTTGAAGTAAAGATATACAATATATAGCTTTATATGCTATTAGTGTTGGGGCAAATTATTGTTTTTTTCTAATATTTTTCATATAATAAATACGCACATATACTATAATCTGAAGAATTTTATAGACAAAATATTATTTGTAGGAAGTACTTGTGACCTAATAGCAGTAAACTGGTAAAGAAGGCTTTTCTTGGCAATAATAAAAAAAATATTAAAAACTAACAGATCATTTTTTTATTTTATAGGTACACTAAAATGAAGACAGCCACCAATATCTACATTTTTAATCTTGCGCTAGCAGATGCCCTTGCAACTAGTACTTTGCCCTTTCAAAGTGTAAACTACCTTATGGGAACATGGCCCTTTGGTAATATTGTATGTAAAATTGTTATATCAATAGACTACTATAATATGTTCACAAGTATTTTCACTCTGACTACAATGAGTGTAGATCGGTATATAGCAGTTTGTCATCCAGTAAAAGCTCTTGACTTCAGGACGCCACGAAATGCCAAAATTGTTAATGTTTGCAACTGGATCCTTTCTTCAGCAATTGGATTACCTGTAATGTTCATGGCAACTACAAAAACTGACAGAGGTAAGTGAAAAGAGAACTTTTTGGAAAAATGTAAGAATTTTTTTTTTCTATAGGCTTAGATGAATTGTCAACTTAACCTGTAGCAGAACACTAATTTCCTGTAATTCTATCTTCTTATAAATGTTTGCTGGATGTCATAAGTAATTGTCTAGCTAACCTTAAGTGGATCCTCACTCAAGTTCTGCTTCCAGAAACAACTGGAAGTTGGAGTCTAAAAACACCCTGTGACCAATGTGAAAATTGCAAGATTTCTAAATATTATTTTTAATATAGATTGTGATTAGTGTTGAGCATTCCGATACTGCATTCCGATATCGGCCGATATTCGCAGTATCGGAGTTCCGATACTTTTAGAATATCGAATACCAGAATCAGAAGTTCCTATAATGCAATGAGCCAGTTTGATTTTATTCAGCCAATGAGGAATACTAAGAAGTGTGGGCACATCCTGTTATGCTAGTTAGGCATGTTAACTAATGGCATGGCTGTGATTGGCTGCTGAATTGATGTCATGATGCACTATAAAAGCAGCCGCCGCCATTTTGGGTTCACTCTGCTGTGAATTTACTTAGGGACAGGACGCTGCTGTTCTGACTCTGAGGACAGTTTGAGCTAGCGATTTGCTTTATTGTGCTTTACCCAGGCTACTTTAGCAACCGCTGTGTGAGAAGCTTTCTTTTGCCTTGCACCGCTGTTCACGACTGTCTGCGAGGTCTCTGTGTGTGAGTGCAGCTCACGCTGTAGTGTGTTCTGCAGCCACCTCCGGTTGTAGTCAGCTCAGCATGCGTCACTGCCTCATACATTGTCCTTTTTTGCATTAGTGCTGCTCATTTTTCCTGATTTCTCCTATTAGTGTGGTTCCATCCGTTTCCAGCTAGAATATTTGCAAACACTATATAGGAGTAGATAGAGGAGCCTTTCTGCTGGCTTGTGCCCTGCAGCCCCAGCCAGATTAGTATTAGCCTATTTTTTGGAGCCTCATCTATTGCATTGTAGGTTACCTTCCTGCATTGTAATAGCTACAAAAAGTTTGTGATACTATTGGTTTTACATCTTTGGGCACATCCAGTGTCTTTTTGTGAAAAAAAAGTTAATAAAGTTCACCAAACACTCCACTTTACAGTTGTGTAGGCCACATTAGCTCATATTAAAGTCTAGTCCACACTTTATAAAATTAGTGTTTCTTATACCTGTTAGCAGCTGTTAAGGAATAAGCACACTAAGCCCTTAGTACTTTTCTGCCTATCTTTATGAGTCTACCAAGATGAAGAAGGCAGGGAGTAAGGCACGTGGATTTTCTGCAGGGAGAGGACGTGGGGATTGTCTGCCTGCTGAGGGCACCAGGGACTCAGCATCCCCCAGTTTTACCAGGGAACAGTCCTTTATGCGCAGCTTTGTAGGAGCTCGCCGTACCCCACTGCTGTGGGACGAACAAATTGAAGCCGTTGTTGGTTGGATGGCAGCTAACGCATCGACTTCAATTAGTTCCAGATCCTCTCAGGTCCAGAGCACTGAAGAGCACCCATCTGTCTGTTCACCACTTGCCAAATTGCCCAGGCAGTCAGAGAGCCCTGGACAGGAGCCATCTCTACTTCTGTTCTCTGAATCTGTTGACTTGGAAAGAGGGGGCCAGCCAAGCAGCATTCAAGAATTTGAAGAAGAGGTAGTATGCAGTGATGCACAACAGCTTTGTCTCTCTGAATCTGAAGAGGCAGGTGGGCCAGTGCCTATGGTCAGCACACCTCAGTATGCATCTGATGATGAGACTCAGGTGCCACTTTCTGGTACGCACTGTGCTGTCGAGACTACCCAGGAGAAGCAGTCATTTGAAGAGGGTAGTGTAGATGATGAGGTCCTTGACCCATCATGGCGTGAGGTACAGGAAGGTGGTGGGTGCAGTTCTGAGGAGGAGATTCCCTGAATTGCCAAAAAAGGAGGAAGAGGGAAGGGGCAGACTTGGTAGCCTGTATCCTCCACTTTGGCACCCGTTATGAATGAGTCACCGAAGGAGGAAAAAACAAAAATACAAGCTAAGTCCTGAAAACCGGAGAGGTTGGTAGCTATCGGATTGCAGACCCCTGATCCTATTCACCACAACTAACAGTAGCCATGGGGGTTCCTACGGTGCCCTAGACCCCTCGTTCACAGCCGGAGAAGTAAATAAGCCTAAAGAAAGAAAGGGGAAATCTAAACTGCCCCAGAGCAGACCCCAAAGCAATAGAATCATAGAATCGTAGAGTTGGAAGGGACCTCCTGGGCCATCTGGTCCAACCCCCTGCTCAAAGCAGGATTCGCTAAATCATCCCAGTTAGATGTCTGTCCAGCCTCTGTTTGAAGACTTCCATTGAAGGAGAACTCACCACTTCTCGTGGCAGCCTGTTCCACTCATTGATCACTCTAACTGTCAAAAAGTTTTTTCTAATATCTAATCTGTGTCTCCTCCCATTCAGCTTCATCCCATTGCTTCTAGTCTTTCCTTGTGCAAATGAGAATAAAGTTGATCCTTCTACAATGTGACAGCCCTTTAGATATTTGTAGACAGCTATTAAGTCTCCTTTCAGTCTTCTCTTTTGCAAACTAAACATTCCCAAATCCTGCAACCTTTCCTCATAAGACAGGGTTTGCAGACCGGTCACCATTCTGGTCGCTCTTTTCTGAACTTGCTCCAGTTTGTTGATGTCTTTTTTAAAATGTGGTGCCCAAAATTGGACACAATATTCCAGATGAGGTCTGACCAAAGAGGAGTAGAGGGAAATAATGACTTCACGTGATCTAGACTGTATGCTTCTGTTAATACATCCTAGAATTGCATTTGCCTTTTTTGCTGCTGCATCACACTGTTGACTCATATTCAGTCTGTGATCTATTAGTATACACAAGTCTTTTTCACATGTGCTGTCACTTAGCCCTATTCCTCCCATTCTATATATGCTTTTTTCATTTTTATTGCCCAGATGTAGTACTTTGCATTTCTCCCTGTTAAAAACCATTCTGTTAGTTGCTGCCCACTTCTCCAGTTTATTTAAATCTTTTTGAATCCTCTCTCTCTCTTCTCTAGTATTAGCTATCCCTCCTAGCTTTGTGTCATCAGCAAATTTAATCAGTTTACCCTCAATTCCTTCATCTAAATCATTGATAAAGATGTTGAACAATACAGGGCCCAGGACAGAGCCCTGTGGTACCCCACTTGAGACATTCTTCCAACTGGATGTGCAGCCATTTACGACCACTCTTTGGGTCCGATCACTAAGCCAGTTATGAATCCACCTAACAGTTGCCTTGTCCATTCCATACTTAGTCATTTTTTCAATAAGGATTGTATGAGAGACTTTGTCAAATGCTTTGCTGAAGTCAAGATATACTATATCTACAGCATTTCCTTGATCCACCCAATCAGTAATACCATCATAGAAGGAAATTAAATTAGTCTGACATGACTTATTAGTTACAAACCCATGCTGACTCTGTTTAATCACTTCATTCTTATCCAGGTATTGACATACATGTTGTTTAATAATTTGTTCAAAGATCTTTCCTGGTATAGAAGTCAGACTCACCGGCCTATAGTTGCCTGGGTCCACCTTCTTCCCCTTTTTGAAGGTAGGAACAACATTTGCTCTTCTCCAGTCTTCTGGCACTTCTCCTGTTCTCCAAGAATTTTCAAAGATTATGGAGAGGGGTTCAAAAATTTCTTCTGCTATCTCCTTCAGTACTCTGGGGTGTAATTCATCTGGACCTGGAGACTTGAATTCATTTAGGTTAGCTAAGTGTTTCCTCACTATCTTTCTGTTTATAGATATCCTGGATTCTTCTATTCCCTTAATAGGACAGTGAATAACAGTTGATGTTACATTTCCTTTCTGAGAGAAAACAGATGCAAAATAGGAATTTAAAAGTTCAGCCTTCTCAACATCCTGTCTTACCATTTCATCATTTTCATCCTGTAAAAATCCTATAGCATCTTTGACTTTTCTTTTACTTTTGACATATCCCCAAAATCCATTATTATTGCTTTTGACATCTCTTGCAAGCCTCAATTCTTTTTCAGCTTTAGATAATCTGATTTGTGCCTTGCAGGTTCTGCAGACAGCATTATATTCTTCTTTAGATATGCCTCCTTCTTTCCATTTTATAAACATTTTTTGCTTCCTTTTTAGCATGTGCTTAAGTTCTGTGTTCATCCATCCTGGTTTCCTTAAATGCTTCCTATTCTTCCCTCTTTTCGGAATTGTTAACAACTGTGCTTTGAGAATTTCATTTTTCAAGATTTCCCATCCTTCCTGGACATTTTTGTCTTTAAGGATATCCAGCCATTGGATCCCTCCAATTCTCTTTCTGAATCCCTTAAAATCTGCCTTTCTGAAATCTAACCTTGACGTCTGAGTCTTCACAGGTCTTCCGCCTCTAGTTATCCAAAATTCTAAAATAGCATGGTCGCTACCTCCTAGGGTCCCAGCCACTTTTACCTCCTCAACCATTTCCTCCCTGTTTATAAGGATTAGATCCAAGGTAGCAGTTCCCCTTGTTTTCTCCTTTACCTTTTGGAAGATAAAGTTGTCAGCAAGAGAGGATAAGAATTTCCTTGACCTGTTAGTTTTGCCTGAGAGAGATTCCCAACAAATGTCTGGATAGTTGAAATCTCCCATGACAACTATGTCATATTTTTTGGAGAACTTGGCCATTTGATGCATAAAGAGTTCATCCATATCTTCAGCTTGCACAGGCGGCCTGTAGTAAATGCCTACAATGGTGTCCTTTCCATTGTTCTGTCCTTGTATTCTTACCCAAACAGTTTCCACAGAACTCCCAGTCTCTGAAGCTTCAATCTCTGTGCAGATATACGCATTTCTAACATACAATGCGACACCCCCTCCTCGTTTATCAAGTCTGTTTCTTGCAAATAAGTTGTATCCTTCTAGTCTTGTATTCCAATCATGTGTATTGTCCCACCAAGTTTCAGTGATTCCAATGACATCATATTTCTTTTCCTGTGTTAGTAGTTCCAATTCTCCTTGTTTGTTGCCCATGCTTTGTGCATTAGTATAGAAACATTTTAGTTTGTGATTGGTTTCTCTTTCTCCAATATTTTTTTTAATTAGATTCTTTCGTCTTTGACAGCCCCCAACATGTATTGTCGGTGAAAAGCAGATGAAAACACAAACACAGACAGAAAGACAGGTTGAGCAAACGATGGGGCCCAACTAACTAAATAGGAAAGGACAGAAAAGATGCTGGCTGCAATCCGCAAAAATTCTGCCAAAAGTAATGTCCAACACGTCTGATAGAAAAAGGCCCTGAAGTCACTAGACTTCAAAATAACTATATCAGCACTCAGGTATATTCTGAAGACTGAGCAAAGAGATCAACTTGATCAGAGACAAAAATGGAGCTCAGCCCGTCTCAACAAAGGCAGGCTGAACACAAAACACTAAGCAAACAGACAAAATCTCATGAAAAAATAAGAGAGCAAAAACTTAGCTTTCAGTAGACAGGACTAAACTGGTTGCAAGAGCTCAGAGCAGAAAGAATCACCAGCACCCCTGCAGGGCGTCGGCTTCCTTATATCCACTCAGTGATTCCGGGTGTCCAATCAGGCTCCACCTGTTCAGATGACAGGTTCTTCCCAACCCAATCAATTTCACTACCTCTCTTCACCAGCAGAGGGAGTTTATCAGGCATCAATGGTGAAGGGGAAAATGAACTCACAACAGGCACCCATTAGGAGCATGCCTCTTCCAAAACCCAAAACTGGCACTCCCAAGACTTGCAGTGCCTGATCCTTTTTTGACACAGTTGCAAATGACACTTGCTTTGTCAAATGCAAGCTGTGTAATCAAAAAGTGAAAAGAGGGAAAAGTGTCAGCAACCTCAATACCACAAATATGTGGAAACGTGCGGACCAAGCACGAGGTGGAGTTACACAGACACACTGAAGACGTAGGCCAACGTACAACACCACCTACCACCTCTTCAGCTCGTGTTGGGCCCTCTTCCTCCAGCTCACACACAGCTGGTTTGGCTTCCTCACACGATCGCCATGGAAGAACCTCTGGCACTGTTGTATAGAGACCCAGTGTCATTTCACCCACAGCACCACGTTCCCTGTCATCCTCCCACTCCCAGGCCAGTCTACAGCCATCAGTAGCACAGGCATCAGAGAAAAGGCCCGAGCAAAACTACTGTCCCTTGAAATGCTCTCATTCAGGCTGGTGGAGACTGACACCTTCCGTAACTTCATGGCATTGGCAGTCCCACAATACAACGTGCCCAGCTGCTTTTATTTCAGCAGGCAAGCTGTCCCTGCCCTGCAAAAGCATGTGGAGGGAAAAATTAAACATGTGCTACTAAACGCCGTCAGTAGCAAGGTCCACCTGACCACCGATGCGTGGACCAGTAACCATGGACAGGGATGATATCTTTCCCTTACTGCCTGTTGGGTAAATGTTGTGGAGCCTGGTCCAGATCTTGAGAGTGGCACTGTACGTGTTCTACCAACTCCAAGGATTGCAGGAATCCAGTCTGTACACATTGACTCCTCATACTCCAGTTTTTCTGAATCAGCGCTGCAGGAGCTGTCATAGTCTACCTCCACATGGACCCGTGAACGCTTACCTGTTATGACCGATATGAGCACAGCCGTGGCCAAACATCAACAGGCCGTATTGAAATTCATTTCTTTGGGGAATCGAAGCCACACAGCGCAGGAGCTCTGGAATGCCATCAAGAAGGAGAGAGACGTGTGGTTTGTGCCAGCGAATCTACAGCCAGGCATGGTAGTGTTAGACAATGGCCAAAATCTGGTTGCAGCTCTGGGCCTAGTCAACCTCACTCACATCCCATGTCTGGCACATGTGCTCAACTTGGTCATGCAGAACTTTTTGAGGGACTATCCAGATCTTGATGCACTGCTGCACAAGGTCCGCATAGAGTGCGCTCACTTGCGGCGTTCCAGCATGGCAAGATCACGCATTGCAGCTCTGCAGTGCCTATTCCGCCTTCCGGAACATCAGATCATATGTGACCTACCCACCAGGTGGAATTCAACGTTACATATGTTGGAGAGGTTGTGTGAGCAGCAGGCAGCAGTAATGGATTACCAGCTGCATCAGGCGCAAACAAGTTACACTGTGCGCCGTTCACACTTCACCACTACTGAGTGGGCCTCTATGAAGGACATCTGACACATTTTGCGTGCCTTCGATGATTCCACGTGGATGGCTAGTGCAGATGATGCACTAGTCAGCATGACTATCCTCCTTATCTGCCTGCTTGAAAAAACACTGCAAGCACAAAGGGAGGAGGTTGTGGAAGAGGTGGAGGATGAGGAGACACAATTGCCATCTGCTTCTGGACAGTCTGCGCAATGTGGTTCCTCACAAAGGCCTAGGCAGGGGACACTTTGTGAGGAGGATGAGGAGGAGTCAATGGAGAAGGAAGACATCTGTCCAGAGGAGGGAGGTACACAATGCTCTAGTAGTCAGTATATAGAGTGAGCGTGGGGTGATGCAGAGCAGGCAGAGATGACACCTCAAGCAGGGGACAGCGTTTCTTGGCCAGTTGGAAGTCTGCAGCACATGGTTGATTTCATGCTGCAGTGCCTGAGAAACGACTGCCGCATTGCCCACATTCTCAACAAGGCTGATTATTGGGTGTACACCCTCCTAGATCCTGACTACCGGGACAACTTACAAAGCCTCATAACACCGTTGAACCGGGAGCGTAAAATGCGGGAGTACCAAGACACACTGGTGCATTCCATCATGTTCTCCATTCCACCCAAGAGCAGCGCTGCTAGTGCTTTACAAAGCAGCTCAGTGCGTAGAGGCAGTGGAGGAAGCTCTGCACAAAGTGGGAGCAGAAGCAGCGCCTCAGCACAAGGCAAGACCAGTATGGCCCAAATGTGGCAATGTTTTGTGTCCCCGCCACAAATATCTACACCATCACAGACGGCTCCAGTCAGCAGGAGGCAACGTTTCCATCAGATGGTGACAGACAACATGTCTTGCCCTCTCAGTGTTCTCCCACACGGCTCTTCCCCCTTCAAGTTTTGGGTCTCTAAGCTGGATACATGGCCAGAGCTTAGCCAGTATGCATTGGAGGTGCTGGCTTGCCCTGCTTCTAGTGTATTATCGGAATGCGTCTTTAGTGCCGCAGGGGTGTACTAACAGACCGTCGCATGCGACTATCCTCCGATAACGTTGACCGGCTTACTTTTCTGAAAATGAACAAGGCCTGGATCTCGCAGGAATTTGCCAGTCCTCTTCCAGATTAAATAATTGGTTGGCAACAGTATCCAGGTCTTCTGTTGTGTTCATGTTTCTACCACCTGAACTGTAATCCGTGGGCTCCAACACCGCCAGTTTCTGCTCAGAAGTGCCATCTGCACAGTCAACACTTGCTCCTGTGTTATTGGGGTTCAGTAACGTCAGCTGATCCCCTGCTGTGTGTCCGGCAATTTCTCCTGCTCCGAACACACTCACACTACTTCAGATATTAAACTTGCTCCAATTAGGCCTCTGGCTACACTCTGTTTCTCCTGTAATCCCTGGGCTCCCACACTGCCAGATGCTGCTCAGAAGTGTCTTTGGCATGGGTACTCCCTCCTGCCCAGCCTGGTTCCAGCACACCAGCAGTCCACCCCGAAGAAAACGACGACCCTGAAGACGACGACCCTGAAGACCACCCCCAAGAAGATGACGACCCCGAAGACGACCCTGAAGACCACCCCGAAGAAGACCAAGAGAATGATGAAGGAGAAAGTGTGGGAGAAGTAAAAAAGGTGAAGAGCATGGAAGTAGTGAAACATAAATATCTGACAAAATATAAAAAAGCTTAACATAGTCAATGTCTTTATAACTCCGAACGTCTTAAAAAAAATTAATTTGATTGGGCTAAACCTCTATGCCTTTAATGTCTCCTCCACCTCCCCCAATACATTCTACATTATTCTAAGTTGTTTACCTTCATGTAGAATTAACCTACAAGGAAAGTAAGGGTTTGTTTTCATTCCGATATTTGTGTCCCATTGACTTGCATTGGTTTCCGGTATCGGAATCGGCGATATCCGATATTTTTGGGGTATCGGTCCGATCCAATCCGATCCGATATTTCCGGATATCGGAAGGTATCGCTCAACACTAATTGTGATATGAAAAAAAAAATTCTGAAGATAACTTTCCTTTCATTGTACAAATTCTGAGATTTATACAAAGAAGTCAATGCACGAATATGAGTTAAAGCAATGAAAACTCTTTGTAATATTGGTCACTTTGTCAGTACATTTTTGCTATAGCAGAAAACTAATTGAATTTTCCAGGACAAGCTACCCAACTGATTTCATGGATTAATCCTCCGGATGTGGATCAAGAATTTTAAATCATAACTTGTTTCTAAGGCAAAATATATTCACATAGAGTAGCTAAAGCTTATTTGCGTTCTTGTTAGTTTATCAAAGAGAAAGAATTCAGTGCAGTTAGAGCAGTTAGGTCAGCGAAGATGCAATTTCTCTTTAGCATTTAACAAAGCACATGTAAAGAGATCTATGAAAGTGTCTAAAAGAGAATCTTTCACCATTTTTTTCTTGTTGAACTGGACACATGGTGTAATACTCACTGCAGAACAGAGAACTATTTTTTATTTCGCCTTTCCATTGCAGAGATATTAGCAAAGTAATTGCATCTTATAAGATAACTTTTTAAGTCCAAGTGGGAGTTGTCAGACATTGTTCAGTGGGATGTGCATTCTGCTTGTTTGATGTTATATAATTATAAGTAGAGATGAGCAAATATTTCAATGTTCGGTTCAGCTCATGATCGCCAAATTTACAATATTCGCCAATTTAATTGTCGATTAAATCACCGAATATAGCCGAACATACACAGCACAAAAGCCGGTGTTTCCCCACATTGTGTGACAGCGTGGGAAGCACTGGCGTTCGCTTCTGATTGGTGGTGAAATCATCCCTGATGGTCAGAGAGCCGTGGTTTTCATGCTGTCAGAAGACAGCGTGAGTGCTCAACTGTGATCAGTGGTATAAAGTTTACCTCCGGTCACTGGTGTCAGCTGATGGGACTACAGCTCCCATCATCCGACACCTGCTGCTGATGCTAATAACAGTGAGAGCAGGAGCGTCATATGGGAATGTTCATCAGCTGCTCCTGCACTGCAAATAAATAATTAACCCCTTCATGACCAAGCCTATTTTGACCTTAATGACCAGGCCATTTTTTGCAATTCTGACCAGTGTCCCTTTATGAGGTAATACCTCAGGAACGCTTCAATGGATCCTAGCGATTCTGAGATTGTTTTTTCGTGACATATTGGGCTTCATGTTAGTGGTAAATTTAGGTTGATAATTTTTGCGTTTATTTGTCAAAAAATCAGAAATTTGGTGAAAATTTAGAAAATTTTGCAATTTTCAAATTTTGAATTTTTATTCTGTTAAACCAGAGAGTTATGTGACACAAAATGGTTAATAAATAACATTTCCCATATGTCTACTTTACATCAGCACAATTTTGGAAACAAAATATTTTTTTGTTAGGAAGTTATAAGGGTTAAAAGTTGACCAGCGATTTCTCATTTTTACAATAAAATTTACAAAACCATTTTTTTAGGGACCACCTCACATTTGAAGTCACTTTGAGGGGTCTATATGGCAGAAAGTACCCAAAAGTTACACCATTCTAAAAACTGCACCCCTCAAGCTACTCAAAACTACATTCAAGAAGATTATTAACCCTTCAGGTGTTTCACAGGAACTAAAGCAATGTGGAAAGAAAAAATGGACATTTTAATTTTTCCAACAAAAATTTTCTTTTAGCATCAATTTTTTCATTTTCACATGGGAAACAGGATAAAATGGATGCTAAAATTTGTTGGGCAATTTCTCCGGAGTACAACGATACCTCATATGTGGTCATAAACCACTGTTTGGGCGCACGGCACGGCTCAGAAGGGAAGGAGCGCCATTTGACTTTTTGAATGGAAAATATGCTGGAATATTTAGCGGTTGCCATGTCGTGTTTGGAGAGCCCCTGTGTGCATAAACATTGGAGCTCCTCCACAAGTGTCCCCATTTTGGAAACTAGACCCCCAAGGAACTTATCTAGATGCATAGTGATCACTTTGAACCCCCAGGTACTTCACAAATTGATCTGTAAAAAAAACAAAACACTTTTTTTTCACAAAAATTTTCTTTTAGCCTCAGTTTTTTCATTTTCACATGGGCAACAGGATAAAATGGATCCTAAAATTTGTTGAGCAATTTCTCCTGAGTGCACAGATACCTCATATGTGGTCATAAACCACTGTTTGGGTGCACGGCATGGCCCGGAAGGCAAGGAGCACCATTTGACTTTTTGAATGGAAAATTAGCTCCAATCGTTATCGGACACCATGTCGCATTTGGAGAGCCTCTGTGCACCTAAACATTGGAGCTCCCCCACAAGTGACCCCATTTTGGAAACTAGACCCCCTAAGGAACTTATCTAGACGTGTAGGGAGCACTTTGAACCCCCAAGTGCTTCACAAAAGTTTATAACACAGAGCAGTGAAAATAAAAAATAATTTTTTTTCCACAAAAATGATTTTTAGCACACTATTTTTAATTTTCACAAGGCTAACAGGAGAAATTGGACAACAAATCTTGTTGTCCAGTTTGTCCTGAGTACGCTGGTACCCCATATGTGGGGGGGAACCACTGTTTGGGCACACGGCAGGGCTCAGAAGGGAAGGAGCGCCATTTGACTTTTTAAAATGCAAATTACTTCCAATCGTTAGCGGACACCATGTTGTGTTTGGAGAGCCACTGTGTGCCTAAACATTGGAGCTCCCCCACAAATGACCCCATTTTGGAAACTAGACCCCCTAAGAAACTTATCTAGATGTGTAGTGAGCACCTTGAACCCTCAAGTGCTTCACAAAAGTTTATGACGCAGAGCCGTGAAAATAAAAAAAAAAATTTTTTCCCTCAAAAAATTATATTTTAGTGCGCAATTTTTTATTTTCACAAGGGTACCAGGATAAATTAGACCCCAAAATTTGTTGTCCAGTTTGTCCTGAGTACGCTGGTACCCCACATGTGGGGGGGAACCACTGTTTGGGCACACGTCGGGGCTCGGAAGGGAAGTAGTGACATTTTGAAATGCTGACTTTGATGGAATGGTCTGCGGGTGTCATGTTACATTTGCAGAGCCCCTGATGTACCTAAACTGTGGAACCCCCCACAAGTGACCCAATTTTGGAGACTAGACCCCCCAAGGAACTTATCTAGATGTGTGGTGAGCACCTTGAACCCCCAAGCGCTTCACAGAAGTTTATAACGCAGAGCCGTGAAAATAAAAAATATTTTTTTTTCCACAAAAAAAAAATGATTTTTAGCCAGCAATTTTTTTTTCACAGGGGTAGCAGGATAAATTGGCCCCAAAAGTTGTTGTCCAGTTTGTTCTGAGTACCCTGATACCTCATATGTGGGTGGGGACCACTGTTTGGGTACACGTCGGGGCTCGGAAGGGAAGTAGTGACATTATGAAATGCTGACTTTGATGGAATGGTCTGCGGGCATCATGTTACATTTGCAGAACCCCTGATGTACCTAAACTGTGGAACCCCCCCACAAGTGACCCCATTTTGGAAACTAGACCCCCTAAGGAACTTATCTAGATGTGTGGTAAGCACCTTGAACCCCCAAGTGCTTCACAGAAGTTTAGAACGCAGAGACGTGAAAATAAAAAATATTTTTTTTTCCTCAAAAAAAATGATTTTTAGCCAGCAATTTTTTTTTCACAAGGGTAGCAGGATAAATTGGACCCCAAAAGTTGTTGTACAGTTTGTCCTGAGTACGCTGGTGCCCCATATATGGGGGGGAACTATTGTTTGGGCACACGTAAGGGCTCGGAATGGAAGTAGTGGCGTTTTGAAATGCAGACTTTGATGGAATGGTCTGCGGTCGTCATTACGTTTGCAGAGCCCCTGATGTGCCTAAACAATAGAAACCCCCCACAAGTGACCCCATTTTGGAAACTAGACCTCCCATGTAACTTATCTAGATGCCTGGTGAGCACTTTGGACCCCCAAGTGCTTCACAGAAGTTTATAACGCAGAGACGTGAAAATTATAAAAAAAATTTTTTCCACAAAAATATTTTTTTAGCCCCCAATTTTTTATTTTCCCAAGGGTACCAGGAGAAATTAGACCCCCAAAGTTGTTGTGCAATTTTTCCTGAGTACGCTGATACCCCATATGTTGGGGTAAACCACTGTTTGGGCACACGTCGGGGCTTGGAAGGGAGGAAGCACCGTTTAACTTTTTGAACGCAAAATTGGCTGGAATCAATGGTTGCACCATGTCGCGTTTGGTGACCCCCTGATGTGCCTAAACAGTGGAAACCCCTCAATTCTAACTCCAGCCCTAACCCCAACACACCCCTAACCACAGCCCTAACCCCAACACATCCCTAACCCTAATTCCAACCATAACCATAACCCTAACCCCAACAGACCCCGAACCCTAATCCCAACCCTAACCATAACCCTAACCACAAGCCTAACCCTAATTCCAACCCTAACCCTAATTCCAACCCTAACCCTCTTTCCAACCCTAACCCTTTCCAACCCTAACCCTCTTTCCAACCCTAACCCTCTTTCCAATCCTAACCCTAACCCTCTTTCCAACCCTAACCCTCTTTCCAACCCTAACCCTAACCCTCTTTTCAACCCTAACCCTCTTTTCAACCCTAACCCTAACCCTCTTTTTAACCCTAACCCTAACCCTCTTTTCAACCCTAACCCTAACCCTAACCCTCTTTTCAACCCTAACCCTAACCCTAATGGAAAAAAAAAAAAAAAATATTATGTTTATTTTATTAGTTCTGCCTACCTATGGGGGTGATAATCGGGGGGTTTATTTACTTTTTCTTTCATTTTGATCACTGTGAGAGTGATCAAAATGAAAGAATGGAATCTGCAGCCGGCAGATTCGGGCGGGCGCACTGCGCATGCGCCCACCATTTTCAAAGATGGCGGCGCCCATCATCCGGACCCGAGGGACACCGGTAGGGACGGGGGGACACCGGAGGTACCGGGGGGGTGAGGGGGGGATCGGAGGCTGGCGGGGAGCAGAGGGAATGGGAGGGGGGCAGATGATGACAGCGGCGGCAGATCGCTGCTGTCATTCAGTTGTGGGGGGGCGATCGCCGGTGGGGGGGGTGGAATCGGTGTCTCCAGCCATGTCCGATGCTACAGCAGCATCGGACATGGCTGGATTGTAATATTTCATCAATTTTCATTGATGAAATATTACTATCGCTCTGATTGGCTGTTTCACTTTTAACAGCCAATCAGAGCGATCGTAGCCACGTGGGGGCGAAGGCACGCCCCCTGTGGTGAATTACAAAGCCCCCTGTATCTGCGGGTCGGGTGACCTTTCAGTGACCCCGGTCACCCGACCCGCAGGGGGGCTTTGAAGTCATGACGCCACATAGGCGTCACTGGTCAGATTTGAACCAGGTTTCATGACGCCTATGTGGCGTCATTGGTCGTGAAGGGGTTAAAAAAACCTGTGTAGGTTCCCTTGTATTTTTGAAAACCAGCCAGGCAGTCCTCAGAGCTGGGGGTTACAACCCTCAGCTGTCAGATTCAGCAAGGTTGGTTATTATGAATAGAGGTTCCCCACACCATATTTTTAATTATTTAAATAAATAATTTTAAAAAAACAGCATGGGGTCCCCCAATTTTGACAACCAGCCTTGTTAAAGCAGACAGCTGGAGGCTGGTATTTTCAGGCTGGTAAGGGTCCATGGATATTGGCCCCCCTGCCTAAAAATAGCAGTCCACAGCCACCCAGAAAAGGCATATCTATTAGATGCAGCAATTCTGATGCTTTGCCAGGCTCATCCCACTTGCCCTGCAGCGGTGGCAAGTGTGGTTCATATTTGTGGGGTTGATGTAACCTTTGTATTGTCAGGTGACATCAAGCCCATGGATTAGTAATATAGAGGCATATATAAAACACCTATCCATTGCTAATCCTATAGTTGTATGGTAAACAAAGACACAGCGAGAATATAGTCCTTTATTAGAAATAAGACTAAACACTGTTTTCTATTTTATTCAAAGAAAGCCCAGATGAACGGCACCAAGGCTCTAATCCACCAGCAACAAGTCGAGGAACAATCACAGGCACACAATGTGTAAAACACTGCTGGGAATAACAGTGCTCAGCATCAGAAAAAACATGCTGAATTTATAAAAGAAGGAAAAAGATGCGGCGCTCACCCAGATTTGCAGTGCAGTGTTTCTTTATTCAACCATTAAAGGTCACGCAATAAAGGACAGGCAGATAACATGAGGCATGCGGGGAAAAAGACGGACAGCCGTTTCGCGTACACAGACGCTTCAACAGGTCAAGGTCCACCTCTCCTGTGTGACACTGATTGCTGAGCTGTGTATCTAATCCTATCCTGTGTGATACTGACTGCTGAGCCGTTTATCTAATCCTATCCTGTGTGATACTGACTGCTGAGCAGTGTAGCTAATCCTTTTGTGTGTGCTACCGTCTGCTGAGCCGTATATCTAATCCTATCCTGTGTGATACTGACTGCTGAGCTGTGTATCTAATCCTATCCTGTGTGATACTGACTGCTGAGCTGTGTATCTAATCTTATCCTGTGTGAGCTGTGTATCTTATCCTATCCTGTGTGATACTGACTGCTGAGCCATGTGTCTAACCCTCTCCTGTGTGATACTGACTGCTGAGCTGTGTATCTAATCCTATCCTGTGTGATACTGACTGCTGAGCCATGTATCTAATCCTATCCTGTGTGATACTGGGCTCCCCCTGCAGTCTGTGTCAGAGGGTGGTCTGTGTTGGCAGGGTAATAAATTGTGTTATTTCCAGCTTTACAGAAGGACGATAACACCATAGAAATACTAAGAATAATAGGCCAAATTGTTTGGTGAATTGGAACGCGCAGGGTTAAAATTTCGCCTCATAACATAGCCTATGACGTTCTTGGGGTCCAGACTGTGCAAAATTTTGTGGCTGTAGGTGCGACAGTGCAATCCCGGACATACACACATACATACATACAAACACACACACATTGAGCTTTATATATTAGATTTTTGAGTAAAATGTAAATTGTTCTTTTAGTCTACAAACTTCTGACAACATGTCTCCAAATTTCCAACAATAAATTTTGTATTTTTTTCTGGCAAAGAAAAATAGTCAAAATTAAAAAAAAATCCAGTGCTTTCAGATCTCAAATAATGCAAAGAAAACAAGTTCATAATCATTTAGAAACAACAATACTAATGTTTTAACTCAAGAAAGGCACATCCAGCCCATGAATGGCAGCGCTTCCCAGGACTCACATACAAAGATGATATTTCATATTTTTATTATTTGATAGGTTAAAAAAGAAGAGATGCAACGCGTTTCGAATACAGTATATATCCTTCATCAGGTATCATAAAAGCACAGTACAAATCCTAATAGTATAAAATTCTGTTACACTTATGTATAGTAGCAACCTTTTATCCTAGTCTCAGAAACCAGATACCTCTGGTGTTGCAAATAGGAATGCTCTTTTAAACTGGAAAGAAACGTTTTGGATATATCGTCTGGGAACATTGTATCCAAATGGATTGAATGATATCATAGAGAGAGTTTGAACGTTGCCTTTTTTTTTTTTCTGGGTTTTTTCCTCTGGGTTATTTTTTTCTTCTTCTTGCAACTATGTTGTCAAGGTTGCATCAATCAGTGGGTGTGATCCTGAATTTGGTCCACACCCTAAATCAAGTTTCTGAGACTGGGATAAAAGGTTGCTACTATATATAAGTGTAACTGAATTTTATATTATTAGGATTTGTACTGTGTTTTTTTAGGTACCTGATGAAGGATATATACTGTATCCGAAATGCGTTGTATCGCCTCTTTTTTAACTTATCAAATAAAAAAATGAAATATCATCTTTGTATGTGAGTCCTGGGAAGCGCTGCCATTCATGGGCTGGATGTGCCTTTCTTGATTTACTCATCCTGTGTGAGCCTGAATCTGGCTCTTTCACTTGGATCCACCCGAGGCAAGCTGCAAACCCTATCTATTGAAAAGTATCCCAGAAGGAAGGATCTTTGAGGATACAACATCTAAAGCCATATTAGTTTTCTATCAGGTGAGTGCATAAAATTGTGCACCCTTTAAAGACTACAATATTGTTTTTACGTACTTAGGGCGCCGCAATTTGTCTGTTCTTCTCTCCCAAATAGGGGTTTTTTTTTGTAATGTTTTAACTCAGGAAGAGTTCTGAAATCGATATTTTGCGGAATAACCATGGTTTATAAAAACAGCTTTCATGCGTCTTGGCATGCTTGCCACCAGTCTTTCACACTGCTTCTGGCGCAAAAATGTAAGAAGCTCGTCTTTGTTTGATGGCTTGTGATGATCCATCATCCTCTTGATTACATTCCAGAGGTCTTCAATGGGGTTCAGGTCTGCAGAATGGGCTGCCCATGTCAGGGTTTTGATGTGGTGGTCTCTTAATTTTTGCCAGAGCTGTATATATATATATATATATATATCACAAAACTCAAGATAAAAAGCGGACGGCACCGCTGTTACCGTATGACTTCAAATGATGTGCGGCATACAGAAGCCCAGCAGCTGGGAATCTCGGGTGCCAGACCTGGAAACAGTCAATCCTGGGAATCCATGCAAAGAGAAGAGGTCGCACTCATCGAGATCGAGGTTTCACTGATTTATTGACATATCATGAACATGTCAAGTCGGGGGAGTGACATAAGGAGTGCAAAAAAGGCTGACAACGGCCGTTTCGCGCTGCTCGAGTGCTTCAACAGGTCAAACAGTGGGGGGAAGTACCGGGTTCATATGGAAATCACATCACTCCGTACTTCCTCCCTCCACAGCTGCTGTCTAAGTGACATTAGTAAATTAAAAACATGCTGAGATGCATTACAACATACAAAAGCATAAATACAACTTGCTGCACAAGCAGAAAAATGGTTACATCGAGAGATAAATTACAATGCATATTCATATATCAAAGACTACTGTTATTTTCATATGTCGAAAACTACTATTTTTTTCTTCTTTCTTTTTCTTATGGAAAACATCTACAATCATATGTATCCAGAGACCAAACTGTCTCACTATTATTGAACTATTAATATACTCACAGGAAGAGAAAAAAAAAAAAAGAAAAAAAAAAAAAATTTTCAAAAAAATTCCCCCCACCCAAAAAAAACCTTTTTCAAAATTTTTTATTTTTTTTCATTTTTTTATTTTTTTTTTATCATAAAATGAATTGTGTGCAACTTAGTAGCTGTTTTTTAGGATTCTCATGAACTACTATATACCTGCATAGCTGTATCTTATTATGAATAAACACAAAAATGGACTATCAATGACAAATCTCAATCATAGCGGACAAAAACCGCTGCACCGAAAACGCACAATGTATATGTGTACGTATACTATGCAAACAAAAAACAAGTCACTAAACGATTCAAATGCTACGGGAGAGAAAACCCACCAAATTCAAAAAGATGTCTTTGCCTCAAATATGTGGAAGTTCATCAAAGCTGCAATAAAAGACTCCAGAAAAAAGGTTCCAGCCAGAAAAGCCACATGTATACATATGTGACATAGTTCTCCTATCAACTTCAAGGGAAATGAGGGAAAATATATACTCCTTCATAAAAAACAGCCATGTCTATTCTATCATTAAAACCCAGAGGACCTGTCGCCTGTGTATTCATAATCCACCTGGATTCTCGTTGTAATAAGATTTTTATTTAAATGCCCTCCCTGCGGCGGTAAAACCACCTTCTCGATTCCTACAAAGGAGAGAACATTAGGGTAATTTCCATGTGCATCTCTTACATGGTTAATTAAACGTGGGACTCCTTTTCCCGTTCTAATGGACTTAAAATGCTCACGGAAACGAATGTATAGCGGATGTATGGTTTTGCCTATGTAGAAAAATCGACATGTGCAAAAAATCACATAGACTACATGGTCTGTCTTGCATGTGATCAAATCTGTTACTGTATGCGTGACCGCGCCCATGTGTAGTGTACGATCAGTACGATGAAATTTACAATAAGGACAATGGCCACACCTATAATTCCCTTGTGGTGTTCCTTTACTCAGCCAAGTGTCACGCTTAGTGACGATCCGATTCTTAACCAGAATATCTCTAATTCTTGTACTCCGCTTACATGAGATAAGGGGCTCTCTAGATACTATGTCGCTTAAAACCCTATCTTGTTCCAAAATGTGCCAATTTTTTCTAATTGCTGCTCGTATCTGACGATCCATGGGACTATAACGAAAACAGAAGGTAAATCTCTTTTCATTTTCGACTCTTTTATTCTTCAGAGGCACAACTCCTCTAACTTTATTACTGTACTGAGATTTTACGTTTTCAAGTGTGGTATCTAATAGAACCTTAGGATATCCCCGTTGTCTGAACCTATTATATAACTCTCTAGATTGTGTTTCAAAGCCCTCCAAGGTATTATTTAGACGGTGGACTCTCAAAAATTGACCATATGGCAATGAATTAATGGTATGTGATGGATGGAGACTATCATAACGCAATATGGAATTAGTAGCCAAAGGTTTCCTGTAAACAGAAGTGCAGATTTCATTATCCTTAACTTCCAACCAGACATCAAGAAATTCCAACCGTGTCCCTCCAAAGTTGTGTGTGAACAGCATGTTCATCTGGTTCACCTCATTCAGGTGACTGACAAACTTGTCAAAAGAATCTCTGGTGCCATCCCAGACAATGAACACATCGTCCACATACCTGAGATAAAGTCTGATATGTTGAAAGAATTGTTTGGCATTGTAGACATACTTTTCTTCCAGGGCACCTAAAAAGAGATTGGCGAACGTACATGCTGCCGGGGTACCCATCGCGGTACCCACATTTTGACGGTACCACGTACAATCAAAAGTGAATGCATTGTGAGTAAGTATGAAATTCAAAGCTTCACAAACAAAATCCACAAAGCCCTGCTCTTTGCCTGTGGAGTTCAATATTTCTCTAATAGTATCCACACCCAACTTCTGGGGAATTCGTGTATATAAGCTCTCCACATCTATGGATGCCAGCATGAAGCCGGGTTGCCAAGCAAAATCCCGTATCACATGCAAAAAAGCATTGGTGTCCTTTATGTACAACGGGATCTCTCCCAACAAAGGGCGCAGCAAGCAATCAATATACTGGGACAGGGATTCCGTGACGGATCCTATCTCAGATACGATTGGGCGTCCTGGGGGACAAGAAGCAGACTTGTGGATTTTGGGTACGTGGTACCAGTGGGGGCGCGTGGGAAACTCTGGCAGCAATTTATCTGCCTTCTTTTCAGAAATAACATTCATCATGACATATTTCCTGAGTAACGACCTTAATTCCCTGATGTACCTGGGAGATGGATTAGTCTTCAATCTAGTATATGTTACTGTATCAGATAGCTGCCGGTGTGCTCAGAAAAATACATATCCCTGGGCAACAAAGGCGTGTTGCCGCCTTTATCTGAAGGTCTCACTATGGTATCAGACCATTCTCTGATCTCCACCATGGCCTTCCTTTCTGAGTCTGTCAGATTAGAAGGCACTACAGGATATACCAATGATTCAATGTCCTTTATAACTTGCATTTCAAACACATCAATAAGGTTACCCGGGGATATGGGAGGCATGTATTGTGAAGCAACCCCCCTGTAAACGGTCTATTGATCAACTGTGATTCATTAATAGTTACCCTATCTGAGCCTGTGATACTGAGTAGTAAGTTGGCATCTTCATGTAAATCAGCTAATGCTCCTGTACCAGCCATGAAACCTAAAGGGCCCACCCTACATTGTGCTTCCCCAGATAATTTACTATCAATGGGGGGTTTTGCTGTAAAATGTTTATGCAAATGGATCTTCCTGATAGACTTAAATAAATCAATTCTAAATTCAGTCATATCAAAAGGCTGTGGTATGCAAAAATTAAGACCTTTAGATAATAATGCAAAATGTGAATCATTCAAAACATGTCCTGTCAAATTAATCACTGAAAATGGTTGAGAGTCCGTTATTGCTTCTGTCTCCACGAGACCTGTTTCCTCTTGCGGTACCGACCGAAAACTCTTCCTCCTTCCTCGTCTGACTCTCCGCCTAAAGGGACATTAGATCCAGCTCGGGCTGCTTCACATGCTGATTGCTGGTCGGGTGAGGTAGTGTTGTGACTGACCCCCTCCCCCACGCTGGAATCTGAATCTGTAGTGAGGTAATCTTTTTTTACTGGTGCCTGTTTCTGTTTGTGATAGAAACGTTTATTTTTCCCTTTGCCAAATTGCCCAAAGTTAGTATTAATATTGGATCGTTGTTTATTCCAATTAAAAATCTGACCACTGGCGAAATCATTTTTGTCCCGTAGAAATTTATCACGTTTTCTTGATTTAATTTCCGCCTGCATTGGTAGAAGTTTACTGTCCATCTTTTTATTAAACAATGTCCACTGATTTTCTGTCAGTCTGGATTTTAATTCCTCTTGTGCTTTAACAAGATCATGTTTTACTGTCTCATAATTATGTAAATTCGTGGCCAAAACTAGTTGCAACAAATCCTGTGAGCATTTCAATAGAATCTTCTCCCATTCTGTGCGTAACGAAGTGTTATCACTAAAATTAGAAATATCTTTCCATACTCGTAGTCCTCGTGGAACTCGTCCACAATCGCTGTATGACTTTAATGAATTACTAGTCCAAAACAATTTTATCTCTCGCTCAGCCAAATTCATGAGTTTAAACTCTAATGATTTTGTGCTTAAAGTTTGCAGCTCATCACAAGTTTCGCACTCCTTAAAATAATTGTCCACTCATCTCGATGAGTGCGACCTTTTCTCTTTGCATGGATTCCCAGGATTGACTGTTTCCAGGTCTGGCACCCGAGATTCCCAGCTGCTGGGCTTCTGTATGCCGCACATCATTTGAAGTCATACGGTAACAGCGGTGCCGTCCGCTTTTTATCTTGAGTTTTGTGATTTAATACTGGACTAGTTCCAGGACTGTGCACGCTTGTTTTGCCTTTCATAGTGATGTTTTAACGGCTTGAACATTATATATAACCATGTCAGTTAACATGGAGTCAGAAGTAACCACACTGGGCAGTAACCTGCAAGCAGGTCGGGAGGATGTGGACAATTATTTTATGGAATGCGAAACTTGTGATGAGGTGCAAACTTTAAGCACAAAATCATTAGAGTTTAAACTCATGAATTTGGCTGAGCGAGAGATAAAATTGTTTTGGACTAATAATTCATTAAAGTCATATAGCGATTGTGGACGAGTTCCACGGGGACTACGAGTATGGAAAGATATTTCTAATTTTAGTGATAACACTTCGTTACGCACAGAATGGGAGAAGATTCTATTGAAATGCTCACAGGATTTGTTGCAACAAGTTTTGGCCACAAATTTACATAATTATGAGACAGTAAAACATGATCTTGTTAAAGCACAAGAGGAATTAAAATCCAGACTGACAGAAAATCAGTGGACATTGTTTAATAAAAAGATGGACAGTAAACTTCTACCGATGCAGGCGGAAATTAAATCAAGAAAACGTGATAAATTTCTACGGGACAAAAATGATTTCGCCAGTGGTCAGATTTTTAATTGGAATAAACAACGATCCAATATTAATACTAACTTTGGGCAATTTGGTAAAGGGAAAAATAAACGTTTCTATCACAAACAGAAACAGGCACCAGTAAAAAAAGATTACCTCACTACAGATTCAGATTCCAGCGTGGGGGAGGGGGTCAGTCACAACACTACCTCACCCGACCAGCAATCAGCATGTGAAGCAGCCCGAGCTGGATCTAATGTCCCTTTAGGCGGAGAGTCAGAAGAGGAAGGAGGAAGAGTTTTCGGTCGGTACCGCAAGAGGAAACAGGTCTCGTGGAGACAGAAGCAATAACGGACTCTCAACCATTTTCAGTGATTAATTTGACAGGACATGTTTTGAATGATTCACATTTTGCATTATTATCTAAAGGTCTTAATTTCTGCATGCCACAGCCTTTTGATATGACTGAATTTAGAATTGATTTATTTAAGTCTATCAGGAAGATCCATTTGCATAAACATTTTACAGCAAAACCCCCCATTGATAGTAAATTATCTGGGGAAGCATAATGTAGGGTGGGCCCTTTAGGTTTCATGGCTGGTACAGGAGCATTAGCTGATTTACATGAAGATGCCAATTTACTACTCAGTATCACAGGCTCAGATAGGGTAACTATTAATGAATCACAGTTGATCAATAGACCGTTTACAGGGGGGGTTGCTTCACAATACATGCCTCCCATATCCCCGGGTAACCTTATTGATGTGTTTGAAATGCAAGTTATAAAGGACATTGAATCATTGGTATATCCTGTAGTGCCTTCTAATCTGACAGACTCAGAAAGGAAGGCCATGGTGGAGATCAGAGAATGGTCTGATACCATAGTGAGACCTTCAGATAAAGGCGGCAACACGGTTTTGTTGCCCAGGGATATGTATTTTTCTGAGGCACACCGGCAGCTATCTGATACAGTAACATATACTAGATTGAAGACTGATCCCTCTCCCAGGTACATCAGGGAATTAAGGTCGTTACTCAGGAAATATGTCATGATGAATGTTATTTCTGAGAAGAAGGCAGAGAAATTGCTGCTGGAGTTTCCCACGCGCCCCCACTGGTACCACGTACCCAAAATCCACAAGTCTGCTTCTTGTCCCCCAGGACGCCCAATCGTATCTGGGATAGGATCCGTCACGGAATCCCTGTCCCAGTATATTGATTGCTTGCTGCGCCCTTTGTTGGGAGAGATCCCGTCGTACATAAAGGACACCAATGCTTTTTTGCATGTGATACGGGATTTTGCTTGGCAACCCAGCTTCATGCTGGCATCCATAGATGTGGAGAGCTTATATACACGAATTCCCCAGAAGTTGGGTGTGGATACTATTAGAGAAATATTGAACTCCACAGGCAAAGAGCAGGGCTTTCTGGATTTTGTTTGTGAAGCTTTGAATTTCATACTTACTCACAATGCATTCACTTTTGATTGTACGTGGTACCGTCAAAATGTGGGTACCGCGATGGGTACCCCGGCAGCATGTACGTTCGCCAATCTCTTTTTAGGTGCCCTGGAAGAAAAGTATGTCTACAATGCCAAACAATTCTTTCAACATATCAGACTTTATCTCAGGTATGTGGACGACGTGTTCATTGTCTGGGATGGCACCAGAGATTCTTTTGACAAGTTTGTCAGTCACCTGAATGAGGTGAACCAGATGAACATGCTGTTCACACACAACTTTGGAGGGACACGGCTGGAATTTCTTGATGTCCGGTTGGAAGTTAAGGATAATGAAATCTGCACGTCAGTTTACAGGAAACCTTTGGCTACTAATTCCATATTGTGTTATGATAGTTTCCATCCATCACATACCATTAATTCATTGCCATATGGTCAATTTTTGAGAGTTCACCGTCTAAATAATACCTTGGAGGGCTTTGAAACACAATCTAGAGAGTTATATAATAGGTTCAGACAACGGGGATATCCTAAGGTTCTATTAGATACCACACTTGAAAAAGTAAAATCTCAGTACAGTAATAAAGTTAGAGGAGTTGTGCCTCTAAAGAATAAAAGAGTCGAAAATGAAAAGAGATTTACCTTCTGTTTTCGTTATAGTCCCATGGATCGTCAGATACGAGCAGCAATTAGAAAAAATTGGCACAGTTTGGAACAAGATAGGGATTTAAGCGACATAGTATCTAGAGGGCCCCTTATCTCATGTAAGCGGAGTACAAGAATTAGAGATATTCTGGTTAAGAATCGTATCGTCACTAAGCGTGACACTTGGCTGAGTAAAGGAACACCACAAGGGAATTATAGGTGTGGCCATTGTCCTTATTGTAAATTTCATCGTACTGATCGTACACTACACATGGGTGCGGTCACGCATACAGTAACAGATTTGATCACATGCAAGACAGACCATGTAGTCTATGTGATTTTTTGCACATGTCGGTTTTTCTACATAGGCAAAACCATACGTCCGCTATACATTCGTTTCCGTGAGCATTTTAAGTCCATTAGAACGGGAAAAGGAGTCCCACGTTTAATTAACCATGTAAGAGATGCACATGGAAATGACCCTAATGTTCTCTCCTTTGTAGGAATCGAGAAGGTGGTTTTACCGCCGCAGGGAGGGCATTTAAATAAAATCTTATTACAACGAGAATCCAGGTGGATTATGAATACACAGGCGACAGGTCCTCTGGGTTTTAATGATAGAATAGACATGGCTGTTTTTTTATGAAGGAGTATATATTTTCCCTCATTTCCCTTGAAGTTGATAGGAGAACTAGGTCACATATGTATACATGTGGCTTTTCTGGTTGGTACTTTTTCCTGGAGTCTTTTATTGCAGCTTTGATGAACTTCCACATATTTGAGGCAAAGACATCTTTTTGAATTTGGTGGGTTTTCTCTCCCGTAGCATTTGAATCGTTTAGTGACTTGTTTTTTGTTTGCATAGTATACGTGCACATATACATTGTGCGTTTTCGGTGCAGCGGTTTTTGTCCGCTATGATTGAGGTTTGTCATTGATAGTCCATTTTTGTGTTTATTCATAATAAGATACAGCTATGCAGGTATATAGTAGTTCATGAGAATCCTAAAAAACAGCTACTAAGTTGCACACAATTCATTTTATGATAAAAAAAAAGAAAAATTTTTGAAAAAGGGTTTTTTTTTTTTCTCTTCCTGTGAGTATATTAATAGTTCAATAATAGTGAGACAGTTTGGTCTCTGGATACATATGATTGTAGATGTTTTCCATAAGAAAAAGAAAGAAGAAAAAAATAGTAGTTTTCGACATATGAAAATAACAGTAGTCTTTGATATATGAATATGCATTGTAATTTATCTCTCGATGTAACCATTTTTCTGCTTGTGCAGCAAGTTGTATTTATGCTTTTGTATGTTGTAATGCATCTCAGCATGTTTTTAATTCACTAATGTCACTTAGACAGCAGCTGTGGAGGGAGGAGGTACGGAGTGATGTGATTTCCATATGAACCCGGTACTTCCCCCCACTGTTTGACCTGTTGAAGCGCTCGAGCAGCGCGAAACGGCCGTTGTCAGCCTTTCTTGCACTCCTTATGTCACTCCCCCGACTTGACATGTTCATGATATGTCAATAAATCAGTGAAACCTCGATCTCGATGAGTGCGACCTTTTCTCTTTGCATGGATATATATATATATATATATACTGTATATATATATATGTCAGTGGCACACGCATATATATATATATATATATATATATATATATATACAGTATATGTATATATATATAATTACATAGATAGATAAATAGAAGAAAAGCTGGCAATTCTTTTGCAGTGTACAGGACTTTCACTGCAGGAGCCGACAGGATAGAAGAGATTGATTACATACAGTAAATACAAATTGAATAGGTAGATGTACAGATGTCAGTCACAAATACAATTATTACAGTGTGTATGCAGCTCACTGTAGATGTATTTATTTAATAAAACATTATTTTTTGGAAAAAAAATGGCATGTGCTCCTGCGCAATTTTCATAACCAGCAGAGGGAAAGCCGATGGCTGGGGGCTGATGTTTATAGCCTGGGAAAGGGGTAATACCCATAGAGCTTCCCATGCTGTTAATATCAGCTCTGTATTCTTAGTCTTTACTGGCTATTAAAATTTGGGACCCTAAAAAATGACATAGGATCCCCCTATAGTTAATAACCAGCAAAGGCTAAGCAGACAGCTGCAGGCTGGGATTAATAGCCTAGAAAGGGACCATGGATACTACCCCCCAGGCTAAAAACATCAGCTATCAGCTGCTCTAAAAAAGGCGCGTCACTAAAGGGGGCTTCACACATAGTGATATCGCTAGTAATATCGCTAAAGCGTCACCAATTTTGTGACGCAACAGTGATATTGCTAGCGATATCGCTATATGTGACACTTACCTTTGACCGGCTCCCCCGCTGGTTATCGCTGATCACGCAAGAACGTCCTGGGCCGTTTCTCGTTGGCGGCTACCTTGCTGGGCTTCCTGCTGGCACTGACGAGCGACGCGTGGACGAGGGCGGGAGGACGTCTTCATCGCCGCGTCTGACAGGTAAGTAATGTCCGCCCACCGCTGCTATGTCACTGGTGAGATCTGCCTGATTGGCAGCTCACTAGTGACCATTTAGCGATGCACTAGTGATCCTGACCGGGTTGTATCGTTGTCAGGATCGCTGATGTATCGCTAAATGTAACGGGATCCTTAAATGCTTCAATTCTGGCACTTAGCCTCACTGTTAGGGTTTGCAGATTGCACTAACTATAATCTAATATATAAAGCTCAAGTGTGTGTATGTATGTATGTATGTGTGTATGTGTGTATGTCTGGGATTGACATCCGCACCGTCGCACACTTTTTCCCCATTATGTAGATAGGGGTAAAATTGTTTGGTGAAGTGGAACGCGCAGGGTCAAAATTTCGCCTCACAACATAGCCTAGGACACTCTCGGGGTCCATACGTGTGACTGTGCCAAATTTTGTGGCTGTAGCTGCGACGGTGCGGATGCCAATCCCGGACATACACACATACACACAAACATACATACATACACACACTTGAGCTTTATATTTTATATATATATATATAGTATGTATAATATATATATATATGTATTCTATGTGTATATATCTATTCTGTCATACTTTAACCCCTTCCCGACCTTCGCTGTACTAGTACTGCTCTGCTGGAACTGCATTTCTGCCCGCAGCATTACTAGTACAGTGGCATGATCACCGCAGCCTCACGCTGGGCGCCGCGATGATCGAGTGCGGGTGTCAGCTTTATGTGACAGCTGACACCCTGCAGCAACACCGAAAATAAGTGCTAGCACCGATCGTGGGCATTTAACCTCTCTGATGCTGCTGTCAGTACTAACAGCGGCATAGTGAACAATAGCTCAGGGAGGGGTTCGCATTGTTCCGGTGGTCTCCATGGAGACCCCCGGCTCCCAGATGGCCACTGGGTCCTTCCAGGTCCTTCAGTGAGGTGGCTTGTCAGTGCCTGCTGAGAGCAGGCGTTGGCAAGCCTCCTACACTGCCTATCAGATTGTTGATCTGACAATGCCATGTGCTGTGCAAAGTGTCAGATCAGCGATCTGACTTTACATATTAATGTCCTATACTGGGACAATGTAATAAAGTAAAAATATATATATTGTGTAAAAATATAAAAAAAATCCCCAAATAAAGAAAAAAAATTAAATAAATAGTCCGTAACGACCTGACCTATAAAACTGTCCCACTAGTTAACCACTTTAGTGAACATCATAAAAAAAAAGCAAGGCAAAATAAAATTGCTTCATCAACATACCGCCGAGTGGAATAACACACAATCAAAAAGATTGATATAAATAAATGTGGTACAGCTGAAAATGCCATCTTGTCCCGCAAGAAACAGGCCACAATATAGCTCCCCCGTCACTGGAAAAATAAAAAAGTTATGGCGCTCAGAATAAAGCAATGCAAAAATAATCATATTTTCTATAAAACAGTTTTTATTGTATAAAAGCACCAAAACATAAAAAAAAAAATGAGGTATCGCTGTAATCGTACTGACACAAAGAATTAAACTGCTTTATCAATTTTACCACATGTGTAACGGTATAAACGCCCCCCTAAAAAAGAAATTCATGAATTGCTGGTTTTTGTTTATTCTGCCTCCCAAAAATCGGAATAAAAGCGATAAAAAATTTCATGTCTCCAAAAATGGTACCAATGAAAACATCAACTCGTCCCGCAAAAAACAAGACCTCACATGACTCTGTGGGCCAAAATATGGAAAAATTATAGCTTTCAAAATGTGATGCAGAACTATTTTTTGCAAAAAAAGCGTCTTTTAGTGTGTGACAGCTGCCAAACATAAAAACCCGTTATAAAAACCCGCTACAAATAGTAAATCAAACCCCCCTTTATCACCCCCATAGTTAGGGAAAAATAATAAAATAAAAAAAGTGTTTATTTCCATTTTCACATTAGTGTTAGGGTTATGGTTGAGTTTAGGGTTAGGGTTGGCGTTGGGGTTAGGGTTGGGGTTGGGGCTAAAGTTATGGTTTTGGTTGGGATTAGGGTTAGGGTTGGGATTAGGGTTAGGGGTGTGTTAGGGTTAGGTTTGTGGTTAGGGTTATAGTTAGGGTTGGGGTTAGAGTTAAGGATATGTTGGGGTTAGGGTTGGAGTTAAACTTGAGGGGGTTTCCACTGTTTAGACACATCAGGGGACTCTCCAAATGCAACATGGCGTCTGATCTCAATTCCAGCCAATTTTGCATTGAAAAGTCATACGACGCTCCTTCCCTTTCAAGCTTGGCCATGCGCTCAAACACTGTTTTACCCCGACATATGGGGTATCAGCAAACTCAGGACAAATTGCACAACAACTTTTGTGGTCCAATTTCTCCTGTTACCCTTGGGAAAATAAAAAAATTGGGGGTGAAAAGCTCATTTTTGTGAAAAAATTAGATTTTTTATTTTTATGTCTCTACATTCTAAACTTCTGTAAAGCACTTGGGGGTTTAACTTGCTCACCACACATCTAGATACGATCCTTAGGGGGTCTACTTTCCAAAATGGTGTCACTTGTGGAGGGTTTCCACTGTTTTGGCACATCAGGGGCTCTCCAAACGTGACATGGTGTCCTATCTCAATACCAGTCAATTTTGCACTGAAAAAGTCCAATGGTGCTCCTTCCCTTCTGAGCTCTGCCATGCTCCCAAATAGTGGTTTACCTGCATATATGGGGTATCAGCGTACTCAGGACAAAGTGTACGGCAACTTTTGGGGTCCAATTTCTCCTGTTACCCTTGGTAAAATAAAACAAATTGGAGCGGAACTAAATTTTTTGTGGGGTGCAGTTCTTACTTTTGGGTATTTTCTATTACATAGACCTTTCAAAGTCACTTCAAATGTGATGTGGTCTCTAAAAAAATGGTTTTGTAAAATTTGATGAAAAAATGAAAAATCGCTGGTCAACTTTTATCCCTTATAACTTCCTAACAAAACAAAAATTTGTTTCCAAAATTGTGCTGATGTAAAGTAGACTTGTGGGAAATGTTATTTATTAACTATCTTGTGTGATATGACTCTCTGATTTAAGGGCATTTAAAGTAAAAGTTGGAAAATTGTAAACTTTTCAAAATTTTTGTCAAATTTCCGTATTTTTCACAAAAAACTCAAGTCATATTGAAGACATTTTGCTGCTAACATAAAGTACAATATGTCACAAGAGAAGAATCTCAGAATCAGTGGGATCTGTTGAAGCGTTCCAGAATTATTACCTCATAAATGGACAGTGGTCAGAATTGAGAAAGTTGGCCGGGTCAGAAAGGTGAAAACAGGCTGGGTCGTGAAGGAGTTAAGCTCTCATTTCTAGACATTTTGAGTGAGGGGAAGTTAAACACAGCTGCACAGTGCCAACACCTACACTGACTCATGCAGGAGGTTGGATTAGGAGATTAGAGTGCTTATCATTATATCTCAAACATTGTTAAATCTACTCTAAACTATGGTGGGGGTGTGTCTTTCTTTCCTTGAGTATTGTTGCCTGCTTTTGATTTGTCAACATCATAGAGGATGAAGAAGAACACATTTTAAGTTAAAAATGATTGATAACATTTGCTTGGACTTAAAAAAAGTCAACTCATTAAGTACCTAATAATTTGAAATGTTTTATTCTGTTTTGCAGCTTCTATTATATTGTGTGTCCTGTTTAACATTAAAAATTTGGTGAAATATCTGCTTTAAAGAAAAAGCTGTCTTTGCTGCATATTGCAGCCAATGCAGAATAGGTTTCTTACATTGTCATTTTCAAAAAGTTGAGTAGCATAATATCCCCTTCCCCTCCTGCGAAAACCATTTTTTTTCCCTCCGGTTTGAAAAGCCATAATTTTTTTGTGTGTGTCTATTTGTATATAGCTAGAGTTGAGTGAAACGGGTCGAAAAATTTCAAAAGTCGCCGACTTTTGGCAAAGTCGGGTTTCATGAAACGAAACCCGACCCTAGGATGAGGTCGGCCACGAGGTCGGCGACTTACGCGCCAAAGTCGCGTTTCAAAAGTTTGTTTTGCGCTCTTTTTCAGCCAATCAGGATCCACGGACACTGTGGGCAATGTGATGACATAGGCAGGGGTCACCACCATCTTTCAGAAGGGCATGCAAGTGATTGGCTTGCTTTGGTGGGCGTCACAGGGGGTATAAAAGGGCGTGCACGCCGACCGCCATCTTACTTCTGCCGATCTCAGTATAGGGAGAGGTTGCTGCTGATTATGTAGGGAGAGCGTTAGGCAGGGAAGAAGACAAAAAAACTGCTTCTGCTGCTAGCGATTTGGCCTGCACAACACACCAGTCACTGTGTGTGCAGTGCAAGGGGAGGCTATATAGTGGTGTATCAGTGGTGTTGGTTGTTGGGCTGCTTTCTAAGGCTTCCTGACATTCCTGCATTGCTGTTTACCCACTGCTCCGCAAACTGCTTTTTTAAAAGCAATCCCAATTTTTTTTTTTTGTCCTGCTGAGAAGAAAAAAAAACTGCTTCTGCTGCTAGCAATTTGGCCTGCACAACACACCAGTCACTGTGTGTGCAGTGCAAGGGTAGGCTATATTGTGGTGTATCAGTGGTGTTGGTTGTTGGGCTGCCTTTTAAGGCTTCCTGACAGGCTGGCATTGCTGTTTACCCACTGCTCTGCAAACTGCTTTTTTAAAAGCAATCCAATCTCCCTTATCCTCTAGTCACTTTTGTCACAGCTGTGCCATCGAGCCTGTCACATAGCGCTCAGATATTCATTGGGCCTCACACAATCCAAAAGTGTCCAGTGTCCAAAAGTGTGTGCAGAGATTCAAAATCTCCCTTATCCTCTAGTCACTTTTGTCACAGCTGTGCCATCGAGCCTGTCACATAGCGCTCAGATATTCATTGGGCCTCACACAATCCAAAAGTGTCCAGTGTCCAAAAGTGTTTGCAGAGATTCAAAATCTCCCTTATCCTCTAGTCACTTTTGTCACAGCTGTGCCATCGAGCCTGTCACATAGCGCTCAGATATTCATTGGGCCTCACACAATCCAAAAGTGTCCAGTGTCCAAAAGTGTGTGCAGAGATTCAAAATCTCCCTTATCCTCTAGTCACTTTTGTCACAGCTGTGCCATCGAGCCTGTCACATAGCGCTCAGATATTCATTGGGCCTCACACAATCCAAAAGTGTCCAGTGTCCAAAAGTGTGTGCAGAGATTCAAAATCTCCCTTATCCTCTAGTCACTTTTGTCACAGCTGTGCCATTGAGCCTGTCACATAACGCTCAGATATTCATTGGGCCTCACACAATCCAAAAGTGTCCAGTGTCCAAAAGTGTGTGCAGAGATTCAAAATCTCCCTTATCCTCTAGTCACTTTTGTCACAGCTGTGCCATCGAGCCTGTCACATAGCGCTCAGATATTCATTGGGCCTCACACAATCCAAAAGTGTCCAGTGTCCAAAAGTGTGTGCAGAGATTCAAAATCTTCCTTATCCTCTAGTCACTTTTGTCACAGCTGTGCCATCGAGCCTGTCACATAGCGCTCAGATATTCATTGGGCCTCACACAATCCAAAAGTGTCCAGTGTCCAAAAGTGTGTGCAGAGATTCAAAATCTCCCTTATCCTCTAGTCACTTTTGTCACAGCTGTGCCATCGAGCCTGTCACATAGCGCTCAGATATTCATTGGGCCTCACACAATCCAAAAGTGTCCAGTGTCCAAAAGTGTTTGCAGAGATTCAAAATCTCCCTTATCCTCTAGTCACTTTTGTCACAGCTGTGCCATCGAGCCTGTCACATAGCGCTCAGATATTCATTGGGCCTCACACAATCCAAAAGTGTCCAGTGTCCAAAAGTGTGTGCAGAGATTCAAAGTCTCCCTTATCCACTAGTCACTTTTGTCACAGCTGTGCCATCGAGCCTGTCACATAGCGCTCAGATATTCATTGGGCCTCACACAATCCAAAAGTGTCCAGTGTCCAAAAGTGTGTGCAGAGATTCAAAATCTCCCTTATCCTCTAGTCACTTTTGTCACAGCTGTGCCATCGAGCCTGTCACATAGCGCTCAGATATTCATTGGGCCTCACACAATCCAAAAGTGTCCAGTGTCCAAAAGTGTGTGCAGAGATTCAAAATCTCCCTTATCCTCTAGTCACTTTTGTCACAGCTGTGCCATCGAGCCTGTCACATAACGCTCAGATATTCATTGGGCCTCACACAATCCAAAAGTGTCCAGTGTCCAAAAGTGTGTGCAGAGATTCAAAATCTCCCTTATCCTCTAGTCACTTTTGTCACAGCTGTGCCATCGAGCCTGTCACATAGCGCTCAGATATTCATTGGGCCTCACACAATCCAAAAGTGTCCAGTGTCCAAAAGTGTTTGCAGAGATTCAAAATCTCCCTTATCCTCTAGTCACTTTTGTCACAGCTGTGCCATCGAGCCTGTCACATAGCGCTCAGATATTCATTGGGCCTCACACAATCCAAAAGTGTCCAGTGTCCAAAAGTGTGTGCAGAGATTCAAAATCTCCCTTATCCTCTAGTCACTTTTGTCACAGCTGTGCCATCGAGCCTGTCACATAGCGCTCAGATATTCATTGGGCCTCACACAATCCAAAAGTGTCCAGTGTCCAAAAGTGTGTGCAGAGATTCAAAATCTCCCTTATCCTCTAGTCACTTTTGTCACAGCTGTGCCATTGAGCCTGTCACATAACGCTCAGATATTCATTGGGCCTCACACAATCCAAAAGTGTCCAGTGTCCAAAAGTGTGTGCAGAGATTCAAAATCTCCCTTATCCTCTAGTCACTTTTGTCACAGCTGTGCCATCGAGCCTGTCACATAGCGCTCAGATATTCATTGGGCCTCACACAATCCAAAAGTGTCCAGTGTCCAAAAGTGTGTGCAGAGATTCAAAATCTTCCTTATCCTCTAGTCACTTTTGTCACAGCTGTGCCATCGAGCCTGTCACATAGCGCTCAGATATTCATTGGGCCTCACACAATCCAAAAGTGTCCAGTGTCCAAAAGTGTGTGCAGAGATTCAAAATCTCCCTTATCCTCTAGTCACTTTTGTCACAGCTGTGCCATCGAGCCTGTCACATAGCGCTCAGATATTCATTGGGCCTCACACAATCCAAAAGTGTCCAGTGTCCAAAAGTGTTTGCAGAGATTCAAAATCTCCCTTATCCTCTAGTCACTTTTGTCACAGCTGTGCCATCGAGCCTGTCACATAGCGCTCAGATATTCATTGGGCCTCACACAATCCAAAAGTGTCCAGTGTCCAAAAGTGTGTGCAGAGATTCAAAATCTCCCTTATCCTCTAGTCACTTTTGTCACAGCTGTGCCATCGAGCCTGTCACATAGCGCTCAGATATTCATTGGGCCTCACACAATCCAAAAGTGTCCAGTGTCCAAAAGTGTGTGCAGAGATTCAAAATCTCCCTTATCCTCTAGTCACTTTTGTCACAGCTGTGCCATCGAGCCTGTCACATAGCGCTCAGATATTCATTGGGCCTCACACAATCCAAAAGTGTCCAGTGTCCAAAAGTGTGTGCAGAGATTCAAAATCTCCCTTATCCTCTAGTCACTTTTGTCACAGCTGTGCCATCGAGCCTGTCACATAACGCTCAGATATTCATTGGGCCTCACACAATCCAAAAGTGTCCAGTGTCCAAAAGTGTGTGCAGAGATTCAAAATCTCCCTTATCCTCTAGTCACTTTTGTCACAGCTGTGCCATCGAGCCTGTCACATAGCGCTCAGATATTCATTGGGCCTCACACAATCCAAAAGTGTCCAGTGTCCAAAAGTGTGTGCAGAGATTCAAAATCTCCCTTATCCTCTAGTCACTTTTGTCACAGCTGTGCCATCGAGCCTGTCACATAGCGCTCAGATATTCATTGGGCCTCACACAATCCTAAAGTGTCCAGTGTCCAAAAGTGTGTGCAGAGATTCAAAATCTCCCTTATCCTCTAGTCACTTTTGTCACAGCTGTGCCATCGAGCCTGTCACATAGCGCTCAGATATTCATTGGGCCTCACACAATCCAAAAGTGTCCAGTGTCCAAAAGTGTGTGCAGAGATTCAAAATCTCCCTTATCCTCTAGTCACTTTTGTCACAGCTGTGCCATCGAGCCTGTCACATAGCGCTCAGATATTCATTGGGCCTCACACAATCCAAAAGTGTCCAGTGTCCAAAAGTGTGTGCAGAGATTCAAAATCTCCCTTATCCTCTAGTCACTTTTGTCACAGCTGTGCCATCGAGCCTGTCACATAGCGCTCAGATATTCATTGGGCCTCACACAATCCTAAAGTGTCCAGTGTCCAAAAGTGTATGCAGAGATTCAAAATCTCCCTTATCCTCTAGTCACTTTTGTCACAGCTGTGCCATCGAGCCTGTCACATAGCGCTCAGATATTCATTGGGCCTCACACAATCCAAAAGTGTCCAGTGTCCAAAAGTGTGTGCAGAGATTCAAAATCTCCCTTATCCTCTAGTCACTTTTGTCACAGCTGTGCCATCGAGCCTGTCACATAGCGCTCAGATATTCATTGGGCCTCACACAATCCAAAAGTGTCCAGTGTCCAAAAGTGTGTGCAGAGATTCAAAATCTCCCTTATCCTCTAGTCACTTTTGTCACAGCTGTGCCATCGAGCCTGTCACATAGCGCTCAGATATTCATTGGGCCTCACACAATCCAAAAGTGTCCAGTGTCCAAAAGTGTGTGCAGAGATTCAAAATCTCCCTTATCCTCTAGTCACTTTTGTCACAGCTGTGCCATCGAGCCTGTCACATAGCGCTCAGATATTCATTGGGCCTCACACAATCCAAAAGTGTCCAGTGTCCAAAAGTGTGTGCAGAGATTCAAAATCTCCCTTATCCTCTAGTCACTTTTGTCACAGCTGTGCCATCGAGCCTGTCACATAACGCTCAGATATTCATTGGGCCTCACACAATCCAAAAGTGTCCAGTGTCCAAAAGTGTGTGCAGAGATTCAAAATCTCCCTTATCCTCTAGTCACTTTTGTCACAGCTGTGCCATCGAGCCTGTCACATAACGCTCAGATATTCATTGGGCCTCACACAATCCAAAAGTGTCCAGTGTCCAAAAATGTGTGCAGAGATTCAAAATCTCCCTTATCCTCTAGTCACTTTTGTCACAGCTGTGCCATCGAGCCTGTCACATAGCGCTCAGATATTCATTGGGCCTCACACAATCCAAAAGTGTCCAGTGTCCAAAAGTTTGTGCAGAGATTCAAAATCTCCCTTATCCTCTAGTCACTTTTGTCACAGCTGTGCCATCGAGCCTGTCACATAGCGCTCAGATATTCATTGGGCCTCACACAATCCTAAAGTGTCCAGTGTCCAAAAGTGTGTGCAGAGATTCAAAATCTCCCTTATCCTCTAGTCACTTTTGTCACAGCTGTGCCATCGAGCCTGTCACATAGCGCTCAGATATTCATTGGGCCTCACACAATCCAAAAGTGTCCAGTGTCCAAAAGTGTGTGCAGAGATTCAAAATCTCCCTTATCCTCTAGTCACTTTTGTCACAGCTGTGCCATCGAGCCTGTCACATAGCGCTCAGATATTCATTGGGCCTCACACAATCCTAAAGTGTCCAGTGTCCAAAAGTGTATGCAGAGATTCAAAATCTCCCTTATCCTCTAGTCACTTTTGTCACAGCTGTGCCATCGAGCCTGTCACATAGCGCTCAGATATTCATTGGGCCTCACACAATCCAAAAGTGTCCAGTGTCCAAAAGTGTGTGCAGAGATTCAAAATCTCCCTTATCCTCTAGTCACTTTTGTCACAGCTGTGCCATCGAGCCTGTCACATAGCGCTCAGATATTCATTGGGCCTCACACAATCCAAAAGTGTCCAGTGTCCAAAAGTGTGTGCAGAGATTCAAAATCTCCCTTATCCTCTAGTCACTTTTGTCACAGCTGTGCCATCGAGCCTGTCACATAACGCTCAGATATTCATTGGGCCTCACACAATCCAAAAGTGTCCAGTGTCCAAAAGTGTGTGCAGAGATTCAAAATCTCCCTTATTCTCTAGTCACTTTTGTCACAGCTGTGCCATCGAGCCTGTCAAATAGCGCTCAGATATTCATTGGGCCTCATACAATCCAAAAGTGTCCAGTGTCCAAAAGTGTGTGCAGAGATTCAAAATCTCCCTTATCCTCTAGTCACTTTTGTCACAGCAGTGCCATCGAGCCTGTCACATAGCGCTCAGATATTCATTGGGCCTCACACAATCCAAAAGTGTCCAGTGTCCAAAAGTGTGTGCAGAGATTCAAAATCTCCCTTATCCTCTAGTCACTTTTGTCACAGCTGTGCCATCGAGCCTGTCACATAGCGCTCAGATATTCATTGGGCCTCACACAATCCAAAAGTGTCCAGTGTCCAAAAGTGTGTGCAGAGATTCAAAATCTCCCTTATCCTCTAGTCACTTTTGTCACAGCTGTGCCATCGAGCCTGTCACATAGCGCTCAGATATTCATTGGGCCTCACACAATCCAAAAGTGTCCAGTGTCCAAAAGTGTGTGCAGAGATTCAAAATCTCCCTTATCCTCTAGTCACTTTTGTCACAGCTGTGCCATCGAGCCTGTCACATAGCGCTCAGATATTCATTGGGCCTCACACAATCCAAAAGTGTCCAGTGTCCAAAAGTGTGTGCAGAGATTCAAAATCTCCCTTATCCTCTAGTCACTTTTGTCACAGCTGTGCCATCGAGCCTGTCACATAGCGCTCAGATATTCATTGGGCCTCACACAATCCAAAAGTGTCCAGTGTCCAAAAGTGTGTGCAGAGATTCAAAATCTCCCTTATCCTCTAGTCACTTTTGTCACAGCTGTGCCATCGAGCCTGTCACATAACGCTCAGATATTCATTGGGCCTCACACAATCCAAAAGTGTCCAGTGTCCAAAAGTGTGTGCAGAGATTCAAAATCTCCCTTATCCTCTAGTCACTTTTGTCACAGCTGTGCCATCGAGCCTGTCACATAGCGCTCAGATATTCATTGGGCCTCACACAATCCAAAAGTGTCCAGTGTCCAAAAGTGTGTGCAGAGATTCAAAATCTCCCTTATCCTCTAGTCACTTTTGTCACAGCTGTGCCATCGAGCCTGTCAAATAGCGCTCAGATATTCATTGGGCCTCATACAATCCAAAAGTGTCCAGTGTCCAAAAGTGTGTGCAGAGATTCAAAATCTCCCTTATCCTCTAGTCACTTTTGTCACAGCAGTGCCATCGAGCCTGTCACATAGCGCTCAGATATTCATTGGGCCTCACACAATCCAAAAGTGTCCAGTGTCCAAAAGTGTGTGCAGAGATTCAAAATCTCCCTTATCCTCTAGTCACTTTTGTCACAGCTGTGCCATCGAGCCTGTCACATAGCGCTCAGATATTCATTGGGCCTCACACAATCCAAAAGTGTCCAGTGTCCAAAAGTGTGTGCAGAGATTCAAAATCTCCCTTATCCTCTAGTCACTTTTGTCACAGCTGTGCCATCGAGCCTGTCACATAGCGCTCAGATATTCATTGGGCCTCACACAATCCAAAAGTGTCCAGTGTCCAAAAGTGTGTGCAGAGATTCAAAATCTCCCTTATCCTCTAGTCACTTTGGTCACAGCTGTGCCATCGAGCCTGTCACATAGCGCTCAGATATCAGTGGGCCTCACACAATCCAAAAGTGTCCAGTGTCCACAAGTGTCTGCAGAAATTCAAAATCTCCCCTGTCCTATAGACACCTTGTACCTTGTTTTACATTACTATATAGTTTGTTGGATTTTGTCTACATTTCTACCAAAAATGAGGAAGGCTGGTGGAAGAGGCCGTGGAATTGGGCGGGGGTTGGCAGCTGGTAATGATGGTGTTGGTGGTGGATCTGATGGTAGTGGCAAGAGCAAAATAGGACCGAATGCAGGAGGTGTTGAGCCTGCGTCATCGTCTGGCTACATAAGGCCTCGAATGCTTAGTTTTCTAGGAGTTGGCAAACCGCTTTTAAAGCCAGAGCATCAGGAAAAAGTTTTGTCTTACATTGCTGACTCAGCCTCCAGCTCTATCGCCTCCTCTTCTTCAGTTGTAAAAAGTAAAAGCACTGAGTCGTCATTGGAGGCTCATGTTCATGAACCACACCTTTCCTTGTGTCCTTCACCCCAACCAAGATTGAAGGATGACGCAGGCCATACTACTGATTACTCCATGGAGCTGTTTTCACATACCATGCCTGGATTATCAAGTGAAATGGTGAATTACCCAGGCCAAGATGAATCTGACGTGGAGTGCACTGATGCACAGCCGCTGATGGATGATTCTGCTGGTACATTCACTCAGAGCACTACATTGTCCTCGCAGTGTACAGAGCCAGATTCTGACCCTGATGAGACTCAGGTGCCCCTTCCCGCACACTATACCACCATACACGGTGACACAGAGGAAGGTGCACATGACATAGAAGAGGAGGTGATGGATGACCCAGTTGTTGACCCAGATTGGCATCCATTGGGGGAAGAGGGTGCTGCTTCCAATAGCTCAGATGAGGAGCATCCACAGCAGACATCGACATCGCAACAGCTGTTATCTGGCAGGCCCGGAGCACTCCAAAGACAGGTTCCAAACATCAAAAGAGTTGCTGGACAGCTTGTCCAGAGGGTCAAAAGATCACAACGTGCTAGGCCGCAAAATGTCTGCCAAAGTAGGAAGAGTGCAGTGTGGCACTTTTTTGAACAAAATCCTCATGATAAGGCCAAGGTTATCTGTAAGAAGTGCGCAAAGACCTTTAGCCGAGGGAAAAATCTGAAAAATTTGAATACCAGTTGCATGCTTAGACATTTAACCAGCATGCACTTGCAAGCGTGGACACAACACCAAACCTCAAGTGCCACATGTGCAACTGATCACAACGAAGGTAGTCAGCAACGCTACATTGTTTCCCCCACTGTAAGCCCACCGGTTAGCACAGCAGCAAATGTTGAGGTGTCGTTGCAAGGCCACAGCAGTCAGGGAATCCCACTGTTATATCAACGAAAGACTGATTCTAGGCCATCAGAAAGAACACCAACTCCATCACCATCATCAACCCTCTCTCAGTCCACCCTGTCCACCGCTACTTCCACCATATGCAGCTCTCAAGTCCAGCTCACCCTCCCAGACACTATGAGTAGTTCAAGAAAGTACTCAGTCTCTCATCCGCGTACACTGGGTTTGAACGCCCACATTGCCAAACTAATCTCGTTTGAGATGATGCCCTTTCGGTTGGTGGAAAGCACAGCTTTCCGCGAACTCATGGCCAATGCAGTACCACGCTATGACCTACCCAGTCGCCACTTCTTCTCTCGCAAAGCCATCCCAGCCCTCCACCATCATGTGAAAGACCGCATTGTCCATGCACTCAAGCAGTCAGTGAGCGGAAAGGTGCACCTCACAACTGATGCATGGTCCAGTCGGCATGGCCAGGGCCGTTACATGTCCATCACTGCGCACTGGGTTAATGTGGTGGATGCAGGGTCCACAGGGGACAGCGGTGGTGGGACAGTGCTGCCTAGCCCACGGTATAGGAAAAAGTTGGCTGTAGGCGTTCGACCCTCCTCCTCCAGAAGCGAAAGCTCGTCCACAGAGCGCAGTCGTACGAGCACTCCATCTGCAGCTGCCACTGTTGCACACGATGTGTCCCCCTATCGAGCAGCTAGTGGAAAGCGTCAGCAGGCTGTGTTGCAGATGATGTGTTTGGGCAACAGACACACCGCCGAGGTGCTGGCCGAGTACTTGAAGCGACAAACTGAGTCATGGCTGGGCAGTGTACATCTTGAGGCAGGCAAGGTAGTTAGTGATAACGGCCGTAATTTTGTGGCAGCCATAGCCCTTTCAAAACTCAGCCACATACCTTGCTTGGCTCACACCTTGAACCTGGTGGTGCAGTGCTTCCTCAAAAATTATCCGGAGTTAACAGCCCTGCTCCAGAAGGTGCGAAGACTGTGCGCGCACATCCGCCGGTCGCCTGTACACTCCGTTCGTATGCAGAAGCTGCAGCGATTGCTCCACCTTCCCAACCACCGCCTCATTATCGACATTGCAACAAGGTGGAACTCCACCCTGCATATGCTGGAGCGGCTGTGCGAGCAGAGGCAGGCCATAATGCATTTGTGGGAGGATACACGGCCAGGCACTTTGAGAGCAGACATGGAGTTGACAGGTGTGCAGTGGTCGAAGCTGAAAGACCTCTGTAAAGTCCTTCAGTGTTTTGAGGAATGCACACGGCTGGTAAGAGCAGACGACGCCATCCTAAGCATGAGCATCCCACTTATGCGTCTGCTCATGCAAACTTTGACGCACCTTAAGGAGCAGGCGTCTGCAGCCAATGTTGATGAGGAGGAAGAGGAGGAGGGAATCCTTGATGACATTCAGCCATTGTCTGCTCAGGGACCTCTCCTGGACGAGGTGGAGGAAGAAGAGGAGGAGGAGGATGATGATGGGGATGATTACTTAGGGGAGGAGGATGCATCTCGTGGGGCAAGTGAAAATGTTGGCGTGGCAAGGTCTGGTACAGGGTTTGTGCATGACTGGAGGGATGTGGATTTGCCAGAAAGTGCTCCTCCAACCAGCACTCGCAGTGCATCATTGACACCGGGAACATTGGCCCACATGTCAGATTATGCCTTGCAGATTCTAAAAAGGGACCCCCGCATTGCCAAAATGATGAACGATGACGACTACTGGTTGGCCAGCTTCCTGGATCCACGCTATAAAGGCAAATTACAAAACATCATGCCACAGGAGAACCTTGACCTAATATTGGCTAATAAACAAGCAACTCTGGTAAATCGGTTGCTTGAGGCATTCCAAGGACACAGCAGCGGTGATGGTTCTCACACGAGCCGTACGGGCCGGGGGCAGCTTGGCAGAGGTGTTCGTGGTGCACACAGCAGAAGTGGCGTTGGAGACAGGGTTTCATAACAATGTTGTGGACTGATTTTTCAAATACCGCTCACACAACTGGTAATACAGCATCGATGGAAAGTGACAGGAGACAGCAGTTGTCAACTATGGTTACAAACTACTTTTCCTCCCATATCGATGTTCTCCCACACAGGTCATTCCCCTTTGACTATTGGGCCGCTAAACTGGACACCTGGCCTGAATTGGCACAATATGCCTTACAGGAGCTCGCTTGCCCAGCTGCAAGTGTGCTATCGGAAAGAGTCTTCAGTGCAGCTGGATCAATCCTGACAGAAAAAAGGACCCGTCTGTCAACCCAAAATGTGGATGATCTAACCTTCATTAAAATGAACCATGCATGGGTTTCAAAGGATTTTGACCCACCTTCCCCTGATGACACATAGGGTGACAGAAAAATGGCTTGCTTTGGTCCACCTCTTCTTGGGACTTGACCTATTTCGCCTTTTGCATCAGCTGAATGTCCAACATCAACATATGCCACTTTCTAAAACTCCCTAACTGTGCTGCCTCCCCCCCATGGCCGGGGTCACCACCTAGCGCACGACACCGTGCGAGTGCCGTTGCTCTGGACAGGTGGGTAGGCCGACTCTTGGGCGCGGGCACTGGCACAGGGTCCCTCATAGTGCAATCAAGTGTCTCTGACGGTGGTGGTGAACACCCGCCGTCAGACACACCGCTGTACTATGAGGGGCCCAGTGCCAGTACCAACGCCCACGAGTGGGCCCCCCTTGCTTGGGCAGGGCCCCAGCATTTGCAATCTTTACCTCTCCCTGCTCCTCCGCTGTGTAATCTGGGCCGTCAAATCCATACTGTGCCTAACACCGTCTGAGCCTGCCTCCTGATGTATAGACATATATTTTGAATGTGTACGCTATCCATACATGTTATCCGGGGAAACGGTACCCTTTCTAACCTTTATGCAATCACGTGCAATCCATACTGGGCCTAACACCGTCTGAGCCTGCCTCCTGAGACATATATTTTGAATGTGTACGCTATCCATACATGTTATCCGGGGATACGGTACCCTTTCTAACCTTTGTGCAATCACGTGCAATCCATACTGGGCCTAACACCGTCTGAGCCTGCCTCCTGAGACATATATTTTGAATGTGTACGCTATCCATACATGTTATCTGGGGATACGGTACCCTTTCTAACCTTTGTGCAATCACGTGCAATCCATACTGGGCCTAACACCGTCTGAGCCTGCCTCCTGAGACATATATTTTGAATGTGTACGCTATCCATACATGTTATCCGGGGATACGGTACCCTTTCTAACCTTTGTGCAATCACGTGCAATCCATACTGGGCCTAACACCGTCTGAGCCTGCCTCCTGAGACATATATTTTGAATGTGTACGCTATCCATACATGTTATCCGGGGATACGGTACCCTTTCTAACCTTTGTGCAATCACGTGCAATCCATACTGGGCCTAACACCGTCTGAGCCTGCCTCCTGAGACATATATTTTGAATGTGTACGCTATCCATACATGTTATCTGGGGATACGGTACCCTTTCTCACCTTTGTGCAATCACGTGTAATCCATACTGGGCGTGAGAACGGCTGGCGAGCTGTTAAGCAAGCTACAGCACCTGTGGTTTGCACACGTAAGTTTTTCATTTTTTCAGGAATGACGGTTAGGCCTAATTCCGGAACTGCGGTTGACCTGCACTTACTGGGAAATCATTGTTCGCGGGTAATAATTGTAATCAGTGATCCCCATCACTAACGTTGTTCAGCGGGTTATCTGCACCTGTAAGCGACAAACGCTGGCCTTTTCAGTGTAGCACACATGCAGCCACGGACATGTAAGGGCATGACACACCAGTTATTGGCCAATCTCATGTGCCAGAGCCTCACGTGTCCCTCTAGTAAGCCGGACTCGGACCGCGGGGCATGACGGAGTCTCGTTCGTTAACGGAATTAAGCTTGCAATGTGTGCATCTGTTCTGTAGCTGGCATGGTTGAGGTTTCCCAGGTGGAGTCGAATTTAACCATAGGCTCCACTCCTGGTGGTGCCCTTCTGGACATTCCTTTAAGGTTCAGCTTTGCAACCATACTGCCCACGTAAAACAAACACTTTGCCTTCATGAACGCTGTTTGGAGGGTCATGACTCGTGGGAATAACGCCGCCCAATCAGTTAACCTGCTAGAGAGATCCTTCGTTGCTCCCAAGCATGACATCACACTCCCTAGGAAGAAGGTAATGCCACTGTGGCGACCGTACTCCTGGGGGCGACACAAGTGCACTGATGCCCAGCCACTGCTCGATGAATCTGCTGGTACATTGACCCAGACCACTACATTCCCCTCGCACGCTACCCGGCCTGAATCTGACCCTGATGAAACTCAGGTTACCCTTCCCATATACAGTTCCATCTTACACGGTGACAAAGAGGAAGCTGCAGATGAAAGTGCAGGTTCGGCCCACCCGCCATCAGACACACCACCGTACTATCAGGGGCCCTGTGCCAGTGCCGTCGCCAACGAGTGGGCCCCCCCCTGCTTGCCCAGGATCACAGCACTTGCAAAGTTGAAATACTGTGCAGTGAGATGGAAGATGGGGACGACGAGGAGTCTAGACTAGTACAGGGATTCCCTAGCAAGGAGACTTATTTAATTGATACTGTTTCAAACATTATATGGGACCAATCATTCTGTATGGAGAAATAGATGGGCCTCGTCATGAGATGTAAAAAGTGAAGTATTTTTCATTGTACTATACCGCTATTTCTCTGCCGTATCGGAGCATGATGAGTTGTGGCATGTGTTAAAGGGGCGCTCTTTCGCCCAGGGCACATGAAAACCTGCAGCCAGCCCTCCCCCCCCACAACTTTAGCCAAATAACCCCCATTTTTCAGTGCGTAACTTGTATTATGAAGTTAATTAAGGTTGACAAGCTTAAGTAAGAAGAATTGATGCTTTTGGCATTCAAATGGGCACTGTAGGTGTGTTTCCTGTCCTCCTCTCACTGCCGACTTTTATTCCCCATTGACTTACATTGGGTTTCGTGTTTCGGGATGACCCCGACTTTTCCCTATAATCGGATGATCTTGCTCGACCCGACTTTTGGAAAAGTCGGGTTTCACGAAACGCGACCCTAAAAAACCAAAAGTCGCTCTACTCTATATATAGCCACATAATGGCTTTTCTTTGCTGGACAAGTTGTAGTTTTGAATCACATGAACAAAGAAAATTCAGCTCACCCCCATGTGTTTTCCATGCGGCATCAGCACACCGGGCAGGGACCCTTCTCCACTAGACGTATCAGATGAATATTTGAAAGAGGGGAATGTCCAGCTTCAAGGTTAAAAATCCGAAGAGTTTCTTTATTGTACATCCATTAAAAATTTCATAACATGGCTGCTGTATTCATCACATCAAGGACAAAGCCTGTGAGGGCCTGGAAGCGTTTCGAACACTGTGTGTTCTTAAACTCAGATGTAGTTTTGAATGACACAATCAATTTTAAATGAAATGTTTTGGGGGTTTTGAATTTACAATATTCATTGTGTGATAAAAATGTTATGAAAATATGATTCTTCAGGTCAGTACTATTAGCTGAACCAAACTTTACATTTTTTTATATTTTTATATTTAAAACAATTTATAGATTTGTAAAACATTTGGGTTTGTGCTGCCTTTTTTGAAGACTTGTAACTGAAATTTCTTGATATCATTTTGGAGTACATGCAAAGTTTGCATTTTTATTGCAATTTTTTGGGAAGCGTGGAGATCAAAAATTGACAACCCTGGCATTTCTATTTGTTCTTCAGGATACCCCAGCTTGCCATGGCATCCACTCGACTACCTGGGATCTCATTGTTGATGGTGCCAATATGATTGCCCTGTGTAATCACATTATTTAAATACTGCCTTCAGACATGGATAGGGCCTTTAAATGACCAAAAAACAGTGACTGGAGCTAACTCTAGTTGCTGTTGTAGGAGGAAGATGTTGGCTGTATAACTTCATATTGAAAATATTCTATTTCATGATATTAAGATTTTATATACTATATTCATTGAATAATACTTAAAATAAATTACTTCAAAGAAGCCTAGCTAAATAATTTCACGATAACAAAAATTTGTAATAATTAGTTCAGTGAGTACAAAATGGAGGCTCAATTTTCATCTGCATTGTGGATTATATCTCTAATGGAAAGTCTGAAGTACATGTTGGAAGATGGAAATCAGGAATGCCTGACTGGCCCCATTGACTACCTAGCTATTTTTTCCAAAGTGATGAAATCAGTGAAAAAAAACCTCAAATGCACAGGTACTATAGCCTAAATTGATGACAAACAGACTGTCAAATATTTAAATGTTTCATTCTCATAAATTAATAATTTAAATGAAAATAAAAACCAGTAATATATCGGAGAAATCTATTTTTTGTTCCTCATGAACTAAACTTTCATTCTCAAAATTCTCAATGTGTTAATAAATTTGTCTTCAGTTAACACAGATTTTATCATTACTGACGTAGCAGAAGACAGTTGGTGCTTATACAGCTTTATGGAGACCTGCAACTATAATTTCTGGAGAACTTGCAGTAAAATGTCTGTTTTTGCCTCTAGTTCCTCGCTTTTCCACCCCTCCAATCTCCATAGAATTTTAAAAGCACCAACTTTCAACTTTCATCTACTCTCTCAACAATAGGAAAACCTGAATACAGATTTTACCTATCTTCCCATAAATTAATGCTGAATCTTCAATCCAGGTGAAGAAAGAAGCAGATTTCGCTAATAACATATTTTCCAAAGTTGATTATTTTCCTATGTACTATTGAATTATGAAATTACAATTTAACTGATGGTTGCTCTCTCAGTAATGTATACTAGCTATAGTTGGCTGTTTATAATAGTAAGCATATTCCTAAAATCTGATAGTTCGACTTGCAAAGGCAGTTCAGCTCAAAGCTGGATCGTATTGCTCTCTGTGAAGAATAAAATCAATTTAATAGATTTTAATGTAATTTTGCATATGAAACTGTTGCCTTAATCATGTAGCCTTGTCTGTATTGAGCATGTATATTATAGCAGAGGAACCTAATCATATTTATAATCTAGTAGGTGGTCCCACTCACAGATTGACAGTTATCATTATATGAACATTCACAGAGGGCAGGCTATCAGCCACTTAGTAAGGCTACCTACTGCACTAAGCACAGAATAAGCATGGAGTTAACTCATTCAAAATAAAAAATATTGCATTTTTCCCATGTTCTTCTTTTACTCTATTGCATGCTACTCTCATATTGGAGAGCAACATGCTCAAAGTTCAAAGTGACAGGTTCAAAAATAGTTCCACTATCCAACAAGGTAAAGCTTTTCGACACAAGTCAAACATGCACTGCTCCTCTGTCACACTGCTGTGCACTTGGTCAGAAAAAATACAAAGAAGACAGTGATTCTCTGCTACATACAGCAATGTAAAGTCTATGCATAGACAAAAGAACGCAGCACTCACCATTTCCTAGCGGTAAAGTCCTTTATTCCAATGCACGGGACATGGACGCTGTGTGCAAGAGGTGTATGGAGAATGATAGGATGATAGCTGTTTTGCGTTTCTACTAGTGATGAGCGAGTATACTCGTTACTCAGGTTTCTCCAAGCATGCTCGGGTAGTCTCCGAGTATTTTGGCATACTCGGAGATTTAGTTTTTGTCGCCGTAGCTGCAAGATTTGTGGCTGCTAGATAGGCTGAATACAGGTTTATTAGGCAATCCCCTCATGTATTCAGGCTATCTAGCAGCCGCAAATCATGCAGCTGAGGCGACAAACACTATATCTCTGAGCACGCCAAAATACTCGGAGACCACCCAAGCATGCTCAGGGAAACCCGAGTAACGAGTATACTGGCTCAACCCTAGTTTCTACAACTCTTCTATGGGTCCATTGGAAGGGACTCGTAGAAGCTTTGTGGAAAAGCAAAATGGCTGTTGTCCTCTCCTCCCCCATACACTCTCTTCACACCATATCCATGTCTAGTGAATTGGAATAAATGACTTTACTTTTAGGAAATGGTGAGTGCCGCTTTCTTTAGTCTATGCGTGGTCAAAAATAGTACCATCAATGCAAGAAAAATAGTAACTTTTTTCTTTATGTTTTTAAGGGTCAACTGATTGTGGTCTTATATTTCCACATCCCTCATGGTACTGGGACAACCTCCTGAAAATATGTGTCTTCATATTCGCATTTATAATGCCCGTCCTTATTATAACAGTGTGCTACGGAATGATGATCTTACGACTTAAGAGTGTTCGAATGCTTTCTGGATCCAAAGAAAAGGACAGAAATCTTAGAAGAATAACCAGGATGGTCCTTGTTGTTGTTGCTGTGTTCATTGTATGTTGGACTCCAATTCACATCTACGTGATAATTAAAGCCTTGATCAATGTCCCTCCTTCTCTTTTTCAGACAGTAACCTGGCATGTATGCATTGCTCTAGGTTACACAAACAGCTGCCTTAATCCAGTCCTTTATGCTTTTTTAGATGAGAATTTTAAGAGATGCTTCAGAGAGTTTTGCATTCCTACATCTTCAACCATTGAGCAGCAGAACTCTACCCGCATGCGTCACAACACTCGTGACCATGTGTCCACTGCCAACACAGTGGATAGGACTAACCATCAGGTATGACTAGCCGTGGAAATGTCATGTCTGGATTCAGGAGTTCCTGCAAGAGATGATATGGCTTCAGAAGTTACTCAGATAACTACAGGGCTTTAATTCACCGATGGCTTTAGACTTAGACATCTTACATTTTTTTGTTTGGCAAAGCACTTTCAATAGGAGATTGTCACTGCCCAAAGATGGTACCTTCTGAGATGCGAGAACACGAGTGCATATCTGTTGCGCTGTGTGTAACTATTATTGGTGTAAAAATGTAAGATAGAAAAGACTTTAATACAAGATACATTTTACAATTTAAAATGAGAATGATATATTTGGTAGAGATTATGACTAATTTTAAAAAACTGCACATGGAGATACCTGTATTTTGCCTAATGACTGGTTTTCATAGTCAACTAAAGGCAAAAAAAGCATAATGAATGAGCTGTAAATAATCTGTCTCTGCCAACTCGAATACTATTTTCAGGGTAATCTTGTCTCTTGCTTGGTAATGTACGTCAATAAAATGAAGATGCCAGTGATAGGAATAACCAGGCATGAAAGAGGCCAATTTATCAAGTAAAGCGTAATATTACAGCATACATCAGTATTCGACAGAGATCAGACAATAATTTACAAACAAACTAAAAGCCATATCGCAATATAAAGCTTTTCTTGGTAACATTTTCTTAAAACAAGTTAATATAACGGATTTCATGGAACTTTTTGCCCGGGTGTGGACAATTTGAAAACAAATATGTCTTATTTATATCCTTCAAAGTATATTTTGGCCTTCAGTACTTACTTGTACACAATAAAATAATCTAACACTTTTTATAGTATATTAAACGAGCAGGTGCGATTTGCATGCCTACTCCCACTATTTGTGGGTGGAAATGCTGGTCATGGATAATATAGGTGCATGCAAAGCATAAGGGGGTATTTCCTGAAAAAAAAAAAATATTAAAATGTTATTTGTAAGAAAAATGTTTGTAAGATTATTGTAAGCAAAATTATTCATTTAATATTCACAGATAGCAATAGGAAAACATTTACCGTAGCTTGTTGACCTTTTCTAAGCGTTTGGAATTTCAGCCATTGTCGAAGAAATAGTAAATGTTGTTTAATCACATTTTATTTCCATTTTTTGCCTATTGTGCTTGCCTTGGTAATGTGGCTAATATCTTCATGTTGACACAGCCATGTAAGTTAAATATTATTGTACATGAATAGATTACAGTATTAAAAGAGCAACTGACATTTGATTATATTGTTGGTTTCTTTTATATAACATTGTTAATTGCACAAAATAAGAAAATCACAAACCATGCTATGTGTGCTGCCTTATGACTAGTTTTTGTAGAGATGAAACAAAGTATTTTCTCGACTCTACTGTAATTTTAATCATATAATATGATCTATAGTCAATAAATGATCCCTAGCTAAAACTATAAAGTCACTATGTTTATTGCTACAATTTCTATAGATTAGAAACCTATTACATATACAGAAATATATCAAACTATTTTTAACAATTGAAAGTTTACCTTTTTATTATACTTGATTGTTAAATCACTGATAAAGCCAATCAGAGGTGGAGGATTACAGCTTTTCTAGAAAACCACACTTCAGTTATGATCTTACTGTAATGCTGTATGTGTAACGTATAAACCGTCTACTCCTTGTACTGTGTACTTTCTCTGTCAGCATTCATCATATAAATAAAGTCTATCTGCTTTGTGTCGGTTCATTTTTTAACATACTGAAAAAATCAGAACTACAATGCATGTATGCGTGATAGTCTTGGCTAGATATGTTTGCTATTATGGATAATGGATAAAAAAAAAAGAAACTTATACAAAATTGACCGCTTTAAATAGTTTAGGTCTTACCTTACCATGATTTAGTTTATTTTACTACACCTCTATGGCCATTACTCTGCTACTTTACATTACCATTTCTGCCCTCATGTTAACCACTTCTACACACTGGTTTAGTTAGGACCAGGCTGCTAGAATCACAGTACTAGTTCTCTCTATAGACATACAAAACACTTGTTAGTCCCTCTTCAAAGATATCTTCCCACTAAGACTTAAATGTGTGGATATATATGTCGCACCGCCTTGTGGGATGCAGGCCTAGTATCTCGGAGGGTGGTTCAGTCACGATGACTCCGTTGGCTCTAACAATCCCTAGGTTAGGTGGCAATTATAAAAGGGGGGAGTTTACAGATGTATGAGACTGAGGGTTATGTTGATGCCTGCAAGAAATGAGGCCGTGGAGGAAAGAAGCATACACCGGGGGTCCCGTGCAAACTTGAAAGATGAATTTTACTGAAGGCTTGAAACAATTCTTATGTTTTTCCATAAAACAGTCATGGATGACAGATACAATTTTCCTTAAACATTGTGTTAGTCAATGCCTTTTCTCGGTCCCGGCCTTGGGAGGATGGCAGTAACTTTTCATATAACTCACTGTGCTGCGTGAAGGGGGAGGATTAGCTGACCTTAATTGGATTGGAGTATCCGGATTATCTGCAGCGCAGCTCTGCAGCTCCTTCACTTGTCTCTGCACTTTGTTGCTGTAAACACGGGGCACTCCAAGAAAAAGGTGCTTTGTATTACCCGCTTGTCCTAGACGAGGAGCTTCATTTTCCTGCCTCCTCTCTCCACCAAGACCGCACGTAACATCACGCTTTCAGTTTCTCACACCACCTCCAACTGCCACTTACTTTCCAATCAGAAAAACAAGTTCTAATTTCAAACTAAGGCAGAAAAGGGCAGCATAGTACAAGTTGTAATACCAAAACAAGGCAGGAGAGGGCAGCATAATAAGTAATTTACCTCCTCTCAGGGCAAAACTGAAAACCACTGACACAAATGCATTCATATATTAGTAATGTTTTTTCTGGTCACTACACAAACATGATACAGAAAAGATACATACCTTTGTACAGTGTTAGCCGAAGATATACAAATATTTAGATTTGAGAGCCCTCAGTGGTTGATACCTTTTAATGGCTAACTATTATTTTGCACCCTGTGTTGCAGTCATCTTTGCTACATGGGTTTGTTGCATCCTGATAGTGCATTTGCTCAGAGACCTGGGCAAGTAGGCGCTGCTGCCTCCTTTTTTGCTGTATTACTTAGTAAAAAATTGTGTTATGCATATATGAACTTTAAGGTATAGTTTTAGGTATATACATTCATGTTTAAAAGTTTTAGGAAGGTTTGAAAAAAATGGTAAAGTAAGGATGCTTTAAAAGATAGATGTGTGAATACTTTGTTTTAATTAATCAATACAATACAAAGAGAATAAAAAAGAGAAATTAAAGTCAAATCAATAATTGCTCTGGCCACTCTGCTTTCAAAACAATGTAATTTCATCTACATACACTTGCAAACATTTTTTAAGGAGATCACCAGGGAAGTAGTTCTAAACTTCTAAGAGAAATAACCACAGATCATTTGGGGCAAATCACTCTGTTTCTTCATGTAATCACAGACATATCATCAATTTAAGGACTCCTTGATGTATCTTACACTGTAGATAGATCTTAATAATATTGGCTGTATGTTTGGGGTCGTTGTACTGCTGCAGTAAATTCAGAGCCATTTAAATGCCTCCCTGATGGTATAGCATGATATACACAGTGGGGAAAAAAGTATTTTGTCAGCCACCAATTGTACAAGTTCTCCCACTTTAAAAGATGAGAGTGGTCTGTAATTGACATCATAGTTAGACCACAACTATGAAAGTCAAAACGAGAAAACAAATCCAGAAAATCACCTTGTCTGATTTGGCAAGGTTTATTTTACAAATTATGGTGGAAAATAAGTATTTGATCATCTAAAAACATGCAAGATTTCTGGCTCTCACAGACCTGTAATTTCTTTAAGAGGCTCCTCTGTCCTCCACTCATTACCTGTAGTAATGGCACTTGTTTGAACTTGTTATCAGTATAAAAGACACCTGTCCACAACCTCAAACAGTCACACTTCAAACTCCACTATGGTGATGACCAAAAAGCTGTTGAAGAACACCAGAAACAAAATTGTAGCCCTGCACCAGGCTGGGAAGACTGAATCTGCACTAGGCAAGCAGCTTGGTGTGATTAAATCAACTTTGGGAGCAATAATAAGAAAATGGAAGACATACAAGACCACTGATAATCTCCCTTGATCTGAGGCTCCACGCAAGATCTCACCCTGAGGGTTCAAAATGATCACAAGAATGGTGAGCAAAAATCCCAGAACCACATGGGGGACATAAAGAATGACCTACATAGAGCTGGGACTACCATAAAAAAGCTTACCATCTGTAACACAGCTGCCAGGGACTCAGATCCTGCAGTGCCGAACGTGTCCCCTGCTTAAGCCAGTACATGTCAGGGCCCATCTGAAGTCTACTAGAGAGCATTTGGATTATCCATAAGAGTATTGAGAGAATGTCATATGGTCTGATGAAACCAAAGTAGAACTGTTTGGTAGAAACAAAACTCATCATGCTTGGAGGAGATAGAATGCTGTGTTGCATCCAAAGAGCACCATACCTACTGTGAAGCATGGGGATGGCAACATCATGCTTTGGGGCTGTTTCTATGCTAAGTGACCAGGACAACTAACCTGTGTACATGACAGAATGAATGGGGCCATGTATTGTGAGATTTTGAGTGCAAACCTCCTTCCATCAGCAAGGGCATTGAAGATGAAACGTCGATGGGTCTTTCAGCATGATAATGATCCCAAGCACACCACCAGGGCAACAAAGAAGTGGCGTCGTAAGAAGTATATGAAGGTCCTGGAGTGACCTAGCCAGTCTCCAGATCTCACCCCCATAGAAAACCTTTGGAGGCGTTTGAAAGTCCGTTTTGCCCAGCGACATGCCCAAAACATCACTGCTCTACAGGAGATCTGCATGGAGGAATGGACCAACATACCACCAACAGTGTGTGCCAACCTTGTGAAGACTTACAGAAAACATTTAACCTCTGTCATTGTCAACAAAGGATATATAACAAAATATTGATATGAACGTTTGTTAATGACCAAATACTTATTTTCTACCATAATTTGCAAAATAAATCTTGCCAAATCTGACAAGGTGATTTCCTGGATTTGTTTTCTCATTTTGTCTCTCATAGTTGTGCTCAATTGGTGGCTGACAAAAATACTTTTTTCCCCACTGTAAGTATCTGTCATTATTGTTCCCTCTCAAGGACATCTGCAAACAAACTGTCTTCTGTCACAGCCATTCATTTCAAACATTGCCATATCACTCCAGAGTACTTTCTGCCTTTTTTGCAACCACATTTCTATGTTTTATAATAATAATCTTTATTTTTATATAGCACTAACATATTCCACAGCGCTTTACAGTTTGCACACATTATCATGACTGTGATCAGTATGTCTTTGGAATGTGGGAGGAAACCAGAATACCTGGAGGAAACCCACGCAAACACGGGGAGAACATTCAAACTCCTTGCAGATGTTGTCCTTGAAGGGATTTGAACCCAGGACCCCAGTGCTGCAAGGCTGCAGTGCTAACCACTGAGCCACCATGCTCATGCGAAGTTGGCTTTACAGGCCTTGCTTCTATGTGGAAGGTATGGATTTGGATTTTTTAAACACAATTTTTATCCACTTCTCCCGACCATAAATGGATGTTGCTGGGTACTCTTGTTTATTGCCAGACATTTTATTTTGTAGGGAAATAAGAATGATGTGTCTTCTGCACTACATTTACTTAGTTGAATGCTACATCTTACTTAATGTTGCCATTTATTCATGCTTCTTCAAAAGAGCTTGAACAGCGTATTTTGAAACCCAAGTCTCATTTTAAAACTTTTCCTGAGAGACACCTTGTTGATGCAGCATAACGATCTTGTGTCTTGTTGCTGTTCTTAGCCTTGCCCAAGTGTATGACCTGTGTGAATAAATTGTCTTCCACAACCTGAATATTGTAGAAGCGTTAGGTTGTTCCTCAAGTAGTTGTAAGTCACATTCATCATTTTTTCTGTTTCAGTTAAAGACTTTGTTTATACTTACATATGAAAATGATGATAATTATGAACGCCTTGGAAAAATTCCATACACCTAACTATAATCCAACAAAAAATTGTAGAAAAATAGATACTGTTTTGAAGGGAAAGCTTGGTCATGCCAAATGTTTATTTTATTTATGTCTATGCTCATTTAGCATTATGTTAATTGATAAAATAAATATTAACACTTCTTTTTTTTCAAGGCATTTTTAATTTCCACATCTATCTAAAACTGTTGTACAATACAGTTCTGAATGTGTATATATACAGTGGGTACGGAGAGTATTCAGACCCCTTTACATTTTTCATTCTTTGTTTCATTGCAGCCATTTGCTAAATTCAAAAAAGTTCATTTTTTCTCATTAATGTAAACTCTGCACCGCATCTTGACTGACAAAAATCAGAAATTTAGAAATTTTTGCAAATGTATTAAAAAGAAAACCAGAAATATCCCATGGTCATAAGTATTCAGACCCTTTGCTCAGACACTCATTTTTAAGTCACAGGCTGTCCATTTCCTTTTGATCCTACTTGAGTTGGTTCTACTCCTTCATTGGAGTCCAGCTGTGTTTAATTAAACTGCTAGGACTTGATTTGTAAAGGCACACACCTGTCTATATAAGAGCTCACAGCTCACAGTGCATGTCAGACCACATGAGAATCATTTGGTAAAAGGAACTGGCCAAGGAGGTCAAAGACAGAATTGTGGCAAGGCACCGATCTGGCCAAGGTTACAAAAGAATTTCTGCAGTACTCAAGGTTCCTAAGAGCAAAGTGGCCTCCTTAATCCTTAACTGGAAGAAGTTTGAGACCACTAGAAGTCTTCCTAGACCTGGCCGTCCAGCCAAACTGGGCAATCGTGGGAGAAGAGCCTTGGTAAGAAAGGTAAAGAAGAAACCCAAAATCACTGTGGTTGAGCTCCACAGATGCAGTAAGGAGATGGGAGAAAGGTCCTCAAAGTCAGCTGTCATTGCAGCCCTCCAACAGTCAGGCCTTTATGGCAGAGTGGCACAAAGGAGGCCTCTCCTCAGTGCCAAAAATATGAAAGCCTGCATAGAGTTTGCTAAAAAAAAATACATGAAGGACTCCCAGACTATGACAAATAAGATTCTCTGGTCTGATGAGACGAAGATAGAACTTTTTAGTGATAATTCTAAGTCTTATGTGTGGAGAAAACCAGGCACTGCTCATCACCTGCCCAATACAATCCGAACAGTGAAACATGGTAGTGGCAGCATCATGATATGGGGTGTTTTTCAGCTGCAGGGACAGGAAGACTGGTTGCAATTGAAGGAAACATGAATGCGGCCAAGTACAGAACTATCCTGGATGAAAACCTCTTCCAGAGTGCTCTGGACCTCAGACTTGGCTGAAGATTCACCTTCCAACAAGACAATGACCATAAGCACACAGCTACAATAACAAAGAAGTGACTTCAGAACAACTCTATGACCATTCTTGACTGGCTCAGCCAGAGCCCTGACCTAACCCCAATTGAGCATCTCTGGAGAGACCTGAAAATGGCACTTAACCAACGTTCACCATCCAACCTGACGGAACTGGAGAGGATCTGCAAGGAAGAATGGCAGAGGATCCCCAAATCCAGGTGTGAAAATTGGAGTAAATCATTCCCAGGTAGACTCATGGCTGTACTAACTCAAAAGAGTGCTTTTAATCAATACTGAGCAATCGGTCTGAATATTTATGACCATGTGATATTTCAGTTTTTCTTTTTTTAAAAATTTGCAAAAATGTCAATTTTTTTTTGATTGGAAGTTATAAGGGTTAAAAGTTGACCAGCGATTTCTCATTTTTACACCACCATTTTTTTTTTAGGGACCACATGACATTTGAAGTCACGTTGAGGGGTCTATATGAAAGAAAATATCCAAAAGTGACACCATTCTAAAAACTGCACCCCTCATCGTGCATAGAATGTTTAAAAAAATGAACATTTAACTATATTTTCACAAAAAAATTACTTCAGGTCAAATTTTTTTTTATTTAACCAAGGATAACAGTAGAAATTGGACCCTAAAAGTAATTGTGCAATTTGGCCTGAGTACGCTGATACCTGATAAGTGGGGGAGAATGACTGTTTCAGTGCATGGCAGAGCTCGGAAGGGAAGGAGCGCCATTTGTCTTTTTCAATGCAAAATTGGCTGGAAATGAGATTGAAAGCAATGTCGCATTTGGAGAACCACTTAAACAGTGGAACCCCCCACAAGTGACATTTTGGAAGCTAGACCCTCAAGGAACTTATATAGATGTGTGCTGAGAACTTTGAACCCCAAGGGCTTCACAGAAGTTTATAATGTACAGATATAAAATTAAAAAAATCATATTTTTTCCACAAAAATGATATTTTCACCCCCAGTTTTTAAATTTCCATAGGTAACAGGAGAAATTGGACCTCAAAAGTTGTTGTCTAATTTTTCCTGAGTACGTTGATACCCCATATGTGGAAGAAAACTACTGCAGAGGCACACGTCGGGGCTCGGAAGGGAAGTAGTGATGTTTTGGAATACAGACCCCCATGGACTGATTAACCTGACTGTTAAAAGCAAACTCAGCCAGAAGTAGAAATGATGACCAATTCTCCTGCTGATTGGCGACAAAAAATCTTAAAATTTGCTCCTCTCTGACCGTTAGTTTCATGGTGATAAGCAGGACTAGAGATGAGCGACTAAGCCTTTTTTAGGGTTGAGTCGGGCTTAATAATAATAACCTTTATTTTTATATAGCGCTAACATATTCCGCAGCACTTTACAGTTTGCACACATTATCATCACTGTCCCCAATGGGACTCACATTCTAAATTCCCTATCAGCCTATAAGTATGTCTTACCCGGAGGAAACCCACGCAAACACGGGAAGAACATACAAACTCCTTGCAGATGTTGTCCTTGGTGGGATTTGAACCCAGGACCCCAGTGCTGCAAGGCTGCAGCGCTAACCACTGAGCCACCATGCTGCCCTCTCGGGCTTCATGAAACCCAGCTTTTGCAAAAGTCGGGTCAAACTAAATCAGCCGACTATAGGGAAAAGTCAGAGGCTGACTGAAACACGAACCCCAATGCAAGTCAATGGGGAAGCAAAGTCGGTAGGGAGTGGAGGACAGTAAACACACCTACAGTGCCCATTTCAATGCCAAAACATCAATTCTTATTACTGAAGCTTGGCAACCTTAATTTACTTCATAATAATAGTTATGCTTTGAAAACTGGGGGTTATTTGGCTAAAGTTGTGGGGGGGTAGGGCTGGCCCCCAGGTTTTCGTGTGCCCTGGGCCAAAGAGTGTCAGTGCGCCCCTTTAACACATACCACAACTCATGATGCTCCGATACGGTGCAGAAATATAGGTATGGTACAATGACAAATACTTCACTGCTTACATGACATGACTGATCTATTTTAAATTGTACAATAGCTCAAAAAAAGGACAGTATATTACTCCATACATTATTATGGCCACCACATTGTGCACCATACAGAATAATGAGCCCCATATATTTCTCCATACAGAATAATTGGTCACTCACATATAATGTTCCATACAGTATATGATGAGCTCCACATAATGCTACAGTATATGATGGACCTCATGGATGATGCTCCAGTGTATGATGGGCCCTAATAATGCTCCATATATAATGGGCTCCATTTCTAATGCTCCAGTGTGTTATGGGCCCTGTAAATGCTGCTCCAGTGTCTGATGTCCCCAATCTGGAATGCTCCAGTATATGATGGGCCCCATGGATGATGCTCCAGTGTGTGATGGGCCCTAATAATGCTCCCTATATAATGGGCCCCCCATCTAATGCTCCAGTGTATAATGGGCCCCGTAAATGCTGCTCCAGTGTCTGATGTCCCCCATTTGGAATGCTCCAGTATATAATGGGCCCCATTTTTTTTAACCCAGGCATGGTATGTGAAAAGAGCTACATGGAGTAATCTGAAGTGTGTGCTGCCGCATGCTTCACTTTTGGAGTGGGTGAAGGACAGAAGGAAAGGGTTTGCTCCTGACCAGAAGCCTGCACTTATGACTCAGTGCTTGCATTTTTTTAAACTTCAGAAGAGGAGGCAATAGAGCTGGAGGCTGTTTCAGCAATGTAAGCCACAAACAGTTCCTGATGCTCCGTCTTTAAAAGCAGTCTACCTAGTCCCAGAAAACGGAGCCTTACAGGCCTTCCAGAGCTACACCATGACTCAAGCTCAACACCTCCTGCCTTAGCTGCTATTGTGTTTTTGGCACTACCAGCAGATGCACCACTACCACCATCAGTACCAGGTGACCCCCCCATGCCCACATCCGCTTACTCTTCCACCATACTTCGTCAGGTTTGGAAAATGGACCCAAAATACCAGTAGATATATGGTACTGTATCAGAAGTGTTCAGCTCTATACAGTCTAGGGATAACAGTAAATCTCCGTATATATTTCATGAGTCATACACAGACACTCACAGGCTCAGTATGGATTACCCAATAAAATAAAAAGTTGAAAAAGGGTACAGTATCACCATATACAAGGTATATATAGTATAGTGTAAACATTCTGAATCTCCGTATACATTTCAGGAGGCAGACACAAACGCTTTCAGGCCCAGTATGGATTACACAAGAATATGAAAAGTTGTAAATGGGTAATGTAACACAAGTGTACAGCTGTATACATTGTTGGGGTAATCTTAAAGCTCCTAATATATTGCCGGAGTAACAGACAGACGTTCACAGGCTCATTATGGATTACACCAGAATCTAAATAGCTAAAAAGGTTACTGTATCAGAAGCATACAGCTGTATACAGTGTAGGCCAAATTTGAAATCTCGGTATATATTTCCGGAGTCACCCTCAGACGCTCACTCAGTCTGGGTTTGACCATAATAAAAAATGTTGTAAAAACGGTACTGGATAACAAGATACAAGTATATACTGTATATATTTTAGGGTACAATTGAAATCTCCTTATGCATAGTCCCATAGTCACTCTCAGACGCTTACTCAGTATGGATTTGACCGTAATACTAAATGTCGGAGCAAAGGTACTGTATAACAAGATACAAGCTGTATCGAGTATAGGGTAAAAATTGGTATCTCCGATTCACCGTATACATAGAAGGCATAAACCACACACGCTCACTCACTATGGATGATACCATAGCACAAAATTTTGAACAAAGGTACTGTATCAGCACATACCAGGTGAATCCAGTCTAGGGGTAATTGTAAATTTCCGTCTATACTTCCGGAATCAGACACAGACACTCATAGGCTCACTATGTATTACACCAGAATTTAAAAAGTAGAAAAAGGGAAAGGTAGTCGAAGCGTACAACAGAATAAAGTGTTGTGGTACTTTTAAATCTTCGTATATATTTCAATCTCAGTAAGCCAGTCCAGACTCTCCGCTACTGGAAACTACATGGATACAGACGGAAAGTCGAGTGTTAACAGAAATTTGGGAATTACTCATTGCATGAAGACCTCCCAGTAGAAGTTGCAGAGGCGATGCAGTCCCTCAATTACTGTGTCTGTGGAGACAGCGAAAACAGTTCTTTGTGAAGAAAGGATTGCTTTATCGCAGTAGCGTGGATCACATCACCGTTACTCGTCTCCATCAAATTGTGATCACAGGGAGAGATCTAGACATGGTCCTCACTGCCTATCATGATGTGTCTGGTTATTTTGGAGTGCAAAAGACAGAAGACACAAGCCGTAGGCGATTCTATTGGATTGGCATGAGAGGAGACATTGAAAAATGGTGGAAGGAATGTCACACGTTTGTGACTATTACAACTGTGAAAGGTGATCATAAAGCACCACTGCATCCGCTTGTAAGTTGATGTCCATTACAAATGGCAGCCATTGATCATCTGAAGGTAGAGGCCAGCAGGACAGGCCATAGCTACATCTTAACCATCATCGATCAATACACCAAATTTCTAGTGGCCGTCCCTGCAAAGGATTTACCTGCCCAGACTACACAGCGGTGGAGCACGGAGAGGTAAGTATTGCAACTTGCAAGTGCTGTGGCCATGACCAAGCAGGGGGGGCACACTTGTGGTTGACGGTGCAAGCACAGGACCCCTCATAGTACGCTGGTGTGTCTGACGGTGAGTGGGCACCCCATGGTCAGAGACATTGTATTGTACTATGAGGGGCCCTGTGCCAGTGCTGTCGGCCATCAGTGGGCCCATCCACCTGTTCAGAGCAACGGCACTTGCCCGGGTGCGCCAGGTGTTGACCCCAGGCATTGGGAGGTGGGTGGGCAGCCCACTTAGGGAGGTTTAAAAAATGGCATATGTTGATGTGTTGGCTGGACATTCAGCTGCTGCAAAGGGCGGAATTGGGCAAGTAGGAGGAAGAGGAGGACAAAGCGAGGCAGTTTTCTAGCAACCTATGTGTCATCAGGGGAAGGTGGAACAAAATCCTTTGAAACCCATGCATTGTTCATTTTAATGAAGGTTAGATTAACAACATTTTGGGTCGACAGATGGGTCCTTTTTACTGTAGGGATTGATCCAGCAGCACTGAAGACTCTTTTAGATAACACACTAGCAGCAGGGCAAGCGAGCTCCTGTAAGGCATATTGTGCCAATTCAGGCTAGGCGTCCAGTTTAGAGGCCCAATAGTCAAAGGGGAATGACCTGTGAGGGAGAACATCAATATGGGACGAGAAGTAGTTTGTAATAGAGTTGAGCGACTTTTGGTTTTTTAGGGTTGAGTTTCGTTTCGTGAAACCCGACTTTTCCAAAAGTCGGGTCGAGTAAGATCGTCCGATTATAGGGAAAAGTCGGGGTCATCCCGAAACACGAAACCCAATGTAAGTCAATGGGGAATAAAAGTCGGCAGTGAGAGGAGGACAGGAAACACACCTACAGTGCCCATTTGAATGCCAAAAGCATCAATTCTTCTTACTTAAGCTTGTCAACCTTAATTAACTTCATAATACAAGTTACGCACTGAAAAATGGGGGTTATTTGGCTAAAGTTGTGGGGGGGAGGGCTGGCTGCAGGTTTTCATGTGCCCTGGGCGAAAGAGCGCCCCTTTAACACATACCACAACTCATCATGCTCCGATACGGCAGAGAAATAGCGGTATAGTACAATGAAAAATACTTCACTTTTTACATCTCATGACGAGGCCCATATATTTCTCCATACAGAATCATTGGTCCCATATAATGTTTGAAACAGTATATGATGAGCTCCACATAATGCTACAGTATATGTTGGTCCCCATGGATGAAGCTCCACTGTCTTATGGGCCCAAATAATGCTCCAAACATAATGGGCCCCATTTCTAATGCTCTAGTGTATAATGGGCCCTGTAAATGCTGCTCCAGTGTCTGATGTCCACCTTTGGAATGTTCCAGTGTATGGTGGGCCCCATCTATCATTCTCCAGAGTATAGTGCTCCCTAAAAATTGCTGTCCCAACATTGAAAACAATCAAATAAGTCTCCTCGCTAGGGAATCCCTGTACTTGTCTGGACTCCTCGTCGTCCCCATCTTCCATCTCACTGCACAGTATTTCAACTTTGCAAGTGCTGTGATCCTGAGCAAGCAGGGGGGGCCCACTCGTTGGTGACGGCACTGGCACAGGGCCCCTGATAGTACGGTGGTGTGTCTGATGGCGGGTGGGCCGAACCTGCACTTTCATCTGCAGCTTCCTCTTTGTCACCGTGTAAGATGGAACTGTATATGGGAAGGGTAACCTGAGTTTCATCAGGGTCAGATTCAGGTCGTGTAGCGTGCGAGGGGAATGTAGTGGTCTGGGTCAATGTACCAGCAGATTCATCGAGCAGTGGCTGGGCATCAGTGCACTTGTGTCGCCCCCAGGAGTACGGTCGCCACAGTGGCATTACCTTCTTCCTAGGGAGTGTGATGTCATGCTTGGGAGCAACGAAGGATCTTTCTAGCAGGTTAACTGATTGGGCGGCATTATTCCCACGAGTCATGACCCTCCAAACAGCGTTCATGAAGGCAAAGTGTTTGTTTTACGTGGGCAGTATGGTTGCAAAGCTGAACCTTAAAGGAATGTCCAGAAGGGCACCACCAGGAGTGGAGCCTACGGTTAAATTCGACTCCACCTGGGAAACCTCAAATATGCCAGCTACAGAACAGATGCACACATTGCAAGCTTAATTCCGTTAACGAACGAGACTCCGTCATGCCCCGTGGTCCGAGTCCGGCTTACTAGAGGGATACGTGAGGCTCTGGCACATGAGATTGGCCAATAACTGGTGTGTCATGCCCTTACATGTCCGTGGCTGCATGTGCGCTACACTGAAAAGGCCAGTGTTTGTCGATTACAGGTGCAGATAACCCGCTGAACAACGTTAGTGATGGGGATCACTGATTACAATTATTACCCGCGAACAATGATTTCCCAGTAAGTGCAGGTCAACCGCAGTTCCGGAATTAGGCCTAACCGTCATTCCTGAAAAAATGAAAAACTTACGTGTGCAAACCACAGGTGCTGTAGCTTGCTTAACTGCTCACCAGCCGTTCTCACGCCCAGTATGGATTACACGTGATTGCACAAAGGTGAGAAAGGGTACCGTATCCCCAGATAACATGTATGGATAGCGTACATATTCAAAATATATGTCTATACATCAGGAGGCAGGCTCAGACGGTGTTAGGCCCAGTATGGATTGCACGTGATTGCACAAAGGTTAGAAAGGGTACCGTATCCCCGGATAACATGTATGGATAGCGTACACATTCAAAATATATGTCTATACATCAGGAGGCAGGCTCAGACGGTGTTAGGCCCAGTATGGATTGCACGTGATTGCACAAAGGTTAGAAAGGGTACCGTATCCCCAGATAACATGTATGGATAGCGTACACATTCAAAATATATGTCTATACATCAGGAGGCAGGCTCAGACGGTGTTAGGCCCAGTATGGATTGCACGTGATTGCACAAAGGTTAGAAAGGGTACCGTATCCCCGGATAACATGAATGGATAGCGTACACATTCAAAATATATGTCTATACATCAGGAGGCAGGCTCAGACGGTGTTAGGCCCAGTATGGATTGCACGTGATTGCACAAAGGTTAGAAAGGGTACCGTATCCCCAGATAACATGTATGGATAGCGTACACATTCAAAATATATGTCTATACATCAGGAGGCAGGCTCAGACGGTGTTAGGCCCAGTATGGATTGCACGTGATTGCACAAAGGTTAGAAAGGGTACCGTATCCCCGGATAACATGTATGGATAGCGTACACATTCAAAATATATGTCTATACATTAGGAGGCAGGCTCAGACGGTGTTAGGCCCAGTATGGATTGCACGTGATTGCACAAAGGTTAGAAAGGGTACCGTTTACCCAGATAACATGTATGGATAGCGTACACATTCAAAATATATGTCTATACATCAGGAGGCAGGCTCAGACGGTGTCAGGCACAGAATGGATTTGACGGCCCAGACTACACAGCGGAGAAGCAGGGAGAGGTAAAGATTGCAAATGCTGGGGCCCTGCCCAAGCAAGGGGGGCCCACTCGTGGGCGTCGGTACTGGCACTGGGCCCCTCATAGTACGGCGGTGTGTCTGACGGCGGGTGTGCACCACCACCGTCAGAGACACTTGATAGCACTATGAAGGACCCTGTGCCAGTGCCCGCGCCAAAGAGTCGGCCTACCCACCTGTCCAGGGCAACGGCACTCGCACGGTGTCGTGCGCTAGGTGGTGACCCCGGCCATGGGGGGGGAGGCAGCACAGTTAGGGAGTTTTAGAAAGTGGCATATGTTGATGTTGGACATTCAGCTGATGCAAAAGGTGAAATAGGTCAAGTCCCAGGAAGAGGTGGACCAAAGCAAGCCATTTTTCTGTCACCCTATGTGTCATCAGGGGAAGGTGGGACAAAATCCTTGGAAACCCATGCGTGGTTCATTTTAATGAAGGTTAGATCATCCACATTTTGGGTTGACAGACGGGTCCTTTTTTCTGTCAGGATTGATCCGGCTGCACTGAAGACTCTTTCCGATACCACACTTGCAGCTGGGCAAGCGAGCTCCTGTAAGGCATATTGAGCCAATTCAGGCCAGGTGTCCAGTTTAGCGGCCCAATAGTCAAAGGGGAATGACCTGTGTGGGAGAACATCGATATGGGAGGAAAAGTAGTTTGTAACCATAGTTGACAACTACTGTCTCCTGTCACTTTCCATTGATGCAGTATTACCAGTTATGTGAGCGGTACTTGAAAAATCAGTCCACAACATTGTCATGAAACCCCTGTCTCCAACGCCACTTCTGCTGTTTGCACCACGAACACCTCTGCCAAGCTGCCCCCGGCCCGTACGGCTCGTGTGAGAACCATCACCGCTGCTGTGTGCTGGGAATGCCTCAAGCAACCGATTTACCAGAGTTGCTTGTTTATTAGCCAATATTAGGTCAAGGTTCTCCTGTGGCATGATGTTTTGTAATTTGCCTTTATAGCGTGGATCCAGGATGCTGGCCAACCAGTAGTCGTCATCGTTCATCATTTTGGCAATGCGGGGGTCCCTTTTTAGGATCTGCAAGGCATAATCTGACATGTGGGCCAATGTTCCCGGTGTCAATGATGCACTGCGAGTGCTGGTTGGAGGAGCACTTTCTGGGAAATCCACATCCCTCCAGTCACGCACAAACCCTGTGCCAGACCTTGCCACGCCAACATTTTCACTTGCCTCACGAGATGCATCCTCCTCCCCTAAGTAATCATCCCCATCATCCTCCTCCTCCTCCTCTTCTTCCTCCACCTCGTCCAGGAGAGGTCCCTGAGCAGACAATGGCTGAATGTCATCAAGGATTCCCTCCTCCTCTTCCTCCTCATCAACATTGGCTGCAGAAGTCTGCTCCTTAAGGTGCGTCAAAGTTTGCATGAGCAGACGCATAAGTAGGATGCTCATGCTTAGGATGGCGTCGTCTGCACTTACCAGCCGTGTGCATTCCTCAAAACACTGAAGGACTTTACAGAGGTCTTTCAGCTTCGACCACTGCACACCGGTCAACTCCATGTCTGCTCTCAAAGTGCCTGGCCGTGTATCCTCCCACAAATGTATTATGGCCTGCCTCTGCTCGCACAGCCGCTCCACCATGTGCAGGGTGGAGTTCCACCTTGTTGCAATGTCGATAATGAGGCGGTGGTTGGGAAGGTGGAGCAATCGCTGCAGCTTCTGCAAATGAACGGAGTGTACAGGCGACCGGCGGATGTGCGCGCACAGTCTTCGCACCTTCTGGAGCAGGGCTGTTAACTCCGGATAATTTTTGAGGAAGCACTGCACCACCAGGTTCAAGGTGTGAGCCAAGCAAGGTATGTGGCTGAGTTTTGAAAGGGCTATGGCTGCCACAAAATTACGGCCGTTATCACTAACTACCTTGCCTGCCTCAAGATGTACACTGCCCAGCCATGACTCAGTTTGTCGCTGAAAGTACTCGGCCAGCACCTCGGCGGTGTGTCTGTCGCCCAAACACATCATCTGCAACACTGCCTGCTGACTCTTTCCACTAGCTGCTCGATAGGGGGACACATCGTGTGCAACAGTGGCAGCTGCAGATGGAGTGCTCGTACGACTGCGCTCTGTGGACGAGCTTTCGCTTCTGGAGGAGGAGGAGGAGGAGGAGGAGGGTCGAACGCCTACAGCCAACTGTTTCCTATACCGTGGGCTAGGCAGCACTGTCCCACCACCGCTGTCCCCTGTGGACCCTGCATCCACCACATTAACCCAGTGCGCAGTGATGGACACGTAACGGCCCTGGCCATGCCGACTGGACCATGCATCAGTTGTGAGGTGCACCTTTCCGCTCACTGACTGCTTGAGTGCATGGACAATGCGGTCTTTCACATGATGGTGGAGGGCTGGGATGGCTTTGCGAGAGAAGAAGTGGCGACTGGGTAGGTCATAGCGTGGTACTGCATAGGCCATGAGTTCGCGGAAAGCTGCGCTTTCCACCAACCGATAGGGCATCATCTCAAACGAGATTAGTTTGGCAATGTGGGCGTTCAAACCCAGTGTACGCGGATGAGAGACTGAGTACTTTCTTGACCTACTCATAGTGTCTGGGAGGGTGAGCTGGACTTGAGAGCTGCATATGGTGGAAGTAGCGGTGGACAGGGCGGACTGAGAGAGGGTTGATGATGGTGATGGAGTTGGTGTTCTTTCTGATGGCCTAGAATCAGTCTTTCGTTGATATAACAGTGGGATTCCCTGACTGCTGTGGCCTTGCAACGACACCTCAACATTTGCTGCTGTGCTAACCGGTGGGCTTACAGTGGGGGAAACAATGTAGCGTTGCTGACTACCTTCGTTGTGATCAGTTGCACCTGTGGCACTTGAGGCTTGGTGTTGTGTCCACGCTTGCAAGTGCATGCTGGTTAAATGTCTAAGCATGCAACTGGTATTCAAATTTTTCAGATTTTTCCCTCGGCTTAAGGTCTTTGCACACTTCTTACAGATAACCTTGGCCTGATCATGAGGATTTTGTTCAAAAAAGTGCCACACTGCACTCTTCCTACTTTGGCAGACATTTTGCGGCCTAGCACACTGTGATCTTTTGACCCTTTGGACAAGCTGTCCAGCAACTCTTTTGATGTTTGGAACCTGTCTTTGGAGTGCTCCGGGCCTGCCAGATAACAGCTGTTGCGATGTCGATGTCTGCTGTGGATGCTCCTCATCTGAGCTATTGGAAGCAGCACCCTCTTCCCCCAATGGATGCCAATCTGGGTCAACAACTGGGTCATCCATCACCTCCTCTTCTATGTCATGTGCACCTTCCTCTGTGTCACCGTGTATGGTGGTATAGTGTGCGGGAAGGGGCACCTGAGTCTCATCAGAGTCAGAATCTGGCTCTGTACACTGCGAGGACAATGTAGTGCTCTGAGTGAATGTACCAGCAGAATCATCCATCAGCGGCTGTGCATCAGTGCACTCCATGTCAGATTCATCTTGGCCTGGGTAATTCACCATTTCACTTGATAATCCAGGCATGGTATGTGAAAACAGCTCCATGGAGTAATCAGTAGTATGGCCTGCGTCATCCTTCAATCTTGGTTGGGGTGAAGGACACAAGGAAAGGTGTGGTTCATGAACATGAGCCTCCAATGACGACTCAGTGCTTTTACTTTTTACAACTGAAGAAGAGGAGGCGATAGAGCTGGAGGCTGAGGCAGCAATGTAAGACAAAACTTTTTCCTGATGCTCTGGCTTTAAAAGCGGTTTGCCAACTCCTAGAAAACTAAGCGTTTGAGGCCTTATGTAGCCAGACCATGACGCAGGCTCAACACCTCCTGCATTCAGTCCTATTTTGCTCTTGCTACTACCATCAGATCCACCACCAACACCATCATTACCAGCTGCCAACCCCCGCCCAATTCCACGGCCTCTTCCACCAGCCTTCCTCATTTTTGGTAGAAATGTAGACAAAATCCAACAAACTATATTGTAATGTAAAACAAGGTACAAGGTGTCTATAGGACAGGGGAGATTTTGAATTTCTGCAGACAGTTGTGGACACTGGACACTTTTGGATTGTGTGAGGCCCACTGAATATCTGAGCGCTCTGTCACAGGCTCGATGGCACAGCTGTGACCAAAGTGACTAGAGGATAAGGGAGATTTTGAATTTCTGCACACACTTGTGGACACTGGACACTTTTGGATTGTGTGAGGCCCACTGAATATCTGAGCGCTCTGTCACAGGCTCGATGGCACAGCTGTGACCAAAGTGACTAGAGGATAAGGGAGATTTTGAATTTCTGCACACACTTGTGGACACTGGACACTTTTGGATTGTGTGAGGCCCACTGATATCTGAGCGCTATGTCACAGACTCGATGGCACAGCTCTGACAAAAGTGACTAGAGGATAAGTGAGATTTTGAATTTCAGCAGACACTTGTGGACACTGGACACTTTTGGATTGTGTGAGGCCCAATGAATATCTGAGCGCTCTGTCACAGGCTCGATGGCACAGCTGTGACAAAAGTGACGAGAGGATAAGGGAGATTTTGAATTTCTGCAGACACTTGTGGACAATGGACACTTTTGGATTGTGTGAGGCCCACTGATATCTGAGCGCTATGTGACAGGCTCGATGGCACAGCTGTGACCAAAGTGACTAGAGGATAAGGGAGATTTTGAATTTCAGCAGACACTTGTGGACACTGGACACTTTTGGATTGTGTGAGGCCCACTGATATCTGAGCGCTATGTCACAGGCTCGATGGCACAGCTGTGACAAAAGTGACTAGAGGATAAGGGAGATTTTGAATTTCAGCAGACACTTGTGGACACTGGACACTTTTGGATTGTGTGAGGCCCACTGATATCTGAGCGATATGTCACAGGCTCGATGGCACAGCTGTGACAAAAGTGACTAGAGGATAAGGGAGATTTTGAATTTCAGCAGACACTTGTGGACACTGGACACTTTTGGATTGTGTGAGGCCCACTGATATCTGAGTGCTATGTCACAGGCTCGATGGCACAGCTGTGACCAAAGTGACTAGAGGTAAGTGAGATTTTGAATTTCAGCAGACACTTGTGGACACTGGACACTTTTGGATTGTGTGAGGCCCAATGAATATCTGAGCGCTATGTGACAGGCTCGATGGCACAGCTGTGACAAAAGTGACGAGAGGATAAGGGAGATTTTGAATTTCTGCAGACACTTGTGGACACTGGACACTTTTGGATTGTGTGAGGCCCACTGTTATCTGAGCGCTATGTCACAGGCTCGATGGCACAGCTGTGACAAAAGTGACTAGAGGATAAGGGAGATTTTGAATTTCAGCAAACACTTGTGGACACTGGACACCTTTGGATTGTGTGAGGCCCAATGAATATCTGAGCGCTATGTGACAGGCTCGATGGCACAGCTGTGACAAAAGTGACGAGAGGATAAGGGAGATTTTGAATTTCAGCAGACACTTGTGGACACTGGACACTTTTGGATTGTGTGAGGCCCACTGATATCTGAGCGCTATGTCACAGGCTCGATGGCACAGCTGTGACAAAAGTGACTAGAGGATAAGGGAGATTTTGAATTTCAGCAGACACTTGTGGACACTGGACACTTTTGGATTGTGTGAGGCCCAATGAATATCTGAGCGCTATGTGACAGGCTCGATGGCACAGCTGTGACCAAAGTGACTAAAGGATAAGTGAGATTTTGAATTTCAGCAGACACTTGTGGACACTGGACACTTTTGGATTGCGTGAGGCCCAATGAATATCTGAACGCTATGTGACAGGCTCGATGGCACAGCTGTGGCAAAAGTGACGAAGGGTTTGATAAGGGAGATTTTGAATTTCTGCAGACACTTGTGGACACTGGACACTTTTGGACTGTGTGAGGCCCACTGATATCTCAGCGCTATGTCACAGGCTCGATGTCACAGCTGTGACAAAAGTGACTAGAGGATAAGGGAGATTTTGAATTTCAGCAGACACTTGTGGACACTGGACACTTTTGGATTGTGTGAGGCCCAATGAATATCTGAGTGCTATGTGACAGGCTCGATGGCACAGCTGTGACCAAAGTGACTAGAGGATAAGTGAGATTTTGAATTTCAGCAGACACTTGTGGAAACTGGACACTTTTGGATTGTGTGAGGCCCAATGAATATCTGAGCGCTATGTGACAGGCTCGATGGCACATCTGTGACAAAAGTAACGAGAGGATAAGGGAGATTTTGAATTTCTGCAGACACTTGTGGACACTGGACACTTTTGGATTGTGTGAGGCCCACTGATATCTGAGCGCTATGTCACAGGCTCGATGGCACAGCTGTGACAAAAGTGACTAGAGGATAAGGGAGATTTTGAATTTCAGCAGACACTTGTGGACACTGGACACTTTTGGATTGTGTGAGGCCCACTGATATCTGAGCGCTCTGTCACAGGCTCGATGGCACAGCTGTGACCAAAGTGACTAGAGGATAAGGGAGATTTTGAATTTCTGCACACACTTGTGGACACTGGACACTTATGGATTGTGTGAGGCCCAATGAATTTCACAGCGCTATGTCACAGGCAGAAATTGGCTAGTGTATCACAAACTACAAGGTGTATGTAGAATTGGGCAGAATAGGAATCTCCCTAGAGTGCAGGTCTGTAAGAACTGAACATGTCCTCGTTTTATTCTCACAGAGTGACACACTGATAGCTTCACTGTGGCTGTGATAACAGCCGTTACACGGTACTGTGTGAGGAGCGTACACCGCTGTATGAAAAAATGCACGCTCCGTACCTCAGCAGGACAAAAAAAAAAAATTGGGATTGCTTTTAAAAAAGCAGTTTGCGGAGCAGTGGGTAAACAGCAATGCAGGAATGTCAGGAAGCCTTATAGGGCAGCCCAACAACCAACACCACTGATACACCACTATATAGCCTCCCCTTGCACTGCACACACAGTGACTGATGTGTTGTACAGGCAAAATCGCTAGCAGCAGAAGCAGTTTTTTTTTCTTCTCAGCAGGACAAAAAAAAAAATTGGGATTGCTTTTAAAAAAGCAGTTTGCGGAGCAGTGGGTAAACAGCAATGCAGGAATGTCAGGAAGCCTTAGAAGGCAGCCCAACAACCAACACCACTGATACACCACTATATAGCCTCCCCTTGCACTGCACACACAGTGACTGGTGTGTTGTACAGGCAAAATCGCTAGCAGCAGAAGCAGTTTTTGGTGTCTTCTTCCCTGCCTAACGCTCTCCCTACAAAATCAGCAGCAGCAGCAGCTCTCCCTATTCTGAGATCAGCATGAGTAACATGGCGGTCGGCGTGCACGCCCTTTTATACCCCCTGTGACGCCCCCCAAAGCAAGCCAATCACTTGCATGCCCTTCTGAAAGATGGTGGTGACCCGTGCCTATGTCATCACGTTGCCCACAGTGTCCGTGGATCCTGATTGGCTGAAAAAGAGCGCAAAACAAACTTTTGAAACGCGACTTTGGCGCGTAAGTCGCCGACCTTGTGGCCGACCTCATCCTAGGGTCGGGTTTCGTTTCATGAAACCCGACTTTGTCAAAAGTCGGCGACTTTTGAAATTTTTCGACCCGTTTCGCTCAACTCTAGTTTGTAACCATAGTTGACAACTTCTGTCTCCTGTCACTTTTAATCGATGCAGTATTAGCAGTCATGTGAGTGGTACTTGAGAAATCAATCCACAACATGGTCATTAAACTCCTGTCTCCAATGCCACTTCGGCTGTGTGCAACATGAACACCTCTTCCATTGTGCCCACTACGGCTCGTGTGAGAACCAGCACCGCTGCTGTGTGCTGGAAAAGCCTCAAACAAACGGTTTACCAGAGTTGCTTGTTTGCTAGCCAATATTATCTCTAGGTTCTCCTGTGGCATTATGTTGAGTAATTTGCCTTTGTAGCGTGGATCGAGGATGCTGGCCAGCCAGTAGTCATCATCCTTCATCATTTTGGCAATGCGGGGGTCCCTTTTTGGGATCCGCAAGGCATAATTGCACATGTGGGCCAATGTTCCAGGTGTCAATGCTGCACTGCCACTGCTGGGTAGAGAAGCACTTTCTGGCAAATCCACATCCATACAGTCATGCACAAACACTGTACTTGTGTCAGAGACACCGCACTACACTTGCTCATAGAGCCAGTGCACGTGTCCTGAGTACAGAAGCAGTGCTAAGAGTTACCTGGGGAGCAGGGCAGCAGAGGTGACAAAGCGTGCTACAAGCTAATAGTGCCAGGGTCCAGTCAGCGCTGGAAAGTAAAGAGGCACGGGACCTGCGGACACTGAAAATGATCAAGCTTGCACAGGACCTATGGTCATGTGACTGCAAGGGGGCGGGGCTTAGCATCAGAGAAGCCAGAGAACTCAGATTATGGCAAAGCAGAAGTCATGCACAGTACAGACCAGCGAGGTACAGGAGGGATAAACAGACGGGAGGTCAGACAAAGCAGAAGGTCATACACAAGATATCAGTACAGTACCAGGGAGGAGACAGAGCGGATAATCAGGGCCAAGCAGAGATCAAAACCAAACAGACATAGGAGGTACCAGGCAGAATCCAAAGCGATATCCAGGGAACAGACCGAGTCATACACAGAGAATCAAGTAACCAGAACACAGCACTAACACACTCAGGGGTCACCACACAATGCCAAGGGCGAAAGTATAACTGACAGGGATGGGAGCATCCTGAGGCTATAAGAAGCCTCCCCCAGAACCAGGGAGAGGCCACAATCATAGCCCCAGGTGTGCAGGTAAGCCTGTACCGGGATCACAACCTTTAACCCCAGAAATGCCAGTCATCAGCACTGGTTCCAGACATTAACCCCACATGTGTGAGTCAAACCCGCACTGAGATCATGACAACTTGACCTTGGAACGCTAACATTTTCTCTTGCCTCTGAGACGCATCCTCCTGCCCAAAATAATCATCACCCTCATCATCCTCCTCCTCCTCTTCTTCTTCTTCCTCCACCTCGTCGAGGACAGTTCCCTGACCAGACAATGGCTGACTGTCATCAAGACTTCCCTCCTCCTCCTCCGCTGCAGATGCCTGATCCTTAATGTGTGTCAAACTTTGCATGAGCAGACGCATAAGTGGGATGCTCATGCTTATGATGGCGTCGTCTGTGCTTACCAGCCATGTGCCTTCCTCAAAACGCTGATGGACTTTACAGAGGTCTTTCAGCTTTGACCACTGCACACCCGACAATTCCATGTCTTCCCTCAAACTGCCTGCCAGTGTATCCTCCCACAAATGCATTACAGCCTGCCTCTGTTCGCACAGCCTCTCAACCATGTGCAGGGTGGAGTTCCACCTTGTTGCAACATCTATGAATAGGCGGTGCTTGAGGAGGTGGAGCAATCGCTGCAGCTTCTGCATACAAGTGGAATGGACGTTTGAGCGATGGATGTGCGAGCACAGTCTTGGCACTTTATGTAGCAGGGATGTTAACTCCGGATAATTATTAAGGGAGCACTGCACCACCAGGTTCAAAGTATGAGCCAGGCAAGGTATGTGTGTGAGTTTTGCACAGGCTATGGCTGCAACAAAATTACGGCCGTTATCACTGACTACCTTGCCAGCCTCAAGATGTAGACTGCCCAGCCATGACTTAGTTTGTCACTGCACGTAGTCGGCCCGTACCTCCGCGGTGTGTCTGTTGTCGCCCAAAGACATCATATTTAACACAGCCTGCTGATGCTTACCACTAGCTGTTCGATAGTGGGACACCTCATGTGCAACACTGCCAGCTGCGGATGGAGTGCTCGTGCGACTGCGCTCTGTGGACAAGCATTCACTGACGGAGGAGGAGGAGGTGGAGGAGGGTCGAAAGCCTACAGCCAACTGTTTCCTATACCATGGGCTAGGCAGCACTGTTCCACCGCCGCTGTCCCCTATGGCGCCTGCATTCACCACATTAACCCAGTGCGCAGTGATGGACATGTAACGGCCCTGGCCATGCCTACTGGTCCATGCCTCTGTTGTGAGGTGCACCTTTCCACTCACTGACTGTTTTAGTGCATGGACAATGCGGTCTTTCTCATGCCGGTGGAGGGCAGGGATGGCTTTTCGAGAAAAGAAGTGCCAACTGGGTAGGTCATAGCATGGGACAGCGTAGGCCATGAGCTCACGGAAAGCTTCGCTTTCAACCAAACGGTAGGGCATCATCTCTAATGAGATTAGTGTGGCAATGTAGGCGTTCAAACACAGTGTACGCGGATGAGAGGATGAGTACTTTCTTGTCCTAGTCAGAGTGTCTGGTAGGGTGAGCTGGACTGGAGAGCTGCATATGGGGGAAGTAGCGGTGGACCAGACGGAGTGAGATGGGGTTGGTGATGGTTTTGGTGGTGATGGCCTAGATTCAGTGTTGTGTTGCAAAACCATTGTGATTCCCTGAGTGCTTTGGCCTTTTGACAACACCTCCACATTTAGTGCTGGTGGTGTGCTTAACGGTGGCGGCCGTCTTACAGTGGGGGAAGCGATGGAGCATTGCTGGCTACCTTCAGTCGGAGCAGGTGCACATGTGCTACCTGAGGTTTTGTAGTCCGTCCACGCTTGCAAGTGCATGTTGATTAAATGTCTAGGCATGCAACTGGTATTCAAATTTCTGAGTTGTTTACCTCGGCTAAAGGTTCTTCCACACTCCTTACAGGTAACCTTTGCCTCGTTAGTAGGATTTTGGACAAAGAAGTGCCACACTGCACTCTTCCTACTATGGTATACATTTTCTTGCCTTGTACGCTGTGCAAAGTTGACCATCTGGCCAAGCTGTCCTGCAACGCTTTTAGTTTTAGGTCCACGTTTTTATACAGCTATGGGCCTGCCAGATAACCGCTGCTGTGATGTCAACGTCTGCTGCGGATCCTTCTCCTTATCTGAACTATTGCCAACGCCACTCTCCTCCCCCAATGGATGCCACTCCGGGTCAAGAACTGGGTCATCCATCACCTCCTCTTCAAAGTCATCTGCACCTTCCTCTGTGTCACCGTGTAAGGTGGTATAGTATTCGGGAAGGGGCACCTGAGTTTCATCAGGGTCAGATTCTTGCTCAATAGACTGTGAGGGCAATGTAGTGCTCTGGGTCAATGTACCAGCAGAATCATCTAGCAATGGCTGTGCATCAGTGCACTCCATGTCAGATTCATCTTGGACTGGGGAATTCAGGATTTGACTGGATAACCCAAGCATGGTATGTGAAAAGAGCTCCATAGAGTAATCTGAAGTGTGGGCTGCTGCATCGTTAACTTTTGGTGGGGGTGAAGGACACAAGGAAAGGTGTTTTTCCTGACCAGAACCCTGCACTGATGACTCCGTGCTTACAGGTTTCGACCGTTCAGAAGAGGAGGCAATAGAGCTGGTGGCTGTTTCGACAATGTACGCTAAAACCTGTTCCTGATGCTCTGGCTTTAAAAGCGGTTTTCCTACTCCAAGAATAGGTAACCTTACATGCCTTCTTGGGCCAGACGATGACGCAGGCTCAACACCTCCTGCCTTAGCTGCTATTATGCTTTTGCCAAAACCAGCTAATGCACCACCACCATCAGTACCAGCTGCGCCCCCCTGCCCACGTCCGCGGCCTCTTCCACCATACTTCCTCATGTTTGGGAAAATGTACCAAAAATACCAGCAGAGAGATGGTACTGTATGAGGAGCGTCCACCTGTGTAAGGTGTATTAAAAAATTAAATCTACGGATGTTTTGTTAGTCACAGACGCTCTCACAGTATGTATTTGACAGTAATCCAGCAGGCAGATATACGGAACTGTATCAGAAGTGTACAGCTGTATACGTTTTTTGTGTAACTAACAATCTTAGTATATGTATTTACAGAGTGTCACACACACACACACTGACTCTGTATAGATGTGACTGTAATGCGAACGGGAGATATACAATACTGTCTGAGAATCGGACAGCTCTATGCGGTGTGTCTATGGAAACTTGTCAATCTCCGTCTATTTGTATATGGACTGACACACGCTGTCTCTGTCTAGTTTTGACCGTTATCAAACAGCAGATATACAAAACTGTTTGAAAAGCAGACAGCTCTCTAAGGTATAGGTCTGGAAAAATGGAAAATCTCCTCAGCTTGTTTTTCTAGAGTCACACACAGATAGCTTCCATTTGTCCGTGATACCAGCCGGTACACGGTAGTGTGTGAGGAGCGTACACCGCTATACGGTGTGTGTATGGAAAATTGTCAATCTCCGTCTGTTTTTATACGGACTGACACACGCTATCTCTGTCTAGTTTTGACCGTAATCAAACAGCCGATATACGAAACTGTTTGAAGAGCGGACAGCTCTCTAAGGTGTAGGTCTGGAAAAATGGAAAATCTCCTTGGCTTGTTTTTCCATTGTCACACCCAGATAGCTTCTATTTGTCCGTGATACAAGGCGGTACATGGTAGTGTGTGATCGTACACTGCTATACGGTGTCTGTATGGAAAATTGTCAATCTCCGTCTATTTGTATTTGGACTGACACACGCTGGCTCTGTCTAGTTTTGACCGTTATCAAACAGCAGATATACGAAACTGTTTGAAAAGTGGACAGCTCTATAAGGTGTAGGTCTGGAAAAATGGAAAATCTCCTTGGCTTGTTTTTCCAGAGTCACACACAGATAGCTTCTATTTGTCCGTGATACCAGCCGGTACATGGTAGTGTGTGAGGAGCGTACACCGCTATAGAGTGTGTGTATGGAAAATTGTCAATCTCTGTCTGTTTTTATACGGACTGACACACGTTATCTCTGTCTAGTTTTGACTGTAATCAAACAGCAGATGTGCAAAACTGTTTGAAAAGCGGACAGCTCTCTAAGGTGTAGGTCTGGAAAAATGGAAAATCTCCTCAGCTTGTTTTTCCAGAGTCACACACATATAGCTTCTATTTGTCTGTGATACAAGGCGGTACACGGTAGTGTGTGAGGAGCATACACCGCTATACGATGTCTGTATGGAAAATTGTCAATCTCCGTCTATTTGTATATGGACTGACACACACTGTCTCTGTCTAGTTTTGACTGTAATCAAACAGCAGATATACGAAACTGTTTGAAAAGCAGACAACTCTATAAGGTGTAGGTCTGGAAAAATGGAAAATCTCCACGGCTTGTTTTTCCGGAGTCACACCCAGATAGCTTCTATTTGTCCGTGATACCAGCCGGTACACGGTTGTTTGTGAGGAGCGTACACCGCTATACAGTGTGTGAAAAAATGAATGCTCAGTAACTCACCAGAACAAAACAATAAAAGTTGGCTTGCTTTGAAAAAAGCAGTTTGAACAGCAGTGTGCACACAGCAATGCAGCTAGCAGGTAGCCTTAAAAGGCAGCCTAATCACCACCAGCAATGCTGCACACAACAAAAATCCTCCCCTTTCACTGCATACTAACTGTACAGTGAAAAGCGCTATCAGCAGAAGCAATTTTGTTTTTCTTCTTCCCTGCCTAATGCTCTCCCTATTCAGAATCATCAGCAGCAGCACCTCTCCCTATTCTAAGATCGGCAGAAGTAAGATGGCGGTCAGCGTTCATGGCCTTTTATACCCACTGTGATGCCACACAAAGCCAGCCAATCACTTCAATGCCCTTCTCTAACATGGTGGTGGCCGCTGCCCATGTCATTGCGTTGCCCACAGTGTGCATCCTCCATCATTGGCTGAGAAAAGGCGCTGGAAGCATTATTTAAAATACGACTTTGGCGCTCTGATCGGCGACCTCATGGCCGGCCTCACGCTATGGTTGGGTTTCGATTGGTGAAACCCGACTTTAGCTAAAGTCGGCTATTTTTGAATTTGACCAATCCATTTCGCTCAACTCTAAGCGAGACAAATCAATCTCTAATCTTTTACAGAAAGCTCTCCAAAATCTAGAGATTAATTTTACACCCCTATCCGATATAATATTTAGAAGAATCCAATGCAAATGTACCACATGGCTAATATACAGTTTGGAGAGAGTTTCAGCATTGGGTAACCCAGATATTGGGACGAAGTGAGCTTGTTTGATGAAGCGATCAGCTACCACCCAATTAGCAGTCATTCCCCCAGAAAATGGTAAATCGGAAATGAAATCCATGGACAAATGAGTCCATGGTGTAATAAGTTGTTTTATAGTACACACACATACACAGTAACCCTTCAAGCACATTTATAATTACGGCAATCTAAAAGTTTGAGATTTTTTTTGCTAAAAATACAGTGGTTGACAATTAAGTTATAAACATGGGTCATAGTGAGTCTAAGACTAATTATTTTTCTGCTCAAGAGGTAGTGGCACAAAGAGAAGGCAAACAGTATGTTAAAAATGCGAAGCTCCTCCTGAAGCTTTTGGGTCTACAACCCGGGGGGGAGACTTGATGAGACAGAGTGGAAAAACACTTTAATTACCAAGAAAGGGTTGTTACGTGACAAAAATGTACTGAGGGATGCAGAAGCGTGGCATCGTACCGCGAGAGAAATTAAGAGACAAATGTGGGTTGAAGAATGTGATTCTGCCACTGGTGAATATATGTACAAGCCACCTCTTGATAAAATGACTCCGGCTTTGGCAGCTGCACCTGCACCGTGTAAACCACCTCCGTATTCTCCAGAGGGGTGGACATGTGCAGTCTGTCAAAATCAGAACCCAGATTGGAGGGACACATGTGCCGTTTGTGGGGCACCGCGCCCATGCAAACCTACAGTTGGAGGCACCTCCTTGTACCCAGTCCTCAATGCAGATGGCACACCTCATGTCCCAGAGGCCGTCTTGAGGCAAGCCACACCCACAGTTACACCCACCCGTCATCCAGCAGCCATTTTATGTAAGGGCACACGTCATCCAGCAGCCATTTTAGCTCCGGTGGTATCTGGCATATATACAAATGGTGAGCAGAGTGAAACTGAGGGAGAGGATAAGGAAGAAAAACCAGAAATCTGTTTTCCCACAACCACATCTTTACCACAGAATACAGACCCAAGCAGTGGTATAGCAGCATCAGGCAATCTAGGGAGGATGTCTTTACCTATGTATGAGGATGACAGTCCCCCAGACAGCTCTGTATATATGAATGGTTTCTAACCACGCCGAACTAGGCGTATACCTCCCACCAATGATATTTTAGTTCCTTCCAGACGTAGTACCCGATATGTGAGTTGGAAGCCACAGGAAGCTGCCACACTAGTTAACAGCTTACCTGATCCAGAGGGGCATCCTATGCCTTTCTATAGGAAAATGAGTCAGATACACAAAACCCATGTAGCATCATGGATAGATTTAGTTGGATTGGCTGAGATCAAAGCAGGTGATTCATTTTGCCCTGTAATGGAACCATCCCTCAGACCCACGGGTGGAATGCCTGAATATTATCAGTCCCTACCCTCTGGGGAGGACTTCCTAGAAAAGCTCCAGCTCTGGGCCAAGGACCGCCTAATAGACCAAGCCACTTCCTTACAAGATACAATGCAAGAGAAAAATGAATCGGTGGAAAAATATTACCACAGGTTAAACCAAATGTTTACTGATTTAGGATTTGACCTCGCGGACAAAGCCCACCACCAAATTTGGGTACAGGCCTTTGTGCAGGGTCTCAGAGAACCAATACGCAAACAACTGCAGACCGCCAGGCCAGAATACCGCAGGCTAGAATCAGAAGTACTACATACAGTGGCAAAAGGATTAGAGTTAAATCAGTCAGCTAAACCCCGTACTACCCTTCTGTTGTCTCAGGACCCGTCTCAGGGCAACCTCAGACTACAGAGACCTAGGGGCGCCTGCTTCAACTGTGGGAGAGTAGGACACCTAAAAAGGAACTGCAGATCAGCTCCACACAGGAGAGGGCCAGAACAGCGACAGCAGCCCACCCAGGGACCACCTGGACCCCGCCCACAATAGGACATTGGCAAGCCGGATCCACCACACACCCCATTACTCATGCACTCCACAAAACAACCGAGTGGACCAACGCCTAATATCCAGTTAGAGGTTGAGGGCAGACCCCTCACTTTCCTGGTGGACACCGGTGCAGCCAGAAATGTAATTAGAAACATTGACTTACCAGATCCAGACTGTCTCACGGATGAAATTGTGCCTTGTGTGGGGGTGGATGGAAATACTCGGTACACACCAATGACCAGACCCCTCCATGTAAGTCTCCAGCCAACACAAACCATGTTGTCCCAATTAGTAGTCTCATCCACCTGTCCAGTCAATCTGCTAGGGTCAGATCTGCTGTCAAAATTTCAAGCTAATATTCTGTTTCACGAAGACGGGACAGTCAGTCTCAAGACCCCACTTTCTTATGATCACTCTGCAGAATTATACGCTTTTTTCTCTTTGCAGTGCAATAAGTAGGGCACGCCCATAGATCAGGTAGAACCTGAATTCATGGCATTGATCCCAGATACACTATGGGCGCAAGGCCAAGAAGACATTGGAAGGCTTAAGGTTCCGCCCGTAAAGGTAGAATTGAAACCAGGAGCACTGTTGCCCAGGAAACCACAGTATCCGCTCTCCATCTCACAATCTGCTGCTATTACACAGCAACTGAAAATCTACCTAGAAAATGGAGCCATCACACCCACCAAGTCACCCTGCAATACTCCTCTGTTTCCAGTAAAGAAGAAGACACCTAAGGGACAACCTACTAAGTTCCGCATGGTACATGATCTGCGAGCTGTCAATGAAGCCACAGTACTGGACACACCAATTGTGCCTAACCCACACACACTGCTTTCATCCATCCCACCCACCTCTAAGTGGTTCACGGTGATTGACCTAGCAAATGCATTTTTCAGTGTGCAGCTACATCCTGATTGCCAGTATCTGTTTGCTTTTACACACGAGGGTCGGCAATATGCCTGGACTGTGATGCCTCAAGGGGCACAAAATAGCCCCTCTATGTTCACCCAAGCCATGATGACTGTCCTGGACCCCTGGAAGATGACACATCCCACTGTTGTTCTCCTACAGTATGTGGATGACCTCCTCCTCTGTGCTGACACACTGACAGAAGCCCAGACGGAGTCCATCTCCTTACTACAGTTCTTGGCACATAATGGATGTAAAGCATCAAAGGACAAACTGCAGTTCTGCAAGGAAAGAGTGGTATTTTTAGGACACTGTATTTCCCACCAAACCAAACACCTGACTGAAGACAGTAAAGCGGCTGTACGGAATATACCCTTACCAACCAAGCCCCCACAGTTGCAGACCTTCCTTGGCCTTGTCTCCTATTGCCGTCCCTGGATCCTCAATGCCTCTCTGCACATGCAACCTCTGTATGACTGCCTCAAGGTAAATCCCTTTAGCCTGACCAAGGAAGCCATTGATGGATTCTACATGCTAAAGACTGCCATCACATCCTCTCCGGCCCTAGGACTACCAGACTACAACAAACTATTTTGCCTGTTCGTCATGGAGAAAAAAGGCCATGCAACTGGAGTCCTGACGCAGCTCCATGGAGGTAGACAGCGCCCTCTTGGGTATTACTCTGCCAGACTGGACCCAGTGGCTCGTGGAGCCCCAACTTGCATGAGAACTGTGTTTGCAACCCACCTACTCCTGGACAAGACATCTGATGTCATACTGGGTCACCAGTTGAAGATCATGGCACCTCATGACATTACTGCCATCCTGGCCCAGACACAGCAGAAGCACCTGTCTGCCGCCCGCCACTTACGTCTCCAATGCTCCCTTCTGCTTCCACACAACGTTACCATCTCCAGGTGTGCTGTTCTTAACCCAGCCACTCTCATACCCCTGCCTGGGTTTGATTCAGTCACGGATGTTCCTTTGGAAAACCCTGATTTGACGCTCTTTGTGGATGGATCACGGTATGCAGACCAAGAAGGCCGGTTTCACACGGGTATGGCAGTAGTTACAGAAGATACTGTGCTACTAGCACAACCATTACCCCCATCCGTCTCTGCCCAGGAAGCGGAACTGCGAGCCTTGACAGAAGCATGCAAGATGTCTGCCCAACGCACAGCCACAATATACACTGACTCACCCTACGCTCATGGTGTTTGCCATGACTATTGACCAATCTGGAGAGCAAGAGACTTCATCACATCCAATGGAACGCCTGTCAGACACCACAAAGCCATACAAGAATTTATGGAGTCTTTATTGATGCCAGAAAGAGTTGCGGTGGTCAAAGTAAAAGCACACACTGGAGGAACTTCAAAGGAAGCAGTGGGCAACAGACTGGCTGATGTCACAGCAAAAGAAGCAGCTTTACTACCACTTGACCCAGAAGCAGTTCATCTTTTCTCTCTCAAGGACTCAGTAGCAGAGGAAAAGAAGGAGCCCTGGGAGAAGACACTCTCTACACTTCAGAAACAGGCATCCAAGGAAGAGAAGGACCAATGGACCCTGGATGGAGCCACAGAAGATGCAAGACATCTGATGATGAACAGAGGAAAGCCCTGCCTACCCAGAGTCCTCTACCCTATGGTGGCTAAATGGGCTCATGCCACAACTCACCAGTCCAAGGTCAAGATGCACAACCTTGTCCGCCAGTACTACCATGCACCAGGCTTTTCAACAGTAGCCGCCAACATCACAAAAGGGTGTCTTGTCTGTGCCCGATGCAACCCAGGGAAAACAGAGAAGGCACCCAAGAAATGCACACCCAGACCCCTGTACCCTTTCCAGCGCATACAGATTGATCACATACAAATGCCACACTCAGGGGGTTTTGAGTACGCCTTAGTAGTGATAGACATATTCTCAGGGTGGCCAGAAGCCTTCCCGGTCAAGAACCAATCAGCAAAAACCCCTGCTAGGAAACTTCTCTCCGAGATAGTGTGCAGGTATGGGCTCCCAGAGACCATAGAAAGTGATCAGGGGCCCGCATTCACAGCCAACCTCACAAAGGAGATATGGGAGGCCCTCGGGACCGAGTTGGCCCTACACACTCCATATCACCCACAGAGCAGTGGCAAGGTTGAGAGGTTAAATGGGACATTGAAGTGTAAAATGCTCAAAGCTGCACAGGAGACAGGAAGACCGTGGCATGAGAGTTTTCCCCTTGCACTGTTCAGCATCAGACATACACCTGCTGGTCCCGCCAAGCTTAGTCCATACGAGATCCTGTTTGGTAGTGCTCCCAGACTAGGACTGTATTTCCCACAACAGTTGCCTATGCAGTATGACACTTTGACTAAGTTTGTGATTGAATTAACTAAGCACTTAACTAAAATACATTCTCGAGTTTTTTCATCCATCCCAGATCCACAGGACTTAGAAGGAACCCATGAGATCCAGCCCGGTGATTGGGTCCTCACTAAGAGATTCAACAGACGTACCTTGGAACCCAGATACGATGGCCCATACCAGGTCCTGCTGACTACTACCACAGCTGTCAAGCTCGAGGGCAAGCCCACATGGATCCACGCTTCACACTGCAAGAAGGTCCCAGATCCAGAGGCCAGTGGCGACCGCCACTCTTCATCTGCCTGATACTTATCCTTTACTTAATTCACCCTGTAGTCAACCTCCAAGGGACAATCACTCATGAGGAGGGTATGGTGACTTTCTGGTATAATGTTTCCACCCCCAGGGTAACATATCAATTTGACTATTGCCTTATAGTAGACTGCCCAGGCCCCATGGGACAGTTTGATATTTGGTTAGGTACCCAATTCATCTGTGTCACCACAGCTGAAAGGGGGGAAGGGTCAAACTGTGAGGATTGGGCTCTTGTTGGATGGAACACCGGTGAACATGATTGGGGTTATCGACCACTCCCAGCCTTAGAGCGAAGGGACAAATGGAGAGCCAGCCTATTATCCCGCATGACTCTGACTAAAGCCCCTTTTAAAGGCCAAAGAGCCTTTCCAGGCTTACCCATCTCTGCCACCCACTGTCCCAGGGAGGGATGCATAATTCTCTACCTTACTATTGACAACCCCTCAGAGAATGACCAAGCGTTGTACGTACTAGGTTCAAGTACAAAAGCTGGTAGAGCCGGGGAGGGTGACAACATGGGTAAATTCCGATTAAGAAACCTTGAATCCAGACCACCAATTGAAGGGATAGATGAACCAGTACCAGGAGCCAAGTTCCTATTAGATTTGACATATGAAGAAGAACTTGCCATAGAAACAGGGTTTTCTGACTCCAATATCTGGCTCGAGTGGGTGAGATATACTGCCACTAGTGCAAATCGCTCCTCATGTGTAGCTTGCACCACCGCCAGACCCCATTTAGGCACAGTACCTTTCCCAATTAACCCCTGGGTAGATGAGAAGGGATTCCTGTGTACTCTATCTCTATACATGGATAATCAATCAGGTGATTCACAGAAATGCCAATCCATAGCCCACCTATACCCACCTCACCAAAATACCGAACCAACTGGTCATGGGATCACCCCCTACCCAGGTAACTACACCTGCTTCCAACGAGATGCCCCTGGTAGACAAGTGAACAACCTACCATCTAATTACTGTAATAATCAAGTCATTCGGGTCCAGGAAGGTAGCCTATATAACGACTCCTTGTTAGTAGGCCAAATTTATCAATTGCCCGATGTATATTGGTTATGTGGGGACATGAAGATCAGGCCAAGACTCACTGTTCCGTGGAAAGGACAGTGTACCATAGTAAAAGCCCTTATGCCCTTCCATATATTTGATTTACCCGGCTGGGATCAAGTACTCCAAGAAAAGCATCTGCCAAAAAGGGTAAAAAGGGAACTCCAAGGTTCTTTTGACCCCCATATTTACATAGATTCCATTGGGGTTCCACAGGGGGTACCTAATGAGTTCAAAGCCAGAAATGAGATAGCAGCTGGTTTTGAATCAATTATTCCATGATTGGGGTAATGTTGTGAGTTCATTTTCCCCTTCATTACTGAGGCCCGAGGAACTCCCTCTTCTGGTAAAGAAAGGTAGTGAACCTGATTATCAAACACCTGAGGCTGATGATGATGACTGGCTGAGTGGAGTTACTGACTGGATATAAGGCTGCCGACGCCCTTCTGCCCTGCGGGTGATTTCTCTGTGGGATCCTTGGAGACCAGTCTGAATTCCTGCTCCTCTAAAGCTAAGTTTGCTGCTCGGCCTTTTGCATTGGTGCTTTGACTTTGTTTTGCTTTGTTTTTCTGGATTTCTGCCATTCCCTGCTGGGGTGTGCTGAATTCCTTTAGCTCTGTCTTTTGAAAATACCTGAGTGCTGATTTAGTTTTTGAAGCCTAGCTGCTTCAGGGCCTTTTTCATATCAGCTTGTTGGCTTATGTCTTTGATAGGGTTTTGGCAGATTGCAGACAGCAGCCTTCCTGTCCTTTCCTATCTAGGTAGTTTTGGGCCCCGTCTTTGCTCAGTCTATCTTTCTGTCTGTGTTAGTGTTTTCATCTTGCTTCACCGTCATTATATGTTGGGGGCTGCCTATTGCTTTGGGGTCTGCTCTGGGGCAGTTTAGATTTACCCTTTCTTTCTTTAGGCCTATGTATTTCTCCGGCTGTGATCGAGGGGTCTAGGGCATCGTAGGAACCCTCCACGGCTACTGCTAGTTGTGTTGATAGGTTCAGGGGTCTGCAATCTGATAGTTGCCAACTTCTCTGGTTTTCTGGACTTAGCTTGTATTTCTGCTTTTGCCTCCTACGGTGACTCATTCATAACAGGTAAACAAGAATGTAAAATGGATAAACTACTTATACTATAATCAGCAGAGGTTTGTTAATTTTACTAGAGATGCTATACGGGGACTTATTGAACAATTAGGCCCCACATCCATCATGGCCTTCAGAACAGGATGGCCTTAGACATGATCCTAGCAGAAAAAGGCGGAGTCTGCAAAATGATAGGTTCCAGTTGCTGTACTTATATACCGAACAATACTGCCCCCTCTGGAAGTATATCCAGAGCACTTAAAGGCCTTACTGACCTATCAGAAGAGTTAGCTCGAAACTCTGGAAAAAATGATCAATGGGATACCTGGTTTGGGTGGTGGGATGGCTGGCAAAGATCACTCACAAAGTTTGGAATAGCTATTTTATGTGTTTTAATTATTTTAGCCTTAATTCTATGCTGCTTAGTTCCATGCCTTAAGAAAATGATGATGAAAACTATGGAAACCATAGTGATGACCATGCATGCCGATTTTGAAGATCCCTTGTATGAAAGATGTCCCAATAAAAACATGAAAGCACCACCTCCGGAATATGCCTGCTTGAAGCAAACCAACGAGGGAAAGTCCAGGATCTGACTTCCTCCTGTGCAAAGTCCGTTAGGAGGGGGTCCATCTACTAGAGATGGGTCGCCTCGTATATACGGTGAAGATTAGTTAGCTAGGTTCCAGCATTGTTGAGATAGGTAGGCCGGGAGGACAGATCGATAGGTTCGACGAGATTAGGATTTTGATTTTGCATATCTCCAAAGGAGGGACTGTTAAGGGAAGAATATACGGCATATGAATATATACAAGAATCAAAACTGTACCACTATATAGACGCTTTGCTGAATATTGGGATCATGTTGCTTTAAGATACTTCTGATTTTCTGAGAATTGTTTCTGTATTGTATGACCCACCTAGGCTTCATGCAATACTGGGTGGACTAGGGTGGATCGGGCTAGAGAACAATACTTATGTACACAGTGATTGTGTAGCGATATGGGAACAGTAAATAGTAACTTGGAAATGTACATAGTGATTGTGTAGCGATATGGGAACAGTAAATAGTAACTTGGAAATGTACCCATGATGTAACACGATGAGATAGCACAATCTCTGTATAAAAGCTGCTCACTTTGGATTAAAGACAGAGAAAAATCATATTGACATGATACACCTTGTCTTGTGTATTCTTTTCTCCGTGCACGTAAAATCTCTACCAAAGATCCAATTTGGCCACAGACAATTAAGACGGGCCACACCCTAGTGTGGCAGAATCCACAGAATCAACAGCTAAAGTTGGCTATTTTTGAATTTGACCAATCCGTTTCGCTCAACTCTAAGCAGGACAAATCAATCTCTAATCTTTTGCAGAAAGCTCTCCAAAATCTAGAAATTAATTTTACACCCCTATCCGATATAATATTTAGAAGAATCCAATGCAAATGTACCACATGGCTAATATACAGTTTGGAGAGAGTTTCAGCATTGGGTAACCCAGATATTGGGATGAAGTGAGCTTGTTTGATGAAGCGATCAGCTACCACCCAATTAGCAGTCATTCCCCCAGAAAATGGTAAATCTGAAATGAAATCCATGGACAAGTGAGTCCATGGTCTTTCCGGAATTGGCAAAGGAGCCAGTTCCTCTGCCGGCCGGCAATGCTGTACTTTAGCATGTGCACAAGTTTCATAAGCAGACACAAAATCTCTGATATCCTTATGCATAGCGCACAACCAAAAGAGTCTAGCAACTGCCTTCTGGGTGGCAGTGACCTCAGGATGACCACTCAACACAGAATCATGGAATTCTTGCAAAAGGCATAATCTGAGAAACACAGGGACAAACAGCTTGCATTCAAGGGGAATTGGAAGGAGCCAAGGACTGAGCAGTACGGATTTCAGCTTCCAGCTGCTAGGAAACATTGGCCACAACAATACCCTGAGAAAGATTGGAGGAAGGAGGTTCTGGAGGAGGTACAGAATAAAGACTACGAGACAGGGCATCCGCCATCATGCTCATAGACCCTATTTTGAACGTATTAGAAAAATTAAATCGTGAAAAAAATAAAAACCATCGGGCCTGTCTAGGTGTCAACTGCTTGGTAGATTCAATATAAGCTAGATTATTGTGACCTGTCACCATGGTGACTGCATGAACAGCTCCCTTCAAAAAATCCCTCCACTCTTCAAAAGCCAACTTCACAGCAAACAACTCCCGATTACCCACATCAGTTTCTTTCAGCAGGAGAAAACTTTTTAGAGAATGCGCATGGTCGCAAGTTAGTTAAAGTCCCAGGTCCTTGAGACAATACAGCCCCCACCCCGACCTCAAACGCATCTACCTCCACAATAAACGGCCTCTGGAGGTCTGGTTGCACAACAACAGGAGCAGACATAAAACATTTCTTCAAATTTTCAAATGCCGCAACCACTCCCGGTGATCAACCTTTAGCTCCGCTCCTTTACGAGTGAAGTCCGTAAGAGGCTTGACGATCTGAGAAAACTCTTTAATACATTTTCCATAATAAAAGTGTTGCACAGCCTTGAGGTCACTGGGTTGATCCTAATCAATGATGGCCTGAACTTTCCCAGGATCCATCTTAAACTCGGAGGCAGGCACAAAGAAACCCAAGAATGATAGCTCTTGAACAGAAAAGGTACATTTTTCAAATTTATCAAACAAACAATTATCTCTCAACCTTTGCAGAACCAAATGGACCTGTTTATAATGTTAATCCAGGTCAGGTGAGAAAATTAGAATATCATCAACATAAACAACAATAAAACTCCCAATATAGTCAGAAAAAATATAATTCATAAACTTTTGAAAAAACGCGGTTGCATTCATTAGACCAAAAGGTATGACGAGATTTTCAAAGAGACCTTCAGATGGTAAAAATGCTATCTTCCACTCATCACCCTCACATATCCGTATCAGATTATATGTCCCTCTGAGATCCAGTTTGGAAAACCAATTGGTCCGGGAAAGCTGATTATATAGATTGGGGATAAGTGGAAGCAGATAAGTATTTTTAACTGTTATTTTGTTTAATTCTCGTAAATCAAGGCAGGAATGGAGACCTCCATCTTTTTAACAAAAAGGAAACTGGCAGCTACTTGCTATGAGGAAGGGCAAATATGACCTTTTTGTTAAACTTTGTTAATGTAAATTTTCATGGCAGAACGTTCAGGGCCAGACAAGTTACACAAACAAGCCTTGGATAATTTGGCATTAGGAATGAGATTAATAGCACAGTCATAGGGGTGGTCAGGAGGTAATATCTCATATTCTTTTTCCAAAAAAACATCTCCGAAGTGTTTCAGGTATTCCGGAAAACCCTCCAGACTAACCAAGCAAACATGAGCAGGTTTGCCATTTTTCAATACAATAAGGACCCCATTTGACAATATATTTCCGATTCCAGTCAATAATCGGATTATGCATATGCAACCAAGGAATTCCCAACACAATTTCAGCAGGTAAATTGTCCAAAACATAACAGGAGATTAATTCTGTATGAAGAGACCCCACCTTGAGTGTGAAATTCATCATAACTAACCAAACCAGATTTTTGAGCAACGGTGTTCTGTCAGTGGCCACGATTTGAATAGGGCTTTCTAGCTTAACTGTCCCTTATAGTAACTTTAGAACAAGTCCCGCATGAATACAATTAGCAGCAGAACCACAGTCAATAAAAGCAAATGTGAACAGACATTGATATTGAAAAAGAAGTTCAGCATTCAACAATACTTTATCAGAAGAGTAAAAGAGTACCTGTAAGTCTGATTGACCTCCTTGACAATCACCCAGACTTAGGCATTTCCTAACAGCTTGTTTGCTGTAGGTCGTGCCAAACAATCCTTTAAGAAATGTCCAGCTTGGCCACATTAGAGACAAAGTCCAAGTTCTTGATGACGTCTCCTCTCCTTAATCCTTTAGCTGGCAGCACCAACCTCCACAGGTTCCACCTCAGGTGAATAAACCGGGCCAGTAGGACAAAATGGAGCCTCTTGTTGCACCTCACCATCTCTCCCGCATCCTCCGATCCATGCAGATAGCCTGAGTCATAGCCTCCACCAAACATCCAGGTGGAGCATGTAGAGCCAGAGCTTCCTTAAGAGACTCAGAAAGACCCCTGATGAATTGACATCTGAGAGCTGTGTCATTCCACAAGACCTCAGAAGACACCTGCTGAAACAGTACAAAAGTCTTCTGCTGTGTAGTTCCCATGTGACAGGTTCATGATCATTGTCTCTGCCACCTTGACACTGTCCTGTTCATCATAAATCTGTCCTAAAGCGTCAAAGAAGTTGTCCAACGAAAGACGTTAAGGAGCAAGAGAGGGTAGGGAGAAAGCCCAGATCTGAAGACTGCCAAGCAAAAGTGACACTATAATTCCCACCTGCTGTGACTCATTCCCTGATGATGGGGGTGCAAGGAAAACAATAATTTAAAACTCTCCTTAAAAATTCTGAACTCATCTTTTTCTCCAGAAAATTTGTCAGGGAGTGCAATAACAGGTACAGGGGGACTGAAAGATACATCAGATGGTTCAGAAGTCATAACAGGGGTCAGAGGAGAAAGGCTTTTACAGGCAAGTGCATGATTTGCATAATCGGTTTATTGAAAGAGGCTATCCTGGTCCAGTACTTGATACCTCAATGGCACGTGTTGAAAAGCAGACTTCCACTCAGGTTAATTCTACTAAAAAAACTAAGGAAAAAAGGTTCACATTTTGCTTCACATTCAGTACTATGGACAATTACTGTATATCAGAACTGTGATCAGGAAAAATTGGCATTTAGTTGAGAAAGATAAATACTTAACGGAAATTGTCAAGAGAGGTCCTTTATTTGCTAGTCGCCGCAGTACTAATCTCAAGGAACTATTGGTCCATAACCGTTTTATTAGTGGAAGTGAGAATTGGCTATGCTCAAATAGCCCTGTAGGTAACTATAAATGCAAGAATTGCCCTTTTTGTCCTTTTAAATTAACAGGTAAATCCCTTAAAATCGGAGCCATTCACCATGAGATTTGGAATTTCGTTTCATGTAAAACATCATTTGTTGTATATGTCATTTTTTGCCCATGTGGCTTTTTTTATATACTGTAGGAAAAACTATTTGCCCATTATATGCTCGATTTAGGTAGTATTTTTACTCCATATCCTCTGGGAAAGGGGTTCACTTGATTGATCACATAAAAGAAGTGCATGGGGGCAACCCAGAATCTATGCGGTTTGCAGGAATAGAGAGTTTTTTTACCGCAGCAAGGAGGGAATCATCGCAGACTTCTCTTACAGAGAGAAGCCAGATGGATTCTGCAGTCTAATGCCACAGGACCACTAGGACTAAATGAAAAAATTGATATGTCTGTTTTCTTGTAAAAATTATAATGATATCAACAGTGTTTAGGTTTTTTTTGTATTTAGTTATTGTGTTTTAATTGTATTATATGTATGTTCACATTTTTGTTCAATCTATTAAGTGGGAGTAGGTGTCAGTAACTAGGAGGTGTGTTCACACCTGTGAGTATATTTAGTTCGACCTTCCTGTTACCTGACTCCAGGACCCGTTGAAGCCCAGTTGGTGTGAAACGGCCATTGTCCACAGTTCACACATCTCTCCTGAGCCTATGCTTTTTATTTGAAAATAAATTCAGCCCATACGGCACGAGAGGGTGGTAGGAAGGAAGAGCGGCTCGCTGTTCAGGCAGGTCCAGAAGCGATAGGCATAGCGTAAACATACCTTGAATGCCAAGGGTGAGGTGAATGGCCTTCAGATGACACCACAGCCACCATGCCTTGACAACCAGCACACCCAAGGAAATTCACAGGGTCACTTGAGAGAGGGGCGTGGGCATGGGGGCCTATGCTGCTGCCGGTTCATAATTTTACTGTGACCTTTAGCCACAAATTCAAACATTTTTATCCATGTTTACTGATTTAATGACCATTCGCAGTTTCACTGTACCATCCATGTGTACACAGCTGTTGTGGTACAAGGCCTCATCTTCAAATTTTTAAAATCTAATCCACTTTTCAAACTTTTTACATTTTGCCCAAAATGTGTCTTTTTTGGGGGTTAATTCTAAATTACTTTAAGTAATTTCCCTATTCAAATATGTTTGCTGGGCATTTGTCCTGCTCTGACCCCAATTTAGCTTCCTTTTGCAGGCGGCTAGGTCTTACAATGACCATTTTAAAGTCATCTTAAATTTGGGTCACCATTGACTTCTATGGGGGCTCGAGTTCAGGGTCAAGTTTGGGGTCACCTTCGGATGCCCAACCGAACTTTGAACTCCAGTTCGGAAGAACCCGACGACCTTGATCATCCACGGATTTACTCATCCTTCCACATAATATAGTGCAGAAGATCAACTGAGTTACACAGTTGAGCTCCTGCTTAAAGTGCTGCTAATGGTGATAATGTGATCACTACAGATTAACCCCTTTGATGACATTGTCAATAGATACAGTTGCATCTAATTGGTTAGACAGAGGCAGAGAGCTCCTTTTTGCAGCCCATCGCTCTCCACCTATTACTCAATTGCAGTTAGCCTTGGCAACAATGGCTCGCATGGCTTTGTCCTAGTCCTTCATTTGACCTAGTCAGAGCCTAAATGTTATAGAATGCTCATTAGCAGTCTGCTGACAGGCATAATATACTGCTATACAGAATTATTAGATGCAGTTCGTTAGATGATTGATGACCAAGCAAAGTTCATTTTTTGCTCCCTAGTGAAGCTAAAAATGTTAAGAAATATAAAAAAAAACTTTAAATAATTGCTGTTGCCTGTTAATACACTTACAGTAATTGAGTAACCATGATCATAGCGACCATAGATATAAAAATGTCATGTTATTTAACCCTTTATAGTGAAAATACTGAAAACAAAAATAATGGCAGAATTACCATTTTTCATTCATCAACCTCCACAAATAGTTGCATCCTTAAGAGGTTAAATAAGGATAATTTCTTAACATTTTCTCTATTAATTACCTACTAAATATATTCACACACATCTAATAATTTACAGAATGTTTTTGCTTGAGTTCAGTAAACATCCGTATATCACCGTATGTATTTGTATATTAGCATTTCAGTCCTATATTTATGAAATTACATTTTATCACAGCTAGAATGTTTACGAGGAAACTGCTAAAGTAGCCTTTTTATTTATGATATTTATACTCTATATTGCCAGCACTTAGACAAAGCTAATCCTTATCGCTAGCCATGCATTTAGTTTGGTAGAGTAATGTTATTAAATTGCATGAATTCTTATATATATTGGGAATTAGAGGTCATCAATTCCCTAATCCTATAGAATATTTATCTGGGTCACTGCCTGAAAAATATAGTTAAGATTTAATGGTTTTCTATCGCGTACTGTATTATATTTAGAATAGCATTTGCCAATGCTTGTAGTTTCTGCTGCTAATCTATTTCTCCCAGTGTAATTAAATTTGACTATTCAGGCACACCTTTTAGCCTCAGAAAAATAGCAACATTAAAGTCCAACTTGTGATGATATGCTGGTTTTTACATATAATTTAACCCAAAGTGTGTCGTCAATGTTATACAATTTCTATGTGCTAGAAGCGTCTTCTGATAAGATGATAATGATAACAAGGTGTCCTATTGAATTCTAGCAATTAGTTATGTATATTTTCATGGAAAAAACATAAGATATGTATTCCAGCTCCTCATACAAAAAATATTTTCTTTATTCCATACAAAAACTTAAAAAATTACAACCAAGGCAGATAAAAGGAAAGTGACGCATTTTGAACGTACTTCAACATTCTTTGTCTAAGCTTGTTCTAATGAATAAGCTGTCTGCTCTAAATATACAGTATAGATGAACAAATCAAATACAAGAACAAATGGTGATAGAAGATCAAAAAGCAAAACAAATGAATTAAAATGAACATGCATCCATAAACGAATCAAAAATCAAACATAAACTGTACATATTAAATGAAACTCAAAAAAAGGGGAAAAAGAAAAATGATATTAATAATGATACATAATTTCACTTCTCACATTCAGACCTTAAGGAAAGGACATTTTGGTCATTCTTCCCGAGTCTGTTTTCTTTCTTGTGAAGAAACCAGTGGAGGTTGGAGCAGCCAGCTCTCGGACTGTTGAGAGGAACCATTGGCGTGATCTCTGGCTCCAGTGTGGTTGCACTAGACATTATCTTAAGGAATGCTTGATACGCCCTCAAGCAAATAAACAGTTGTGAAATGCCTAAGGGTACCGTTACACCTAGCGACTCACCAGCGATCCCGACCAGCGATATGACGCTGTCAGGATCGCTGGTGAATCGCTGGGTGGTCGCTAGTGAGCTGCCACTCAGGCAGATCTCACCAGCGACATCGCTGGGGACGGGGATCGCTATTTACCTGTCAGACGCGGCGATCCTGCGTCCTCCCGCCCGGCTCCACGCGTCGCTCGTCATCACAGCAGGAAGCGCCGCAGGAAGCTGACGACGAGAAATGGTCCAGCAGCTTCTCGCGCGATCAGCGATAATCAGCGGGGGAGCCGGTCGGAGGTAAGTATCACATGCAGCGATATCGCTAGTAATATCGCTGCAACGTCACAAAATCGGTGACTTTACAGCGATATTGCTAGCGATATCGCAGTGTTTAACGGGGGCTTAAGTCTTGGTGATTATTGAGGAGATCACCCAGGCTTCCAGGAACCTTTTTACTCCTCAGATGGAACCCCCTTGACGTATGGGCCCATCGCATACTGGTGTCCTTGGAGTACATTGAATCAGGGTCTGAATCTGGAGAGGGAGCGTGATAAGCAGGTCCCACATCCAAGGAAGGCAGCAGTCGCTCAAATTATCCATTCTTCTTCAAATTTTAGTACGAATTTACAAGTTTGTGAAGTGGTTTGGATTAAAGCAAATTTTGAAGATGAGTCCCTGTACCTTAACTGCCATGAATACATGGAAGGCACAGTGAAACTGCCAATGGTCATTAAATCAGTCAATTTGGATTACGAATTTGAATTTCTGACTACAGATTGAAGTAAAATTATGAACCGGTAAAGGAATGCATGAAAACAGCTAGTTTGTTTTGGACTGTGGAAGGGATGTACAGTGAAGTAAATAATTATTTGATCCCTTTCTGATTTTGTAAGTTTTCCCATTGACAAAGACATGAACAGTCTATAATTTTAAGGGTAGGTTAATTTTAACATTGAGAGATAGAATATCAAACATAGAATCCAGAAAATCACAATGTATAAATTATATAAATGTATTTGCCTTTTGCAGTGAGAAATAAGTATTTGACCCCTCTGGCAAACAAGACATAATACTTTGTGGCAAAACCCTTGCTGGCAAGCACAGACAGATTTTCTTTTGCAAATGATGATGAGTTTTGTGCACATGTCAGGAGGAATTTTGGTTCACTCTTCTTTTGCAGGTCATCTCTAAATCATTAAGATTTGTAGGCTGTTGCTTGGCAACTCAGAGATTCAACTCCCTCCATAAGTTTTCTACGGGACTAAGATTTGGAGACTGGCTAGGCCACTCCATGACCTTACTGTGCTTCTTTTTGAGCCACTCCTTTGTTGAGTTGGTTGAATGTTTTGGGTCATTGTCTTGCTGGAATACCCCGCCATGACCCATTTTTAATGTCCTGGTGGAGGGAAGGAGGTTGTCACTCAGGATTTTACTTGATGACTGTGGTCCCAACAGCCTTGAGATCATTAACAAGTTCCCCGTGTAGTTTTAGGCTGGTCTCTCACCTTCCTCATGATCAAGGATACCCCATGAGATGTGATTTTGCATGGGGCCCCAGATCGATGTCGATTAACAGACATTTTATATTTCTTTTATTTTCTTACTACTGCACCAACAGTAACCCATTCCAGCTCTGTGTAGGTCTATAATCTTTCCCCTGACATCCTTATAAAGCTCTTTGGTCTTGCCCATGTTGTAGAGGTTAGAGTATGACTGATTTATTGAGTCTGTGGACAGGAGTCGTTTTTAAAGGTGACAATGTAAGACAGCTGTCTTTAATGCAGCTAATTGATTAGAAGTGTTTAACTGGTCTGTAGGAGCTAGAACTCTTGATGGTTGGTAGGGATCAAATACTTGTTTCTCACTGCAAAATGCAAATAAATTGATAGAATTTATAACAATATGATTTTCTGAATTTTATTTTTGATATTCTATCTCTCAATGTTAAAATTAGCTTTCCCTTAAAATTATAGACTTTTCATGTCTTTGTCAGTGGGCAAACTTACAAAATCAGCAAGGGATCAAATAATTGTTTCCTTCACTGTATGTGAAAAGAGTGAACATGTTTTCAGCAGATGATAACGATCTGCAACAAGTAGAAGATGGCAAAAAACAAGAACCTGACGGCCACGGCCACGTCCCTTATTGATTTGCTTCTCCATTCTTGAAGTGGTTTTAAGGCAAAATACTCCTGTTTAGTTGGGTAGCTGGCCACTGTTGGGAGAGTAACCCACCATCCGAACCATGTGTGGACGACAGGCCTGATAATGGTGCAAATTAGCCACATTCCTCCTGCTCCTCTTCCTCCTATGCCACCACCTCATCCATCAGTGCCTGAATTGTATTTTCCAGCAGGCATATAAATGGTATAGTAATGCTGATGATGGAATTATAAGCGCTGACCATATTGTTGGAGTATTCGAAGCACCTCAATAAGGCACACACCTGCGCATAGAGGCCCATTCATTGGTGGTGTAGTGTGTTGTATCGAAGAGCCAAGCATGCTGCAGCTGAAACTAAACAATTGCCTGCTGCTGCTCGTGCAATCTCTGCAACATATATACAAGATGGAGTTTCACCTTGTTGGTAAATCGCTTATGAGGCACTGAGCAGGAAAGCAGAAGTGATGCTGCTGCATAGACAAACGAGCAGCAGCAGAGTGAGAACACAGAAACTGCACACACTGCCTGCACTTTCTGTAGCTGCTCCAACATATGTGGGTAGTTTTTCAGGAAGCTCTGCACCACCAAGTTCAGCACGTGCACCAGGCAAGGGATGTGCGTGAAACTGGCTATGCCCAGAGCTGCTATGAGATTTCACCTGTTATTTCACACCACCTGTTTAGGCTTGAGGTTCACCGACACCAATCACTCATCTGTCTGCTGTATGAGCCCTAGCCAAGCACCTAGGCATTGTGGGATTTGTTCCACAAACAGATGAGTTTAAAACCAGCCTGCTGTCATTTCCCCCTGACTGTGCTCAAGTTGGTGGTGCAGGTAACAACTAATCCATCCTCAAACCCTTGGCACAAAGATCCCTTGGATATAACAGGGACTCTAGTGTCATTCTGAACCGCTTTACAACATCAGGTGACAAGTACGCCGATATCGGACTCCATCCCTTTGATGTGGCTCCGGCAGTGAGCCCACATCTTTCCCGGGACATGTCAGCTATTTAGAACAGCTGATATGTGCCCGCAATAGCCGTGGGTGGAATCTGCCCACTGGTGGCTCGCGTCACGTGATCGCGGATCACTGGTGTGTTGGCATGACAACCAACGGTCTCCTTGTCAGTGCTGGCTTGCTGTGAGCGCCACCCAGTGGTCAGCACTCATAGCAAGTGAGTAATTCTACTACGAACTGATCATCTATGTAGCAGAGCCGATCAGGTTATGGCAGCTTCTAGTCTCCCATGGAGACTACTGAAGCATGTCAAAAGTAAAAACAAGTCTTAAAAAATATAAAAAATAAAAAAATTCAAATCACCCCCCTTTCCCCCATTCAAAATAAAACAATAAAAAAGAAATCAAACATACACATATTTGGCATCGCCGCATTCAGAAACGCACAATATATCAATAAAATAAAGGAGTAACCTGATCGCTAAATGGCTTAATGAGAAAAAAGTCAGAATGCCAGAATTACGTTTTTTTGGTCGCCGCGACAATGCATTAAAATGTAATAACGGGTGATCAAAAGATCTGATCTGCACCAAAATAATATTAAAAATGTCAGCTCTGTACACAAAAAATAAGCCCTCACCCAACCCGAGATCATGAAAAATAAAGACACTACGGATATTAAAAAATGGCACAATTTTTATTTTTAACAAAGTTTGGAATTTTTTTACCACTTAGATAAAAAAGAACCTAGACATATTTCGCATCCATGAACTCGTAATGACATGGAGAATCATAATGGCTGGTCAGTTTTAGCATTTAGTGAACCTAGTAAAAAAGCCAAACAAAAAACAAGTGTGGAATTGCACTTTTTTTGCAATTTCACCACACTTGGAATCTTTTTCCTGCTTCCTAGTACATTGCATGGTAAAACCAATAGTGTTTTTCAAAAGTACAACCCATCCTGCAAAATCAAAACCTTAAATGGCCATATTGATGGAAAAACATAAAAAAGTTATGGCTCTGGGAAGAAGGGGAGCGAAAAACGAAAACGCAAAACCAAAAAAAGCTCAGGGGGTTAAGGGGTTAATCAAGTATCAAATTTTAGATTGTTAAATGAATATACGTGAATTAGTTGTGACGTGATCTCTTTGCACACTTTGATCCCACAACATGTGGCAATCGAAGCTTTGATTTTTCATCTTTAGAAGTACAGCCATTATACCCAAATTTTACAGGTTTACATTGTACAGGTCTCATGACGCACAATTTTTTTTGAGTGTTGCCGCCATTATGCTCTCCTTAGTGTAGGGAAAGGATGAAGCTGCAGCAAGGGACAGATTCTTACTGCACACTCTGCAAAAAAAGCTATGTGTACTCTGCAACCCATATCTGTGCTAGTATTGTGATAAAAGTTTCTGTGTGAATTTTGCAAACCCATCTGTGAGAGTACTAAGCTAAAAATTTTCTGGACTGGTGTGTGTGCTTTTTAGTCTGTGAAATAAATAATTGGCATCAGCTGTCTAGTTGCCATTTCTAGGCCCCCAAAATTATTTTTTTTGGACTGGTGTGTGTTGTTTCGTAGTCTGTGAAATTAATAATTGACATCAGCTATCCAGTTGCCATTTCTAGGCCCAAAAAGAATTTTTCTGGACCACTGTGTGTTTTCTAGTGCTGATACAAATAAATCTACTCTTCTGCCATCACTTTGCGATTAATGTTTATAAAAACCACTTCCTAAAATGAGGAGAGTATTAAATAAGGGACGTGGCCATGGTGGTACCGGTGTAGCTGCTGATGGTGGTGGTGGTGGTTTAGCTGATGCAGATAGAGGACGTGGTCGTTCTGTACCTGCTATGTGTCCAAATACAAAACCTTCCTCTAGTTCAAGCAGGCGACTGGACATTGTACGTCCTTCCATAGACCCGAATACCGCTGCACACATGGTGAGGCCACAAAATGTTGAAAAGGCGTTAGATTAAATGGCTGAGAGTTATCTTCCACCCTGTCTACTGAAGAAAGTGCACAGTTGGCATCTGCGACCCATAGTCATTCCGCTTCCACTTCACCCTCTTGTAAATTAGTCAAGAAGTCTGAGCCCCAAGTGTTGTGAGTTCATTTTCCCCTTCACTTTTGATGTCTGATGAACTCCCTCTGCTGGTGAAGAGAGGTAGTGAAATTGATTGGGATGGGAAGAACTTGTCATCTGAACAGACGGAGTGTGATTGGACATCTGGAATTTCTGAGTGGATATAAGGCAGCCGACGCCCTGCAGGGTTTGCTGGTGATCCTTTCTGCTCTGAGCTCTGGCATCCAGTTTTAGTTCCTGTCTACTAAAAGCTAAGTTTTTGCCCTGCTATTATTCCATGAGATTTTGTCTGGTTTCCTTAGTGTTTGTATTCAGCCAGTCCTGGTTGGGACTGGCTGAATTCCATTTTTGTCTCTGATCATTTGATCTCTTTGCTCTGTTTTCAAAATATACCTGAGTGCTGATATAGTGATTTTGAAGTCTAGCGACTTCAGGGCCTTTTTTCCTATCAGACGGTAGGGACATTTTTGTAGGGTTTTTTGCGGATTGCAGCCAGCATATTTTCTGTCCTGTCCTATCTAGTTAGTTGGGCCCCATCGTTTGCCCAGCCTGTCTTTCTGTCTGTGTTTGTGTTTTCATCTGTTTTTCACCAACAATACATGTTGGGGGCTGTCTATTGCTTTGGGGTCTGCTCTGGGGCAGTTTAGATTTCCCCTTTCTTTCTTTAGGCTTATGTAGTTCTCCGGCTGTGACGAGGGGTCTAGGGCACCGTAGGAACCCCCCACGGCTACTGTTATTTGTGGTGAATAGGATCAGGGGTCTGCAATCAGATAGCTACAAACCTCTCCGGTTTTCTGGACTTAGCTTGTATTTTTGTTTTCTCCTCCTCTGGTGACTCATTCATAACACCCAAGTCATGCTGCAGTCACTTCTGCTTTTTGATGACTCCGCTGGCTGGGGTTCCGTTCCCCATCGACCTGCAACTGCCCAAGAAGTGTAAGGAAGTGGAAGAGACTAACTGCACTACCCAGACCCTTGTTATAAACACAAGGAAACAATGGAGCATGCAGTCCATATTAACAAGGTCTGAGAAGATGTCAGTATAAAAATAATTTTAATAATACAAATGCATATAAACAGACCACAATTAATTACATTACGTGATAGACAAATACAGAGCTTAAATGATGAGAATCAAGGGGCGGCAGTTCTAGAAAAAACGTGCCAATCCATATGCACAAGGTATGGGTAAAGATCTCCATATACTGTATAGAATTATATCACATTGATTTATTTTTAAAAGCTAAGTAGAAAGATCACCGCTGCTTGTGCAGCATCAAAACCAGTAACTGGAGAACCAATAAAGTATTAACCATTCCTCAATGGCTTGTTCCCTAATGGTACTCAGCACTATACTGCCTCCACCAAACACATAGTAACCTGGCTTTATTGCCCATGGAGGAAGGGACAAGGTAAAGGTGGATAAATTGCATTACTACATACCCTTGCTTGTGTCCATGTACAGGCACGCGCCTCTTCGCACGTTTCGCGGTAGCTTCCTCAGGGGGACCAGGTGTAAGAAGTGTCCCTCTACTGCGTCTTAAATATCCGACCCAAAAGCCCCATTGGCGGCGCATGTTGCGGGCTCGTGGGAGCAGTGCCGGGTGACGCCCCCGGCGTCAAGATGACGACGCGATCCACACTGCGCATGAGTGAATCGCAGACGTCACCCACAGACACCAGAAGTGACACCGACAGCAGCAACCACACCAGGGACATGGGCACTGGTGAAAATAGAATGGCGTCGCCATATTTATTTATTAAGGGCAAATCATGCCCATAATCTACGGGTCCCGTTGAAGCGCTCGTGTAGAGTGAAACGGCCGTTGTCAGCCATTCTGCACTCCTTATGTCACTCCCCTGGCCCGACATGTGATTTATATGTCAATAAATGGATGAAGTTTCTTCAACTCGATTAGTGCTACCATTTTTCTTGTGTGGATTCTGAGGATCATCTAGTTCGAGGTTTAGCACCCGAGTCTACCAGTTGTCAGCTTCCTGCACACCGCGCACCATTCAGGAGTACACGGTAACAGCGGTGCCATCTGCGTTTTTTCTTGATTCATCTAATAGATGGGTCTGCCCCACTTAACTTCTGGGTCTCCAAATTGGACACACTGGCCTGAGCTTGCACTTTATGCCTTGAAAGTGCTGGTCTGCCCTGTGGCAAGTGTACTGTCGGAACATGTGTATAGCATGGCAGGGGGTGTCATCACAGACAGGAGCATACACCAGTCCACATCCAATGTGGGGAAGCTAACATTCCTTAAAATGGAACATGAGTGGCTCCTACAGGACTTGTCCATGCATTTGGATGACTAGACTACTATAACAGCCACATCCAGCCAGTCTTCTACTCTATTTGCCATTTGTTTCATTTGTGTGCCTCCTTTCCAAATAAAAAAAAAACAATAAACTGTGTTGGCTACCTTCTCCTCTGCCTCTTCCACATACACTGCCAAGTCCAGCTTCTCCACCTCCTCCAGTTTGGCCTCTGCGCCCTCATTGTAGTTTGTTTGTTAAATTTGGGTTAACTCTATATTCTCTGAAAAAACAATTTCTATCAGGTCCTGTTGGATAAATGTGGAAACATACTCGGTAGGTGAAATTTGTTATCAGCTTTTGTGGGGTAAATATGAAAACATGCAGGGGAGACACTTTGGACCACCACATTAGGCGGCCAGAGTGCATCCCCTGCTGACTGGGCTTGGGGCACATGTCCCCCCATAGATACGCCTCTGTGCTAAAGAAGGGATACTCTGTCCCATGCTCTGTGGGTGAAATTTTTTATAAGATTCTGTAGTGCTACTGTGCCCAATGATCTCTGGGTGAAATTTGTAAGCTGATAATGTAGGAGTACTCTGCCCCATGCTCTGTCAGTGAGATTAGTTAGCTGCTTCTGTGGAGGTACGCTGTCCAAATGTGACGCGAGTCACTCTAGAAATAATAAGTTCCAACAATGGAGAGAAAGACTACTATAACAGATAGTAATGTAATACTACTTACTGGATAAGTAAAGGGAGGTCAAACAATCTGAGGTCAGGTCCAGGAAGCAATGGGTAGTCAGAGACGAAATCCAATTCACGAGCCGAGGTCAGGAAAACCAGTAAGGCAATATAGTTTTTAGGGAGCAGGCAAAAGAGAAATCAGGTCACAAGCAAATAGTCTAAGTCCAGGAAGGGAATAAAGTCAGGCTGAGTCAGATGCAGAGCACAGAGCGATCAGACTTACACAGGTAACAGCAAGTTTACAATTGACAGAGTGAAGTAGCTAGCATGCTTAAGTAGAAGACTAATAAAGGAAAGTGAACACAAACCCAGGAAAGCACAAACCCAGCACAACACCTATACAAAGTAACATATCAGAAAGGAAAAGAGTGGAGATCATGACACCGATGCTCTGTGGTGACATTTTTAACTGGACTCATAGTAGCAAGCCTCAGTCTCTGTGAGGGCACTGTTAAAATTTTTATGTTATTCATTCACTTCCTATTTTACCATTTTGCTATGGCGACAGATCCCCTTTGAGTGATTTCCCTATCCACATTTCTTTGAAGGGCAATTGTCCTTCTTTTACCCCCATTTAGCTTTCTTTTGCATCTCCCTAGCCCTGACTATGAGAATTTTACAGCCATTTTAAAGCACCGAAGTTCGGGTCCGCATTCACTTCTATTGGGTTCAGGTCCTGCGTCAAAATTCGAGGTAAAGTTCAGACTCGAACCAAACTTTAGACTGTATATTCGGTGAACCCGGCGAGCCTAATCATCCATGGGTTCACTCATCACTACTTACCAATGTAAGTTCAAAATTGTGACGAGCGTCAGCATACGCTGAGTCGTTCTTCTTAGAAAGAGTGGACCCTCTGGGCCGTGGCACCCAACCACCTCGGGCGAGCTGACCTAATGAGAACCACCCCCTATACAGGGAGTGTCAGGGGAAAGACCAAGGGGGTGAGCCACCACGGCAGCTGGACCAGACGGCCAGCTCAGGGAAACAAGACAAGGCAAGACGAGTCATTAATTCAAAGAAACTTCATTAAGGAAGACTTCAGGTACAACAGGTGCAAAACGTGGACACACAGAACATAAGGCAAGGTGTGTGCAAGAGCACGCCGAGGTCCAAGACTTGAGGAACTCTTCAGGGTGCAACAGGAGCAAACGTGAACACACAGAGTTTGTGGAATAGGGTGCGTGCAATGGCACACCGAGGTCCAAGCATGGAACGTGCAGATGGTACGCGGACATCGGATTCCGGACAACAGTCCACGATCAACCAGGGCATCAGGGTCTGTAGCTCAGAGGATAATCGGCAGGATCCGGACATCCAGAAGTCAGACAGGGTTCCATGCAAGGAAACAAGATAGAGTTAGTGACATGGTGTGTGTCAACGGACACGCCAGGATCAGGTTCACAGGACAGAGACCTGCGCATGCCGAGGGGCATGCCAGGGACGGGTCAGGTTCACAGGACGGTAGCCTGCGCATGCCACGGGACATTCCAGGGACGGGTCAGGTTCACAGGACAGTGGCCTGCGCATGCCAAGGGGCATGCCATGGAGAGGCACAGAGGACGCTGGCATTGACCGACAGGGTCCAGGTATCTGGCTACGGACATCAGCTCCGGACATCAGGCCGCAGTCATCTAGGTCCGGACCTCTGGCAGCGGTCGGCAGGTTATGGAATCTGGCAGGCAAACTAGGGAACAGAGAAGAGCAAAAGAGACAAAGGCTTTGTGCAAGAGTAGCACGAAAAGGCACAGTGCGAGAACCAGCCTGAGTGCAAGGGGCAATGAAGGATTGGCTTCGTAAGAAGCATATGAAGGTCCTGGAGTGGCCTAGCCAGTCTCCAGAACGCAACCCCATAGAAAACCTTTAGAGGGATTTGAAAGTCCATGTTGCCCAGTGACAGTCCCAAAACATCACTTCTCTATAGAAGATCTGCAAGGAGGAATGAACCTTGTGAAGACTTAAAAAAAATGTTTGACCTCTGTCAGTGCCAAAAAAGGATATATGACAAAATATTGAGCTGAACCTTTTTTAATGACCAAATACTTAGTTTCCACCATACTTTGCAAAATAAATCTTGCCAAATCAGACAAGGTGATTTTCTGGATTTGTTTTCCCATTTTGACTCTCATAGTTGTGGTCTATCTATGATGTCAATTACAGGCCTCTCTCATTTTTTTTAAGTGAGAGAACTTGCACAATCGGAGGCTGACTAAATACTTTTTTCCCCATTGTATATAAGCATTTAGCCAGTTAATATACATCACACTTTTCCCTGTACCAGAAATCCGCTGCCTCAGAGTAACCCTTGACTCTGCCCTGTCCTTCAAACCGCACTTCCAAGCTCTCGGCATCTCATGTCGCCTCAGCTCGAAAATATTTCCAGAATTTGTCCTTTCCTAAATCCTCAATCTACTAAAATGCTTCCACATGTCCTAATCATCTCTCGCCTCGAAAACTGCAACATCCTCCTCTTTGGCCTATCTTCTAATACTCTCCAGCCCGTCCTTAACTCTGATGCCTGATTAATTAATCACTCTCCTTCTTTCCCCCTATGCAAATCCCTTCACCGTGTCCCAATTTCCCGGCGTATCCAGTTCAAACTACTAACACTGACCTACTAACCATCCATAGCCTTTCTTTACCATATATCTCTGAACTAATCTCCTGATATCTTCCTGACAAAATGTCCGGTCCTCCCAAGACATCCTTATCTGCTCCACACTTATTTGTTCCTCACCCAATCATCGCCAAGACCTCTCCAGAGTATCCCCCATCCAGTGGATTTCTGTGCCCCAACAAGTACAATTATCCACCATATTTGGATCACCCAGACGGAATCTGAAAACCCATCCCTTCAAGATGGGTTTTCAACTTTTCAACCTCCAATGACCATGCTGCCACCTAAACACCATCAAAGCAACTGAAACTTCCAACCTACTGTCTCCTTCCCCATCATCCTGTAGCATTTAAACCTGCAAAGGCAGGATCCTCTTCTCTCTGTACCAGTCAACCATTATTTTGTCTACTGTAAATGATATTTGCATTTTAGATGAAACCCCTTTCTAATGTACAGTATCATGGAATCAATGGTGTTATACAAATAAATAATAATAATAATATTAGTTCTTGCACTTACCTATATCTTCTTCCAGTGATTAACCCTCATAATTAACTTTTTGTTAACATTCTGATGCTTTCTTGATCCTACACATGTGGTGAAGTGATCCCCAGCTCCTTACTTAAGCCCCCGTTACACGATATCACTAGCAATATCGCTGTAAAGTCACCGATTTTGTGACGTTATAGCGATATTGCTAGCGATATCGCTGCATGTGATACTTACCTCCGACCAGCTCCCCCGCTGGTTATCGCTGATCGCGCGAGAAGCTCCTGGATCATTTCTCGTCGGCCACTTCCTGCTGCGCTTCCTGCTGTGACGATGAGCAGCGCGTGGAGCCGGGCGGGAGGACGCAGGATCGCCGCGTCTGACAGGTAAGTAGCGATCCCCGTCCCCAGCGATGTCGCTGATGAGATCTGCCTGAGTGGCAACTCACTAGCGACCACCTAGCGATTCACCAGCGATCCTGACCGCGTCATATCGCTGGTCGGGATCGCTGGTGAGTCGCTAGGTGTAACGGTACCCTTACTCATAAAGTCCATTCAAACTACAAAGTAAAGAAATTTCATGTCTGTATTTTGAATGGCTGAGCCAGCAGCTCTGCAGAGAGCTCTGAATGGTGATGGGGGAATGGCCTGTGACCTTTGTACAGTTTAGACTGACTAGAGATGTGCACAGGGAAGGAGAGCAACTGGAGCATAAGGGTACTGTTACACTAAGCGACCCACCACCGATTCTGACAATGATGCGTCCTGGTAAGGATCGCTGGTGTGTCGCTAAATTATCGCTAGTAAGATGTCAAACAGTCATATTTACCCAAAGATGCAGCAACGATCTCAGCGGTTGTTGGGACCTTGTCACACAGCAGCGATTCTGATGACTCCCGCCTGCGTCCATGATTTCTTGAGGTCGCTCGTCGGTGTCAAACACAGCGATACATGCTGGCCAGCGGGACACCAGCAATCAAAAAATAGCCCAGGACATTCGAGCACGATCAGCGACATCGCACGGGGGCCTGGTCGCTGCTAAGTGTCACACGTAACGAGATCGCTGGTGAGGTCGCTGTTGCGTCACAAAATCGGTGATGCTTCAGCGATCTCGCTTAGTGTGAAGTACCCCTAATGCTTCTAACTTTAGCCAGAAGAGATGGTGCTCGGCATTACAGATTACTAGATTACATTATAATGAATGCCTAGATTGTATGAGTCATTGCTTCACTAGAGAACACTGGGCCAGCCAGTCTTAGTACCTGTAACCATACTTCCCGCAGTAGAGTTTCAGGATAGCACTTACTAGGTAAATTGGGAGAAATGATAGAAAGGAAAAACTGTGAAGCATTTAATACATCTTGAGACTGTATAAAAGTTTTTAGAGACTCTGTCTCCTGGCAAAGTTAGTCACAAATGGAGCACTTTCAGGAAATTCAAGACGTAAATAATAAAAAAAGCAAGATGGCTGCCTGGGTCTCAAGGTAAATCAAGGTAGCAGTGGAGTTTAGGGAGTAACAACCAGATGTTTTTTTTTTATTTACTATTGTACATATTAGCAGCATTTGCTTAAAAGTAAAAATGTATAAAAAAATACCAAGCCACTCACATTTCTGGCCATGCCCAATGCTCCCTGCCCTCTCTACGTTCCTCTGTGCCTCTGTCACATAAAATCCTTAACCCAGTGTTCATTCTAGGCTGGGGATTTCAGCTTCTAGCAGGTCCTGGAGTTTACTGCACATGCTGCCATCCTTACTCGTGGGCAGGAAGCCCTGGCCTAGAATGAATGGGCTGAGACATTATTTGACAAAGGTGTAGAGGACCGGATAGTGGGCATAGAGTAGTGGGGAGGTGACTATACTTTTTTTTTTTCATTTTTTTGTATCTTTTATTTTTTATGCTCTGGGGTCTGAACATTGATGTTAACAACTGATACACTGACCAAATAATTATGGAACCAAAACACTGCTAACATTCACCAATATCCTGCATACGTGAAAAATTACATACATCTGAATAAAACCTAAATCTGATTTTTCTAATTTTTAAATATATATATATATATATATATATAAATATATACTGTATATATATATATATATATATATATATATATGCATGGTAGACTTTTATGCAGATGATAAAATGGAAAAAAGGACAACAAATATGCATATACCTAATTACATAATAAATAAAACTAACCCATAGATATGTTGCATAATATTAAAATTAATTGCTGCAATAAATTAAACAGTAAAAAACAGTAGTCTATTAAGTAGACATTCAATCTTCCCATAAAAGTAAAAGCTATCCAGTTAAGAGCAATGGGTAATTGCTTTACATATGCGATCTCTATTTAGAAATTTTGTTCCTTTTATTTTGCTCATAAATTTGGACAACAGCAATTGATCAGTACTACTAACTGAGAAGTTGTCAGCTATATTTACCATGTTTTCAGTACCTTAAAATATTAAACAAAAATTATTAATTAAAATGTGTCCTGCATTTAGCTTTTAATAATTAAAGCACAAATAACGGAATCATAATGCAATGTCATTTATTAGAGAATTATCAGAGAACTCGATTTTTCCTTTTAATTGTAATAAAAAAGCATAAAAAAGATGAAATATTTGTATTTCAAAATTGAAGCCAGCCTTGAGAAGAGCTTCTGCGACTATCTCAGTGACATTTCCTTTCGTGTTACTCTGTCAGCTTATTGTTATCATTGGATTAATGGGTCTTAATGACACAAACAATTAATCTTCATCTTTTTAAGAACTCTGAGCAGCCATTGGGCCGTGCTACATATCTTGTCATGAGGCAATAGAAGTCTTTCTCTTTGGATAATTCAGCACAAAAATAAAATTAAATTAAAAGCGTTTCATCATTTTATTAAGTACATGTCACTGACATGTGATATGTGGCACAGACGTTACAATGGGCGTTAACATTCATATTTTCCAATAGTTCTCATTTAAAGAGAATGTTGACGCGCCCACCAGGGCCGTGGAGTACCTGGAATCGGACAGGACTGTTCTATGGGGGAGGTCACGGGGCCGTGATCCATTTCCGTGGCCCTGGCCGTGTCATAAAATAGAGGATAGTTATGTGGGATTTAATTGTGACGCCACCAGTGGTGTTTGGCAATGGGTGGTGGACGCTGTGGTTTTGGCTGATGGTGACGCAGCAAAGATAGTTCAGTTCCCCACAGGTAGAGCGGGGCCCCAAGGCAAATATATTTGATTGTTGAGATGGTGAACGTTGGGGTGCAGAGAATAAGTGAGGGACATAGAGAGGTGCAGTTTTCTTTGCCTTTTACTTGAAAGTAGATGCAATCAGGGGTACCAATTACAGATGACAAATTGAGTCCGGCTTGCCTGGAGGCATTCAGGGGATCAACCCTGCTTGGAGGGGTTGGGGACCTTCATTCTGCGCTCTCTTTTTGGCTCCCTGCTGCTTGTAGCTTAGCTGCGGCCCTCTCCTGTGTGATGATTTCTAACCTGTATGGCAGACAGTGTGAGCCTATATCACGGACACTGTCCTTTTCACTGTCAGCCCCGGGCTCTTGGTCTGCTGTCCTGCATTCAGGTGTTCGGTGTGGCCAGGGAGTTTGCAGTACCCTGCCCTCCAGATTCGGCTGTCAGGGCGTACAGCACCCGCTGGCGTCCCTTTTTATCAGCACTCCGCTCTGGGGTCAGCTATATGCAATTTTAGTTCCCCAGAGCCCTTGTCTCTGCTCCTGTCCCTTCCCTCTCCACAGACCAACTGCCAACTTTCCTCTCTCACTGTGCGGTCATGAGCTCCAGCTGGCTCCCGTTTCCATAACTCTCCTGTTTACTCTGTCAGCTGACTTCTTTCTGACTCACTAAGCCCACCTGCTGGCCAGAATTTATAAGGAAGCTCCCCTTTCTGGCCTGGAGCAGGAATTGACATGTACACTGTTACCTGGCATGGAGACCCCCTGCCGCCAGGCATGACATCACCCCCTAGAGGGAGGCATTATCACTGTTTCAACTGGACTCTGGGTTGCCACAACCTGTCAGCATGATTTTGTAATGTAAAGACATGGCTAGATGGCACTGTAATACTGATTAAATTGGTACCTTTTTTAAAGAAATTCACTTTGTTGTTCCTCTTTATTCACCATTTAAATTTTTCTGCTAATTAGATTTTGGTGCACAGGGGCCAGACTGTACCATGGGTCTTCTCCTCCCTGTGTGTGATTCCTGGCCACCTCTGCCTGCTTCTGGTAAGTCATTCAGACAGCGGAGGTGAGTGGAGGCTCTGCGGTAGCACAGAAACAGAGGAGGGGATGCAATGTACAGTCCGGCCCCTGTGCACCGAAATCTTATAAGCAGAAAACTTGAATTTGCCATTAAAGAACAACAAAGTGGATTTCTTAAAAAAATGTATCAATTAAATCTGTATTTAGTGCCATTGTAGTCATGTCTTTACATTACATTACAATCAGTTGGGTAGGTGGAGTTATTCAGAGTTCAGCATTCAGATAACTGGTAGTTCTGTAACAGATAAAACTGTGATTTTGTCAAAACTACAGAAAGCAGCATAATAAGTAATACATCACTGAAATCAACATCTCTGCCTCTATATTATGCTATGCTGTTCTCATATGGGGCAGCAAGAACTCTTTAGAGGGATTCTGTTAGTAGATTCAATCTTTACAAGCAGTTTATATGGGCATGGAGGTCATAGAAAATTGATTAAAATGATACCTAAGTGCTATACAAAGGAATATACACTGGCGCTACTAATAGAAAAACCGGGCTGCTGGAACCTAGACAGAAACTGTGCTTCTACTGTCAGGAAAGGGTTAAATGAATAAATGAAGGAAAAATATTCAGGATTGAGAGTCCTCAGTAGTTGATACCTTTTAATGGCTAACTGAAAAGATGGTAATACATTGCAAGCTTTCGAGACAACTCAGGTCTCTTCATCAGGCTAGACTAATACAAAATCTGAAGTCACATATTTATGCACAATACAGCCTAGAAAAAATGCAATAGATAAGACAAGTGACGTGAAGCAGAACTATCAATATGGGAGAGGGAGAAATATAAATATAAACATTGGACCAGTTCATAGATAAGGAGTCTGGATGTTTTATGGTCCTCTGATTGGGGTCTAGTTCTGTGTTGCCCCGCAAGGTTTTAAAAGGAAATTCCTTAATTGATGTAAAAAGACATAAATCCATGCGACACATTCATTCCAGCACTGAGAGTGTCAAAGTTCGTCATAAATTTGTACTCCCAAACTCGTCTCTCTCTCTGAGATGTGAAGTTACCTTTCAATACCAGTAATAACTGAGGACTCTCAATCCTGAATATTTTTCTATCCACTGGCTAACACGGTACAAAGATATACATCTTTCCTGTATCTAAATGAAGGAAGGTACCGCTCTCCAAGTTGCATAGGACAGTTCAGTAATAGTAGAAATTAAAGTGAAAGCAAATGATCTGCACCTCACACACAGACCCCAGAGTGTGCAGGAGATAGAACTCTACCAAGCCAGCAATAATTAACTAATAAACAGTGATGGAAATTATGCAGACTTACCCTAGCTTCAGCTGCAAGGAGGTGCTGTGCCGATCACAGTGAATAATCCACAGTGGCACTGGATAAGTGTGTGACAGGCTGGGAGGATGAGGTGAATGAGCTCAGATAACTGGGGTGCGAGTAGTAAAAGGAGCCGGGCAGAGTCAGGACCGCTCCGGCCGGTAGAGTTCTGGATGCTTGGCTGAATAATGGCAGACTCTGTCCTGCACTGACAGCATGTGACGTCACAGGCTAAGGCTACAAAGCCTTCCTGGGGCCAAAAACCTATGCGTTTCGAAGGCGAACGTGCTTCTTCGTCAGGGTTACCGCCCACCCAGTCTAGCTGTCATATATAGTGTGTGTATGGTCAAACACCTGTTTAATGCTTGGATTGATCACCCTCCTCCACCCTCCCAATAAATGGCTAGTTAGTGATTTAGACTATAATGAGTGATTAAAAATGGGGGAAAGAACAGCCATAATGTATGCCTAATATGAATAGGAAGTAATATTGCAAATAGTTAGAAATATTAAAAAACATAACTTTATTATACTAAAGTTAAAAAAAACTTTAGCATTTTAATATGAATAAAATCAAATACAAATATAAAAAAGAGGGACTATACACATAAAATTTAATATGCTCCATCTGCTGCGAATACTCATACAAAAAGCGGATATCCAGAATAAAAATGTGGAGGATATGGTAAGGTACACGAAAATGCGTGTACCTTAAAAATTCTTTAGAAAATATTTTTAAAACCACATAGTGTGGATACAGCTAATTAAAATAGTCATAAACAACCTCTATGTATGCAATCCTAATATTGGTTATAAACGTTGTCCTATTGCGTACCAAATATTAGTGTGGCGCCCCTGACAGCTGTCTGCCGTACAAGTAGAGTTCATAGGAACATCTGACAGGAGGAACTCCAGTATAGCTCAGTACTGGGAGTACTTCACTAAAGGCGCAATAAGGGAGACGTTCAGAAAAGGCACATGTTGGCGGAGTGTTGGAAAGGAGAACTTCATCTGGAAGTTGGCTGAGCTCCTGACCTGGAGGACACGGCACTGAAGCGGGCACCTGTATGCACAACAGACTGTGAGTAAAGCTTTGGAACTACATGCCCTGGTGTCCTCCGCTTATTCCCGCCTCAACCTCCTCAGCACTGCTACATCCCCTGCGCCTGACACTGCACCATCTACGTGTCACTTCACCTACACTGCCCTGGGACTACAGCCCTCCCTGTGGAGGGCTATAACATCCTTGCTGCACCACACCATCTGTCCCAGAGGATCTGTCTGCAGCGTCGGCTTAACATATTCATTGCCAAACACCACAGGTGGCATCACAAATCAATTCATACACTTTAATCCACATAAGCACACTGAACTTTCCCCTCTTTTACAATGGGCGCCCAGGGCCACGGACTGGGTCCCAGCTGCCGTGACATCTCCCACTGAAGCTCATCAGGCCCGGTACCGAGTACCCCGCCAGCCCTGGGAGGGCGACCCATTAGTATGACTGGTGAGGATGATAATTAAAATTACTTACATGTAAATACCCCTTGTAAATGAATTAAAAAGCTAGTTTAAATAGGAATAAAAAAATATATATAAAAAAATAAATACGAAGGAACTGGTTAAAAGTAGAGTTGAGCGAAACGGGTCGAAAAAATTCAAAAGTCGCCGACTTTTGGCAAAGTCGGGTTTCATGAAACGAAACCCGACCCTAGGATGAGGTCGGCGACTTACGCGCCAAAGTCGCGTTTCAAAAGTTTGTTTTGCGCTCTTTTTCAGCCAATCAGGATCCACGGACACTGTGGGCAACGTGATGACCTAGGCACGGGTCACCACCATCTTTCAGAAGGGCATGCAAGTGATTGGCTTGCTTTGGTGGGCGTCACAGGGGGTATAAAAGGGCGTGCACGCCGACCGCCATCTTACTTCTGCCGATCTTAGTATAGGGAGAGGTTGCTGCTGATTCTGTAGGGAGAGTGTTAGGCAGGGAAGAAGACAAAAAAACTGCTTCTGTTGCTAGCGATTTGGCCTGCACAACACACAAGTCACTGTGTGTGCAGTGCAAGGGGAGGCTATATTGTGGTGTATCAGTGGTGTTGGTTGTTGGGCTGCCTTTTAAGGCTTCCTGACACGCTGGCATTGCTGTTTACCCACTGCTCCGCAAACTGCTTTTTTAAAAGCAATCCAATCTCCCTTATCCTCTAGTCACTTTTGTCACAGCTGTGCCATCGAGCCTGTCACATAGCGCTCAGATATCAGTGGGCCTCACACAATCCACAAGTGTCCAGTGTCCAAAAGTGTGCGCAGAGATTCAAAATCTCCATTATCCTCTCGTCACTTTGGTCACAGGCAGCTGTGCCATCGAGCGTGTCACATAGCGCTCAGATATCAGTGGGCCTCACACAATCCACAAGTGTCCAGTGTCCAAAAGTGTGCGCAGAGATTCAAAATCTCCATTATCCTCTCGTCACTTTGGTCACAGGCAGCTGTGCCATCGAGCGTGTCACATAGCGCTCAGATATCAGTGGGCCTCACACAATCCACAAGTGTCCAGTGTCCAAAAGTGTGCGCAGAGATTCAAAATCTCCATTATCCTCTCGTCACTTTGGTCACAGGCAGCTGTGCCATCGAGCGTGTCACATAGCGCTCAGATATCAGTGGGCCTCACACAATCCACAAGTGTCCAGTGTCCAAAAGTGTGCGCAGAGATTCAAAATCTCCATTATCCTCTCGTCACTTTGGTCACAGGCAGCTGTGCCATTGAGCCTGTCACATAGCGCTCAGATATCAGTGGGCCTCACACAATCCACAAGTGTCCAGTGTCCAAAAGTGTGCGCAGAGATTCAAAATCTCCATTATCCTCTCGTCACTTTGGTCACAGGCAGCTGTGCCATCGAGCCTGTCACATAGCGCTCAGATATCAGTGGGCCTCACACAATCCACAAGTGTCCAGTGTCCAAAAGTGTGCGCAGAGATTCAAAATCTCCATTATCTTCTCGTCACTTTGGTCACAGGCAGCTGTGCCATCGAGCGTGTCACATAGCGCTCAGATATCAGTGGGCCTCACACAATCCACAAGTGTCCAGTGTCCAAAAGTGTGCGCAGAGATTCAAAATCTCCATTATCCTCTCGTCACTTTGGTCACAGGCAGCTGTGCCATCGAGCCTGTCACATAGCGCTCAGATATCAGTGGGCCTCACACAATCCACAAGTGTCCAGTGTCCAAAAGTGTGCGCAGAGATTCAAAATCTCCATTATCCTCTCGTCACTTTGGTCACAGGCAGCTGTGCCATCGAGCCTGTCACATAGCGCTCAGATATCAGTGGGCCTCACACAATCCAAAAGTGTCCACTGTCCACAAGTGTGTGCAGAAATTCTAAATCTCCCCTGTCCTATAGACACCTTGTACCTTGTTCTACATTACTATATAGTTTGTTGGATTTTGTCTACATTTCTACCAAAAATGAGGAAGGCTGGTGGAAGAGGCCGTGGAATTGGGCGGGGGTTGGCAGCTGGTAATGATGGTGTTGGTGGTGGATCTGATGGTAGTGGCAAGAGCAAAATAGGACCGAATGCAGGAGGTGCTGACCCTGCGTCATCGTCTGGCTACATAAGGCCTCGAACGCTTAGTTTTCTAGGAGTTGGCAAACCGCTTTTAAAGGCAGAGCATCAGGAAAAAGTTTTGTCTTACATTGCTGACTCAGCCTCCAGCTCTATCGCCTCCTCTTCTTCAGTTGTAAAAAGTAAAAGCACTGAGTCGTCATTGGAGGCTCATGTTCATGAACCACACCTTTCCTTGTGTCCTTCACCCCAACCAAGATTGAAGGATAACGCAGGCCATACTACTGATTACTCCATGGAGCTGTTTTCACATACCATGCCTGGATTAACAAGTGAAATGGTGAATTACCCAGGCCAAGATGAATCTGACATGGAGTGCACTGATGCACAGCCGCTGATGGATGATTCTGCTGGTACATTCACTCAGAACACTACATTGTCCTCGCAGTGTACAGAGCCAGATTTTGACCCTGATGAGACTCAGGTGCCCCTTCCCGCACACTATACCACCATACACGGTGACACAGAGAAAGGTGCACATGACATAGAAGAGGAGGTGATGGATGACCCAGTTGTTGACCCAGATTGGCATCCATTGGGGGAAGAGGGTGCTGCTTCCAATAGCTCAGATGAGGAGCATCCACAGCAGACATCGACATCGCAACAGCTGTTATCTGGCAGGCCCGGAGCACTCCAAAGACAGGTTCCAAACATCAAAAGAGTTGCTGGACAGCTTGTCCAGAGAGTCAAAAGATCACAGCGTGCTAGGCCGCAAAATGTCTGCCAAAGTAGGAAGAGTGCAGTGTGGCACTTTTTTGAACAAAATCCTCATGATCAGGCCAAGGTTATCTGTAAGAAGTGCGCAAAGACCTTTAGCCGAGGGAAAAATCTGAAAAATTTGAATACCAGTTGCATGCTTAGACATTTAACCAGCATGCACTTGCAAGCGTGGACACAACACCAAACCTCAAGTGCCACATGTGCAACTGATCACAACGAAGGTAGTCAGCAACGCTACATTGTTTCCCCCACTGTAAGCCCACCGGTTAGCACAGCAGCAAATGTTGAGGTGTCGTTGCAAGACCACAGCAGTCAGGGAATCCCACTGTTATATCAACGAAAGACTGATTCTAGGCCATCAGAAAGAACACCAACTCCATCACCATCATCAACCCTCTCACAGTCTGCCCTGTCCACCGCTACTTCCACCATATGCAGCTCTCAAGTCCAGCTCACCCTCCCAGACACTATGAGTAGGTTTGAACGCCCACATTGCCAAACTAATCTCGTTTGAGATGATGCCCTTTCGGTTGGTGGAAAGCACAGCTTTCCGCGAACTCATGTCCTATGCAGTACCACGCTATGACCTACCCAGTCGCCACTTCTTCTCTCGCAAAGCCATCCCAGCCCTCCACCATCATGTGAAAGACCGCATTGTCCATGCACTCAAGCAGTCAGTGAGCGGAAAGGTGCACCTCACAACTGATGCATGGTCCAGTCGGCATGGCCAGGGCCGTTACGTGTCCATCACTGCGCACTGGGTTAATGTGGTGGATGCAGGGTCCACAGGGGACAGCGGTGGTGGGACAGTGCTGCCTAGCCCACGGTATAGGAAACAGTTGGCTGTAGGCGTTCCACCCTCCTCCTCCTCCTCCTCCTCCAGAAGCGAAAGCTCGTCCACAGAGCGCAGTCGTACGAGCACTCCATCTGCAGCTGCCACTGTTGCACACGATGTGTCCCCCTATCGAGCAGCTAGTGGAAAGCGTCAGCAGGCTGTGTTGCAGATGATGTGTTTGGGCGACAGACACACCGCCGAGGTGCTGGCCGAGTACTTGAAGCGACAAACTGAGTCATGGCTGGGCAGTGTACATCTTGAGGCAGGCAAGGTAGTTAGTGATAACGGCCGTAATTTTGTGGCAGCCATAGCCCTTTCAAAACTCAGCCACATACCTTGCTTGGCTCACACCTTGAACCTGGTGGTGCAGTGCTTCCTCAAAAATTATCCGGAGTTAACAGCCCTGCTCCAGAAGGTGCGAAGACTGTGCGCGCACATCCGCCGGTCGCCTGTACACTCCGTTCGTATGCAGAAGCTGCAGCGATTGCTCCACCTTCCCAACCACCGCCTCATTATCGACATTGCAACAAGGTGGAACTCCACCCTGCACATGGTGGAGCGGCTGTGCGAGCAGAGGCAGGCCATAATGCATTTGTGGGAGGATACACGGCCAGGCACTTTGAGAGCAGACATGGAGTTGACAGGCGTGCAGTGGTCGAAGCTGAAAGACCTTTGTAAAGTCCTTCAGTGTTTTGAGGAATGCACATGGCTGGTAAGCGCAGACGACGCCATCCTAAGCATGAGCATCCCACTTATGCGTCTGCTCATGCAAACTTTGACGCACCTTAAGGAGCAGGCGTCTGCAGCCAATGTTGATGAGGAGGAAGAGGAGGAGGGAATCCTTGATGACATTCAGCCATTGTCTGCTCAGGGACCTCTCCTGGACGAGGTGGAGGAAGAAGAGGAGGAGGAGGAGGATGATGGGGATGATTACTTAGGGGAGGAGGATGCATCTCGTGGGGCAAGTGAAAATGTTGGCGTGGCAAGGTCTGGTACAGGGTTTGTGCGTGACTGGAGGGATGTGGATTTGCCAGAAAGTGCTCCTCCACCCAGCACTCGCAGTGCATCATTGACACCGGGAACATTGGCCCACATGTCAGATTATGCCTTGCGGATCCTAAAAAGGGACCCCCGCATTGCCAAAATGATGAACGATGACGACTACTGGTTGGCCAGCATCCTGGATCCACGCTATAAAGGCAAATTACAAAACATCATGCCACAGGAGAACCTTGACCTAATATTGGCTAATAAACAAGCAACTCTGGTAAATCGGTTGCTTGAGGCATTCCCAGCACACAGCAGCGGTGATGGTTCTCACACGAGCCGGGGGCAGCTTGGCAGAGGTGTTCGTGGTGCACACAGCAGAAGTGGTGTTGGAGACAGGGGTTTCATGACAATGTTGTGGACTGATTTTTCAAATACCGCTCACACAACTGGTAATACTGCATCGATGGAAAGTGACAGGAGACAGCAGTTGTCAACTATGGTTACAAACTACTTTTCCTCCCATATCGATGTTCTCCCACACAGGTCATTCCCCTTTGACTATTGGGCCGCTAAACTTGACAATTGGCCTGAATTGGCCCAATATGCCTTACAGGAGCTCGCTTGCCCAGCTGCAAGTGTGCTATCGGAAAGTGTCTTCAGTGCAGCTGGATCAATCCTGACAGAAAAAAGGACCCGTCTGTCAACCCAAAATGTGGATGATCTAACCTTCATTAAAATGAACCACGCATGGGTTTCCAAGGATTTTGTCCCACCTTCCCCTGATGACACATAGGGTGACAGAAAAATGGCTTGCTTTGGTCCACCTCTTCCTGGCACTTTCTAAAACTCCCTAACTGTGCTGCCTCCCCCCCCATGGCCGGGGTCACCACCTACCGCACGACACCGTGCGAGTGCCGTTGCCCTGGACAGGTGGGTAGGCCGACTCTTGGGCGCGGGCACTGGCACAGGGTCCCTCATAGTGCAATCAAGTGTCTCTGACGGCGGTGGTGCACACCCGACGTCAGACACACCGCTGTACTATGAGGGGCCCAGTGCCAGTACCGACGCCCACGAGTGGGCCCCCTTGCTTGGGCAGGGCCCCATCATTTTCAATCTTTACCTCTCCCTGCTCCTCCACTGTGTAATCTGGGCCGTCAAATCCATACTGTGCCTGACACCGTCTGAGCCTGCCTCCTGAGACATATATTTTGAATGTGTACGCTATCCATACATGTTATCCAGGGATACGGTACTCTTTCTAACCTTTGTGCAATCACGTGCAATCCATACTGGGCCTGACACCGTCTGAGCCTGCCTCCTGAGACATATATTTTGAATGTGTACGCTATCCATACATGTTATCCGGGGATACGGTACCCTTTCTAACCTTTGTGCAATCACGTGCAATCCATACTGGGCCTAACACCGTCTGAGCCTGCCTCCTGAGACATATATTTTGAATGTGTACGCTATCCATACATGTTATCCGGGGATACGGTACCCTTTCTAACCTTTGTGCAATCACGTGCAATCCATACTGGGCCTGACACCGTCTGAGCCTGCCTCCTGAGACATATATTTTGAATGTGTACGCTATCCATACATGTTATCCAGGGATACGCTACCCTTTCTAACCTTTGTGCAATCACGTGCAATCCATACTGGGCCTAACACCGTCTGAGCCTGCCTCCTGAGACATATATTTTGAATGTGTACGCTATCCATACATGTTATCCGGGGATACGGTACCCTTTCTAACCTTTGTGCAATCACGTGCAATCCATACTGGGCCTAACACCGTCTGAGCCTGCCTCCTGAGACATATATTTTGAATGTGTACGTTATCCATACATGTTATCCGGGGATACGGTACCCTTTCTAACCTTTGTGCAATCACGTGCAATCCATACTGTGCCTGACACCGTCTGAGCCTGCCTCCTGAGACATATATTTTGAATGTGTACGCTATCCATACATGTTATCCAGGGATACGGTACCCTTTCTAACCTTTGTGCAATCACGTGCAATCCATACTGGGCCTGACACCGTCTGAGCCTGCCTCCTGAGACATATATTTTGAATGTGTACGCTATCCATACATGTTATCCAGGGATACGGTACCCTTTCTAACCTTTGTGCAATCACATGCAATCCATACTGGGCCTAACACCGTCTGAGCCTGCCTCCTGAGACATATATTTTGAATGTGTACGCTATCCATACATGTTATCCAGGGATACGGTACCCTTTCTAACCTTTGTGCAATCACGTGCAATCCATACTTGGCGTGAGAACGGCTGGCGAGCTGTTAAGCAAGCTACAGCACCTGTCCAGACAAGTACAGGGATTCCCTAGCGAGGAGACTTATTTGATTGTTTTCAATGTTGGGACAGCAATTTTTGGGGAGCACTATACTCTGGAGAATGATAGATGGGGCCCACCATACACTGGAACATTCCAAAGGTGGACATCAGACACTGGAGCAGCATTTACAGGGCCCATTATACACTAGAGCATTAGAAATGGGGCCCATTATGTTTGGAGCATTATTTGGGCCCATAAGACAGTGGAGCTTCATCCATGGGGACCAACATATACTGTAGCATTATGTGGAGCTCATCATATACTGTTTCAAACATTATATGGGACCAATGATTCTGTATGGAGAAACAGATGGGCCTCGTCATGAGATGTAAAAAGTGAGGTATTTTTCATTGTACTATACCGCTATTTATCTGCCGTATCGGAGCATGATGAGTTGTGGTATGTGTTAAAGGGGGCGCTCTTTCGCCCAGGGCACATGAAAACCTGCAGCCAGCCCTCCCCCCCACAACTTTAGCCAAATAACCCCCATTTTTCAGTGCGTAACTTGTATTATGAAGTTAATTAAGGTTGACAAGCTTAAGTAAGAAGAATTGATGCTTTTGGCATTCAAATGGGCACTGTAGGTGTGTTTCCTGTCCTCCTCTCACTGCCGACTTTTATTCCCCATTGACTTACATTGGGTTTCGTGTTTCGGGACGACCCCGACTTTTCCCTATAATCGGACGATCTTGCTCGACCCGACTTTTGGAAAAGTCGGGTTTCACGAAACGAAACGCGACCCTAAAAAACCAAAAGTCGCTCAACTCTAGTTAAAAGTAGTTAATAAATACATGGATGGAGCATATTAAATCATATGCAGATGGAGCATGTTAAATTTTATGCGTATAGTCCCTCTTTTTTTTATATGTATTTGATTTTATTCATATTAAAATGCTAAAATGTTTTTTAACATTAGTATAATAAAGTTATGGTTTTTAATATTTCTAACTATTTGCAATATTACTTCCTATTCATATTAGGTATACATTAAGGCTGTTCTTTCCCCCATTTTTAATTGCTCATTACAGTCAAATCACTATCTAGCCATTTATTGGGAGGGTGGAGGAAGGTGATCAATCCAAGAGTTAGACAGGTGTTTGACCATACACACACTATATATGACAGCTAGACTAGGTGGGCGGTAACCCTGGCGGTAACCCTGACGTTTGCCTTCGAAACGTGTAGGTCTGTAGCCTTAGCCTGTGACGTCACATACTGTCAGTGCATGACAGTGTCTGCCATTATTCAGCCAAGCATCCAGAACGCTACCGGCCGGAGCGGTCCTGGCTCTGCCCGGCTCCTTTTACTACTCGCACCCCAGTTATCTGAGCTCATTCACCTCATCCTCCCAGCCTGTCACACACTTATCCAGTGCCACTGTGGATTATTCACTGTGATCGGCACAGCACCTCCTTGCAGCTGAAGCTAGGGTAAGTCGGCATAAGTTCCGTCACTGTTCATTAGTTAATTATTGCTGGCTTGGTAGATTTCTATCTCCTGCACACTCTGGGGTCTATGTGTGAGGTGCAGATCATTTGCTTTCACTTTCATTTCTACTATTACTGAACTGTCCTATGCAACTTGGAGCGCAGTACCTTCCTTAATTTATTCATTGATACCTAAATGTAGTGGGTTGAAACATACTGATAATATACAGCTCTGGCAAAAATTAAGAGACCACTGCACAGTTTTATAAAGATCAGCTTCTCTACATGTCTGGCAGCCATTCCATTCCAGTGTCAGTTGTATTCCAACCAGAGTACACCTCATTCTATCTAATGTGCTTCTGATTAGGTGATCATCATCTGAACCAAATCTTATATAATGAAGGAAATTATAAATAAAGCCCTGCTGTGGTGTTCACAATCCTTTTGCAATAGGACAAGCTGGATGGCAAAACAAGTGCTAGTAATATCCCAAAAGTAATAAGAATGAAAAAATAACTTAATCATGCCAAAGGAGTTGAAAAGAAAAGTCTTGAGTGAGGAAAAGAAGGGCTTAATTCTGACTTTACTAGCAGAGGGATACAGTGAGCATCATGTTGCCTCCATCCTTTAAATTTATAAGACAGCAGTCCATTACAACAAGGTCAAGCAGCAGACATTGGGGACAAAAAAGCTACAGACTAGCAGAGGGCAAAAACGACTCTCCACTGACCGGGATGACCATCATCTTATTTGAATGTCACTCAGCAACCGCAGGATGACATCAAGTGACCTTCAAAAGGAATGGCAAATGGAAGCTGGGGTGAAGTGAACGGCAAGAACAGTTTGAAACAGGCTCTTAGAGGCAGAGCTCAAGTCATGTAAAGGTAGAAAAAAGCCTTTTATCAATGAGAAGCAAAGGATAGCCAGGCTGAGGTTTGCCAAAGACCATAAGGATTGGACCATAGAGGACTGGCGTAAGGTAATCTACTCTGATGAGTTCTAATTTTCAGCTTTGCCCAACACCTGGTCATCAAATGGTTAGACAGAGACCTGGAAAGGCATACAAGCCACAGTGTCTTGCACCCACTGTGAAATGTGGAGGATCGGTGATAATCTGGGGATGCTTCAGCAAGGCTGGAATTGGGCAGGTTGATCTTTGCGAAGGACGTATGAATCAACCCGCATACAAGGTTATCCTGGAAAAACAGTTGATTCCTTCTGCTCAGGCAATGTTCCCCAACCCTGAGGACAGGTTTTTCCAGCAGGACAATGCGCCATGCCACACAGCTAGGTCAATCAATGTGTGGATGAAGGACCACCACATCAAATCCCTGTCCTGGCCAGCCCAATCTCCAGACCTGAACACCATTGAAAATCTCTGGAATGTAATTAAGAGGAAGATGGATAGTCACAAGCCATCAAACAAAGAAGAACTGCTTACATTTTTGTGCCAGGAGTGGCATAAGGTCACCCAAAAGCAGTGTGAAAGACTAGTGGAAAGTATGCCAAGACACATGAAAGCTGTGATTAAAAATCATGGTTGTTCAACATAATATTGATTTCTGAACACTTCCTGAGTTAAAACATTAGTATTGGTGTTTCTAAATGACTATGAACTTGTTTTCTTAGCATTATTTGAAGTCAGCAAGCATTGCATTTTTTTGTTATTTTGACCATTTCTCATTTTCTGAAAATAAATACAAAATTTAGTGCTTGGAAATTCGAAGACATGTTGTCAGTAGTTTATGGAATAGAAGTGCAATTTACATTTTACTCAAAAATATACCTACAGTGGGGAAAAAAAGTATTTAGTCAGTCAGCAATAGTGCAAGTTCCACCACTTAAAAAGATGAGAGGCGTCTGTAATTTACATCATAGGTAGACCTCAACTATGGGAGACAAACTGAGAAAAAAAAATCCAGAAAATCACATTGTCTGTTTTTTTTTCATTTTATTTGCATATTATGGTGGAAAATAAGTATTTGGTCAGAAACAAGCAATCAAGATTTCTGGCTCTCACAGACCTGTAACTTCTTCTTTAAGAGTCTCCTCTTTCCTCCACTCATTACCTGTAGTAGTGGCACCTGTTTAAACTTGTTATCAGTATAAAAAGACACCTGTGCACACCCTCAAACAGTCTGACTCCAAACTCCACTATGGTGAAGACCAAAGAGCTGTCAAAGGACACCAGAAACAAAATTGTAGCCCTGCACCAGGCTGGGAAGACTGAATCTGCAATAGCCAACCAGCTTGGAGTGAAGAAATCAACTGTGGGAGCAATAATTAGAAAATGGAAGACATACAAGACCACTGATAATCTCCCTCGATCTGGTGCTCCACGCAAAATCCCACCCCGTGGGGTCAGAATGATCACAAGAACGGTGAGCAAAAATCCCAGAACCACGCGGGGGGACCTAGTGAATGAACTGCAGAGAGCTGGGACCAATGTAACAAGGCCTACCATAAGTAACACACTACGCCACCATGGACTCAGATCCTGCAGTGCCAGACGTGTCCCACTGCTTAAGCCTGTACATGTCCGGGCCCGTCTGAAGTTTGCTAGAGAGCATTTGGATGATCCAGAGGAGTTTTGGGAGAATGTCCTATGGTCTGATGAAACCAAACTGGAACTGTTTGGTAGAAACACAACTTGTCGTGTTTGGAGGAAAAAGAATACTGAGTTGCATCCATCAAACACCATACCTACTGTAAAGCATGGTGGTGGAAACATCATGCTTTGGGGCTGTTTCTCTGCAAAGGGGCCAGGACGACTGATCCGGGTACATGAAAGAATGAATGGGGCCATGTATCGTGAGATTTTGAGTGCAAACCTCCTTCCATCAGCAAGGGCATTGAAGATGAAACGTGGCTGGGTCTTTCAACATGACAATGATCCAAAGCACACCGCCAGGGCAACGAAGGAGTGGCTTCGTAAGAAGCATTTCAAGGTCCTGGAGTGGCCTAGCCAGTCTCCAGATCTCAACCCTATAGAAAACCTTTGGTGGGAGTTGAAAGTCCGTGTTGCCAAGCGAAAAGCCAAAAACATCACTACTCTAGAGGAGATCTGCATGGAGGAATGGGCCAACATACCAACAACAGTGTAATAAATCACAGAGAAAAACAAGCGATCAAAGAAATCCGACCAACAAAAGATGTATAAGAAACATATAAAAATTTATTCAAGGAAACACAGAAAAACAGGACAGGAATTAGAATCATGAGTTGACCATGGTAGCGTGCAAGCGACCAATGGGGTACACATGGAGTAAAAGGACCTATTCGGAACATCAATAGAAGGCATATAGCTAGATGTATAATTGAAGAAATAAATGCCAGTTCCTAACAAGGTATAATAATACGATCAAACAGGACAAGTACATAAATAAGTATTATAAGCAAATAAACAATAGCAGACTTAATACCTGTTATGGTTGTATGTAACGGTCCACTCCAGTATACCCCCCCCAACGCACGTTTCGGCAGATGGCCTTTCTCAAGGGGTACAGGGAAAAGAGGAAGTAAGGGGTATTTAAGACAGAATCAACCAATCAATCCAAGGATCATACCCATGTGATCAATCACCAATGGTGCACGTGTGTCAAGGTTCCACCCAACCATAGCATCCGTTGTCATGGCTACATCCCATAGAACAAATTTATTCATATGGGTAATAGTAGACAGACTATCTGAAATAGAGAGCTAACACATAAATAAACACCTCCAAGATGGATCTCTTTATTAGGAATCACTGCTAGCATAAGTAGTAGCCACCATTATTATATTGATCAGCGCATTAAAACCTGTGTATCGTCCAACAAAGATGACATCATCGTTGGTGGAATCACATGAGTCGTCTTCACTTACTAACAACACCCAATATGGTACAAGTATTGGTGACCGCAGCACTAATCATGTGACTATCGTCACGCTGCCGGGGCTCCTCCCCTATTGACGTCACCGCGCCGACGCGTCCACCTTTCATGACGCAAGTTGCCCCGACAACCAGTGCAATACAAGTATTGGTGACCGCAGCGCTAGTTAAGTAACCATCATCACGCTGCCGGGGCTCCTCCCCCATTGACGTCACCACGCCGACGCGTCCACCAATCATGACGCAAGTTGCCCCGACAACCAAAACAATGGGCGGCGGCGGCAACTCCAGCGTCATAGTTGTAACCACCCACAATAGGGAGGAATCAAAGAAATCAATGACTCCTCCCTAGCTGTATCAGCCATGGCAACGCGTCCACTCATAATGACGCAGGCGTCACCCCGGCAACCAAAACAGCGGGCGGCAACGGCATCAATGTGACGTCAACTAAGTGACTGGCCACAATGGAGATGCCGAGAGGCGTCCGATGTGAAGGAGACAGCAGTGCGCATGCGTACAGAGCGAACGTCATCCAATGGCATAGGGTATAACAGCCATAAACCTAAACAGAAACAATATAGGAGACACGCAGATTAATAGCCCGGCGCCGCCAGACAATAGTCCTAAAAATAGCGACAATAGCGATGGACAGCACATGGTAACAAAATAAACTAGCAAAGGCGGTAATAAAGCATAGACCCAAGGCATAAAAGATATATATATGTATACAATGAAGATAACTCCTCAAAACAAACAAAAACACATAAAGAAGCAGAACATATATATATAGATTTCATAACAAAAATAGTCCTGCTATCGTTATCTTCATATGATAATATGCCGACAGGGAGATCCAGACACCCAGAGGGATAAAACAGTGGAGATGTTCAGCCGAGGGAACACAGATACACGAATATGGCAAAGGAAGACTCTGAAAAATAAAACCAAAATTAGAACAAAAACAATAAAAACAATAAGATACGCAGCAAACAACCCATGATCAAAAAATGTAAATATAGCCAAACCATCATATATTCAAAAATAGAAACACTTAAATGAAGGGAGCAAAGCTAATAGCCTCGTTCAATCCCTTCGGATGTACTGTATCCAACAGCCATATCCATCTTGTTTCACGTTGCAACAGTCTCTGAGTTAGATTGCCACCACGAACCCCCGGATTGATAATATCAATCCCGCGAATCCGTAGTAGAGACCCATCGCAACCATGTTTGAGTTTAAAATGTCGAGGTATTGTCCTGAGTGTGGAGGGATCCTCCTGGCCGGCTGCCGCCTGTATGCCCAACACGTGCTCACGAACACGTGTCTTCAATTGCCGCGTAGTCATACCAATATAGATCAGGTTACATGGACATAGCGCAAAATAGATAACGTAACGTGAGGTACATAGAATACGGTTGCGAATATTAAATGTCCGAGTCCCTGAGGAATTGAAGAACGTGTCCGTTCGCTCAATGTTGGAACAGGCGACACAGCGGCCACAAGGAGCACACCCACACACAGGACGAACCGAACTGAGAAAATTCTGTTTAGGTTCAGGTTGATAATGACTATGGACGAGATAATCCTTGAGATTCCTTGATCGACGGATAGTGACACTTGGTTTAGATGGAATAAATTTGTTAAGAATAGGGTCCGTCTGCAGAATGGGCCAAGCCTTTTGAAGACAGCCTCTCATTCTAGCAAATTGCGCATGGTAATTTGTAATAAATCTGATCTTATTATCAGTTTTAGTTTCCCTCTTCTTATATAGCAATGACTGACGTGTAGACCATCTTGCACGGTTAAAGGCTTTCTTAACAGATCTCCTACTATAGCCTCTCTCAAAGAACCTTTCCGAAAGGTCCTGGGCTTGGACTAAAAAATCCTGATCATTAGAGCAGATCCTGCGTAACCGCAGAAACTGCCCTATAGGAATAGAGTTGATCAGAGGTTTAGGGTGAGCAGAGGAGGCATGAAGTAACACATTGGAGGAAGTTTCCTTCCTAAATATTCCTGTCTGCAATGTATTATCAAAGTCTCTCCAAACATTGACATCTAAAAAACTAACCCTGGTCAAATCATAATGATATGTTATATGAATATTCATATTGTTCGAGTTAATTCCTTCCATAAAGGTTGATAACTGAAGCTCATTCCCCTGCCAGACCAGAAAAATGTCGTCGATGTACCGCACCCAAAAAGGGATGCGGTCCATCGACTGACACTGGTCAGACAGGGGGAGGTCCCTCTCCCACAGCCCCAGGAACAGGTTGGCATACGATGGGGCAAAGGAGGCCCCCATAGCTGTCCCCTGGAGCTGTAGGTAGAAGGACCCCATGAACGTAAAAAAATTATGGGTCAGGGAAAACTCGAGCAATTCAATGACCAGGGAGATGATTTCCGTAGGTAAGTTTGACATGTTTAAAAAATAACGAGTAGCAGCCAACCCATCGGCATGTCTTATGCTGGTGTAAAGGGACTCAATGTCACCTGTCACCAGCATATTACCACTCCCGATATGAAGGCCATCAACTCTCCTAAGGAATTCACCGGTATCGAGTAAAAAGGAGGGCAGACTTTCAACGAGGGGCTGTAATTTGGAGTCAATCCAACGATTGACTTTTTCCAAATAATTCCCAGAGCCAGAAATAATAGGACGACCGGGGGGGGCCTCGAGACACTTGTGTATTTTAGGTAATAAATAAAATGTTGCAATGGTAGGTTCCTGTACCTGCATCGTAAGAGCCAATTCCTTGGTGATAACACCATTTTGAACGGCTGTATTAATGATTTTATTCAGCTGTAACACAAATGAGGCAAGGGGGTTAAACGTCAAACGCTTGTAGCATACCTTGTTAGTTAATTGTCTGAATGCCTCCTTCTCATAGAGGAACTTAGGCCATATTACCACATTGCCCCCTTTATCAGCTGGCTTTAACACAATGTCAGGAAGCCCCCTCAGGACGTCCAATCTCATGCGTTCCTCACGACTAAGATTGTCCCTGCCCACACCCCCAGGGATTTTCATAAAGTCCTTAGTAACGACCTGAACAAAAAGATCAATAGCTGCACATGTCGCCAGTGGAGGAAATTTTTTAGATTTCATTCTGATGGATTGAGGAATCTTACCTCCCTCTCCAGTTGTATGTTCAATGGAAAGATCCTCAAGATCCTGCAGGGCTACTTGCTCCTCTTCTGTGGGAAAAAGATTTTGCAAATCTGAGTTGAAAAAATGTCTCTTGAAAATCAGAGATCTAGCAAAAAGATGTAGATCTTTGATGGCCATAAAAGCATTGAAATGAGACTTTGGAGAAAACGTGAGTCCCCTACTCAACAGTGAAAGATCAGAATCAGTTAAAATATGAGAGCTCAGGTTAATTACCTTATTGTTATTATTAGTACGTTCAGGTGATCTGAACTTCATCCGCTTGTAGGGGTGGAAATTCACGTCTCTTACTCTCTTAGATCTTGCTCCAGATCGTGTAGTTATCGATGAAGTAGACCATTCTGAAGAATCACTCATGGAGGAAAGGGAACTCACTGAAAATACTCCATGCATTTTAGGGGCTTTGATATTAAATTTTCTCCAAGCATAGACACTCTTATTTGCAAAATCTTTAGTATCACGATGCAATTTAGAGGTCTGCATTTCATTTATTTTTTTGACACAAATGTCCAGATTCTTTTCAATACGAGATTCATATTCGACAACCTTCTCAGATGGACACAATGCTTTAAAATTACGTTCAGCCTCATCAATCGATTTATCCAAGTCTACAATAAGCTTAGAATTCCGTTCAATCAATAGCTTCAAGAAAACATTAGAACAAACACCACATGCTTCCTCCCATCGACTGATAAAATCATCATCGTCGATAGGGAATGAGGGAATAACCCTTATTCTCAGACCTCTGGGAATAATGTTAAAAGAGACATATTTCTCCAGGAAGGCCCTATTCCACCATATCCTCGTCCGTTTTAGTAACAGTTTCTCAATTTCAAGAACTTGGCTATCAAGTGTTTGATCCATATGTGGCTGTAACTCGACTCCACCTGTCCCGAATACCTGGTCTATTTGTCCGAGCCAGGCCTTCTCTTTAGCTCGAAAATCCATATCCAAAACACCAAAAGAACCTGTGCATAACACAGTAAAATTAATACATAACCATATTAAGGATACTAATCCCATTCAATCAGATATAAATATACCAATCCTAGACTAAAAGTATGAAAAATTGGGATTATAATGAGGGATATCTATAACAGGATAATCGCAAAATATAATAAATCACAGAGAAAAACAAGCGATCAAAGAAATCCGACCAACAAAAGATGTATAAGAAACATATAAAAATTTATTCAAGGAAACACAGAAAAACAGGACAGGAATTAGAATCATGAGTTGACCATGGTAGCGTGCAAGCGACCAATGGGGTACACATGGAGTAAAAGGACCTATTCGGAACATCAATAGAAGGCATATAGCTAGATGTATAATTGAAGAAATAAATGCCAGTTCCTAACAAGGTATAATAATACGATCAAACAGGACAAGTACATAAATAAGTATTATAAGCAAATAAACAATAGCAGACTTAATACCTGTTATGGTTGTATGTAACGGTCCACTCCAGTATACCCCCCCCAACGCACGTTTCGGCAGATGGCCTTTCTCAAGGGGTACAGGGAAAAGAGGAAGTAAGGGGTATTTAAGACAGAATCAACCAATCAATCCAAGGATCATACCCATGTGATCAATCACCAATGGTGCACGTGTGTCAAGGTTCCACCCAACCATAGCATCCGTTGTCATGGCTACATCCCATAGAACAAATTTATTCATATGGGTAATAGTAGACAGACTATCTGAAATAGAGAGCTAACACATAAATAAACACCTCCAAGATGGATCTCTTTATTAGGAATCACTGCTAGCATAAGTAGTAGCCACCATTATTATATTGATCAGCGCATTAAAACCTGTGTATCGTCCAACAAAGATGACATCATCGTTGGTGGAATCACATGAGTCGTCTTCACTTACTAACAACACCCAATACGGTACAAGTATTGGTGACCGCAGCACTAATCATGTGACTATCGTCACGCTGCCGGGGCTCCTCCCCTATTGACGTCACCGCGCCGACGCGTCCACCTTTCATGACGCAAGTTGCCCCGACAACCAGTGCAATACAAGTATTGGTGACCGCAGCGCTAGTTAAGTAACCATCATCACGCTGCCGGGGCTCCTCCCCCATTGACGTCACCACGCCGACGCGTCCACCAATCATGACGCAAGTTGCCCCGACAACCAAAACAATGGGCGGCGGCGGCAACTCCAGCGTCATAGTTGTAACCACCCACAATAGGGAGGAATCAAAGAAATCAATGACTCCTCCCTAGCTGTATCAGCCATGGCAACGCGTCCACTCATAATGACGCAGGCGTCACCCCGGCAACCAAAACAGCGGGCGGCAACGGCATCAATGTGACGTCAACTAAGTGACTGGCCACAATGGAGATGCCGAGAGGCGTCCGATGTGAAGGAGACAGCAGTGCGCATGCGTACAGAGCGAACGTCATCCAATGGCATAGGGTATAACAGCCATAAACCTAAACAGAAACAATATAGGAGACACGCAGATTAATAGCCCGGCGCCGCCAGACAATAGTCCTAAAAATAGCGACAATAGCGATGGACAGCACATGGTAACAAAATAAACTAGCAAAGGCGGTAATAAAGCATAGACCCAAGGCATAAAAGATATATATATGTATACAATGAAGATAACTCCTCAAAACAAACAAAAACACATAAAGAAGCAGAACATATATATATAGATTTCATAACAAAAATAGTCCTGCTATCGTTATCTTCATATGATAATATGCCGACAGGGAGATCCAGACACCCAGAGGGATAAAACAGTGGAGATGTTCAGCCGAGGGAACACAGATACACGAATATGGCAAAGGAAGACTCTGAAAAATAAAACCAAAATTAGAACAAAAACAATAAAAACAATAAGATACGCAGCAAACAACCCATGATCAAAAAATGTAAATATAGCCAAACCATCATATATTCAAAAATAGAAACACTTAAATGAAGGGAGCAAAGCTAATAGCCTCGTTCAATCCCTTCGGATGTACTGTATCCAACAGCCATATCCATCTTGTTTCACGTTGCAACAGTCTCTGAGTTAGATTGCCACCACGAACCCCCGGATTGATAATATCAATCCCGCGAATCCGTAGTAGAGACCCATCGCAACCATGTTTGAGTTTAAAATGTCGAGGTATTGTCCTGAGTGTGGAGGGATCCTCCTGGCCGGCTGCCGCCTGTATGCCCAACACGTGCTCACGAACACGTGTCTTCAATTGCCGCGTAGTCATACCAATATAGATCAGGTTACATGGACATAGCGCAAAATAGATAACGTAACGTGAGGTACATAGAATACGGTTGCGAATATTAAATGTCCGAGTCCCTGAGGAATTGAAGAACGTGTCCGTTCGCTCAATGTTGGAACAGGCGACACAGCGGCCACAAGGAGCACACCCACACACAGGACGAACCGAACTGAGAAAATTCTGTTTAGGTTCAGGTTGATAATGACTATGGACGAGATAATCCTTGAGATTCCTTGATCGACGGATAGTGACACTTGGTTTAGATGGAATAAATTTGTTAAGAATAGGGTCCGTCTGCAGAATGGGCCAAGCCTTTTGAAGACAGCCTCTCATTCTAGCAAATTGCGCATGGTAATTTGTAATAAATCTGATCTTATTATCAGTTTTAGTTTCCCTCTTCTTATATAGCAATGACTGACGTGTAGACCATCTTGCACGGTTAAAGGCTTTCTTAACAGATCTCCTACTATAGCCTCTCTCAAAGAACCTTTCCGAAAGGTCCTGGGCTTGGACTAAAAAATCCTGATCATTAGAGCAGATCCTGCGTAACCGCAGAAACTGCCCTATAGGAATAGAGTTGATCAGAGGTTTAGGGTGAGCAGAGGAGGCATGAAGTAACACATTGGAGGAAGTTTCCTTCCTAAATATTCCTGTCTGCAATGTATTATCAAAGTCTCTCCAAACATTGACATCTAAAAAACTAACCCTGGTCAAATCATAATGATATGTTATATGAATATTCATATTGTTCGAGTTAATTCCTTCCATAAAGGTTGATAACTGAAGCTCATTCCCCTGCCAGACCAGAAAAATGTCGTCGATGTACCGCACCCAAAAAGGGATGCGGTCCATCGACTGACACTGGTCAGACAGGGGGAGGTCCCTCTCCCACAGCCCCAGGAACAGGTTGGCATACGATGGGGCAAAGGAGGCCCCCATAGCTGTCCCCTGGAGCTGTAGGTAGAAGGACCCCATGAACGTAAAAAAATTATGGGTCAGGGAAAACTCGAGCAATTCAATGACCAGGGAGATGATTTCCGTAGGTAAGTTTGACATGTTTAAAAAATAACGAGTAGCAGCCAACCCATCGGCATGTCTTATGCTGGTGTAAAGGGACTCAATGTCACCTGTCACCAGCATATTACCACTCCCGATATGAAGGCCATCAACTCTCCTAAGGAATTCACCGGTATCGAGTAAAAAGGAGGGCAGACTTTCAACGAGGGGCTGTAATTTGGAGTCAATCCAACGATTGACTTTTTCCAAATAATTCCCAGAGCCAGAAATAATAGGACGACCAGGGGGGGCCTCGAGACACTTGTGTATTTTAGGTAATAAATAAAATGTTGCAATGGTAGGTTCCTGTACCTGCATCGTAAGAGCCAATTCCTTGGTGATAACACCATTTTGAACGGCTGTATTAATGATTTTATTCAGCTGTAACACAAATGAGGCAAGGGGGTTAAACGTCAAACGCTTGTAGCATACCTTGTTAGTTAATTGTCTGAATGCCTCCTTCTCATAGAGGAACTTAGGCCATATTACCACATCGCCCCCTTTATCAGCTGGCTTTAACACAATGTCAGGAAGCCCCCTCAGGACGTCCAATCTCATGCGTTCCTCACGACTAAGATTGTCCCTGCCCACACCCCCAGGGATTTTCATAAAGTCCTTAGTAACGACCTGAACAAAAAGATCAATAGCTGCACATGTCGCCAGTGGAGGAAATTTTTTAGATTTCATTCTGATGGATTGAGGAATCTTACCTCCCTCTCCAGTTGTATGTTCAATGGAAAGATCCTCAAGATCCTGCAGGGCTACTTGCTCCTCTTCTGTGGGAAAAAGATTTTGCAAATCTGAGTTGAAAAAATGTCTCTTGAAAATCAGAGATCTAGCAAAAAGATGTAGATCTTTGATGGCCATAAAAGCATTGAAATGAGACTTTGGAGAAAACGTGAGTCCCCTACTCAACAGTGAAAGATCAGAATCAGTTAAAATATGAGAGCTCAGGTTAATTACCTTATTGTTATTATTAGTACGTTCAGGTGATCTGAACTTCATCCGCTTGTAGGGGTGGAAATTCACGTCTCTTACTCTCTTAGATCTTGCTCCAGATCGTGTAGTTATCGATGAAGTAGACCATTCTGAAGAATCACTCATGGAGGAAAGGGAACTCACTGAAAATACTCCATGCATTTTAGGGGCTTTGATATTAAATTTTCTCCAAGCATAGACACTCTTATTTGCAAAATCTTTAGTATCACGATGCAATTTAGAGGTCTGCATTTCATTTATTTTTTTGACACAAATGTCCAGATTCTTTTCAATACGAGATTCATATTCGACAACCTTCTCAGATGGACACAATGCTTTAAAATTACGTTCAGCCTCATCAATCGATTTATCCAAGTCTACAATAAGCTTAGAATTCCGTTCAATCAATAGCTTCAAGAAAACATTAGAACAAACACCACATGCTTCCTCCCATCGACTGATAAAATCATCATCGTCGATAGGGAATGAGGGAATAACCCTTATTCTCAGACCTCTGGGAATAATGTTAAAAGAGACATATTTCTCCAGGAAGGCCCTATTCCACCATATCCTCGTCCGTTTTAGTAACAGTTTCTCAATTTCAAGAACTTGGCTATCAAGTGTTTGATCCATATGTGGCTGTAACTCGACTCCACCTGTCCCGAATACCTGGTCTATTTGTCCGAGCCAGGCCTTCTCTTTAGCTCGAAAATCCATATCCAAAACACCAAAAGAACCTGTGCATAACACAGTAAAATTAATACATAACCATATTAAGGATACTAATCCCATTCAATCAGATATAAATATACCAATCCTAGACTAAAAGTATGAAAAATTGGGATTATAATGAGGGATATCTATAACAGGATAATCGCAAAATATAATAAATCACAGAGAAAAACAAGCGATCAAAGAAATCCGACCAACAAAAGATGTATAAGAAACATATAAAAATGTATTCAAGGAAACACAGAAAAAAAACACAGGGCTACTTGCTCCTCTTCTGTGGGAAAAAGATTTTGCAAATCTGAGTTGAAAAAATGTCTCTTGAAAATCAGAGATCTAGCAAAAAGATGTAGATCTTTGATGGCCATAAAAGCATTGAAATGAGACTTTGGAGAAAACGTGAGTCCCCTACTCAACAGTGAAAGATCAGAATCAGTTAAAATATGAGAGCTCAGGTTAATTACCTTATTGTTATTATTAGTACGCACGTTTCGGCAGATGGCCTTTCTCAAGGGGTACAGGGAAAAGAGGAAGTAAGGGGTATTTAAGACAGAATCAACCAATCAATCCAAGGATCATACCCATGTGATCAATCACCAATGGTGCACGTGTGTCAAGGTTCCACCCAACCATAGCATCCGTTGTCATGGCTACATCCCATAGAACAAATTTATTCATATGGGTAATAGTAGACAGACTATCTGAAATAGAGAGCTAACACATAAATAAACACCTCGAAGATGGATCTCTTTATTAGGAATCACTGCTAGCATAAGTAGTAGCCACCATTATTATATTGATCAGCGCATTAAAACCTGTGTATCGTCCAACAAAGATGACATCATCGTTGGTGGAATCACATGAGTCGTCTTCACTTACTAACAACACCCAATATGGTACAAGTATTGGTGACCGCAGCACTAATCATGTGACTATCGTCACGCTGCCGGGGCTCCTCCCCTATTGACGTCACCGCGCCGACGCGTCCACCTTTCATGACGCAAGTTGCCCCGACAACCAGTGCAATACAAGTATTGGTGACCGCAGCGCTAGTTAAGTAACCATCATCACGCTGCCGGGGCTCCTCCCCCATTGACGTCACCACGCCGACGCGTCCACCAATCATGACGCAAGTTGCCCCGACAACCAAAACAATGGGCGGCGGCGGCAACTCCAGCGTCATAGTTGTAACCACCCACAATAGGGAGGAATCAAAGAAATCAATGACTCCTCCCTAGCTGTATCAGCCATGGCAACGCGTCCACTCATAATGACGCAGGCGTCACCCCGGCAACCAAAACAGCGGGCGGCAACGGCATCAATGTGACGTCAACTAAGTGACTGGCCACAATGGAGATGCCGAGAGGCGTCCGATGTGAAGGAGACAGCAGTGCGCATGCGTACAGAGCGAACGTCATCCAATGGCATAGGGTATAACAGCCATAAACCTAAACAGAAACAATATAGGAGACACGCAGATTAATAGCCCGGCGCCGCCAGACAATAGTCCTAAAAATAGCGACAATAGCGATGGACAGCACATGGTAACAAAATAAACTAGCAAAGGCGGTAATAAAGCATAGACCCAAGGCATAAAAGATATATATATGTATACAATGAAGATAACTCCTCAAAACAAACAAAAACACATAAAGAAGCAGAACATATATATATAGATTTCATAACAAAAATAGTCCTGCTATCGTTATCTTCATATGATAATATGCCGACAGGGAGATCCAGACACCCAGAGGGATAAAACAGTGGAGATGTTCAGCCGAGGGAACACAGATACACGAATATGGCAAAGGAAGACTCTGAAAAATAAAACCAAAATTAGAACAAAAACAATAAAAACAATAAGATACGCAGCAAACAACCCATGATCAAAAAATGTAAATATAGCCAAACCATCATATATTCAAAAATAGAAACACTTAAATGAAGGGAGCAAAGCTAATAGCCTCGTTCAATCCCTTCGGATGTACTGTATCCAACAGCCATATCCATCTTGTTTCACGTTGCAACAGTCTCTGAGTTAGATTGCCACCACGAACCCCCGGATTGATAATATCAATCCCGCGAATCCGTAGTAGAGACCCATCGCAACCATGTTTGAGTTTAAAATGTCGAGGTATTGTCCTGAGTGTGGAGGGATCCTCCTGGCCGGCTGCCGCCTGTATGCCCAACACGTGCTCACGAACACGTGTCTTCAATTGCCGCGTAGTCATACCAATATAGATCAGGTTACATGGACATAGCGCAAAATAGATAACGTAACGTGAGGTACATAGAATACGGTTGCGAATATTAAATGTCCGAGTCCCTGAGGAATTGAAGAACGTGTCCGTTCGCTCAATGTTGGAACAGGCGACACAGCGGCCACAAGGAGCACACCCACACACAGGACGAACCGAACTGAGAAAATTCTGTTTAGGTTCAGGTTGATAATGACTATGGACGAGATAATCCTTGAGATTCCTTGATCGACGGATAGTGACACTTGGTTTAGATGGAATAAATTTGTTAAGAATAGGGTCCGTCTGCAGAATGGGCCAAGCCTTTTGAAGACAGCCTCTCATTCTAGCAAATTGCGCATGGTAATTTGTAATAAATCTGATCTTATTATCAGTTTTAGTTTCCCTCTTCTTATATAGCAATGACTGACGTGTAGACCATCTTGCACGGTTAAAGGCTTTCTTAACAGATCTCCTACTATAGCCTCTCTCAAAGAACCTTTCCGAAAGGTCCTGGGCTTGGACTAAAAAATCCTGATCATTAGAGCAGATCCTGCGTAACCGCAGAAACTGCCCTATAGGAATAGAGTTGATCAGAGGTTTAGGGTGAGCAGAGGAGGCATGAAGTAACACATTGGAGGAAGTTTCCTTCCTAAATATTCCTGTCTGCAATGTATTATCAAAGTCTCTCCAAACATTGACATCTAAAAAACTAACCCTGGTCAAATCATAATGATATGTTATATGAATATTCATATTGTTCAAGTTAATTCCTTCCATAAAGGTTGATAACTGAAGCTCATTCCCCTGCCAGACCAGAAAAATGTCGTCGATGTACCGCACCCAAAAAGGGATGCGGTCCATCGACTGACACTGGTCAGACAGGGGGAGGTCCCTCTCCCACAGCCCCAGGAACAGGTTGGCATACGATGGGGCAAAGGAGGCCCCCATAGCTGTCCCCTGGAGCTGTAGGTAGAAGGACCCCATGAACGTAAAAAAATTATGGGTCAGGGAAAACTCGAGCAATTCAATGACCAGGGAGATGATTTCCGTAGGTAAGTTTGACATGTTTAAAAAATAACGAGTAGCAGCCAACCCATCGGCATGTCTTATGCTGGTGTAAAGGGACTCAATGTCACCTGTCACCAGCATATTACCACTCCCGATATGAAGGCCATCAACTCTCCTAAGGAATTCACCGGTATCGAGTAAAAAGGAGGGCAGACTTTCAACGAGGGGCTGTAATTTGGAGTCAATCCAACGATTGACTTTTTCCAAATAATTCCCAGAGCCAGAAATAATAGGACGACCAGGGGGGGCCTCGAGACACTTGTGTATTTTAGGTAATAAATAAAATGTTGCAATGGTAGGTTCCTGTACCTGCATCGTAAGAGCCAATTCCTTGGTGATAACACCATTTTGAACGGCTGTATTAATGATTTTATTCAGCTGTAACACAAATGAGGCAAGGGGGTTAAACGTCAAACGCTTGTAGCATACCTTGTTAGTTAATTGTCTGAATGCCTCCTTCTCATAGAGGAACTTAGGCCATATTACCACATTGCCCCCTTTATCAGCTGGCTTTAACACAATGTCAGGAAGCCCCCTCAGGACGTCCAATCTCATGCGTTCCTCACGACTAAGATTGTCCCTGCCCACACCCCCAGGGATTTTCATAAAGTCCTTAGTAACGACCTGAACAAAAAGATCAATAGCTGCACATGTCGCCAGTGGAGGAAATTTTTTAGATTTCATTCTGATGGATTGAGGAATCTTACCTCCCTCTCCAGTTGTATGTTCAATGGAAAGATCCTCAAGATCCTGCAGGGCTACTTGCTCCTCTTCTGTGGGAAAAAGATTTTGCAAATCTGAGTTGAAAAAATGTCTCTTGAAAATCAGAGATCTAGCAAAAAGATGTAGATCTTTGATGGCCATAAAAGCATTGAAATGAGACTTTGGAGAAAACGTGAGTCCCCTACTCAACAGTGAAAGATCAGAATCAGTTAAAATATGAGAGCTCAGGTTAATTACCTTATTGTTATTATTAGTACGTTCAGGTGATCTGAACTTCATCCGCTTGTAGGGGTGGAAATTCACGTCTCTTACTCTCTTAGATCTTGCTCCAGATCGTGTAGTTATCGATGAAGTAGACCATTCTGAAGAATCACTCATGGAGGAAAGGGAACTCACTGAAAATACTCCATGCATTTTAGGGGCTTTGATATTAAATTTTCTCCAAGCATAGACACTCTTATTTGCAAAATCTTTAGTATCACGATGCAATTTAGAGGTCTGCATTTCATTTATTTTTTTGACACAAATGTCCAGATTCTTTTCAATACGAGATTCATATTCGACAACCTTCTCAGATGGACACAATGCTTTAAAATTACGTTCAGCCTCATCAATCGATTTATCCAAGTCTACAATAAGCTTAGAATTCCGTTCAATCAATAGCTTCAAGAAAACATTAGAACAAACACCACATGCTTCCTCCCATCGACTGATAAAATCATCATCGTCGATAGGGAATGAGGGAATAACCCTTATTCTCAGACCTCTGGGAATAATGTTAAAAGAGACATATTTCTCCAGGAAGGCCCTATTCCACCATATCCTCGTCCGTTTTAGTAACAGTTTCTCAATTTCAAGAACTTGGCTATCAAGTGTTTGATCCATATGTGGCTGTAACTCGACTCCACCTGTCCCGAATACCTGGTCTATTTGTCCGAGCCAGGCCTTCTCTTTAGCTCGAAAATCCATATCCAAAACACCAAAAGAACCTGTGCATAACACAGTAAAATTAATACATAACCATATTAAGGATACTAATCCCATTCAATCAGATATAAATATACCAATCCTAGACTAAAAGTATGAAAAATTGGGATTATAATGAGGGATATCTATAACAGGATAATCGCAAAATATAATAAATCACAGAGAAAAACAAGCGATCAAAGAAATCCGACCAACAAAAGATGTATAAGAAACATATAAAAATGTATTCAAGGAAACACAGAAAAAAAACACAGGGCTACTTGCTCCTCTTCTGTGGGAAAAAGATTTTGCAAATCTGAGTTGAAAAAATGTCTCTTGAAAATCAGAGATCTAGCAAAAAGATGTAGATCTTTGATGGCCATAAAAGCATTGAAATGAGACTTTGGAGAAAACGTGAGTCCCCTACTCAACAGTGAAAGATCAGAATCAGTTAAAATATGAGAGCTCAGGTTAATTACCTTATTGTTATTATTAGTACGCACGTTTCGGCAGATGGCCTTTCTCAAGGGGTACAGGGAAAAGAGGAAGTAAGGGGTATTTAAGACAGAATCAACCAATCAATCCAAGGATCATACCCATGTGATCAATCACCAATGGTGCACGTGTGTCAAGGTTCCACCCAACCATAGCATCCGTTGTCATGGCTACATCCCATAGAACAAATTTATTCATATGGGTAATAGTAGACAGACTATCTGAAATAGAGAGCTAACACATAAATAAACACCTCCAAGATGGATCTCTTTATTAGGAATCACTGCTAGCATAAGTAGTAGCCACCATTATTATATTGATCAGCGCATTAAAACCTGTGTATCGTCCAACAAAGATGACATCATCGTTGGTGGAATCACATGAGTCGTCTTCACTTACTAACAACACCCAATATGGTACAAGTATTGGTGACCGCAGCACTAATCATGTGACTATCGTCACGCTGCCGGGGCTCCTCCCCTATTGACGTCACCGCGCCGACGCGTCCACCTTTCATGACGCAAGTTGCCCCGACAACCAGTGCAATACAAGTATTGGTGACCGCAGCGCTAGTTAAGTAACCATCATCACGCTGCCGGGGCTCCTCCCCCATTGACGTCACCACGCCGACGCGTCCACCAATCATGACGCAAGTTGCCCCGACAACCAAAACAATGGGCGGCGGCGGCAACTCCAGCGTCATAGTTGTAACCACCCACAATAGGGAGGAATCAAAGAAATCAATGACTCCTCCCTAGCTGTATCAGCCATGGCAACGCGTCCACTCATAATGACGCAGGCGTCACCCCGGCAACCAAAACAGCGGGCGGCAACGGCATCAATGTGACGTCAACTAAGTGACTGGCCACAATGGAGATGCCGAGAGGCGTCCGATGTGAAGGAGACAGCAGTGCGCATGCGTACAGAGCGAACGTCATCCAATGGCATAGGGTATAACAGCCATAAACCTAAACAGAAACAATATAGGAGACACGCAGATTAATAGCCCGGCGCCGCCAGACAATAGTCCTAAAAATAGCGACAATAGCGATGGACAGCACATGGTAACAAAATAAACTAGCAAAGGCGGTAATAAAGCATAGACCCAAGGCATAAAAGATATATATATGTATACAATGAAGATAACTCCTCAAAACAAACAAAAACACATAAAGAAGCAGAACATATATATATAGATTTCATAACAAAAATAGTCCTGCTATCGTTATCTTCATATGATAATATGCCGACAGGGAGATCCAGACACCCAGAGGGATAAAACAGTGGAGATGTTCAGCCGAGGGAACACAGATACACGAATATGGCAAAGGAAGACTCTGAAAAATAAAACCAAAATTAGAACAAAAACAATAAAAACAATAAGATACGCAGCAAACAACCCATGATCAAAAAATGTAAATATAGCCAAACCATCATATATTCAAAAATAGAAACACTTAAATGAAGGGAGCAAAGCTAATAGCCTCGTTCAATCCCTTCGGATGTACTGTATCCAACAGCCATATCCATCTTGTTTCACGTTGCAACAGTCTCTGAGTTAGATTGCCACCACGAACCCCCGGATTGATAATATCAATCCCGCGAATCCGTAGTAGAGACCCATCGCAACCATGTTTGAGTTTAAAATGTCGAGGTATTGTCCTGAGTGTGGAGGGATCCTCCTGGCCGGCTGCCGCCTGTATGCCCAACACGTGCTCACGAACACGTGTCTTCAATTGCCGCGTAGTCATACCAATATAGATCAGGTTACATGGACATAGCGCAAAATAGATAACGTAACGTGAGGTACATAGAATACGGTTGCGAATATTAAATGTCCGAGTCCCTGAGGAATTGAAGAACGTGTCCGTTCGCTCAATGTTGGAACAGGCGACACAGCGGCCACAAGGAGCACACCCACACACAGGACGAACCGAACTGAGAAAATTCTGTTTAGGTTCAGGTTGATAATGACTATGGACGAGATAATCCTTGAGATTCCTTGATCGACGGATAGTGACACTTGGTTTAGATGGAATAAATTTGTTAAGAATAGGGTCCGTCTGCAGAATGGGCCAAGCCTTTTGAAGACAGCCTCTCATTCTAGCAAATTGCGCATGGTAATTTGTAATAAATCTGATCTTATTATCAGTTTTAGTTTCCCTCTTCTTATATAGCAATGACTGACGTGTAGACCATCTTGCACGGTTAAAGGCTTTCTTAACAGATCTCCTACTATAGCCTCTCTCAAAGAACCTTTCCGAAAGGTCCTGGGCTTGGACTAAAAAATCCTGATCATTAGAGCAGATCCTGCGTAACCGCAGAAACTGCCCTATAGGAATAGAGTTGATCAGAGGTTTAGGGTGAGCAGAGGAGGCATGAAGTAACACATTGGAGGAAGTTTCCTTCCTAAATATTCCTGTCTGCAATGTATTATCAAAGTCTCTCCAAACATTGACATCTAAAAAACTAACCCTGGTCAAATCATAATGATATGTTATATGAATATTCATATTGTTCGAGTTAATTCCTTCCATAAAGGTTGATAACTGAAGCTCATTCCCCTGCCAGACCAGAAAAATGTCGTCGATGTACCGCACCCAAAAAGGGATGCGGTCCATCGACTGACACTGGTCAGACAGGGGGAGGTCCCTCTCCCACAGCCCCAGGAACAGGTTGGCATACGATGGGGCAAAGGAGGCCCCCATAGCTGTCCCCTGGAGCTGTAGGTAGAAGGACCCCATGAACGTAAAAAAATTATGGGTCAGGGAAAACTCGAGCAATTCAATGACCAGGGAGATGATTTCCGTAGGTAAGTTTGACATGTTTAAAAAATAACGAGTAGCAGCCAACCCATCGGCATGTCTTATGCTGGTGTAAAGGGACTCAATGTCACCTGTCACCAGCATATTACCACTCCCGATATGAAGGCCATCAACTCTCCTAAGGAATTCACCGGTATCGAGTAAAAAGGAGGGCAGACTTTCAACGAGGGGCTGTAATTTGGAGTCAATCCAACGATTGACTTTTTCCAAATAATTCCCAGAGCCAGAAATAATAGGACGACCGGGGGGGGCCTCGAGACACTTGTGTATTTTAGGTAATAAATAAAATGTTGCAATGGTAGGTTCCTGTACCTGCATCGTAAGAGCCAATTCCTTGGTGATAACACCATTTTGAACGGCTGTATTAATGATTTTATTCAGCTGTAACACAAATGAGGCAAGGGGGTTAAACGTCAAACGCTTGTAGCATACCTTGTTAGTTAATTGTCTGAATGCCTCCTTCTCATAGAGGAACTTAGGCCATATTACCACATTGCCCCCTTTATCAGCTGGCTTTAACACAATGTCAGGAAGCCCCCTCAGGACGTCCAATCTCATGCGTTCCTCACGACTAAGATTGTCCCTGCCCACACCCCCAGGGATTTTCATAAAGTCCTTAGTAACGACCTGAACAAAAAGATCAATAGCTGCACATGTCGCCAGTGGAGGAAATTTTTTAGATTTCATTCTGATGGATTGAGGAATCTTACCTCCCTCTCCAGTTGTATGTTCAATGGAAAGATCCTCAAGATCCTGCAGGGCTACTTGCTCCTCTTCTGTGGGAAAAAGATTTTGCAAATCTGAGTTGAAAAAATGTCTCTTGAAAATCAGAGATCTAGCAAAAAGATGTAGATCTTTGATGGCCATAAAAGCATTGAAATGAGACTTTGGAGAAAACGTGAGTCCCCTACTCAACAGTGAAAGATCAGAATCAGTTAAAATATGAGAGCTCAGGTTAATTACCTTATTGTTATTATTAGTACGTTCAGGTGATCTGAACTTCATCCGCTTGTAGGGGTGGAAATTCACGTCTCTTACTCTCTTAGATCTTGCTCCAGATCGTGTAGTTATCGATGAAGTAGACCATTCTGAAGAATCACTCATGGAGGAAAGGGAACTCACTGAAAATACTCCATGCATTTTAGGGGCTTTGATATTAAATTTTCTCCAAGCATAGACACTCTTATTTGCAAAATCTTTAGTATCACGATGCAATTTAGAGGTCTGCATTTCATTTATTTTTTTGACACAAATGTCCAGATTCTTTTCAATACGAGATTCATATTCGACAACCTTCTCAGATGGACACAATGCTTTAAAATTACGTTCAGCCTCATCAATCGATTTATCCAAGTCTACAATAAGCTTAGAATTCCGTTCAATCAATAGCTTCAAGAAAACATTAGAACAAACACCACATGCTTCCTCCCATCGACTGATAAAATCATCATCGTCGATAGGGAATGAGGGAATAACCCTTATTCTCAGACCTCTGGGAATAATGTTAAAAGAGACATATTTCTCCAGGAAGGCCCTATTCCACCATATCCTCGTCCGTTTTAGTAACAGTTTCTCAATTTCAAGAACTTGGCTATCAAGTGTTTGATCCATATGTGGCTGTAACTCGACTCCACCTGTCCCGAATACCTGGTCTATTTGTCCGAGCCAGGCCTTCTCTTTAGCTCGAAAATCCATATCCAAAACACCAAAAGAACCTGTGCATAACACAGTAAAATTAATACATAACCATATTAAGGATACTAATCCCATTCAATCAGATATAAATATACCAATCCTAGACTAAAAGTATGAAAAATTGGGATTATAATGAGGGATATCTATAACAGGATAATCGCAAAATATAATAAATCACAGAGAAAAACAAGCGATCAAAGAAATCCGACCAACAAAAGATGTATAAGAAACATATAAAAATGTATTCAAGGAAACACAGAAAAACAGGACAGGAATTAGAATCATGAGTTGACCATGGTAGCGTGCAAGCGACCAATGGGGTACACATGGAGTAAAAGGACCTATTCGGAACATCAATAGAAGGCATATAGCTAGATGTATAATTGAAGAAATAAATGCCAGTTCCTAACAAGGTATAATAATACGATCAAACAGGACAAGTACATAAATAAGTATTATAAGCAAATAAACAATAGCAGACTTAATACCTGTTATGGTTGTATGTAACGGTCCACTCCAGTATACCCCCCCCAACGCACGTTTCGGCAGATGGCCTTTCTCAAGGGGTACAGGGAAAAGAGGAAGTAAGGGGTATTTAAGACAGAATCAACCAATCAATCCAAGGATCATACCCATGTGATCAATCACCAATGGTGCACGTGTGTCAAGGTTCCACCCAACCATAGCATCCGTTGTCATGGCTACATCCCATAGAACAAATTTATTCATATGGGTAATAGTAGACAGACTATCTGAAATAGAGAGCTAACACATAAATAAACACCTCCAAGATGGATCTCTTTATTAGGAATCACTGCTAGCATAAGTAGTAGCCACCATTATTATATTGATCAGCGCATTAAAACCTGTGTATCGTCCAACAAAGATGACATCATCGTTGGTGGAATCACATGAGTCGTCTTCACTTACTAACAACACCCAATACGGTACAAGTATTGGTGACCGCAGCACTAATCATGTGACTATCGTCACGCTGCCGGGGCTCCTCCCCTATTGACGTCACCGCGCCGACGCGTCCACCTTTCATGACGCAAGTTGCCCCGACAACCAGTGCAATACAAGTATTGGTGACCGCAGCGCTAGTTAAGTAACCATCATCACGCTGCCGGGGCTCCTCCCCCATTGACGTCACCACGCCGACGCGTCCACCAATCATGACGCAAGTTGCCCCGACAACCAAAACAATGGGCGGCGGCGGCAACTCCAGCGTCATAGTTGTAACCACCCACAATAGGGAGGAATCAAAGAAATCAATGACTCCTCCCTAGCTGTATCAGCCATGGCAACGCGTCCACTCATAATGACGCAGGCGTCACCCCGGCAACCAAAACAGCGGGCGGCAACGGCATCAATGTGACGTCAACTAAGTGACTGGCCACAATGGAGATGCCGAGAGGCGTCCGATGTGAAGGAGACAGCAGTGCGCATGCGTACAGAGCGAACGTCATCCAATGGCATAGGGTATAACAGCCATAAACCTAAACAGAAACAATATAGGAGACACGCAGATTAATAGCCCGGCGCCGCCAGACAATAGTCCTAAAAATAGCGACAATAGCGATGGACAGCACATGGTAACAAAATAAACTAGCAAAGGCGGTAATAAAGCATAGACCCAAGGCATAAAAGATATATATATGTATACAATGAAGATAACTCCTCAAAACAAACAAAAACACATAAAGAAGCAGAACATATATATATAGATTTCATAACAAAAATAGTCCTGCTATCGTTATCTTCATATGATAATATGCCGACAGGGAGATCCAGACACCCAGAGGGATAAAACAGTGGAGATGTTCAGCCGAGGGAACACAGATACACGAATATGGCAAAGGAAGACTCTGAAAAATAAAACCAAAATTAGAACAAAAACAATAAAAACAATAAGATACGCAGCAAACAACCCATGATCAAAAAATGTAAATATAGCCAAACCATCATATATTCAAAAATAGAAACACTTAAATGAAGGGAGCAAAGCTAATAGCCTCGTTCAATCCCTTCGGATGTACTGTATCCAACAGCCATATCCATCTTGTTTCACGTTGCAACAGTCTCTGAGTTAGATTGCCACCACGAACCCCCGGATTGATAATATCAATCCCGCGAATCCGTAGTAGAGACCCATCGCAACCATGTTTGAGTTTAAAATGTCGAGGTATTGTCCTGAGTGTGGAGGGATCCTCCTGGCCGGCTGCCGCCTGTATGCCCAACACGTGCTCACGAACACGTGTCTTCAATTGCCGCGTAGTCATACCAATATAGATCAGGTTACATGGACATAGCGCAAAATAGATAACGTAACGTGAGGTACATAGAATACGGTTGCGAATATTAAATGTCCGAGTCCCTGAGGAATTGAAGAACGTGTCCGTTCGCTCAATGTTGGAACAGGCGACACAGCGGCCACAAGGAGCACACCCACACACAGGACGAACCGAACTGAGAAAATTCTGTTTAGGTTCAGGTTGATAATGACTATGGACGAGATAATCCTTGAGATTCCTTGATCGACGGATAGTGACACTTGGTTTAGATGGAATAAATTTGTTAAGAATAGGGTCCGTCTGCAGAATGGGCCAAGCCTTTTGAAGACAGCCTCTCATTCTAGCAAATTGCGCATGGTAATTTGTAATAAATCTGATCTTATTATCAGTTTTAGTTTCCCTCTTCTTATATAGCAATGACTGACGTGTAGACCATCTTGCACGGTTAAAGGCTTTCTTAACAGATCTCCTACTATAGCCTCTCTCAAAGAACCTTTCCGAAAGGTCCTGGGCTTGGACTAAAAAATCCTGATCATTAGAGCAGATCCTGCGTAACCGCAGAAACTGCCCTATAGGAATAGAGTTGATCAGAGGTTTAGGGTGAGCAGAGGAGGCATGAAGTAACACATTGGAGGAAGTTTCCTTCCTAAATATTCCTGTCTGCAATGTATTATCAAAGTCTCTCCAAACATTGACATCTAAAAAACTAACCCTGGTCAAATCATAATGATATGTTATATGAATATTCATATTGTTCGAGTTAATTCCTTCCATAAAGGTTGATAACTGAAGCTCATTCCCCTGCCAGACCAGAAAAATGTCGTCGATGTACCGCACCCAAAAAGGGATGCGGTCCATCGACTGACACTGGTCAGACAGGGGGAGGTCCCTCTCCCACAGCCCCAGGAACAGGTTGGCATACGATGGGGCAAAGGAGGCCCCCATAGCTGTCCCCTGGAGCTGTAGGTAGAAGGACCCCATGAACGTAAAAAAATTATGGGTCAGGGAAAACTCGAGCAATTCAATGACCAGGGAGATGATTTCCGTAGGTAAGTTTGACATGTTTAAAAAATAACGAGTAGCAGCCAACCCATCGGCATGTCTTATGCTGGTGTAAAGGGACTCAATGTCACCTGTCACCAGCATATTACCACTCCCGATATGAAGGCCATCAACTCTCCTAAGGAATTCACCGGTATCGAGTAAAAAGGAGGGCAGACTTTCAACGAGGGGCTGTAATTTGGAGTCAATCCAACGATTGACTTTTTCCAAATAATTCCCAGAGCCAGAAATAATAGGACGACCAGGGGGGGCCTCGAGACACTTGTGTATTTTAGGTAATAAATAAAATGTTGCAATGGTAGGTTCCTGTACCTGCATCGTAAGAGCCAATTCCTTGGTGATAACACCATTTTGAACGGCTGTATTAATGATTTTATTCAGCTGTAACACAAATGAGGCAAGGGGGTTAAACGTCAAACGCTTGTAGCATACCTTGTTAGTTAATTGTCTGAATGCCTCCTTCTCATAGAGGAACTTAGGCCATATTACCACATTGCCCCCTTTATCAGCTGGCTTTAACACAATGTCAGGAAGCCCCCTCAGGACGTCCAATCTCATGCGTTCCTCACGACTAAGATTGTCCCTGCCCACACCCCCAGGGATTTTCATAAAGTCCTTAGTAACGACCTGAACAAAAAGATCAATAGCTGCACATGTCGCCAGTGGAGGAAATTTTTTAGATTTCATTCTGATGGATTGAGGAATCTTACCTCCCTCTCCAGTTGTATGTTCAATGGAAAGATCCTCAAGATCCTGCAGGGCTACTTGCTCCTCTTCTGTGGGAAAAAGATTTTGCAAATCTGAGTTGAAAAAATGTCTCTTGAAAATCAGAGATCTAGCAAAAAGATGTAGATCTTTGATGGCCATAAAAGCATTGAAATGAGACTTTGGAGAAAACGTGAGTCCCCTACTCAACAGTGAAAGATCAGAATCAGTTAAAATATGAGAGCTCAGGTTAATTACCTTATTGTTATTATTAGTACGTTCAGGTGATCTGAACTTCATCCGCTTGTAGGGGTGGAAATTCACGTCTCTTACTCTCTTAGATCTTGCTCCAGATCGTGTAGTTATCGATGAAGTAGACCATTCTGAAGAATCACTCATGGAGGAAAGGGAACTCACTGAAAATACTCCATGCATTTTAGGGGCTTTGATATTAAATTTTCTCCAAGCATAGACACTCTTATTTGCAAAATCTTTAGTATCACGATGCAATTTAGAGGTCTGCATTTCATTTATTTTTTTGACACAAATGTCCAGATTCTTTTCAATACGAGATTCATATTCGACAACCTTCTCAGATGGACACAATGCTTTAAAATTACGTTCAGCCTCATCAATCGATTTATCCAAGTCTACAATAAGCTTAGAATTCCGTTCAATCAATAGCTTCAAGAAAACATTAGAACAAACACCACATGCTTCCTCCCATCGACTGATAAAATCATCATCGTCGATAGGGAATGAGGGAATAACCCTTATTCTCAGACCTCTGGGAATAATGTTAAAAGAGACATATTTCTCCAGGAAGGCCCTATTCCACCATATCCTCGTCCGTTTTAGTAACAGTTTCTCAATTTCAAGAACTTGGCTATCAAGTGTTTGATCCATATGTGGCTGTAACTCGACTCCACCTGTCCCGAATACCTGGTCTATTTGTCCGAGCCAGGCCTTCTCTTTAGCTCGAAAATCCATATCCAAAACACCAAAAGAACCTGTGCATAACACAGTAAAATTAATACATAACCATATTAAGGATACTAATCCCATTCAATCAGATATAAATATACCAATCCTAGACTAAAAGTATGAAAAATTGGGATTATAATGAGGGATATCTATAACAGGATAATCGCAAAATATAATAAATCACAGAGAAAAACAAGCGATCAAAGAAATCCGACCAACAAAAGATGTATAAGAAACATATAAAAATGTATTCAAGGAAACACAGAAAAAAAACACAGGGCTACTTGCTCCTCTTCTGTGGGAAAAAGATTTTGCAAATCTGAGTTGAAAAAATGTCTCTTGAAAATCAGAGATCTAGCAAAAAGATGTAGATCTTTGATGGCCATAAAAGCATTGAAATGAGACTTTGGAGAAAACGTGAGTCCCCTACTCAACAGTGAAAGATCAGAATCAGTTAAAATATGAGAGCTCAGGTTAATTACCTTATTGTTATTATTAGTACGCACGTTTCGGCAGATGGCCTTTCTCAAGGGGTACAGGGAAAAGAGGAAGTAAGGGGTATTTAAGACAGAATCAACCAATCAATCCAAGGATCATACCCATGTGATCAATCACCAATGGTGCACGTGTGTCAAGGTTCCACCCAACCATAGCATCCGTTGTCATGGCTACATCCCATAGAACAAATTTATTCATATGGGTAATAGTAGACAGACTATCTGAAATAGAGAGCTAACACATAAATAAACACCTCCAAGATGGATCTCTTTATTAGGAATCACTGCTAGCATAAGTAGTAGCCACCATTATTATATTGACGTGCGTTGGGGGGGGTATACTGGAGTGGACCGTTACATACAACCATAACAGGTATTAAGTCTGCTATTGTTTATTTGCTTATAATACTTATTTATGTACTTGTCCTGTTTGATCATATTATTATACCTTGTTAGGAACTGGCATTTATTTCTTCAATTATACATCTAGCTATATGCCTTCTATTGATGTTCCGAATAGGTCCTTTTACTCCATGTGTACCCCATTGGTCGCTTGCACGCTACCATGGTCAACTCATGATTCTAATTCCTGTCCTGTTTTTCTGTGTTTCCTTGAATAAATTTTTATATGTTTCTTATACATCTTTTGTTGGTCGGATTTCTTTGATCGCTTGTTTTTCTCTGTGATTTATTATATTTTGCGATTATCCTGTTATAGATATCCCTCATTATAATCCCAATTTTTCATACTTTTAGTCTAGGATTGGTATATTTATATCTGATTGAATGGGATTAGTATCCTTAATATGGTTATATACCAACAACAGTGTGTGGCAACCTTGTGAAGACTTACAGAAAACGTTTGACCTCTGTCATTGCCAACAAAGGATATATCACAAAGTATTGAGATTAAATTTTGTTTCTGACCAAATACTTATTTTCCACCATAATATGCAAATAAAATGAAAAAAAAAACAGACAATGTGATTTTCTGGATTTTTTTTTCTCAGTTTGTCTCCCATAGTTGAGGTCTACCTATGATGTAAATTACAGACGCCTCTCATCTTTTTAAGTGGTGGAACTTGCACTATTGCTGACTGACTAAATACTTTTTTTCCCCACTGTATAAAGAGAAAAATCAGACAAACTGAAAATTTTGCAGTGGTCTCTTCAGTTTTGCCAGAGCTGTATTTGACACAATCAATTATTGTTTGATATGTTATCACTCAGTTTGGACACTGTCTACTATCTTCATAAATGTATCATCACCGAGTGGGTTCCTTGTTTTTGACTTGGTGTCCTTCTGAAGCAGGAGTGCTGCAGGCTGCATTCTCTACTGATGTAATGCTTGGCAGTCTGTTCTCCTGATCTGCTCGTCTCATACACTGGTAACCCCAACCTTTCATATAATATAAACTCTGGAGATAGATTCACAGGGACATCTATATTCGTCCTTAGCTCTTAACAGATAATTTACATATTCGGAAAAACATGGATTTCTCATCAACAAGACGTAAGATCGCAGATATCAAGGTATCATTTTTTCAATTTTCTATGGCTACATTACCATATAAATGACTCAGGATTGTTGAGCCTACTGACAGATTCTCTTTATTATTTAACTGCCTTCAGCTTGGTTTCGAGCCATGATGACTTGGCTGTGTAGGAAGATCGATTCCCTTTAAGACCTAAGAAATTTTAGACATGGAATATATGGTGTATGATCCCAATTAAGGCCCAGCTAATGAATTCTTGTCAAGTACAGTGAACTAGGCTGCACTTCATAGATCACATAAAAACACTGATTTAAAAATGGTATGCGGGTGGTCTTCCTTACACTTTCTTTTACTATGAGAACAGAATCAGCTTATTGGTATAATAGTACATCAAAATTCCGTGACAAAGTCAGAGTGACTTATCAACTTTCTCCCCTCAATTATCCTTTCACCAATATTTTACTGGAGGATGACTATGAATAAAACTTGTGGATTCTGTGGACCTGTAGTAAGCATAAACCCTAATAAAAATAAATCTCTTGGCTCAAGATTTTAGAGTGTATATTATGTCTTTCTTTATAGGTATGAAAATATTTTACATTACAGGCTTTAGGCTTTATTTAAGAACGTAATGTTGTATGTGATTGCTATTGGTATGCAATAAAAATAATATTTGTTAACATGTTGGTATTAGACAAAATGTTGTAAAAAATATGATATTTTGCAACAGTATGGACTATAGAAATCCCCCTTGTGTTGCAAAAAGTTTAAAATAAACATTGAGTTTATGGATAACGCAACCATTTTTTATATTGATGTATGATATTGAAATGGTATGGTGTATGGTTTCAGAAATTCTTGTGACCTGCAAAGCCAGGCATATGTAATGTGCAAGAGATCCCTGACAAGAAAGATATGTGTTTGTGAATTTAAATGTCATGACAATACAAAAAGAATTGCCATCCACCAGTGGTTTTCTCATGAATCATCAAGCTAATCTCCATGCTAAATCTACTTGAACAGACCATTAATTCCTCCCTTGCTGGAATTGCTAAATCTCGTGGACCACTGCTTTTATTCTATCTTCCTGTTTGTTCCTGATAGCAAAGTATTATGGAAACAATGGACCATGCTTTTAGTTTCATAAAAAAAAGAAGCGAATGTGTAATGTTTGGAGCCTTCGAAATATAAAAGATGGATATTTTTAGAGGCATTGAATCCAAGGTACTTACAAGAATATAAAGTGTATACTCCATTGATGGATTTTTGTTTTAAACCTATAATAAACAGAAAATGCAGCTGATGGCTTCTGGGACATTCTAAAAGATCATATACTAAGTAATGCTTTTAATCTAGAAAATATGGATGAAAGGTATTCTTCCGATACCTTTAGAAGAATTGATTAAATTGTTTGAGATAGGTGTAGATTTTTTCATAACAGAACAAGTTCAGGAGGAAATTAGTTAGGTAAACAGTAGAGAAGAGATATTAAAGTTCCTTAAAGTTGCTTGAACACTCTGCAATATTATTTATGAGGATCATAAAAAAAAATTCCTGACGCATTTTCCACATCACTTAAGACTCATTGAGTGGGCTTATGGCGTCAGGTGCAGAAGTGCCAGCTACCCCAAAATGCCCTGCAACTATCACATCACATGGTCTCGTGCAGCAAGTCAAGGGGGGTTTTCACAGCCAGTATGATAGAAGCCAGGAAAGGAGCATGATTTCATGCCGGTACTTTTAGGAGTAGGAACTAAGAACAGACAGCATAGTAATAAAATCCTAATCCAATTGTGGTGTACTTCTTCAGTGCTGATGAAGCAGATTTAATGGGATTAGTAGTCTAATGCCTTGCTCACATGAGGGTATAACATGGCCAAGTGCTCCACCAATGTTTTATCAGATAGCACTCTGCTCAATGTAATACTATTGGGCAGCTCAGGTCAGTGATTACTTTCTCATGCCAATTCGGCATGAGAAAACAATTTCAGCATGCTGAGATTTGCGGCTCGGCTCACCTACACCCATACAAGTCTATGGGTGCGTGTGAAACATTGGACTACACTCAGATGTCATCACAGTGCAGTCCAATATACAGGATAGGCAATGGAGGAAATGGAGAAATTACTTTCTCATGCGAGACGATTGGAGCATGGAGCACTGACACTCGGCTCACGCTAGCATAACAGGAGCCTATTGTCATTAGCATTGGATGTTATACACTCGTCTGACTCCTGCCTAAGTCTGTGAATACTAATCTAAAGGTTTAAATGATACTTATGGAACTGCTGCAACTGTATAGTAGTTCACATTTTAGTTTTTGAATGCTTGTTTAATTGTCATACTAAGATACCGTACAACCCACGAGCATAATACATTCCTCTGACTCAGCATCTATCTCCATAGTAAGTATAAATAATAGGGTGTACCACTATATAGGCCAATAAATCAATGTAAACACATGCCACAAAAAAGGGTGTTGCAACATGCATGGAGATACTGTATCTTTCTCCGCACATGACAGCTAATCTAATGTAACTTTAACAGCTGCGGGATGAGCGGTGCTCCACCCCCAGATGTTAACCTGTTAAATCCCAAGGTCTATCAGTGACTGCGGTATTTAACACGACGGTGTTCCCATCGGTATGCCCATGGCGTGATCACGGGGTGCAGGTTAGTTGACATGACAGCAAAACCTGAGGCACTAAGTATATCATATCAATAGATGACTAAAGTGAAGGTACAATGTCCATATAGGTGATCATAAGAAATTTAACATAACATCTTGACATTGGGGTCATTAGTTCTGCTAAATTCTTAGTAAGAGATATACAATAAAAAGCCTAATGAGACGTTTCTTTATAACATCCACAACATATAAAATGTAAGTCAAGAAAAAAAAATGTAGAGAGAGAAAAGAAGAAAGCAGTAGAGAAAGAACAAGGCAAGAAAGACAGGGAAGGGGGGTTATCAGACTAAGGGTCTGGTGTTTGGTGATCCTCAATGTTTTCTGGATACTCAGCAGAAAATCTGAATTTGAGCCAATAAAACAAAGTTTTATAAAAACGGTTGTAGGAGTTGCTAGCTTTAGTGGTCAATCCCTCGATCAACATCATCTCTAATGTGACACCCCAGAGTCCAGTTGTCACAGTGACATTGCCTCCCTCTATGAGGTGAAGTCATGCTTGGAGGCAGAAAGGGGACCCCCATGCCAGGTAACAGATTAAATCACAATTCCTGCTGCAGCTCAGAAAAGGGAGCTGCCTTATAAATCCTGGCCAGCAGAGGGGGTGGTGAGTCAGCTAGAAATGTGAGCTGTGAGGAAAGTGACAAGACAGTTAAACATGAGGTAAAAAAATCTTTCTGGAAGATCCAGTCAGTTCAAGAGAGGGAGCTGATACAAGAGGCTCTGGGGAAGCTGCAAACAGCATATAGCAGCCCCCAGAGCGAAGCGCTATTGGAGAGAAAGGGACGCCAGAGTCCTTGGTGGTCAGGAGCTGTATGCCCTGATCTCCAAATCTGAAAGTGCAGGGGATTGTAAATTTCTGTGTGACATTGAGCACCTGAGGGCATGGCAGGAGATAAAGAGCCCGGGGCTGACGGTGAAAAGGATGGTACCCATGGAATAGGTTCATGCTGACAACCGTACAGGTTAGTGAAATCATCATGCAATTGAGGGTTGCAGCATAGTTATAATCAGTGGAGACCCACACACAAAGCGCAAAAGGAAGGTCCTAAACCCCCACCTGACAAGGTGGATCCCCTGAATGCCTCAAGGCAAGCCGGACACATTCCATCACCTGTATGTGGTACTCCGGATTGCAACCAATTACCAGTAAAAGGAAAAGAAACTGCACCTCTCTGTGTCCTCCTCTCATTTCTCTGCACCCCACCGTTCACAGCCATTTTGACTATCAATCTAACATCTTTGCTCTGGGACTATTGCTCTACCTGTGGAGAGCTATCTTCACCTCAGCTGCACCACATCAACAGTCTCAGGGGAACAGCACAGCAGCGCTGGTCACCTCTGACCAGAATACCACAGGTGGCGTCAAGTATTTAACCATCTATAAACTTTCTTAATTTTTACCACATCACCAACAACTTTTCCCCTTCCCCTTTCATCATTTAATTTAATAGACGCCCGAGGGCCACGGACCGGATCGCCGCAACACCATCCCCCGTTGAAGTCGACGGGTCCAGTACCGAGTACCCCACGGCCCTGCACCACCGCGCGCACCCTCATGCTGCCGTGTGTGCCCGGGCGCTCCAACTGGCGTCACGAACAGACCCTAGCGAGCCTAGCAAAGCTAGGTAAAGGAGCCTGGCAAAGCAGGGTACTGTGCGCCATAGACTTTATAAATTGTGTGCTAAAGACTTTACTGAGCTTTCGAGTAACCGCCAAAACTGCGTCACACAGTGCGAGCAGAGAGGGGCGTGCCAGTGAAGCTGGAGCTGCGCTCTATTGTGAGCTAGTGAAAGACAGGAAGAAAACTGCCCAACTCGGGTGAAGATTCAGCGGCAGTCGCAGCCGCAGCCTCCATAATGCCGCTATCAATGTCATATATACCAGGAGCAGCCTGGTTACCTCAATACTCAGGGGAGTCGCACACCCTGAGCGATTTTAAAGAAAGACTATGTAGTTTGTTCAAAGTGTACCCCCTGTCAGAAAGCCAAAAATTCAGTATCCTCATTTCCAGTTAACTGGTGCGGCCCAGAGGGAAGTAAAGTCCTGGCCGGACACCGATAAAGGGACTGTCCAACAAATCTTGGCCAGACTGAAGAACACTTTTGATACCCGCACTACAACAGAGATAAAAATGAGATTCTTTGGGTGCAAACAGAGAGTGCAGGACAGTATATGGGACTATGCCCTTAATCTTCAGGAGGCGCTACGGGCCGTAATGCAGGTTGACCCTGAGAGCGTGCAAGATGAAGATAGACTACTAACAGAGCAGTTCATAGAGGGACTCCAGTCTAACAATCAAAGGACACAGCTGCGCATAATGGCCCTACAAAATCCTGATTTGGACTTTGCACACTTTAAGGATAGAGCCATCCGAGTGCTGCGTGAACCGAATCCTGGCAGCACAGAGCCCTCTAAGCATCCTGCAATTACATACCTGCAGGAGACAGCATCCTTTCCAAAGACCTCTATTGAGACTGACAAGCCATCCCAAGATGATGATTCTGCTGCAGGCTTACATCTCCAAGTCAAGGAACTAACCGAAAGTGTGACTGCACTAACAAAAACTGTGAAATCCCTGCAAGTGACTCCAAAGAATAAGATCCAGCTGGCCTCCAGTCCAGAAGACATCCTGTGGTGATAGCAGAAGAGGATCCCACCGACCAGAGGGAGAGACAGTGATCGTTACAACGAGGACGGACAGCCCATCTGTCGCCGCTGCAACAAGACGGGACACATAGCCGGATCCTGTCATTTAAACAAGCAACCCCTGGGGCAAAGGGCCAACCCTCAGGAGTAAGATGACTAGGCCCACCAAATTGGTGAGACAAGTACGTAGGAGGACGACCAGTCCTGCCTGTTGTGATTGACGGTTTTCCGATGAACGCTTTACTGGACACCGGCTCCCAGGTGACAACGATACCATATGTTCTTTTTAAGCAGTGCTGGGCAGATTCAGACATTACTCATAGCCTAGATAAAGACCTCACCATTTTTGCCAGCAATGGTCAGCCCTTGCCTCAGATGGGATATAAAGAGGTGACCATCAAGATTGGCCGAGTAGAATTGCAATCGCAAGGTTTGATAATAGTTGATATTGACAAACGAGAATGCCATCCTATGATCACTTTAGGCACTAATGTAATTGATAATTGTCATTGAGAAATTATTGTTTTGTTACAACAGGTAGCCGAGACCGCCAGCTCCAGTCAGCAATGGGTTCTGCAAAAGGAGATCAGAGCCCTAATGCAGAGACAACAGGTAGAGCTGTCAGGTGGAGAAGTCGGCAGTGTCAGAGTAAGTGATCCTTTCCCCATTGCAGTACCTCCCAGAAGTGAAATGTTAATTTGGTGTCTGGCAGCAATAGGCCTCAGGGGTCAAGATTACCAAGTCCTGGTAGAACCCATGTACTCTGATAGTAGGCCCACTATCCTGACAGCCAGAGGGTTAGGTGATGTCCACAAGGGGAGAGTACCAATACGCATCTTAAATTGTGGGGAGAGAGAGGTTCAATTACCCCGGTATGCCACCCTTGCTAAATTGTTCACTGTTAGAAATAATGCAATCAAGACACTAGAACCCTTGCTTCCATCTGACAGGGTGGAAGAGAATTGCTCTGAAGGGCTGCAGGAGGTTTGGTGTCAGCAGCTACACGTAGGCGCTGACTCCACCCCTTCGCACCAAAAGCATGGGGCTTACCGGGTGGCTCGAGAATTAGAATGGGTCTTCAGCAAGCATCCTCTAGACTTTGGGCAGGCAAAAGGGGTTCAGCATCATATCCCCAACGGAGATCATCCACCCATTAAAGAGAAGCACCTGCCTGTACCCCCAGCACACTATCAATGTGCCAAGAGTATGTTACGGGAGATGAAGGAGGCTGGGGTAATCAGAGATAGTTGTAGCCCCTGGGCAGATCCATTAGTCCTCATTAAGAAGAAAGATGGTACTATGAGAATGTGTGTAGACTACAGGCGGATTAACATCATTACACATAAGGATGCTTACCCATTGCCTAGAATTGAGGAATCACCAGCCGCACTGAGAACTGCTATTTATTTCTCTACCTTAGATCTCACCAGTGGGTATTGGCAGGTTCCTGTGGCAGAGGCAGACAAAGAGAAGATGGCATTTACAACACCAATGGGCCTGTTATAAGTTTATACTAGAATTCTATGGAGCCCAATGATGTGGGTCAGAAATTAAGACAGACACAGTATATCACAGTTCAAGATGTATATATATCTTATTGCAGAAATATGCACTTCAGCTGACAGATGCAAAGCAGACAATAAGACAGTCTCAGTAGTATGCACAAGTAATAGTACAGACCGAGGGTGCGAATACTAGTCCAGCAATGCGGAATCCAGGACCCAGAGCCCGGGCCTAATGGAGAGCAGACCGTAGCAGAGGTGGGTGCAGAGCAGGTATAGCAGCAGAGTCCTTCCATAGTACATAGATACGGGAACAAGCGGGGTATCCCGAAGAGTAGAAGGGGCAAACAGGCTGCTAGTCCTTCCAGCTTGGCAGCAAGTAAAGAACAAGATACACAAGCAATGGATAGTGTGCAGAGTTCCCTTATGTATACAGCAAACAGGAAACAAGGAGTCTCAGACAGGAAACAAGATGGCCCCCGTGAAGCCAGCAACTCCATCTTGGTAAGGGCAGTATCCATCAGAAGTAAGGGCAAGGGTTCATCAGAAGTAAGGGCAAGAGCAAGGGCAGAATCCATCAGAAGTAAGGGCAAGAGTCCATCAGAAGTAAGGGCAAGAGCAGACAAAACAGATATACAATCCCAGTCCTTACAGGGCCTCTGCGAGTTTAACTACATGCCGTTCAGGCTCAGCCATGCGCCAGGAACATTTCAGCGGTTAATGGAATGCTGCCTTGGACATAAAAACTTTGAAACCGTTCTGCTTTACCTGGACGACATCATCGTCTTCTCCAAAGCCTACGAAGACCATTTGAAGCACCTGGCCGATGTACTCGAAGCCCTGTCAAACTTTGGCCTGAAAATAAAACCATCCAAATGTCACCTTTTGAAACCCAATGTGCAGTACCTAGGCCATGTGGTGAGCGCGGAAGGTGTGGCACCCGATCCTGACAAAGTCACCGTTATCGGGGACAGGCAAAGACCCAGCACTATCCATGAAGTGAGGCAATTTCTTGGGTTAGAAGGCTACTACCGAAGATTTATCAAGGATTTCATCAAGATAGCAGCACCGCTGCAAGATCTTCTAGTGGGCCAATCCAAGAAGGCCAACAACAAAAATCTTCCGTTCGAGTGGAGTAAAAGGATAGAAGAGTCCTTCACCAAGTTGAAACTGGCCCTCACAGGAGATGAGGTCCTGGTCTACCCTGACTATGACCAACCGTTTGTACTTTACACTGACACCAACAATGTGGGATGGGGGGCAGTGCTGTCACAAGTGCAGAAAGGCAGAGAGAGAGTGAATGACTATGCCAGCAGGAAGCTTCGTCCCACTGAGAGGAACCCCAACAACTACAGTTCCTTTAAGCTGGAGTTCCTCGCCATAGTCTGGGCAGTAACAGAGCGCTTCAAGCACTACTTGGCTTCCGCAAAGTTCACCATCTACATGGACAATAATCTGCTAACCCACCTTGAAACAGCAAAGCTTGGGGCACTTGAGCAGTGATGGATGGCCCGGCTGTCCAACTACGATTTCACCATCAAGTACCAAGCAGGACATAAGAACGCTAATGCGGATGCGTTGTCCCGGATGCCCAATTCACCAGACGGGGGAGAAGATCCAAAAGGACTCGAAGAAATCGAGTTACCAGCCTTCCACCATCCAATTGCAGCCCAGCGCTCCCAAGGAGTAAGGAATAAGCGCTTTGTCGTACAATAGGTAACGTTGAACCCATTATCCCATCATGAGTGGGCAGAGACACAAGATTGTGACTCAGCTGTTCTCCAAGTAAAGGAGTGGCTGGCACAAGCTGATGCACACCCTTGTCCAGATGATCCACAAGAAGCACAGCAGCTATGGAAGGAGAGAGGCAAGCTGTTCCTCTACGAGGGTAAACTGTGTCGGAGGAACATCAACTCGCGCACACACGAACTGGTCTGGCAGGTGGTAGTCCCGAAGAGGGATGCGCCAATGTTCTTAGAGGCACACCACAATGGAGCAGGACACTTCGATTGAAAGAAGTTGGAGGTCCAACTTCGTGAAAGATTCAACTGGGTTGGCATGAGGACAGCCATTGAGAAGTGGTGCCGAGAATGTGGACCATGCAACCTGCGCAGAAAAGACCGAAACAGCCATCGAGCCCCATTACAGCCGATCATCACAAAACAGCCGCTTGAACTGGTAGCCTTGGATTACGTGAAGTTAACTCCGAGTAGGAATGGCTACACTTATGCTTTGACCATCGTGGACCATTACTCAAGGTTCTTGGTAGTCGAACCTGTTAAAGACCAAACAGCGAAGACAGCAGCCAAGGCATTTCAGCAACACTTTTGTCGACCGCACGGATACCCTGAACAAGTGCTCACCGATCAAGGTCCAGCCTTTGAGGCAGAAGTGTTCCAGGAGTTCTGTAAAATGTACAGCTGCAAGAAATTCAGAATGATGCCTTACCATCCACAGACAAATGGCATGTGTGAAAAGATGAACCAAGTGGTCATTGACTTATTGAAGACCTTACCTCTTGAAGAACTAAACCAGTAGCCAGAGAAGTTGCCAGATCTGATAGATCTATATAATCATATACCGGTAAACTCTACAAATTGCACTCCGGCCTACTTGATGAGAGCAAGACCTGGCCAATTACCCATTGATTTGGACATGGGAGTCTTAACACCAGAGACAACATCACTAGATGCAGACTGGGATACAGAACGGCAGCAACAATACCGCAAAGTACAAGAATGTGTGGAGAAAAGTTGGTCCCAAGCACGACAGAGGCAGGAAAGAAATTACAATCAACACGCCCCTGCAGTTCCCTTGGCACCAGGAGAACAAGTACTCAAAAGAAAGAGATGTGTTCACAAGCTAGATGACCAGTGGGAGGCAGAGCCGTACACCGAGATACCTTCAGACTTTAATAACACCAAAGTATGTATCATCAGCAAAGATGGAGGAGAAACTTTAGAAGCAGTCTCAAGAGATCATCTAAAGATGTGCCCTGATTAGTTGAAGGACAAGAAGGAAGTCCAAAACACTCCACAGCCTACAGTAGAGGTGGAAGAAAAGATTCAAACTATACTTGGAGAATTTCCTCGGACGTGGACACAAGTAAATCAGGCAATACTAGTACCATTACTAACTTTTCATCAGCCTACTGCACCAGATGAAGTAGAGACTCTAAATGAAATGGCTCCAGTAACAGATACCACATCTGCAGTGGAATGCGGAAATCTGTCCCCTGCTAACAGCGAATCTGACAATCTCATGGTGAGTTTAGGAGTAATGAGAAGGCAATCTAGAATACCTATCTTACAAAAGTCTACTTATAGCGTAGTGACTAGTGCACCAACAATAGACATCAGAGAACAGGTCAGGTCATCAGAAATACTTATACTGCGTAGATCCACTAGTAGTACTAGAGGTCAGATCCCTGCCCGTTACAGAGATTACATAATGTAAATAAAGTAATAAGAATGTATAGTTGTAACCGTTAAGTATGAGAGCCTACAGAGACTAACTGTATGAACCTTTTTAAGTATTCGTAATAACCAGTTAAAGGACAATTGGGCCAAAGGACTATGTGTGGTCAGAACTTTTATTTGTAAATAGTTACTCCAAAAAGGCCTTGAAAATAAGCCGCCGGCGTGGCCAAAAAACAGGTCCATCTACAGAGTGCCCTGTAGCCACGCCCAGGGATGACACACAAAGTGGGTTAAGGTGGTTCTCACCAACCAAACTCCAGGTACAAGCACAAAGACAATTCCTGGACAGCAGCGTAAGGACTGGTCGCTGCAGTAACTGTGCTATTGTTTCTTTTTCTTGTCTGGTTTTTGATAATTTTTACATTTTTAAGGCTTTGTAGATTTTCACTAATTGCTGTTGTTAACAGTTCTTGTTATGCTTTCCTCAGTCCAGGAGTACTGAACTTAACTGGGGGGAATGTGACACCCCAGAGTCCGGTTGTCACAGTGACATTGCCTCCCTCTATGAGATGAAGTCATGCTTGGAGGCAGAAAGGAAACCCCCGTGCCAGGTAACATAGATTAAATCACAATTCCAGCTGCAGGTCAGAAAAGGGAGCTGCCTTATAAATTCTGGCCAGCAGAGGGGGTTGGTGAGTCAGCTAGAAATGAGCTGAGGGGGTTGTCATGGAAACGAGAGGAGCTGTGAGGAAAATGACAAGACAGTTAAACGTGAGGTAAAAAGATCTTTATGAAAGATCCAGTCAGTTCAAGAGAGGGAGCTGATACAAGAGGCTCTGGGGAAGCTACAAACTGCATATAGCAGCCCCCAGAGCGAAGCGCTATTGGAGAGAAAGGGACGCCAGAGTCCTTGGTGGTCAGGAGCTGTATGTCCTGATCACCGAATCTGAAAATACAGGGGATTGTAAATTCCTGTGCGACATTGAGCACCTGAGGGCACGGCAGCAGATAAGGAGCCCGGGGCTGACGGTGAAAAGGACGGTACCCGTGGAATAGGCTCATGCTGACAGCCGTACAGGTTAGTGAAATCATCATGCAATTGAGGGTTGCAGCATAGTTATAGACAGCGGAGACGCATACACAAAGCACAGAAGGAAGGTCATAAACCCCCACCTGGCAAGGTGGATCCCCTGAATCCCTCCAGGCGAGCTGGACTCATTCCATCACCTGTATGTGGTACTCTGGATTGCAAACAATTACCAGTAAAAGGTAAAGAAACTGCACCTTTCTGTGTCCTCCTCTCATTTCTCTGCACCCCAATATTCACAGCCATTTTGACTATCAATCTAACATCTTTGCTCTGGGACTATTGCTATACCTGTGGAGAGCTATTTTCATATCAGCTGCGCCACATCAACAGTCTCAGGGGAACAACATCGCAGCGCTGGTCACCTCTGACCAGTATACCACAGGTGGCGTCAAGTATTTAATCATCTATAAACTTTATCTTCATTTTTACCACATCACCAACAATTTTTCCCCTTCCCCTTTCATCATTTTATTTAATGGATGCCCCAGGGCCACGGACCAGGTCGCCGCCACCGTGACATCGTCCCCCATTGAAGTCGACGGGCCCGATACCGAGTACCACACGGCCCTGCACCACCTCGCGCGCGCCCGGGCGCTCCACTTTCATTTTAGAAAACGAAACGGTGATTGTCAGAGCGGTATCTTTTCTAAAGCAGGGTGATGCATGCCCAAGTAGTCACAATTAGGTGCTTCAGTATAGAATGCTTGCATGTTTTTAGCTGGATGTCACAGTGATGGAAAAAGACAAGAGTCAGGTCAGTCGCGAGATCAGTGAACCTTCGTATCTCTGGTTTCACTTTGCCCCAAAAAGGAGTGATTATCTTACATGACCAAAATGTGTAGAAGATCCCCTTCCTCACTGCCACATCTCCAACCCTCAGCGAAAATTAAGTATAGTCGAGATGGGACTTTATACCATAGAAACAGCAATTTATAACTGGCCTCATGGAAACAAGAACAAATTGACGCTTTATGCGTTAAAGTAAAAATTCAACTTCATTGACCTTTTGATAGAGAGAGGCCTAAATCCCTTTCCCACTGTGTCTGCAACATGGCAACTGGGAGGTCCTTTGGGTTAATCGGTAGAGAGTATGAAAGTGTACCTCAGCGATCTTACACTTTAGCAAGCTGTCTTGAAAGTCAATATATCACTATTATAGAAGGCTCTAGGAGAGAGTGACTGAAAAAAATACAACAGTTAACCTACTCTTCATGCATCTAGGGGGGCTGGTGAAGAATTACCAAGTAGATGATCCGTTAACAGCTAAAGGTGTCCTGATCCAAAATGACAAACTCTGAAATGGCCTCCTTGTCTTCCTCCTCCACCTCCTCTGCTGAGCTGCGCAGCTGTGTGCCTTTGTGTTCACTAGGGTGACCGGATCTCATATGGGGGGGAAAAAATGTCAGAATCTTGTTCGTCTGGACCCCACAAAACGATTCCCCTTTCCAGATATTGAGAGAGCCAAAATTTGAGCTCGATCAAACAACGTTAACCCGTGCCGCTCGTCGCTCAAAGTTTGAAAAAATCCAAATTGAGGTATTTTAAGATTTAGGTATTTTGCATAGTCTGTTAGACTATAAAGAATGTGACAACAACATTGCAGACATAGCCCTGACCAAATTTTCGAACCATTTGTGGTATTTGAAAGCAGAGTTGGTGGGATTATCGTTTTTTGATCCCACCATTACAGACAATGAAAAGTTGTTAATGGCTAATAAATTGCTCAGTAGCACAGATGAACCATCAGAGCACGCTAACCTACATGAGTTGATAATTTTACATAGTTATCTAATCTATTCTAGAGCTTTTGTTAAAGTAGTTTTTGAAACGTCAGAATTAGTGTTGAGCATTCCGATACCGCAAGTATCGGGTATCGGCCGATACTTGCTGTATCGGAATTCCGATACCGACTTCCGATATTTTTTCAATATCGGAAGTCGGCATCGGAATCGGAAGTTCAAAGTTGATTGACAGCCTGACGTCATCATGATGCCACTTAAAAAAAAAAAAGTCCCTAGTCTCACTTTATGCCATTGCTGCGTGGGAATTTCCCACACAGCAATGGCATAAAGTGAGACTAGGGACTTTTTTTTTTTTTAAGTGGCGGAGGAATACAGTGCGGAAGGATACCTACCTTCCGTCATTGGATTCCTGCAGCCCGTAGAGAACGGCAGCAACAGATGATGCTGCAGTTCTCTACCCAAGATCGTCGTGGGACACACTCGTGGACTGCTTCGGATCGTGGGTGAGTATTTTTGTGGTTTGTTATGTTAATATTTATTCCGTAAAAGACAATGGCTTTGGGGAACAATGTGACAAGTATTGGTAAGTATGTTACTCTATGTTATATGTACTGTATGTCTATGTATGTATTGTATGAATGTATTGTATGTAGTATGTATGTAGTATATATGTGGTATGTATGTAACATGTAGTATGTATGTAGTATGTATGTAGCATGCATGTAGTATATATGTAGTATGTATGTAGCATGTAGTATGTATGTAGCATGCATGTAGTATATATGTAGTATGTATGTAGCATGTAGTATGTATGTAGCATGCATGTAGTATATATGCAGTATGTATGTAGCATGTAGTATGTATGTAGTATGTATGTGGTATGTATGTAGCATGTAGCATGCATGTAGTATGTATGTAGTATATATGTGGTATGTATGTAGCATGTAGTATGTATGTAGCATGCAGTATGTATGTAGCATGCATGTAGTATATATGTAGTATGTATGTAGCATGTAGTATGTATGTAGTATGTATGTAGTATGTATGTGGTATGTATGTAGCATGTAGCATGCATGTAGTATGTATGTAGTATATATGTGGTATGTATGTAGCATGTAGTATGTATGTAGCATGCAGTATGTATGTAGCATGCATGTAGTATATATGTAGTATGTATGTAGCATATATGTAGTATGTATGTAGCATGTAGTATGTATGTAGCATGCATGTAGTATATATGTAGTATGTATGTAGTATATATGTAGCAAGTAGTATGTATGTAGCATGCATGTAGTATATATGTAGTATGTATGTAGCATGTAGTATGTATGTAGCATGCATGTAGTATGTATGTAGTATGTATGTAGTATATATGTAGTATGTATGTAGCATGTAGTATGTATGTAGCATGCATGTAGTATATATGTAGTATGTATGTAGCATGTAGTATGTATGTAGCATGCATGTAGTATGTATGTAGTATGTATGTAGTATGTATCTAGTATATATGTAGTATGTATGTAGCATGCATGTAGTATATATGTAGTATGTATGTAGTATGTATGTAGTATGTATGTAGTATATATGTGTTATGTATGTAGTATGTATGTAGTATGTATGTAGCATGTAGTATGTATGTAGCATGCATGTAGTATGTATGTAGTATTTTTTTTTTTTTTTTTTTTTAACATTTAACACATTAGCCGGATGATGGGACTACTACTGTCCCATCATTGGCTAATGTGTCAATCACTGTCATGGTAGCAGGCATCGCCAGATGGGACTTGTAGTCCCATCGGACGATGCTTGCACAGACCCCCGGACATCAGCACAGCCCCCCGGCAGGCCGGCACAGCCCCCCACAGGGTGCACAGACCACCGGCAGGCCGGCACAGCCCCCCGGCAGGCCGGCACAGCCCACCGGAGCCTGCACAGCCCCCCTGGCAGGCCGGCACAGCCCCCCGGCAGGCCGGCACAGACCACCGGAGCCTGCACAGACCCCCTGGCAGGCCGGCACAGCCCCCCGAAAGGCCCGTACAGACCCCAGAGAGGCTGTACAAGGGAAAAACACGATTTTTCTTATTCCGATACCGGAAGTCCCATAGACTTGAATGGGACTTCCGGTATCGGAATCGGCGATACCGATACTTTTTTTTAAGATCGGCCGATCCATTCCGATCCGATACTTTGAAGTATCGGACGGTATCGCTCAACTCTAGTCAGAATATAATGCTCGGCATTTGCTTACAACTTGCAGGACATATTGCTTTTGTTCTTCATATTTTGTCAGAAGGTCGTTAAAGTCGGTTACTTCCTACCTCTTTTAATTTTTCTTTCCTAACTTTTGGATTTACAACCCTAGCATGCTCTGATGGTTCATCTGTGCTACTGAGCAATTTATTAGCCATTAACAACTTTTCATTGTCTGTAATGGTGGGATCAAAAAACGATAATCCCACCAACTCTGCATTCAAATACCACAAATGGTTCGAAAATTTGGTCAGGGCTATTTCTGCAATGTTGTTGTCACATTCTTTATAGTCTAACAGACTATGCAAAATACCTAAATCTTAAAATACCTCAATTTGGATTTTTTCAAACTTTGAGCGATGAGCGGCACGGGTTAACGTCGTTTGATTGAGCTCAAATTTTGGCTATCTCAATATCTGGAAAGGGGAATCGTTTTGTGGGGTCCAGACGGACAAAATTCCGACATCGATTTTTTGCGGTCACCCTAGTGTTCACACATCATCTTCTCTTGCGCCTCTGTATTCTCCCACTCCTCGCCCTGAGAGTCACCCTCCTCTTCTTCCTGCCCTAACAGCACAAAACAGTCCTCATGCACCTCTGGTATCTGAGTCAGGATCATCTTCATCCCTGGGGTTAACAGCTGGAGACGGGAGTCTGGATTCTGCTCAGACCCTACTTCATCCAGCCCCAGATCCACTTGAAAAAAATTGGGGGCATCAGTGAGGATCCTTTCCTCCTCTTGAGTCTGTGAATCCTTGAAGCAAATCTCTGATGCCCAAGGAATAGAATGTGTGAACAGCTCTGCAGACTTGACCATCTGTGGTCCCCCAGAGTCAGTTGGCGGTTGGAACGTTGTGATGCGAGGGAAAATCAAAAGTAATTGGGGTGCCACCTCTGAGGACTGTACTGTGTGTGATGTTTAGGTGGAGAAAGAGGAGGAGAGGCCACTTGATGAAATGCTTGCCATCTACTAGAGCACATGCTATGTCTGGCACTCATCTAAAAGGCATACCACTGTGCGGATGCCAAATCAAGAGTCAAGTAGCCCATCCAGTAACAGAAGTTGTCAGCTGTCTTTGGATAGGACGAGCCAGTGTTTTTTCAGAAGAGCTTTTAGTAACATTACTGCCTACCCCACGTACACCTCAAAAACCAAGTCTATTCCCCTTTCTACCACGACCTCTCTTTTTCCGCTGAAGTTGGATGTATCCTTCCCCTTTTTTATCCAGCTGTTTCACAACCCTAAGACAACACCTGTCTCTAAATTAACAGTAGTATTTATTTGTTGAGATAGTGTGGCTAGATCACAGAATTAGCACAAAAGATTTATACGGTATGCTATAATGTGGACTGGTGTTTGGACCACATAATTAGCACAAATTATTTAGATGCTTAAGTATGGACTGGTGTCTGGACCACACAATTAGCATAAAGGATTTAGATGCTGAAATGTGGACTGGTGGCTAGGCCACACAATTTTTGCAAAGGATTTAGATGCTGAAATGTCGACTGGTGTCTGGACCACAAAATTAGCATAAAGGATATATATGCTGGAAGGTCGATTTGCCACAGGACCCTACCTATCAAAGCATGGTTTCATATTTGCTTTGGGCAGAGCTGCGGAGAGCTGCGTACTTCCAACTTTAAGCCCCACCCACTGCTGCACCATTTCCACTCAGCTTCGCCTATGCCTGCATGCTTCATGGGTACCTATCTTTAAAATATTGGCCTGCATACCCAATGTTAAAGATAGGTATGCATGACTCATGCAGATGTAGGCAGAGCTGAATGGAAGAGGTGCAGCAATGGGCAAGGCTTAATTGAGGAATTACGCAGCCCTCCGCAGCTCTGCCCAATACAAATGTTAAACCAGCCTAAACTAGCTGTCTATAAACCGACTAGCTAACTATACAATTACTTGCAGCAGCAGCCTTGCTATACTGTCACAGTCACAAAATGGCGCCAAAGCCACATTTCCACTTTTTATACAAAGAGGAACATGTGACTTTGGCAGCCAATGACACAAGCCCTTGTGTCTGGACGTTGTGGATGGGTTCTGCGCCCTAATTGGCAACTAGAATCTCCCTTAAGTTAATAAGAAAAAGGAATAACAGTCCACTGCTTCTCTGACCTCTCCCCACCACCTCCCCTCATCTAACACATCCCTCCAGCTCATCATAAAGCACCATTATCCTAGCCACATTCCTAGCAAAATCATTAATGGAAACTCGATCATTTACCAAACTTTGGCCAAATTTTGCAGATTTTGAGGAAAATTCTCAGGAATCCGAACACAAATTTGAATGCGAATCTGAGATTGGCAAATGTTTTCTGAGCAAGTTCACTCATCACTAACCATGAGCAACCACTGTGGTAAAAACTGAGAGAAATTTAGGTAAAAGAGGGTGGCTCTTACTTGTGCATGCATCATGTATCAAGCGGTCACGTGACAAGTACAGTGAGAAAATATGCGCTTTGAATATGGCAAAAAATCTGAAGATAAAATGCAACTTTCAAGCCATAAACTTATATTTCTGATATCCTATTCTGTTCTTTCATCTGTGATATAACAAGACAACACAGAATGACAGATTTGCAAAAATACTCTGCAATAAAAAATGGCAGTAATCAGCAAGTGCTGGATAACAAATACAGGGTATTTAGTCGATACGTTTTTTTGCGCAAAAAAATGTACACCAAGCTGCTCCACCACGTCAAGGTAACCTCTATCGAAGCAGTCCCTATCTAATGTATTAAAAACCTGAACATGTGAACAGTGTCTAATATGAACTGGATACAGACAGGCCGCTCCCTAGTATGGGCTTGTGGTCTGAGACAGCTCTTGTGTGCATGTCACACAAGAGAGGGGTGAGGTCTCCCAAACCATGCTAAGCAAGGAAAAAAAAAAATCTGTTCTTTCATCTGTGTAGTAATCTGGGTTGAAACAACACTGTTTTGCAAAAAAATCTTCAGGCAATACAATTCTTCTCTCCAGCAGTTGCCATCTCAAACACACTATTGAGGCTATTTCTTTAGGAGAATTCACGCATGCCAGAGGAATTTGTTCCAATGACACGTCCATTGTTGCAGAGGGTCGAATCATTGGAGATAGACCCTGGGCAAGAGGTTATCACAACCAAAAGGTCAAATATGCATTTGAAAAAGTAAAGAAAAAATCTATAGACAGCTTACTGTATGGGCAAAAATATGAGGCAAATTCTCTATCATGTGTCACCTTCTCTACACCTTACAGTACACAATTTAATGATATAAGAAAAATTATTCAAAAATATTTGTCCGTGGTCAACCAAGACGAGACCCTCCACAAAATTGTCCAGAAAGGTTGTAGATGTGTTGCTAGGAGATGTTTATCCTTAGGCAATATTCTTTTGCCAAGTGTGCAATGCTCTTCTCCTCTTACTTCTTCTTGGCTGTCATGCAAAGGTTTCTATAGGTGCTCACGTGCCAGATGTAATGTGTGCACCTTTGCTATTGACAGAAAAAAATCTTTTCTATTGCCACACCACATGGTGAAAGTCACACTATTAATTGTGGCTCATACCATGTGGTGTATTGCATAGAATGCTGTTCTTGCAACGTGCGCTACATTGGTTGCACTATACGCAAATTATAAAGAGCCATTGCCGAGCATATTGTAAATATTGGAAATAATAATAGTGTTTATTCAGAGGCTGGAAAACATTTTGCAACCGTGCACAAAGGAGACATGATGAAATTTTCTTTTTATGACATTGAACAGGTGGGATTTCCACCCAGAGGTGGTAACTGGCAAAGACAACTTGCCTTGAAAGAAGCCTTTTGGATTTTAAATTTAAACACCAAGTTTCCAAATGGCATGAATTATAGGAATGATCTATTCTATATTTATTAACCATGCAATAAGGGTCTTACTGGTCCACTCGAGAACCGGAGGATTCTCCTATGGGCCCAGGCATTGACACCTGCTGGCATACTGACTAGCAGCTGCCTAGGGCCCCCACTGCTCCCGGGGCTCCCAGCCAGTGGTGTGTCGCTAATGGCGGCACACCAGGCAGCTATGGGGTCCCTGAGTTAGTGGAGCAGCAGCTGGAGACAGAAGTCTGTCCCTGCTGCTAAAGACAAATCAATATTCAAGCTTCCCCATGCCTCCATGGGCTTGGAGAGGAGTGAATAACATTTCACTTTAATAGCGGGCAGTGTTAGCCGCAGGCTGAGGCTACTGCTGCCTGCATGTAAAGGCGGAGGTGGGCCCCTGCAGGACGACTTACCCTGGGTGGAGCGGAGCTGCTGGGATCGGATGCGGTTTCCTTCCCGGCGCTTCCTGTCTGGCACAGCGCAGTTGGATGATGCCATCATTCAGCACGCTGTTTCTGACAGAAAGCTGCCTGCGAGGATGAGGCTGCCAGGATGTGCTGCGGGGAACTTGCGCAGAGGTGAGTGTGGCGGTGTATCTGCCTGCGTGCATGTGTGTATGTGGTGCAGTGCTTAGTGTGTGAGTGTGAGAGAGTGGTGCGGTGCTGTGAGTGTGTGAGAGAGTGGTGCGTTGCAATGTTGTGTGTGTGCATGTGGTGCGGTGCTTTGTGTGTGTGAGTGAGAGAGAGTGGTGCATTGGGGGTGGTGGGGAAGGAGGTAATTATGGAGGTGGTGAAATAGGCAATGATGGGGTGATGGGGGAGTGTTGTGAATTCCCTGGCTCAGACTTCTGAGCTGAAGCTCCCCTGCTCCCTGCTGGATTTTTCAGGGTTTTTGCGTGATTGCAGACAGTGTCTTTCCTTTCCTATCCTATCTAGTCAGTTTGGGCCCCATCATTTGCTCAGTCTATTTTTCTGCCTGCGTTTGTGTTTCTTCTTGTCTCACCGACAATATATGTTTGGGGGCTATCTATTCCTTTTGGGGACTGCTCCGGGGCAGTTTAGATTTCACCTTTCTTGCTTTAGGCTTAGTTAGTACTCCGGCTGTGCTGAGGCATCTAGGGCATCGTTGGTACGCTCCATGGCTACTGCTAGTTGTGTGGATAGGATCAGGGGTCTGCAATCTGCTTAGTTACCTACCTCTCTGGTTTTCTGGTGGCTTAGCCTGTTCCTACTATCCTCCTTGGTGACCCATCCATAACAGAATCACAAGCCATACTGGAGACTCTAGGGTACTCCAAAGAAGAAAAGAATTGTAAAAAGAAAAAAAAAGTGTCAGAATTTTTTTTTTTGTATATTTTTTCCTCTTTTTCTCTGGGGCCGTAGGAGGATTTTTGGTCTAAATGGAGACTAAGCAATTGTCCGATAGTGTAGAGCAGCTCGCTGCTGAAGTGCGGGGAATTTCTGCCTATCTCGCTCAATCATCTGCTGTTGAACCAAAAATCCCTACTCCTGATGTGTTTTCTGGGGATCGGTCTAAATTTTTGAATTTTAAGAATAATTGTAAACTATTTTTTGCTTTGAAACCTAGCTCATCGGGGAGCTCTGTGCAGCAGGTTAAAATTGTCATCTCCCTGCTGCGCGGCGATCCCCAGGATTGGACTTTTTCTTTGACACCCGGAGATCCTATTCTGGCTAATGTGGATGCATTTTTTTTCATGCCCTGGGGTTGATGTATGATGAACCTAATTCTATTGATCAAGCTGAGAAAACCTTATTGGCATTGAACCAGGGTCAGGATTCTGCAGTTATATTGCAAAAATTACAAAAGTGGGCGGTCCTTACTAAGTGGAATGATCATGCCCTAGCAGCTCTCTTTCGGAAGGGTCTCTCAGAAACTGTAAAAGTGTCATGATCCAGCGTGGATCTGACAGATTAAATGGATAAGTGAACTTTTTTTCCTTTGGCTAGGTGCCAAAGTGATGTGATTGCCCCCGGTGGCCATTAGAATTATTACACGTGATGTCATTCATTCTAAGTTGCCCCGGTGGTGGTGAGTGGTAGTGCACTTTAGTTTCTTTGGTTTAGTGCACGTAATTATAAATCAGGTGTGAGGCTCTTTAAAAGAGTTCAGGTGGGTTTGATGACTGTTGGTCATATTGTGAGTTCGTCATTGGGGAAGGAAGCCTGGGTGATGAAGGAGCTGAACATTAGTCCTACGCAGCCCAGCCAGAGGGGACGAGTGGCAGCTAGGTGGTCTGCAAGAAGGGCTGGCATGGCGTGGTGGAGTCACAGTTTATGGTGTCGGCAGGAAGTGCTTGCATTAGTGTAATGACAAAAAAATTTTTTTTATGAAACCATGTGCAATGGAGGAATTTTTATGGGTTATTTAAGGATAAGTATTGCTTTTTTTTTGTTTTTTAAAAAAGTTCCCCCTTTCATTCAAATGAAATAAGGCAAAAATTGTTTTTTCCCCCCAAAAAAGGACATGCAATTTTGCATTATTGAAACGATAATAGTAATAACTAAGCAACTTTTATTATTTGTTTTTTAACAAATGCGGTATAAAACAGTTAATTATAAGTACAATATGTACAAAAGAAGTGTTTAAAAATTATTCTTTCCTATGAATTTTAGATTCAATAATTCAATTTGTTTTGATTTCGCATGTAGTTCTTCCATCAGTTTTACAGCATGTTCAGCGTTTTGGTTAGATCTGGGAATATCAATTAATGACTCCTCGACCAACCAGTGCGCCTTCAAACACTTAATTGCCTTCTTCTTCTGCCTTCGCCGTTTCTCGCTGTTGAACAGAAAACTGAAGTTTCCAAGAATTTGGCAGTTCGCTGGCATCCGCGTGAGATTGGAGAGCTTTTCAACATATGGAATACTTGGATCCCTTTTATGTGGAGAATAGGAAGGCAGATTCCTCATCCAGATAGAACTGTTTGCCTTTACACTGTTGCTGGAATTTCTAGAAGACATTTTCTGAATGACCTGTCCTGCACTTCTTGATCGTAAAACTTGAAGCTTTGCACTGAAAATGAAAAGATAATACTAAATTACAAAATATTTTTAAATATTCCAGAATGTTCTAGATGTGAATAAAATATCACTTTTTGTTACAACTTAGAAAGATATTTTCTTTATAGAATTAAAACACTAAAAATCTTTTTTTTGAAAATGTTTAAATGAAAAAGAGGGGGAACTTTTTGAATATTTTACAAATTTGATGATACTAATGTCATTTGTATGGAATTGCTCCACCAATGTAAGGGGTTTCATTTTCGTTTTGCAAAATTTTTAAAATAGTCATCACCCTAGCTTGCATGGCTTGGTGGAGTGACGACTATGGAGAGAGTTGCACTCAGCATGCGGGACTTGGTTGCTGAGAGCTGGACTCAAGCATGCTTGACTTTTTGGGCAGGAGCTGAACTCATCTTTGGGACTCTGTTACTGGACAGCTGCAACTGGTGGTGGACTGTTGTGAGCTCATTTTCTCGTTCACCTTTGATGTCCGATAAACTCCCTCTGCTGGTGAAAGGAGGTGGTGAAACTGATTTGTATGGGAGAAACCTGTCACCTGAATAGGTGGATTGCGATTGGACATCTGGAATCTCTGAGTGGATATAAGGCAGCCGACGCCCTGTAGGGTTGCTGGTGATTTCTCTGCTCTGAGCTCTGGCCTCCAGTTCAGTTCCTGGCTTCTAAAGCTAAGTTTTGCTCTGTTATTGTTCCATGAGATTTTGTCTGATTTGCTTAATTTTGCATTCCGCCAGCCCCGGCTGGGGCTCTGCTGAATTTCCATTTTTGTCCCTGATCGGTTAAATCTCTTTTGCTCTGTCTTCAGAATATATTGGAGTGCTGATATAGGGATTTTGAAGTCTAGTGACTTCAGGGCGGTTTTTCCTATCAGACGTGTTGGGACATTTTAGGTAGGGTTTTTGCGGATTGCAGCCAGCATCTTTTCTGCCCTTTCCTATCTAGTTGGGCCCCATCGTTTGCTCTGCCTGTCTTTCTGTCTGTGTTTTCATCTGTTTTCACCGACAATACATGTTGGGGGCTGTCTATTGCTTTGGGATCTGCTTTGGGGCAGTTTAGATTTCCCCTTTCTTTCTTTAGGCTTATTTAGTTCTCCGGCTGTGAAGAGGCGTCTAGGACCACCATAGAAACACTCCACAGCTACTCTTAGTTGTAGTGAATAGGATCAGGGGTCTGCAATCCGCTAGCTACCAACCTCTCCAGTTTTCTGGACTTAGCTTGCATTTGTGTTTTTTGGGGATCGGTCTAAATTTTTGAATTTTAAGAATAATTGTAAATTATTTCTTGCCTTGAAGCCTAGCTCATCGGGGAGCTCTGCGCAGCAGGTTAAAATTGTCATCTCTTTGCTGCGCAGCGATCCCCAGGATTGGGCATTTTCTTTGACACCTGATGATCCTATTCTAACTAATGTGGACACATTTTTTCAAGCCTTGGGGTTGTTGTATGATGAACCTAATGCTATTGATCAAGCTGAAAAAGCCCTGTTGGCATTGAGCCAGGGTCAGGATTCTGCAGAGTTGTACTGTCAAAAATTCCGAAAGTGGGCGGTCCTTACTACCTGGAATGATGGTGCCTTGGCAGCTCTCTTTCAGAAGGGTTTGTCAGAAACCGTAAAATATACTATGGTGGTATTTCCTGTTCCTTCTGGTCTTGACAATTCTATGTCATTAGCCATTCAGGTTGATCGGCGTTTACCTGAACATAAAATTACACGAGAAATGTTGCCACCTGTTGAACAAATGTCTGAACCTATGCAATGTGATAGAGTATTGTCTAGGGCGCAACGTCAGGAGTTCAGAAGGCGTAATAAGCTGCGTTTTTTCTGTGGAGATGCCTCTCATAATATTTCTGTCTGCCCTAAACGAGAGAAATGTTTTGCACACACATTTTCTGTGGGTGGTGTACAACCTAAGTTTCTTCTGGCAATTACTTTGATCTGCTCCCTGTCCACATTTTCCGCTAAGGCTTTTGTGGATTCAGGAGCGGCTCTGAACCTGATGGACTTGGATTTTGCTAAACGTTGTGGGTTTCCTATGACATCTCTGCGGACGCCTATCCCTTTGAGGGGTATTGATGCTACTCCTTTGGCGAAGAATAAACCTCAGTTTTGGACCCAGGTGGTAATGCGGGTCGCCCCAGACCATCAAGAAAATTGCAGATTTTTGGTGTTGCATAATTTGCATGATACCATTGTTCTGGGGTTTCCCTGGTTGCAAATCCATAATCCAGTTCTGGATTGGAAATCTGTGTCTGTGGTGAGTTGGGGCTGTCAGTGTGCTCTTAGTGACACTCCTGTTTTCTCCACCTCTCCCCAGTCACATGATGTTCCTGACTATTTGGCTGATTTTTATGATGTATTTAGTGAGAATAAGTCTGCATCTTTGCCTCATCATAGGAGTTATGACTGTGCAATTGAGCTGAGCCCTGGGTGTAAATTTCCCAAGGGTCGACTTTTCAATTTATCTGTACCCGAGCATGATGCTATGGGATCTTATATTAAGGAGTCGTTGGAGAAGGGTCATATTAGGCCATCCTCTTCACCCTTGGGTGCTGGGTTTTTTTTTGTGGCCAAGAAAGATGGTTCATTAAGGCATTGTATTGACTATCGTTCCCTCAACAAAATTACTGCTAAATATCAGTATCCATTACCCCTGATTTCTGATCTATTCTCCTGAGTTAAAGGTGCTTGCTGGTTTACCAAGCTTGACCTCAGGGGGCGTATAATCTTATTCGCATTAAGCATGGGGATGAATGAAAAACGGCCCTGAAGTCACTAGACTTCAAAATCCCTATATCAGCACTCCGATATATTCTGAAGACAGAGCAAAAGAGATTTAACCGATCAGGGACAAAAATGGCAATTCAGCAGAGCCCCAGCCGGGGCTGGCAGAACACAAAACTAAGCAAATCAGACAAAATCTCATGGAACAATAACCGAGCAAAACTTATCTTTAGAAGACAGGAACTGAACTGGAGGCCAGAGCTCAGAGCAGAGAAATCACCAGCAACCCTACAGGGCGTCGGCTGCCTTATATCCACTCAGAGATTCCGGATGTCCAATCGCAATCCACCTGTTCAGGTGACAGGTTTCTCCCATCCAAATCAGTTTCACCACCTCCTCTCACCAGCAGAGGGAGTTTATTGGACATCAAAGGTGAACGAGAAAATGAGCTCACAACAGTACCTCCCCCTTGAGGAGGGGTCACCGAACCCACATCCACGCCACCAGGCCGATCAGGATGGGCCCGATGAAAAGCACGAACCAATCTTTCAGCATGAATATCAGATGCAGAGACCCAAGAATTATCCTCCTGGCCATAACCCTTCCACTTAACCATACCGCAGATTCTAGTGGGTTGCTGATGCCTTTGCCGGTGCCCAGGAGGCCATGGACCCATATTTCAATGGATTTTATTTCTGATCTGCCTGTCTCTCAGAGAATGACTGTTATCTGGGTGATCTGTGATAGATTCTCTAAGATGGTCCATCTTGTACCACTCCCTAAGTTGCCATCTTCCTCAGAGTTGCTGCCCTTGTTTTTGCAACAGGTGGTTCGCTTGCATGGGATTCATGAGAACACTGTATCTGACAGAGGAGTTCAGTTTTTCACTAGATTTTGGAGGACTTTTTGTTCCAAGCTGGGAATTCAGTTGTCCTTCTCCTCTGCGTTTCACCCTCAGACCAATGGGCAGACAGAGAGAACAAACCAGACTTTGGAGTTTTATTTGAGATGTTTTATCTCTGCTGATCAGGATGATTGGGTCTTACTTTTGCCCTTGGCCGAATTTGCTTTAAGTAATAGAGCTAGTTCTGCCACTTTGATGTCACCTTTTTTTTGTAACTTTGGGTTTTATCCTCGATTCTCTTCAGGGCAGGTGGAGTCTTCTGCCTGCCCAGGTGTTGACACTGTGGTGGAGAGAATGCACCAGATTTGGGACCAAGTGGTGGATAAGTTGTCTCTCTCCTAGGAAAAGACCCAGTGGTTTTCCAACCGGCATAGGACCATTGGTCCCCGGTTTAAGGAGGGTGATATGGTTTGGTTGTCATCAAAGAATATCTCTATGAAGGTGGCTTCTCCAAAGTTTAAACATAGATTTATTGGACCTTACAAGATTTTGGAGATTCTTAATCCGGTCTCTTTTCGATTGGCTCTTCCTGTTACATTTAAGATCCATAACGTGTTTCATAAGTCTCTGTTAAAGAGGTTTGTTGAGCCAGTATTTCCTGTGATGGCACCTCCTGACCCTGTATTGGTTGAAGGTAATGTGGAATATGAGGTTGAGAAGATACTGGATTCTCATCTGGCTAGACGGAGACTCCAGTATTTGGTTAAGTGGAAGGGTTATGGCCAGGAGGATAATTCTTGGGTCTCTGCATCTGATATTCATGCCGAAAGATTGGTTTGTGCTTTTCATCGGGCCCATCCTGATCAGCCTGATGGCGTGGATGAGGGTTCGGTGACCCCTCCTCAAGGGGGAGGTACTGTTGTGAGCTCATTTTCTCGTTCATCGCCTGAACAAGTGGATTGCCATTTTTGCCAGTTGCCATTTTACTTGGGTCCGCTGCACCCTGATAGTGCATTTGTATTGAGGCCTGTCTATACAGGTAAGCATCTCTGCCTGTTTTTGTTTTTTTCTCAAATATTGGAGGATTTTTTCATCTGTTCTGTGGTTTTCATGTTAGAGTAGGACTGGCAAGTGTAAGGAACTTTGACGTTAGTTTGCCAGCTTACGTATTATGGCCATAATATTAACCAATACCTTACATATATTGATATGTTTTTGTGCACTTTTTATCTTTTCTGGGTGCAGTTGGGCCCAAATGGTTCTGTAAACTGTGGCCTCTGTTCACACGGGATGCATTATAGTTATCACTGGGCAGCCCCCCTATATGGTGTTACGGATTATTTTTTTGCACTGGTGTGCCACTCGGCCAATCCCTGATTGTAGGCTGGCTGTTTCATTAGGTATTATTGCACCTGTGCAGTTGCCATTTTACTTGGGTCCGCTGCACCCTGATAGTGCATTTGCATTGAGGCCTGTCTATACAGGTAAGCATCTCTGCCTGTTTTTGTTTTTTTCAGAAACCGGAGGAAGTAGCAGCTGTAAATGCTCTGTTCCCAACTAAGGCTCGGAGGCCCCAGCAGCGACGTGTATGAGCAAGAAGGAAAAGGCTAAGGCTGCCTGCCATACGAGAAAGTTTCAAAAGTGAGTCAACAGGGAGAACTTCAGTGAACTCAGTACTGCGAGTACCTCAGATAAGCACTAGAATGGAGTCCACACTACCTATCTGCAGAGAGAGAATTCCAAATTTGCTTCCAGGCTGAACAACTCCTTCTCCATCTGTACTCTGGATCCTGGACGGCACTTACCAAGTACAGGTAAAGGAACTGCACGACTGTGTCTGTCATCTTTCTCCTGCGCCTGGCGCATGGCTCTGCTACATCCTGCACTGCACACCATCTACCAACTCTTTCATATGCCCTGCGACTATGGCCCTACCTGTGCAGGGCTTCTACATCTTAGCTGCACCACAACATCTGTCCCAGAGAAGCGACACTGCAGCGCTGGTCAATCTAATCAGAAACCACAGGTGGTGTCATGTATCATTCACCTATAAACGTTATTCACTCCTTTGCATGGACGCCCAGGGTCACAGAACGGGTCATCACCACCAACGTGACACATCCCTCTGAGACACCGGCCCAGTACTGATTAACCTCACTGCCCTGGCTGGCCACCCACACTCCATGTCAGATTCATCTTGGACTTGGGAATTCATGATTTGACTTGATAACCCAGGCATGGTATGATAGAAAGAGCTACATGGACTAATGTGAAGTGTGGCCTGCTGCATCATTCACCTTTGGTGGGGGTGAAGGACACAAGGAAAGGGGTTCTTCCTGACCAGGAGCCAGCACTTGATGACTCAGTGCTTGCATTTTTTGAAACTTCAGAAGAGGAGGGCATATTTGCTGGAGTCTGTTTTGGCAATGTAAGCCAAAACCAGTTCCTGATGCTCCGGCTTTAAAAGCGGTTAACCTACTCCCAGAAAAGGTAGCCTTCCAGGCCTTCTGGAGCCAGACCATGATGCAGGCTCAACACCTCCTACCTTAGCTGCTATTGTGCTTTTGCCACTACCAGCAGATGCACCACCACCATCAGCACCAGCTGCCTCCCCACGCCCACGGCCATGACCTCTTCCACCAAACTTCAAAATGTTGCAGAACATGAACCCAAAATAACATCAGATATATGGTACTGTATCAGAAGCGTACAGCTCTATACAGTCAAAGGATAATTGTCAATCTCCCTATATATACCATCAGTCACACAGAGACGCTCACAGGCTCAGTATGAATTAGACCAGAATATAAAAAGTAGAAAAAGTGTACAGTATCATTATATAGCAGGTATATATAGTATAGTTTAAACATTCTAAATCTCCGTAGATATTTCAGGAGGCAGACACAGACTCTCTCAGGCTCAGTATGGATTACAACACAATATAAAAGTCGTAAAACGGTAATGGATCTGAAGAGTACAGCTGTACACAGTGTAGGGGTCATTGTTGTCAATCTCAGTATTTTTTTTCACAGTCAGAAAATAACTCTCACTTGGTCAGTTTGGATTAGACCAGAATATAAATAGCAGTAAATGGGTAATGCATCACAAGCGTAGAGCTGTATACACTAGTGTTGAGGTAATTTTTAAATGTACATCTAAATTGCAGGAGTAACCCACAGACTGTCATATGCTCAGGATGGATCACACCACAATATAACAAGAAGATCCGCAAGAAATAATCACACATGTGGGACAATGTTCCAGGTGTCAATGATACACTTAGAGTGGTGGGTGGAGGAGGACTTCCTGGCAGAAAGGGTACAGTATCACCAGATACCAGGTATATATAGCATAGTTTAAACATTAAAAATGTATGTCTATATATTCAGGAGTAGTGTTGAGCCACCCGCTAGTGTTCCAGTTCGTTTTGGTTCGTCGAACACGAGGCACGTTCGTCGAATAATAATAATAATAAATTTTATTTTTATAGCGCCGACATATTCCGCAGCACTTTACATTTCAGAGGGGATTTGTACAGACAATAGACATTACAGCATAACAATAATCACATACAGTAGATTATAGCAAATACCAAGAGGAAAGAGGGCCCTGCTCGCAAGCTTACAGTCTATGAGGAAAGAGGTAGACACGAAAGGTGGGTGGTAACAGTTGCCCTGATTGTATGGACCAGCCATAATGTTAGGTGTGTGACAGTACGGACACAGAGGGCTAATGGATGCATAAAGCATGTGGGAGAATGATGCGGGGAACCTGGTTATGGTAAGGCTACTTTCACACATCAGGTTTTCGGCGTCAGGCGCGATCCGGCGTCGTGCCGGAATGCCGGATCCGGCAAATGTTTTGTAAAACCTGAAGTGCCGGATCCGGTTTTCTGCCGGATCCGTCTTGTTCTTGACAGACAAAACCAGATCCGTCTCATCCGGTTCATCCGTTTTTCTATCCGTTTTTCTATCCGTTTTTCGACGGATTACGCCGGATCCGGTTTTTAAAATTGACCCTTCTGGCCTTCCGAACGGGATTGGCTACTGGAAAACTAGATATAGCATGTTCCTACAGCCCTTCTTTGACAGGTTGTAGAGAAGAAAGTGCAGGTTGGAGAGAAGAGCAAGTTACTGGCGAAGATGGATGTTGTCATTGGAAATATTACCACTAGAAGTTCTGTGACGGTTTCAGGGACAATTTTCCACTATACTTTATGTCACCTCAAGGCAGAGTACACTGGGATGACAGAGTGTGAAAGATTTGTGCCCTAAACTTGTGTACCTTCTGGACCAACAGTATATACCTTTGCCAACCAAAGTTGGCTATCTTGTCATGGTCTTACTATTTTTACCTTTAGGCCACAGGTGTGTACCTGGTTGTGTTTTATGCAAAGTATTTCACCTTTTAACAAAAGTTGTGTACATTGGTAGGAAATCACCAACAATAAACACAACTTTTTAGGTGAAATACTTTGCTTCAAACACAACCAGGAACACAACTGTGGCACAAAGCTAAAATTTACCCACAGTTATATACCTGGTTTTGAATACCTTTTTACCTTTGAAATACCCTGTATTTAACCTTTTTTTAAAACATAGTTCGCCGCAGAAAGAAATGACAGACAACCATTGTGAAACGATAATTTAACTTTTATTTATTTTTTTTTTTTATGTTTTTAAAGTGCAAAAAACTTTTTTAATAAAGGTTTTAAACCCAATGGGCATTTTTATTACAAAAAAAAACATTACAACTCTGTGTACTGTGGGGTGGAAATACTGCTGGAGGGGCTGCGGGACACTTCGACACTGGGTGTGTGGAGAGAGGACTGGGATCGTGGTGGGGAAGGAACAGTTAGAGGTGAAGGTGTGGAAAAAGCTACAGAATGGGTGGACATGTGGGAGGCAGAAGAGGTGGTGGGGGGTGGAGTGGAGGGTTGGGCAGGGACTGTAGGAGCAGATGATGTTGATGGAAAGTTGTATGGGGAAGGAGTTTGGTACGGGGAAGGAGTTTGGTACGGGGAAGGAGTTTGGTACGGGGCAGGTTGCTGGAAGTGGGGAGATGTCTGGTACTGGGGAGGTTGCTGGTATGTAATAGGAGGGGGAGGATGGAAAGTGGCTGGAGGGGGTGCAGATGTAATAGGAGGGGGAGGATGGAAAGTGGCTGGAGGGGGTGCAGATGTAATAGGAGGGGGAGGATGGAAAGTGGCTGGAGGGGGTGCAGGTGGAGGAACTACAGTGGTGGGAGGTGGAGGTTGGGAGGTAACCTGCTGTAGAGCACCGTGGCACGAATGCATTACATGCATCTGCTGGGTAGGAGATAGTGTTGCCATGCGCTCCACAACAGACCTGAAAAAGGTGTGGTTTGGCGAAGATCTTGCTTCTGAATGCATGGTTTGCAGAAGTGTCTTCACCTCCAGAATGCTGGAGTTGATCTGCTGAAAGCCTGTGGAGATTTGCTCTGACAAGACTTTTAGACAGTTCTGGAAAGATGCATTCAGATGCAAGAACTGTGGCACATAACTCTTTTCCTGACCCCTCTGCCGCTGCCGCCCAGTACCCGCAGGTGTACTAGAGGTGGCAGGGGCAGAAGGGTGGGGTAAAGGGAAAGCGATCTCCTCACCAGCAGCTTCATGTAATGTAGGCGGCCACGATGCTCCTGTGCTGGTGGATGGGACAGATGGGTCGAATGTGTGGGAAGGCTGGGAAGGTGCAGATGTACCGGGGCGGTCGAAGTGTCCCTCGGTGCCGGTCTCCTCAGGGATCGCCTCAGAAGGGTCCAATCGTGCAGGCTCCCGAGTGCTGCTCACCGTGCTGTGGAATAAAGAGAAAAAAAAACAATTAAAATACTGACATGGTATGGCCCTGGCTGAAAAAAAAAAGTTACATCTAACATTTTTTTTCACATGTGGTGTGTAATATTTACCTTCTAGTGACCATTGTTTCCCGGAGGAACGACAGGGCTTCTGCGTACTTGTACTTGCTCCTGCGTCCTCCAGATCCACTCGGGGCCCGCATCTCTTTATTGAAATCCTTCTTGAAACGATCCCTCACAGACCGCCACCGATTCACAATTCTGTTCCCTGAAACGAGAAAGGACAAAGTGGTTAGTATACAACATCAGTGTTTCCCAAACTCCAGTCCTCATGGTCCCCAGGGGTCATGTTTTCAGGATTTCCATAGTAAATAGAAATCCTGAACACATGATCCGTGGGGACCACGAGGACTGGAGTTCGGGAAACACTGGTTTACATCAAGCAACCGGTACTGTATATACTTACGCTCTTTAATCTGGGCCCGAACATCGAGGTCCTCCCAGCGGCCCACAAGGAGCGAACAGATTTCCTCCCAGAGTCGCCGGGTAACGATAAGGTCAGCGTGGCGGCGGTCAGCCATATTCCAGAGCGGCTCCCTTTCTCTGACGAGATCGATGAGGTGGTCCACATCGAGTCCTCCATCCTCACCGTCAGAGTCGGGAGCACGCTGTGAAGGCTGTTAAAGAAAAAGACAAAAATAACATAATTAGCCTCCACAAAAGAAATGAAATAAAAAGTGCAAAAAAACAAAGCAAAAATATTTATACTTACACGCTGGTGACCGCCGCGTTGCTGTCGCCGACGACCCTGGGAGGCACTGCGAGGACCTCTTGGCCGAGCACCAGATTGGGAAGACTAGAGAAGAAAACAAAAAATGTTATGTCTTTGGATGTAGGCATTTGTTTGCTGTGTGTGGTCTGCAGAACATTGTTTTCTTTGTGTTGTATGTAGTGTGATGTGTTTCTGCATTTGATGCAAAAAACTTACCAATTGTGAGCCCACTCCAAGTGTCTGTCCACCCCTTCCTTCTTCTTCTGGGAGCTCCTCTTCATCTTGTGAATCCTGTTTTGAAATAAAAGGCAATGAATAGACATATATTACAGAGATGATGGATTTTGGAAATAAAAACTTACCGTCAAACGCTGACGATGCGAGGGAGGGCTCCCAGAAGAAGATGTGCTGTCCTGTTGATGGCCAGACTCCATGGCTGTGGGTATTGCTGCTGCCAGTGATGCCATTTCTGCTGCTGCTGCATCTCTTTGGCGGCTGTTGAATAAAGAGAAACAAAGGGCCAATGAATATCTTGATATTCCATGGCCCTAGTTTGGAGGAATGGGGGATTTGATAATTACCGTCTCTCATCTGCTGCTGGCCTCCCCTCCTCAGCATGTTCCATTTGCTGCTCCATTTGGGGTGGTGGTGGTGCTGATGGTGCTGCAGTGGTCTCCTGCTGCGCTTGGTTGCTTTCTTGGGTGGCATGTTGGGTGTGGCTGTGGGTCCCACTGTCTTGCTTTTATATATGTCTTGTGGGCAGAGCTACTGAGCATGCTCAGACCCAAAAAACCGGATCCGGCCACCGGAACCGGCTTTCGCCGGATCCGGCGCATTGCGGCGCTCATAGGCTTTCATTGTGTGAAAAAGCCAGACGCGCCGGATCCGGCGTGTCCGGCTTTTTCGCCGGAGACAAAAAACGTTACAGTCTCCGTTTTTTCCAGACGCCGGATCGCGACACATTGCCGGATCCGGCGAAAACCGGATGAAACGCATGGCCATCCGGCGCGATCCGGCGCAAATGCAAGTCAATGGGGGGGAAACCGGATCCGGCATTGCATTTTGCCGGATCCGGTTTCTGTCAAAAGCGCCGGATCGCGCCTGACGGCGAAAACCTGATGTGTGAAAGAGGCCTAATCCAGTCCTGGTTTCCTTAGTGATCAGCATGGAAAGGACTGGTAGTTTCCCCTCGACTAATTCAATCCAGGTTTTTGTTTCCTGACTGGTCCAGCTGATATAATCAGGAGGAGCTGGGATCTCTCAGTCTATCTGGTCTGCTGAGCTGGGAGCTGACACAGTAAGATTACATGGACTTGTTTGCTGTTATATAGGTTTATTTTGTAGTTAGCCTGCTATTGTTAGTTAGTGGCCAGACGGCCTTAGATGTTTTATTTCATGTTTGGCATGTGTAACATTGAATAACAAGTGTGCACAATAAATATGCCGTGTCCATATTCATGTGGAACTTGCTAGTCTGCTGAAGTGACTTCATAGCCACACGCTTGTGCCAAAGCAAAGATCCCAGCTGAGCTGTCTATTCACCGCAAATGGTGTTTCGAATGCGGGCACTTGTGGCTGCTGGACTGTGACTGCAGAGAAAATGCTGTGTATGTCCTGGCTGAAAGCTTCTGTGCTTTTGAAGAGCCAAGAGTCCAGTAATATGGAGGAACTAGTGAAGCAGTTATTGCAAGCAAATGTGCAACAACAGCAGACTAATACTTGCTTCCAGAAGGCTCTGGAGCAGCAACACCAGATGCAGCAAGAGCAGTTGGAGGCAATAAAACAGGCCTTGGTTCGGCAACCCCGAGATGAGAGAGACCATGCACAAAGCACTGCTAGTGCGCAGAAAGCCGTACAGAAGACTTTGCTTAAAATGACCACAGACGATGATGTGGAAGCATACCTCACCGTGTTTGAACGTATTGCAGAACGTGAGCACTTACCGCTGGACAGATGGGCTGAGGTAGTTGCTCCATTTCTGAGCGGAGATCCACAAAAGGCCTATTACGATCTGAGTGGAGCGGATGCTATGGACTATATCAAACTCAAAGGAGAAATCCTGGCAAGGCTGGGAGTAAACACGTATGTATGCGCACAGAGGGTGCATTTATGGAATTTTGTGGAGCATCAGCCAGCCCGCTCACAAATGCATGATCTCATCCATCTAGTAAACAAATGGCTGCAACCAGAGGCTTTGACGTCCGCACAGATGGTGGAGCGTGTTGTTCTTGACAAGTACCTGCGGTCCTTACCCGCTAAGATCCAGAGGTGGGTTGGACAGGGTGACTAGGGATGGGCGAATCTACTCGTTAGGACTCGTTACTCTGCGAGTAGTAGGGGACTCGCAGGAGTCGGTACTCTGCGAGTTTCCAAGCAATTATTCGCACAGTAACGAGTCCAATACAAATCAATGGCAATCCTAGTTTTTTCAGAGTTTAATTCAAGCAATCCTAGTTTCTTAGCGATTTTGTGTCCCCCTGCTGACACAAAATCGCTAAGAAACTAGATTGCTTGTATTAAACTCTGAAAAAAAAAAAAATAGGAGTCTTAGCGATTTTGTGTCCCCCTGCTGACTAGTGTTGAGCTTTCCGATTGGCTGCCGAAATGACGTCATCATGATGCGCTGTCTGTGCGCATCATGATGCGCCGTCAGTTCGGGCCTTCGGGGGGGGCTGTGCCGACTGTCCGGGGGTCTGTACCGGCCTGCCGGTGGTCTGTGCAGGCTCCGGTGGTCTGTGCCGGCCTGCCGGGGGGGCTGTGCCGGCCTGCCGGGGGGCTGTGCAGGCTCCGGTAGTCTGTGCCGGCCTGCCGGGGGGCTGTGCCGGCCTGCCGGTGGTCTATGCAGGCTACGGTGGTCTGTGCCGGCCTGCCGGGGGGCTGTGCCGGCCTGCCGGGGGGCTGTGCAGGCATCGTCCGATGGGACTACAAGTCCCATCGGGCGATGCCTGCTACCATGACAGTGATTGACACATTAGCCAATGATGGGACAGTAGTAGTCCCATCATCCGGCTAATGTGTTGAATGTAAAAAAAAAAAAAAAAAAAATTACATGCTACATACATACTACATACTACATGCATGCAACATACATACTACATATACTACATGTAACATACATATTACATATATACTACATACTACATGTAACATACATACTACATGCTACATACATACTACATAGAACATACATACTACATGCTACATACATGCAACATACATGCTACATACTACATGCATACAACATATATACTACATATATACTATATATACTACATGCAACATACATACTACATATATACTACATGCAACATGCATACTACATACATGCACTACATGCATGCAACATGCATACTACATATATACTGCATATATACTACATGCATGCAACATACATATATACTACATACAATACATACATATAGACATGCAGTACATATAACATAGAGTACATACTTACCGTCACTTGTCACTTTGATCCCCGAAGCCATGGTCACCTGAGGGTTAAATATCAAAATAAAAAAACACCAATATACTTACCCCGATCCGCAGAAGTCCACGAGGGTCCCACGTCGAATCGAGCTGATGCTACCGTTCTCTACCAGCTCCAGGAATACAATGACGGAAGGTAGGTATCCTTCTGCACTGTATTCCTCCACCACTGTAAAAAAAAAAGTCCCTAGTCTCACTTTATGCCATTGCTGCATGGGAAATTCCTACCTTCCGTCATTGTATTCCTGGAGCTGGTAGAGAACGGTAGCATCAGCTGATGCTGCTGTTCTCCACGCAGACAAAATCTACAAAAGACAAAATGAAAAAAACCCTGCTAAAATTAAATAAGTAAAAAGCAAAAGTGCATTTAAATCATACAGAGTTCTTAGTAATACTGTATTTGATCAAACATCGCATAAAAGCCGTCCCACCATCGACAAGGTGACTCTGTGGTCGGGGCGGTCCTACACTGTCTAGTATTAATAACCTTATCATGTGTCAAAGTTGACGTCTGTGTGAATAAGGGCAGACAAGGACCGGGTCCCAACCACCGGACACCAGTCAGTGGAAGCCTTTAAAAATAGTTTCCAGCTCAGGAGAGGGAGGCCACACCCCAGCTTGCACAGAATGCAAAAATACAAAGAAAAAAAAACACAAATTGAGCTTGGTTTGAGTTGGTACACATGCAGCATATAAATGCATGTTCACATGGCCAGAAAGCATACAAAATCTACAAAAGACAAAATGAAAAAAACCCTGCTAAAATTAAATAAGTAAAAAGCAAAAGTGCATTTAAATCATACAGAGTTCTTAGTAATACTGTATTTGATCAAACATCGCATAAAAGCCGTCCCACCATCGACAAGGTGACTCTGTGGTCGGGGCGGTCCTACACTGTCTAGTATTAATAACCTTATCATGTGTCAAAGTTGACGTCTGTGTGAATAAGGGCAGACAAGGACCGGGTCCCAACCACCGGACACCAGTCAGTGGAGGCCTTTAAATATAGTTTCCAGCTCAGGAGAGGGAGGCCACACCCCAGCTTGCACAGAATGCAAAAATACAAAGAAAAAAAAACACAAATTGAGCTTGGTTTGAGTTGGTACACATGCAGCATATAAACGCATGTTCACATGGCCAGAAAGCATACAAAATCTACAAAAGAACTCTGTATGATTTAAATGCACTTTTGCTTTTTACTTATTTAATTTTAGCAGGGTTTTTTTCATTTTGTCTTTTGTAGATTTTGTATGTTCTCCACGCATGTAGTATATATGCAGTATATATGTAATATGCATCTTGCATGCATGTGGTATGTATGTAGCATGTATGTAGTATGTATGTAGTATGTATGTACCATGTAGTATATATGTATGTTACATGTAGTATATATGTTGTATGTAGTATGTAGCATGTATGTTGCATGTATGTAGCATGTAGTATGTATGTTACATGTTGTATGTATGTAGTATGTATGTAGTATGTATGTATGTTGCATGTATGTAGCATGTAGTGTGTATGTATGTAGCATGTAGTATATATAGTATATATGTTGTATGTATGTAGCATGTATGTTGCATGTATGTAGCATGTATGTAGTATGTTGCATGTATGTAGCATGTAGAGTGTATGTATGTTACATGTAGTATATGTAGTATATATGTTGTATGTAGTATGCATGTAGTATGCAGCATGTATGTAGTATGTATGTTGCATGTATGTAGCATGTAGTATATATGTAGTATGTATGTTACATGTAGTATATATAGTATATATGTAGTATGCATGTTGCATGCATGTAGTATATATGTTGTATGTTGCATGCATGTAGTATGTAGCATGTATATATGTAGTATGTATGTTGCATGTAGTATATATGTAGTATGCATGTTGTATGTATGTAGCATGTATGTAGCATGTAATTTTTTTATTTTTTTTTTACATTCAACACATTAGCCGGATGATGGGACTACTACTGTTCCATCATTGGCTAATGTGTCAATCACTGTCATGGTAGCAGGCATCGCCCGATGGGACTTGTAGTCCCATCGGACGATGCCTGCACAGCCCCCCCGGCAGGCCGGCACAGCCCCCCGGCAGGCCGGCACAGACCACCGGAGCCTGCACAGCCCCCCGGCAGGCCGGCACAGACCACCGGAGCCTGCACAGCCCCCCGGCAGGCCGGCACAGACCACCGGAGCCTGCACAGACCACCGGCAGGCCGGCACAGACCACCGGCAGGCCGGTACAGACCCCCGGACAGTAGGCACAGCCCCCTCGAAGGCCCGAACTGACGGCGCATCATGATGCGCACAGACAGCGCATCATGATGACGTCATTTCGGCAGCCAATCAGAAAGCTCAACACTAGTCAGCAGGGGGACACAAAATCGCTAAGACTCCTACTTTTTTTTTTTTTCAGAGTTTAATACAAGCAATTCTAGTTTCTTAGCGATTTTGTGTCAGCAGGGGGACACAAAATCGCTAAGAAACTAGAATTGCTTGCAGTAATATCTCTCTCTCTCTCTCCCCAGCACAGGAATCGCTGCAATACTCGCATCCCCATTCATTAACATTGGACTCGCTAGACTCGCAACGAGTAGCGAGTTTCCGTCTCGGACTCGTTACAGTCTAGCGATTCCGAGTATTTCAGGATTCGCCCATCCCTAAGGGTGACCCAACTACCGCTGACCAGTTGGTGAATATGGTCGAACGCTACAATGCTTCGGAAAGCCTACTCCAAGGGATGTTAGCACCCCACTGGCTCCCCAAGAAATCACTGGAGAGTCCTGCGAAACCTACTTCATCTTCAAAAGAAGAGAACGTCACAATGAAGGGTAGCAGACCTACAAAGGACTATGGAGGTGGTACGGGATCACATCAAGCCAGCAGACCTCATCTGGGATCTCCATCGAGGAGACAAGGGCCTATACAATGTTGGCGATGTCGCGGGCTTGGCCATGTAGCAGCTAACTGCCCAATGACTACAGAGCCAATGGACTGTAACGCTATGAGGCGTCTTTCGTTACATGTGCAGTCAGTCTGTGTGGCGGAGACCCTCACGGGAATTGAACAACACGTGTGCCACGTCGAGGTTGACGGTTATAGTGTGAATGCCGTCTTGGATTCCGGCAGTCAAGTAACTTTGGTACATGCCAGTTTGGTGGACTCTAGCGCCCTAACGAACTTAACCGTGGGCATTAGTTGCATCCATGGGGATACTAAGAACTACCCCACTTCCTGGGTTACTCTTGCCACGCCAGTAGGGACCAAAAGACATCAGGCGGCAGTCATAAAGTCTATGGGACACAGTGTAATCCTGGGGAGAGACTTTCCCTTATTTTAGGACTTGTGGAACTTCAAAAGTGGCATGAACCCTCTAGTTGAAGACAGTACTCCGGAGCTAGCCCCTGAACCATTACAGCAAGACGACGGAGAACTCATCTCAGAGGAAGTACTAGAATCTGCGGACTCTCCTCTTGCTGTGTATGCAGGCGAGGCAGACCAGCTAGAGGATGTTTTAGAAATGCCTGATCTTGAGGTGGCCCGTGGTAAGTTCGGGACCGCTCAGCACCAGGATCCTACTCTAGCAAGGGCATGGGAAAACATAAAGGTCTCCGAGGGAAGACCATTGTACCCAGGGGCTCAAAACGAGTTCCCACACGTGTCGGTGCAACAGGATATGTTGTATCACATAGACAAGGTGCGAGGGGTGGTGGTAGAACAACTAGTGGTACCTAAGTCCTTTCGCCAGGTAGTTTTGGAGTTGGCACATAAACATCCCTTGGGAGGACACCTGGCGGTAGAAAAGACAAAACACCGTATTCTGCAACATTTCTTTTGGCCGGGTCTAGTGGGAGACGTGACCCAGTACTGTCGGTCATGTCCTATGTGTCAATTGACCGCACCTATGTCACATTTTAGAAGCCCCTTAGTGCCCTTACCAATAATAGAGGTGCCCTTCGAGAGGATAGCAATGGATATAGTCGGTCCATTAGTTAAATCTGCCAGGGGTCATCAGTACATTTTGGTAGTATTGGATTACGCCACGCGTTATCCCGAAGCTGTGCCCTTGCGGAATGCCAATGCGAAATCAATTTCAAAGGAGCTGGTTAATGTTTTCCCGCACCGGCATTCCGAAAGAGATACTTACGGATCAAGGGACCCCCTTTATGTCTCGTATACTTAAGGATTTATGTAAACTACTAAAAATCTCCCATTTGCGTACCTCGGTATATCACCCTCAGACTGATGGTTTGGTGGAGCGCATTAACAAAACCTTAAAGGGAATGTTGAAAAGGGTGGTGGATAAGGACTGGAGAGATTGGGATGCCCTACTACCATACCTCCTGTTCGCTATACGTGAGGTACCCCAATCCTCCACAGGCTTTTCACCTTTTGAGTTGGTTTATGGGCGGTGTCCTAGAGGCCTGTTAGATTTTGCCAAGGAGACTTGGGAACAAGAGGTGACTCCTTATCGCAGTGTAATTGAACACATAACACTTATGCAGGACCGAATTGCAGCAGTTATGCCAATAGTTAAAAAGTGTTTAGAGCGCGCACAACATGCCCAAAGCACGGTACACAACCGAGCGGCAAAAACACGAGTCTTTCAACCCGGAGACAGGGTGTTGGTATTGGTGCCTACCGTAGAGAATAAATTTCTTGCGAAATGGCAGGGACCATACGAAGTGCTGGAACGAATAGGTGAAGTAAATTATAAGATACACCAACCAGACAAGAGAAAGCCCGAACAAATATACCACATAAACTTGCTTAAGGCCTGGCGGGACAGGGAGAGTCTGGTGGCAGGAGCTGCCCTTGAGGATGGGCCTCAAGGAGCACCACCTTCTAGAGTAAAGGACCCCCAGGTAGCTCCGCCAGAAGTGGGTATTGCAGACACGCTATCCGAAAGCCAAAAACGAGAGACCAGGGAGTTCATTCAGAGGAACGCAGATATTTTCTCGGAACTTCCTGGCCGGACTCACCTAATTAAACATGACATTGTTACTGATCCACAGGCGCGGGTACGGCTAAAACCATATCGAATTCCGGAGGCTCGGAGACAAGCCATTGCCCGGGAAGTGAAGAAGATGTTAGAGCTCGGGGTCATTGAGGAGTCCCGGAGTGATTGGGCTAGCCCTATCGTACTGGTGCCCAAACCCGATGGGACTATCCGATTTTGTAACGATTTTCGGAAAGTAAAAGAAGTATCGAAATTCGATGCCTACCCGATGCCAAGAGTCGATGAACTGATAGAGAGACTGGGTTCGGCCAGGTACATATCCACTATTGACTTAACAAAAGGTTATTGGCAGATTCCCCTCACGGAATCAGCCAAAGAGAAGACTGCCTTTGTTATGCCCCAGGGATTATTCCAGTACCGAGATATGCCATTTGCGTTGCATGGTGTCGCAGCCACCTTCCAACGTCTAATGGATATTGTCCTAAAACCCCATGGCCAGTATGCATCCGCGTACTTGGACAACATCATTTTCTTTAGCGATGACTGGGACACGCATTTGTCAAAAGTACAAGCTGTCTTAGACTCCCTAAAAACAGCTGGGCTGACTGCCAATCCCAAGAAATGTACGTTGGGATTGGAAGAGGCGCGCTATCTGGGATATAGCATAGGGAGAGGCGTTGTGAAGCCTCAAGCCAATAAAGTGGACGCTATTCAAAATTGGCCATGACCGGTAACCAAAAAACAGGTTGGAGCTTTTTTAGGGATCGTTGGTTATTATAGGCGGTTCATCAAACATTTTGCGACCATCGCAGCTCCTCTCACAGATCTTACTAAGGGGTCGAAATCTGTCACAATAAAGTGGAACGCAGAAGCAGAGGAGGCCTTTCAGCGATTGAAAACAGTCCTCTGTGACCAACCAGTGTTGGTTGCACCAGACTTTAAACGGGAGTTTATTGTCCAAACGGACGCCTCTGGGGTGGGCCTCGGCGCGGTTTTGTCTCAAGAAGTAAATGGCGAGGAACACCCAGTGGCCTATCTAAGCAGAAAGCTTACGAGAGCAGAAAAGAACTACAGGGTAGTTAAGCGGGAAGCCCTGGCTGTGAAATGGGCCCTGTGCACCTTGCGCTATTATTTACTAGGTCACCAGTTTAGACTAGTGACGGACCATTCGCCCCTAACGTGGATGTCCCGGGCAAAAGAAGGCAATGCGCGGGTGACTCGCTGGTTCTTAGCATTACAAGGGTTTAAATTTTCCGTTGAGCACAGGGCGGGCACAGCGCACAGAAATGCAGATGCGCTGTCTAGAATGCACTGCTTGGTGACTCGTCGTGTCCAACCCCACGGGCTCGAACAGAGGAGGGGGGTGTGTGAGGTGCCAAGGGGAGAGGTACTAGAAAACAGGTATATTTCTCCCCGTTTCATTTCATATGTCTCCCTGTACTGATGATGAAGCCAGTTTATTTCACTCTAATCCAGTCCTCGTTTCCTTAGTGATCAGCATGGAAAGGACTGGTAGTTCCCCCTCCACTTATTCAATCCAGGTTTTGGTTTCCTGACTGGTCCAGCTGATATAATCAGGAGGAGCTGGGATCTCTCAGTCTATCTGGTCTGCTGAGCTGGGAGCTGACACAGTAAGATTACATGGACTTCTTTGCTGTTATATAGGTTTATTTTGTAGTTAGCCTGCTATTGTTAGTTAGTGGCCAGACAGTCTTAGATGTTTTATTCCATGTTTGGCATGTGTAACATTGAATAACAAGTGTGCACAATAAATATGCCATTTCCATATTCATGTGGAACTTGCTAGTCTGCTGAAGTGACTTCATAGCCACACGCTTGTGCCAAAGCAAAGATCCCAGCTGAGCTGTCTATTCCCCACTATATATATATATATATATATATATATATATATATACACACACACACACACACAGTGGAGACGGGAAGTATCCAGACCCCATTAAATTTTTCACTCTTTGTTTCATTGCAGCAATTTGGTAATTTCAAAAAAGTTCTTTTTTTTCTCATTGATGTACACCCTGCACCCCATCTTGACTGAAAAAACAGAAATGTAAAATTTTTTGTAAATTTATTAAATAAGAAAAACTGAAGTATCACATGGTCATAAGTTTTCAGACCCTTTGCTCAGTATTGAGTAGAAGCACCCTCTTGAGCTAATACAGTCATGAGTCTTCTTGGGAATGATGCAACAAGTTTTTCACACCTGGATTTGGGGATCCTCAGCCATTCTTCTTTGCAGATCCACTCCAGTTCCATCAGGAACTGGAGCGTTGTTGGACAGCCATTTTCAGGTCTCTCCAGAGATGCTCAATTGGGTTTAGGTCAGGGCTCTGGCTGGGCCAGTCAAGAATGGCCACAGAGTTGTTCTGAAGCCACTCTTTTGATATTTTAGCTTTATGCTTAGTGTCATTGTTTTGTTGGAAGGTGAACCTTCTGATAAGTCTGAGGTCCAGAGCACTCTGTAGGAGGTTTTCATCCATGATATCTCTATACTTGGCGGCATTTATGTTTCCTTCAATAGCAGCCAGTTGTCCTGTCCCTGCTGCTGAATAACACCCCCATAGCATAATGCTGCCACCACCATGTTTCACTGTTGGGATTGTATTGGGCAGGTGATGAGCAGTGCCTGGTTTTCTCCACATATACCGCTTAGAATTATCACCAAAAAGTTCTACCTTCGTCTCATCAGACCAAAGAATCTTATTTCTCATAGTCTGGGAGTACTTCATGTTTTTTTTAACAAACTCTATGTGGGCTTTCATATATCTTGCACTATGGATGGAGAGGCTTCTGTCAGGCCACTCTGCCATAAAGGCCCGACTGGTGGAGGGCTGCAGTGAAAAATGACTGTGGAACTTTCTCTCATCTCCCTACTGCATCTGTGGAGCTCAGCCCAGTGATCTTGGGGTTCTTCTTTACCTCCCTCACCAAGGTTCTTCTCCCACAATTGCTCAGTTTGGCTGGACAGCCAGGTCTAGGAAGACTTCTGGTGGTCCAAAACTTCTTCCATTTAAGGATTATGGTGGCCACTGTGCTCTTAGGAACCTTGAGTACTGCAGAAATTCTTTTGTTACCTTGGCCAGATCTGTCTTGCCACAATTCTGTCTTTGACCTCCTTGGCCAGTTCCATTGACCTCATGATTCTTATTTGGTCTGACATGCAATGTGAGCTGTGAGCACATATATAGACAGGTGTGTGCCGGTCAAATCAAGTCAAGTCCTATCAGTTTAATTAAACACAGCTGAACTACAATGAAGGAGTAGAACCATCTCAAGGAGGATCACAAGGAAATGGACAGCATGTGACTTAAGGCCCCGTTACACATAACGATGTCCCAGCGATCCCACCAACGATCCGACATGGACATCGCTAGGCTGATCGCTGGTGAGCTGTCACATAGACAGCTCCTCCAGCGATCAGGACCAGCGAGCAAGCTGGTTTCTAGTGAAAACATCAGGTATCCAGGAGCAGCGGCTCTTGGATACCGGCTGTTTACCTTGGAAACTGGAGTACACGCTGGTTTCCAAGGTAAACAGCCGGTATCCAAGAGCCGCGGCTCCTGGATACCCGATGTTTACATTAGAAACCAGCGTTCAGCATCGCTGGTCTCTCACTGCCACACGCAGGCCGATCAACCACGATCAGCGATACCCGGCAGGGGGGCGGTCGCTGATCCCTGTCACTCACAGCGATTCCGCTGGCGAGATCGCTGTGGCGTCACAAAATCAGCGATCTCGCTAGTGAGATCGCTGTGTGTGACAGGGCCTTTAAATATGAGTGTCTGCACAAAGGGTCTGAATACTTATGACTAGAGTTGAGCGATACCGTCTGATACTTCAAAATATCGGATCGGAATGGATCGGCCGATCTTTAAAAAAAGTATTGGTATCGCCGATGCCGATACCGGAAGTCCCATTCAAGTCTATGAGACTTCCGGTATCGGAATTGGAAAAACCCTTTCCTGCCCTTGTACAGCCTCTCGGGGGTCTGTACGGGCCTGCCGGGGGTCTCTGCCGGGGGGCTGTGTCAGCCTGCCGGTGGGCTGTGCGGCCTGCCCGGGGTCTGTACCGGCCTGCCGGGGGGCTGTGCCGGCCTGCTGGTGGTCTGTGCACCCTGTGGGGGTCTGTACCGGCCTGTCGGGGGGCTGTGCCGGCCTGCCGGGGGGCTGTGCACCCTGTGGGGGTCTGTACCGGCCTGCCGGGGGGCTGTGCCGGCCTGCCGGGGGGGCTGTGCTGATGTCCGGGGGTCTGTGCAGGCATCGTCCGATGGGACTACAAGTCCCATCTGGCGATGCCTGCTACCATGACAGTGATTGACACATTAGCCAATGATGGGACAGTAGTAGTCCCATCATCCGGCTAATGTGTTAAATGTTAAAAAAAAAAAAAATACTACATACATACTACATGCATGCTACATACATACCACATATATACTACATGCATGCTACATGCTACATACATACTACATATATACTACATGCATGCTACATACATACTACATACATACTACATGCATGCTACATACATACTACATGCTACATACATACCACATATATACTACATGCATGCTACATGCTACATACATACTACATATATACTACATGCATGCTACATACATACTACATGCATGCTACATACATACTACATATATACTACATACATACTACATATATACTACATGCATGCTACATACATACTACATGCTACATACATGCTACATACATACTACATACATACTACATGCTACATACATACTACATACATACTGCATATATACTACATGCATGCTACATACATACTACATGCTACATACATACCACATATATACTACATATATACTACATGCATGCTACATACATACTACATGCTACATACATACTACATATATACTACATGCATGCTACATACATACTACATGCTACATACATACCACATATATACTACATGCATGCTACATACATACCACATATATACTACATGCATGCTACATGCTACATACATACTACATATACTACATGCATGCTACATACATACTACATGCTACATACATACTACATGCATGCTACATACATACTACATGCATGCTACATACTACATGCTACATACATACTACATATATACTACATGCATGCTACATACATACTACATACCACATATATACTACATACATACTACATGCATGGTACATACATACTACATACATACTACATATATACTACATGCTACATACATACTACATACATACTACATGCATGCTACATATATACTACTTACATGCTACATACATGCTACATACATGCTACATACATGCTACATACATGCTACATACATACTACATACATATTACATACAATACATTCATACAATACATACATAGACATACAGTACATATAACATAGAGTAACATACTTACCAATACTTGTCACATTGTTCCCCGAAGCCATTGTCTTTTATGGTATAAATATTAACATAACAAACCACAAAAATACTCACCCATGATCCGAAGCAGTCCACGAGTGTGTCCCATGACGATCTTGGGTAGAGAACTGCAGCATCAGCTGATGCTGCCGCTCTCTACGGGCTGCAGGAATCCAATGACGGAAGGTAGGTATCCTTCCGCACTGTATTCCTCCGCCACTTAAAAAAAAAGTCCCTAGTCTCACTTTATGGCAAAAGTTGCGTGGGAACTTTCTCACACAGCAATGTCAAAAGTGAGACTAGGGACTATTTTTTTTTACAGTGGCGGAAGAATACAGTGCGTAAGGATACCTACCTTCCGTCATTGGATTCCTGCAGCCCGTAGAGAGCGGCAGCATCAGCTAATGCTGCAGTTCTCTACCCAAGATCGTCGTGGGACACACTCGTGGACTGCTTCGGATCAGGGGTGAGTATTTTTGTGGTTTGTTATGTTAATATTTATTCCGTAAAAGACAATGGCTTCGGGGAACAATGTGACAAGTATTGGTAAGTATGTTACTCTGTTATATGTACTGTATGTCTATGTATGTATTGTATGAATGTATTGCATGTAGCATGCATGTAGTATGTATGTAGCATGTATGTAGTATGTATGTAGCATGTAGTATATATGTAACATGCATGTAGTATGTATGTAGTATATATGTAGTATGTAGTATGTATGTAGCATGTAGTATGTATGTAGCATGCAGTATGTATGTAGTATATGTGGTATGTATGTAGCATGTAGTATGTATGCAGCATGCATGTAGTATGTATGTAGCATGTAGCATGCATGTAGTATGTATGTAGTATGTATGTAGTATGTATGTAGTATGTATGTAGCATGTAGTATGTATGTAGCATGCATGTAGTATATATGTAGCATGCATGTAGTATATATGTAGTATGTATGTAGCATGTAGCATGCATGTAGTATATATGTGGTATGTATGTAGCATGTAGTATATATGTGGTATGTATGTAGCATGCATGTAGTATATATGTGGTATGTATGTAGCATGTGGTATGTATGTAGCATGTAGTATGTATGTAGCATGTAGTAAGTATGTAGCATGCATGTAGTATATATGTAGTATGTATGTAGCATGTAGTATGTATGTAGTATGTATGTAGTATGTATGTAGCATGCATGTAGTATATATGTAGTATGTATGTAGCATGTAGCATGCATGTAGTATATATGTGGTATGTATGTAGCATGCATGTAGTATATATGTAGTATGTATGTAGCATGTAGTATATATGTAGTATGCATGTAGCATGTAGTATGTATGTAGCATGCATGTAGTATGTATGTAGTATGTATGTAGTATGTATGTAGCATGCATGTAGTATGTATGTAGCATGCATGTAGTATATATGTAGTATGTATGTAGCATGTAGCATGCATGTAGTATATATGTGGTATGTATGTAGCATGCATGTAGTATATATGTAGTATGTATGTAGCATGTAGTATATATGTAGTATGTATGTAGCATGTAGTATGTATGTAGCATGCATGTAGTATGTATGTAGCATGCATGTAGTATATATGTGGTATGTATGTAGCATGTAGTATGTATGTAGCATGCATGTAGTATGTATGTAGTTTTTTTTTTTGTTTGTTTTTTAACATTTAACACATTAGTCGGATGATGGGACTACTACTGTCCCATCATTGGCTAATGTGTCAATCACTGTCATGGTAGCAGGCATCGCCAGATGGGACTTGTAGTCCCATCGGACGATGCCTGCACAGACCCCCGGACATCGGCACAGCCCCCCGGCAGGCCGGTACAGACCCCCACAGGGTGCACAGACCACCGGCAGGCCGGCACAGCCCCCCGGCAGGCCAGTACAGACCCCCACAGGGTGCACAGCCCCCCGGCAGGCCGGCACAGCCCCCCGGCAGGCCGGTACAGACCCCGGGCAGTCCACACAGCCCCCCGGCAGGCTGGCACAGCCTCCCGGCAGGCCGGCAGAGACCCCCGGAAGGCCCGAAATGACGGCGCATCATGATGCGCACACACCGCGCATCATGATGACGTCATTTCGGCTGTCAATCAACTTTGAACTTCCGATTCCGATGCCCGATATTGAAAAAATATCGGATGTCGGTATCGGAATTCCGATACAGCAAGTATCGGCCGATACCCGATACTTGCGGTATCGGAATGCTCAACACTACTTATGACCATGTGATATTTCAGTATTCCTTTCTTAATAAATTTGCAAAACATTCTACATTTCTGTTTTTTTCAGTCAAGATAAGGTGTAGAGTGTACATTAATGAGAAAAAATGAACTTTTTTGAATGTACCAAATGGCTGCAATGAAACAAAGAGAGAAAAATTTAAAGGGGTCTGAATACTTTCCATACCCACTGTATGTATAAATGCCTTGAAGAATATTTCCTTTGAAAACGATGTGCAAATGACTTAGAGAATTGCTGTGTGTAAAAGCGCATGTTAAAATTCCATTGAAGTCACACTGCATTTGGATGTAAATCGGAAGCTAGGTGTGAAAAATCAGATTGTACTCGCATGAAAAATGCATGACATTTGCATTAAACTCGTCCGACTTTGCAGGAACAAAATCGGACCAATTTTAAAATCGCTAGTGTGACTGCAGACTTTTTTTTAGAAAATGAATCTTTTATTAATTAAATACATGTACAGTAAGCTGCTCAGACTATACTAATTGTATTTGTCACAGGCATCTGTACATCTACTTATTCTATTTGTATTTACTCTATGTAATCCATCTCTTCTATCCTGTCGTCTCCTGGTGTGATTTTACAATAAAGGCAGATGAATTGCTGGCTTTTCCTCTGTATATCTATGTATGTAATATATATATACATATATATAGTATGTGTGTGTCACTGACACCTATATATCTATGTATTCTATGTGTATTTAAATATGAATGGTCCGAGTGCTGTGTGATTTTTTTCTCTCATGCATTGACTTCTATTGCGACATGCGATCGGATTTCCTATTACAATCGCAGCATGCTGCAATTTTTTTCCACTTCCATCGTGATCCAATCCAAACTTTAAAAAAATGCAGATGAACCCACAGTGATAGCATAAAATTAGTCCAAATGCAATCTGATTTTTTGTTGGATTGCAGTCGCCCGATTTCATCGCAAGTGGGAACGAGGCATTACAATGAAAATTTTTATACATAAAGAACTCACTGTATTTGAAAAGAGGCTTTTACTTACTCTATAACCTTTTATATAAAGTTGAATATATAGCACATCATAAAATATTATACAATTGCAACAAATATTTCTAATGGCTTGTGAGGTGCCAAGGGGAGAGGTACTAGAAAACAGGTATATTTCTCCCCGTTTCATTTCATATGTCTCCCTGTACTGATGATGAAGCCAGTTTATTTCACTGTAATCCAGTCCTGGTTTCCTTAGTGATCAGCATGGAAAGGACTGGTAGTTCCCCCTCCACTTATTCAATCCAGGTTTTGGTTTCCTGACTGGTCCAGCTGATATAATCAGGAGGAGCTGGGATCTCTCAGTCTATCTCGTCTGCTGAGCTGGGAGCTGACACAGTAAGATTACATGGACTTGTTTGCTGTTATATAGGTTTATTTTGTAGTTAGCTTGCTATTGTTAGTTAGTGGCCAGACGGCCTTAGATGTTTTATTTCATGTTTGGCATGTGTAAGGCCTCTTTCACACATCAGGTTTTCGCCGTCAGGCGCGATCCGGCGCTTTTGACAAAAACCGGATCCGGCGAAATGCAATGCCGGATCCGGTTTCCCCCCCATTGACTTGCATTAGAGCCGGATCGAGCCGGATGGCCATGCGTTTCATCTAGTTTTCGCCGGATCCGGCAATGTGTCGCGATCCGGCGTCTGGAAAAAACGGCTACTGTAACGTTTTTTGTCTCCGGCGAAAAAGCCGGACACGCCGGATCCGGCGTGTCCGGCTTTTTCACACAATGAAAGCCTATGAGCGCCGCAATGCGCCGGATCCGGTTTTTTTGGTCTGAGCATGCTCAGTAGCTCTGCCCACAAGACATATATAAAAGCAAGACAGTGGGACCCTCAGCCACACCCAACATGCCACCCAAGACAGCAACCAGGCGCAGGAGAAGGCAGGAGACATCAGCAGCACCATCAGCACCACCCCAATTGGAGCAGCATGCTGAACAATGGGAGGGGAGTCCAGCAGCAGATGAGAGACGGTAATTATCAAATCCCTCATTCCTCCAAACTAGGGCCATGGAATATCAAGATATTCATTGGCCCTTTGTTTATCTTTATTCAACAGCCGCCCAATAGATGCAGCAGCAGCAGCAATGGCAGCAGCAGGAACACCACCCACAGCCATGGAGTCTGGCCAGCAGGAAGACAGCACATCTTCTTCTGGGAGCCCTCCCTCGCATCGTCAGCGTTTGACGGTAAGTTTTTATTTCCAAAATCCATCATCTCTGTAATATATGTCTATTCATTGCCTTTTATTTCAAAACAGGAATCACAAGATGAAGAGGAGCTCCCAGAAGAAGAAGGAAGGGGTGGACAGACACCTGGAGTGGGCTCACAATTGGTAAGATTTTTGCATCAAACGCAGAAACACAACATCACACTACACACAACACATAGAAAACAATGTTCTGCAGACCACACACAGCAAACAAATGCCTACATCCAAAGACATAACATTTTTTGTTTTCTTCTCTAGTCTTCCCAATCTGGTGCTCGGCCAAGAGGTCCTCGCAGTGCCTTCCAGGGTCGTCGGCGACAGCAAAGCGGCGGTCACCAGCGTGTAAGTATAAATATTTTTGCTTTGTTTTTTTGCACTTTTTATTTCATTTCTTTTGTGGAGGCTAATTATGTTATTTTTGTCTTTTTCTTTAACAGCCTTCACAGCGTGCTCCCGACTCTGACGGTGAGGATGGAGGAATCGATGTGGACCACCTCATCGATCTCGTCAGAGAAAGGGAGCCGCTCTGGAATATGGCTGACCGCCGCCACGCTGACCTGATCGTTACCCGACGACTCTGGGAGGAAATCTGTTATCTCCTTGTGGGCCGCTGGGAGGACCTCGATGCTCGGGCCCAGATTAAAGAGCATAAGTATATACAGTACCGGTTGCTTGATGTAAACCAGTGTTTCCCGAACTCCAGTCCTCGTGGTCCCCACGGATCATGTGTTCAGGATTTCTATTTACTATGGAAATCCTGAAAACATGACCCCTGGGGACCATGAGGACTGGAGTTTGGGAAACACTGATGTTGTATACTAACCACTCCTTTCTCGTTTCAGGGAACAGAATTGTGAATCGGTGGCGGTCTGTGAGGGATCGTTTCAAGAAGGAGTTCAATAAAGAGATGCGGGCCCCGAGTGGATCTGGAGGACGCAGGAGCAAGCACAAGCCCTGTCGTTCCTCCGGGAAACAATGGTCACTAGAAGGTAAATATTACACACCACATGTGAAAAAAAATGTTAGATGTAACTTTTTTTTTTCAGCCAGGGCCATACCATGTCACTATTTTAATTGTTTTTTTTTTCTCTTTATTCCACAGCACGGTGAGCAGCACTCGGGAGCCTGCACGATTGGACCCTTCTGAGGCGATCCCTGAGGAGACCGGCACCGAGGGACACTTCGACCGCCCCGGTACATCTGCACCTTCCCAGCCTTCCCACACATTCGACCCATCTGTCCCATCCACCAGCACAGGAGCATCGTGGCCGCCTACATTACATGAAGCTGCTGGTGAGGAGATCACTTTCCCTTTACCCCACCCTTCTGCCCCTGCCACCTCTAGTACACCTGCGGGTACTGGGCGGCAGCGGCAGAGGGGTCAGGAAAAGACTTATGCACCAGAGTTCTTGCATCTGAATGCATCTTTCCAGAACTGTCTAAAAGTCTTGTCAGAGCAAATCTCCGCAGGCTTTCAGCAGATCAACTCCAGCATTCTGGAGGTGAAGACACTTCTGCAAACCATGCATTCAGAAGCAAGATCTTCGCCAAACCACACCTTTTTCAGGTCTGTTGTGGAGCGCATGGAAACGCTATCTCCTACCCAGCAGATGCATGTAATGCATTCATGCCACGGTGCTCTCCAGCAAGTTACCTCCCAACCTCCTCCTCCCACCACAGTAGTTCCTCCACCTGCACCCCCTCGAGCCACTTTCCATCCTCCCCCTCCTATTACATCTGCACCCCCTCCAGCCACTTTCCATCCTCCCCCTCCTATTACATACCAGCAACCTCCCCAGTACCAGCAACCTCCCCAGTACCAGCAACCTCCCCAGTACCAGACATCTCCCCACTTCCAGCAACCTGCCCCGTACCAAACTCCTTCCCCGTACCAAACTCCTTCCCCATACAACTTGCCATCAACATCATCTGCTCCTACAGTCCCTGCCCAACCCTCCACTCCACCTCCCACCACCTCTTCTGCCTCCCACATGTCCACCCATTCTGTAGCTTTTTCCACACCATCACCTCTAACTGTTCCTTCCCTACCACGATCCCAATCCTCTCTCCACACTCCCATTGTCAAAGTGTCCCGCAGCCCCTCCAGCAGTATTTCCACCCCACACTACACAGATTTATGATGTGTTTTGTAATAAAAATGCCCAGTTGGTTTCAAACCTTTATTAAAAAAGTTTTTTTAACTTTAAAAACAGTTTACAAAAAAAAATATTTTAAATAAAAATTAAATTATTGTTTACACTGGTTGTCTGTCATTTCTTTCTGCGGCGAAATATGTTTTAAAAAAAGGTTAAATACAGGGTATTTCAAAGGTAAAAAGGTATTCAAAACCAGGTATATAACTGTGGGTAAATTTTAGCTTTTTGCCACAGTTGTGTTCCTGGTTGTGTTTGAAGCAAAGTATTTCACCTAAAAAGTTGTGTTTATTGTTGGTGATTTCCTAACAATGTACACAACTTTTGTTAAAAGGTGAAATACTTTGCATAAAACACAACCAGGTACACACCTGTGGCCTAAAGCTAAAAATAGAGACCATGACAAGATAGCCAACTTTGGTTGGCAAAGGTATATACTGTTGGTACAGAAGGTACACAAGTTTGGTTAAGGGCACAAATCTTTCACACTCTGTCATCCTGCCAGTGTACTCTGCCTTTAGGTGACATAAAGTATAGTGCAAAATTGTCCCTCATTACTGAAACCGTCACAGAACTTCTAGTGGTAATGTCATGGTAATCTTGCAAGGTGGTTTCTTCAGAGGTGTCCTCAATGGAAATGGGTTCCTTGCAGATAACAAAATTGTGGAGTACCACGCAAGCTTTGATCACCTCGTCCACAGTTTGTCTTGAGGTTGATCGCAGTCAATAGGACCCGCCATTTGGCTGTCAGAATACCAAAGGTACATTCAACCATTCTTCTTGCTCTTGTGAGGCGGTAATTAAAAATGCGTTTTGTTCTTGTCAATCCTCTGCTAGAGTATGGTTTCAAAAGGTGTTCTGACAGCTGGAAGGCTTCATCCCCTACACAGACAAATGGCATAGGTGGACCAGATGTTTGCGGCAGCGGTCTAGGTGGTGGGAACTGGAAGGTGTTTCCATACAGTTTACGCCCCATGGCAGACAGTTTGAAAACTTGAGAGTCATTGGAGTGGCCATAGGCCCCAATATCAACAGCAATAAATTTGTATTCCGCGTCAGCGATGGCCATGAGGACAATTGAAAAATATTTCTTGTAATTGAAATATTCCGATCCCGATCCGGCTGGCTTTACAATGCGGATATGTTTCCCGTCCACAGCGCCCAAGCAGTTGGGAAACTGACATATCTGTTGAAACTTTTCTGAAATTTCAATCCACCTCTCTGTTGTGGGCTCTGGTAAAAACTCTTCAGGTAAGGAGTCCCACAGTGCACGGCATGTGTACTTCACTATTCCAGATATGGTGGAAATCCCGAGTCTGTACTGGAAATGCAGTGACGAAAGGGATTCTCCAGTTGCAAGAAATCTGTGGGGAATTAAAAAACAATCAATTAGTTTTAAATCACAGCATTACATACCAAAACTCAGCTATAACACTTGGAGATACAAACTACCACCAACAAGATTGCAGTGAAAGTGTGCTCTGATGCGAGCATATCCAATAAATGTGGTTTACCCTAAAGTCACCATCAGACGCTCTGCGGGTGAAACAGAGAAGCGGCAATAGGTGTCCGCTTTTCTTATGAGGTGTGCAATGCGCTCCACCAAGTAATCAAAATTCTCCATTTTCATCCGAACATATCCAAAAAATTTATGCGGGTTTCGTCGAAGGTCCATGCTGAGTGTAGAATAGTCCCCACGCGTCATTATCTTGGCTGTGATGGGGTGGATCCACAAACGTCGTCTATGATGCCTGATGCGCTGCTGTCTCGCTCTCTCCTTCTCCAGAACAATCACCCTCAAATGATTTGCCTCCGCTGTAAAATCCGCCAAATTCTTCAAAATATTTCCAATCACAACATCCATCTTCGCCAGTAACTTGCTCTTCTCTCCAACCTGCACTTTCTCCTCTACAACCTGTCAAAGAAGGGCTGTAGGAGCACGGTATATATAGTTTTCCAGTAGCCAATCCCATTCGGAAGGCCACAAGGGGTGTTTTTAAAAACCGGATCCGGCGTAATCCGTCGAAAAACGGATAGAAAAACGGATGAACCGGATGAGACGGATCCGGTTTTGTCTGTCAAGAACAGGACGGATCTGGCAGAAAACTGGATCCGTCACATCCGGTTTTGCAAAACATTTGCCGGATCCGGCGTTCCGGCACGACGCCGGATCGCGCCTGACGCCGAAAACCTGATGTGTGAAAGTAGCCTAACATTGAATAACAAGTGTGCACAATAAATATGCCATGTCCATATTCATGTGGAACTTGCTAGTCTGCTGAAGTGACTTCATAGCCACACGCTTGTGCCAAAGCAAAGATCCCAGCTGAGCTATCTATTCCCCACAAATGGTGTTTCGAATGCGGGCAATTGTGGCTGCTGGACTGTGACTGCAGAGAAAACGCTGTGTATGTCCTGGCTGAAATGTTCTGCGCTTTTGAAGAGCCAAGAGTCCAGTAATATGGAAGAACTAGTGAAGCAGTTATTGCAAGCAAATGTGCAACAACAGCAGACTAATACTTGCTTCCAGAAGGCTCTGGAGCAGCAACACCAGATGCAGCAAGAGCAGTTGGAGGCAATAAAACAGACCTTGGTTCGGCAACTCTGAGATGAGGGAGACCGTGCACAAAGCGCTGCTAGTGCGCAGAAAGCCGTACAGAAGACTTTGCTTAAAATGACCGCAGACGATGATGTGGAAGCATACCTCACCGTGTTTGAATGTATTGCAGAATGTGAGCACTTACCGCTGGACAGATGGGCTGAGGTAGTTGCTCCATTTCTGAGCGGAGATCCACAAAAGGCCTATTACGATCTGAGTGGAGCGGATGCTATGGGCTATATCAAACTCAAAGGCGAAATCCTTGCAAGGCTGGGAGTAAACACATATGTATGCGCACAGAGGGTGCATTTATGGAATTTTGTGGAGCATCAGCCAGCCCGCTCACAAATGCATGATCTCATCCATCTAGTAAAAAAATGGCTGCAACCAGAGGCTTTGACGTCCGCACAGATGGTGGAATGTGTTGTTCTAGACAAGACCTGCGGTCCTTACCCGCTAAGATCCAGAGGTGGGTTGGACAGGGTGACCCAACTACCGCTGACCAGTTGGTGAATATGGTCGAACGCTACAATGCTTCTGAAAGCCTACTCCAAGGGACGTTAGCACCCCACTGGCTCCCCAAGAAATCGCTGGAGAGTCCTGCGAAACCGACTACATCTTCAAAAGAAGAGAACATCACAATGAAGGGCAGCAGACCTACAAAGGACTATGGAGGTGGTACGGGCTCACATCAAGCCAGCAGACCTCGTCTGGGATCTCCATCGAGGAGACAAGGGCCTATACAATGTTGGCGATGTCGCGGGCTTGGCCATGTAGCAGCTAACTGCCCAATGACTAAAGAGCCAATGGACTGTAACGCTATGAGGCGTCTTTCGTTATATGTGCAGTCAGTCTGTGTGGCGGAGACCCTCACGGGAAATGAACAACATGTGTGCCACGTCGAGGTTGACGGTTATAGTGTGAATGCCGTCTTGGATTCCGGCAGTCAAGTAACTTTGGTACATGCCAGTTTGGTGGACTCTAGTGCCCTAACGAACTTAACAGTGGGCATTAGTTGCATCCATGGGGATACTAAGAACTACCCCACTGCCTGGGTTACTCTTGCCACGCCAGTAGGGACCAAAAGACATCAGGCGGCAGTCGTAAACGCTATGAGACACAGTGTAATCCTGGGGAGAGACTTTCCCTTATTTTGGGACTTGTGGAACTTCAAAAGTGGCATGAACCCTCTAGTTGAAGACGGTACTCCGGAGTTAGCACCTGAACCATTGCAGCAAGACGAAGGAGAACCCATCTCAGAGGAAGTACTAGAATCTGCAGACTCTCCTCTGGCTGTGTATGCAGGCGAGGCAGACCAGCTAGAGGATGTTTTAGAAATGCCTGATCTTGAGGTGGCCCGTGGTAAGTTCGGGACCGCTCAGCACCAGGATCCTACTCTAGCAAGGGCGTGGGAAAACATAAAGGTCTCCGAGGGAAGACCATTGTACCCAGGGGCTCAAAACGAGTTCCCACACGTGGCGGTGCAGCAGGATATATTGTATCACATAGACAAGGTGCGAGGGGTGGTGGTAGAACAACTAGTGGTACCTAAGTCCTTTCGCCAGGTAGTTTTGGAGTTGGCACATAAACATCCCTTGGGAGGACACCTGGCGGTAGAAAAGACAAAACACCGTATTCTGCAACGTTTCTTTTGGCCGGGTCTAGTGGGAGACGTGACCCAGTACTGTCGGTCATGTCCTACGTGTCAATTGACAGCACCTATGTCACATTTTAGAAGCCCCTTAGTGCCCTTACCAATAATAGAGGTGCCCTTCGAGAGGATAGCAATGGATATAGTCGGTCCATTAGTTAAATCTGCCAGGGGTCATCAGTACATTTTGATAGTATTGGATTACGCCACGCGTTATCCCGAAGCTGTGCCCTTGCGGAATGCCAATGCGAAATCAATTTCAAAGGAGCTGGTTAATATGTTTTCCCGCACCGGCATTCCGAAAGAGATACTTACGGATCAAGGGACCCTCTTTATGTCTCGTATACTTAAGGATTTATGTAAACTACTAAAAATCTCCCATTTGCGTACCTCAGTATATCACCCTCAGACTGATGGTTTGGTGGAGCGCTTTAACAAAACCTTAAAGGGAATGTTGAAAAGGGTGGTGGATAAGGACGGGAGAGATTGGGATGCCCTACTACCATACCTCCTGTTCGCTATACGTGAGGTACCCCAATCCTCCACAGGCTTTTCACCTTTTGAGTTGGTTTATGGGCGTGTCCTAGAGGCCTGTTAGATATTGCCAAGGAGACTTGGGAACAAGAGGTGACTCCTTATCGCAGTGTAATTGAACACATAACACTTATGCAGGACCGAATTGCAGCAGTTATGCCAATAGTTAAATAGTGTTTAGAGCGCGCACAACATGCCCAAAGCACGGTATACAACCGAGCGGCAAAAACACGAGTCTTTCAACCCGGAGACAGGGTGTTGGTATTGGTGCCTACCGTAGAGAATAAATTTCTTGCGAAATGGCAGGGACCATACGAAGTGCTGGAACGAATAGGTGAAGTAAATTATAAGATACACCAACCAGACAAGAGAAAGCCCTAACAAATATACCACATAAACTTGCTTAAGGCCTGGCAGGACAGGGAGAGTCTGGTGGCAGGAGCTGCCCTTGAGGATGAGCCTCGAGGGGCACCACCTTCTAAGGTAAAGGACCCCCAGGTAGCTCCGCCAGAAGTGGGTATTGCAGACACGCTATCCGAAAGCCAAAAACGAGAGACCAGGGAGTTCATACAGAGGAACGCAGATATTTTCTCGGAACTTCCTGGCCGGACTCACCTAATTAAACATGACATTGTTACTGATCCACAGGCGCGGGTACAGCTAAAACCATATCGAATTCCGGAGGCTCGGAGGCAAGCCATTGCCCAGGAAGTGAAGAAGATGTTAGAGCTCGGGGTCATTGAGGAGTCCCGGAGTGATTGGGCTAGCCCTATCGTACTGGTGCCCAAACCCGATGGGACTATCCGATTTTGTAACGATTTTCGGAAAGTAAATGAAGTATCGAAATTCGATGCCTACCCGATGCCAAGAGTTGATGATAGGGAATTCTATATGTCCTTTTAGTATCAATGAATTTCTGGGGTCTTACATGCATACTCTGTATATGAAAATGCTGTCTCACGATGATGATTACCTATAACCTTATTCTTCATAAGAAATTGTACATGATGGATAAACGGCTTACTGCACCCAGTTGGACATTGAAACTACACGTCTACATGTTAGGTAGATACTGGTGCTATGAACACTTAGTAAGACAGGTTAATGAGGCTAATGGAGCTATAACCGTCATGAGGATATATTAATGAGAATGACATTGGGGTCTTGTGTAATTTACACAAGACCTACTAAAGTTTCCAGCACGTCTGCACAAATACTAATAATTAACCTTCTTATCAAGGTTCCCACGGGTTTTGATGCCTATCAACTGATCAGTTTCAGTTTAGGACACGCAAGTTCAGACACTGAGCGGGAACCTCTTATAACAACGGCACGCAGTCTATGTATCGAATTAGCGCAGTGCAGTCGGCATGGATATTGCTAGCGAAGTGATAATGAAGTAAAATTGTTGAGAGGTGGGCACACAGTAACAGCGTATATTAAGAGAATAAGTAAATAGCAACCAGAGATAAGAGGCAGATAGGGAGATACGGTCTAGGTGCGGCCTGTACATTGAGTTAGCGAAGTGCAGTCAGTACGGGTCCGCAAGCCATAGGCATTTTACATTTTAGGACAAGCCAGGAGAATTTTTAGCCCCCAATACGGTCAAGTATCAACCAGAAAACATAGATAGGATTTTTAGCGGAAGCACCAGGAGATAATAAGCTTAAGGAGTTAACAGTTTACTGAATCTGTGTGAAAGAATGTGAATGACCTTTGAGACTCTCTGCTGATAAGTGGAAGTGCATGATCTCATGTGTAAAATAAATTCTGTTTGAATGAGAGGACATTGTAGGTTCTGTCTAGAGACTGCGATTTTCAAAAGAAAATCTGATGCAAATCATGTTTTGTATGACAGATGGATATTTGGTGGGACAGTCCCAGGCACGAATGTGAAGAAATTTCATTACATACGGCGAGGAGATGATTGGTGGGCGCTGTTAGCATTGAACACGCATATCCCTTTAAGTAATGCGTTGAAGGGTCACACGTTACAAGACCTGAGGTTTGGTGAACAGTTTATATTGCAAAGCCCAGATGGACAAGTTTTCCACAATAGACGTTTCCGTGTCAGGAATAGAGCCCCCCGTTGAGTATATTGTGGGGTGCATTGTATAGAAAAGTTCTGTTTGGTGGTCTGAGCTTGTCTTGTGTGTGTGTGCCAAATATTCCATGAGAAAATGTCGTGCCCTAATTGCACATTTGGATTAATGATGATTATATCTCCTGAAGGTTGGAGAATTGTCAAAATTATACCAGGAGGGTATATCCAACAGCTCACTGGTTTTGGATTTCTGTCAGACAGATTTCCAGAGTATAAAGTATTCAGACTCAATGTGCATGGTATTCCTGCAACTCCCTGGGTCGACGGGATTTCATTAAGTGACATAGAAAATTATAATCTTGTCAGATGTCCGTTAAATAATGGGGAGCCAGAGACTTACTTGGTAGAAGCGCAGCTTGCAGCTTTGCTCACTGGATTCGCACTGTAGCATAATACGTATTTGTAAAAGGTGTACAGCTAGGTTTTCTTAATGTTAAGTTTTTAGAATGCATGTTGATAAGAAAAAGGAGAGGCAGATGGTTCAAGGTACAACGTTGCCTTTGACTTGAAGCAGTGTCAGATATCCATGGAAGGCAATTGTCAGGTAATAAAGATAAGGAATGCTTTTAGTATGTGTTTGAAAGGGAAAAAAAAAAAAAGAGAAAATCCCGTTATATGTGTAATGGAAATTCACCACTCTGCCCCCTATTCGGTACTAGTATGGTGATTTCCAAAGGGGGGAGAAGAGAGGAGAGTCCGCTATTTTTAATATGCTAATCATAAAGGTATCTCTCACTAATCTGGATTTTGAGTTTTTCTTTCTGGGAGGTCCAAGAACCTGGTTGTATGGCGATCACACAGCATGAGATAGTAGAAAGCAGAACCACTCCTCCCTCATAACTCTACAGGGGAGGTGGAGTTGACGGCACTCATTGAGGCGTTTAGGGGGCTTTAAGGTAAGCAAGACACCACATATACAAGTCATTGTTTTCAGGTGAACCCACAACTGCGGCCCCATATGGGGAGGAAAGGTCTTTTCTTACACCAGCAGGCCCTGGAAGAGGTTGCCATAGTGGAAGTAAGGGTACATATGAGAAGGAACCCGTGGAGCACGAAGCAAACAAAGTGGCTGGGAATCAGCCAGAAGACCAAGGTACTGGGAGACCCCTGAGGCGCCTCCACTGGTCATGGTGAGCATTAAAATTAAAGATAACCAGTTAGACTTAAGTATCTTACAGGCTCTGACTCGGTCACCAACCGGGGAAGAGACTGAAGTCTGGTCGGAAGCTGGAGCTCAGAACCGTGGATGGTGGGACAGCGGGTATGTTTGCTAAAATCCTTGCACCATGTGATGGCTCATGACTCAACGCACGTGAGTGAAGACAAAAACTATGTGCTCTGAAGAAAGATGCTGGGTCCACCTGTTTAGCTTTACATTAACATAGATTAGATGCGCACAACACAGATAGACTAGAAAGATGCCATAGACATACACGTGCGCCTGGGCCCTCCTATCCGTTTCAATGACTGCAGATTGACTTCATACAGGCTGCCCAAGGTAAGATGTATGAAGTATGTGCTCGTGTGTGTTGATCTCTTTTCAGGGGACTGGAAGCCTTCCTGATGTCAGAAACTACCACAGCTGAGGTACTCTTTTGTCCACATAGATGTTGTAACTATTTGACAACCCCTGCAGCAGGTCCGGAGTCCAAAAGGGACTCCCATTTGTGTATAAATAAGTTTTTGATTTTATTTTAGTTAATCCAGACATTGGTTGCTGACCAAAAGACACGAAGACCACTGGAGCCACTGGTTGATGGTCCCCGCTAAGCCACATCCGTAGAGTTAAATGGAAGACCGGTCCATACAAGCTACTATGAGGTCCTGGAGCGGAAGAATGAGGGTCCTGTCCCTGATGATGTTGGCAGCTTTACTGCAAGAAGGACAAATGGACGAGACACTTCAGAATAGCACATCAGTAACCTTGTGGTTTGACACCAAGGCAGCAACAGCTACATTTAGGGCGGACTTGTGTCAGATAGTGAAGTGTCAATGGAATCTTAAATTTGGGAAGAAGAGTAGCAACCCCAATTATAAATATCTAACAGGAATTGAAGGGGCGGTGATATATATCTGTGTAACTAGATCTGGAAATGAGAACTGTAATTCTTGGTCAGATGCAGCTTGGAATACGGGAACTTCATGGGGGTATAAGCCAGAGGAAGCCGTGACTCGTGTTAGTTCATCAGGAAAGCCTCTCCTCAAGAGGATGAATATTGCTGTACCCATTCCAAAATGGGGTTGTGATCCAGAGGTTTTGGACTGGAGATTCTCTTGTAATCCTCTCCTTATAACACTGGATGAACCCTCTCTTGGAGATGAAGGTCTCTATGTATTGGGACTGTATATCCCAGGTAGACAGGTTCAGCAGGGAACATTTTGGTTAAAAGCTGTTCCTGCACAGGACAAGGAACAAGAAGAGGACAAACCCCAAAGGTCAGGAGAAATGTTGGATGTTGATGGAATTGTGGAATTAGGCTATGAGGAGAAGTTAGCCGTAGAAACAGGCTACACAGAGAGGAATGAATGGTTGCTATGGATGAAGTATACTACAGAGCAAAATAACAAAACTGATTGTATTGCATGTGCAACCGCTAGGCCCCATTTAGGGACTATTCCCCTCAGATATTCAGAACAGGATCAAGTAGATTTACAGTGTATTCTAGCTTTGTATAATGCCACATATGACCCTAGTGATAATGTTTTGTGTCAATCTCTATCAGTCCGGTATCCAATAGCAAAAATTGATCAGGTGCCACCTAGAGTTTATGCATATCCAGGTGATTACACTTGCTTCCTGAGAACAGGACCAGGGAGATGGGTAGGAAATCTAACTTCAGAGTTTTGTCACATCACCATCCCCATAAATACAGATAAAGGAGGCTTTAAAGCCAGTTGGTTTCAAAACCAAACTATAGCAAGGAGTGACATATGGTGGTTATGTGGAGATATGAAATTAAGTCCTAGGTTGCCACCAAGTTGGGTTGGCAGCTGTGCTCTAGTTCAGGTGCTCATGCCATTTAAAATAATTTCATCAGAAGAGATTAAAGGAGGTGGAATGAATGTTGAAACCCTGCACAGAAATAGAAGATCAGTACCTGCTGGGTCCTTTGATCCTAGAGTTTATATAGACAATATAGGGGTACCCAGAGGGGTACCTGATGAGTACAAGGCCAGGAACCAGATAGCAGCAGGTTTTGAATCAATTTTCTTTTGGTGGGTGACAGTTAATAAAAATGTGGATTGGATAAATTATATTTATTATAATCAGCAAAGGTTTATAAATTACACAAGGGATGCAGTAAAAGGGATAGCTGAACAATTAGGCCCAACTTCTTTAATGACACATCAGAATAGGATGGCTTTGGATATGTTGTTAGCGGAAAAAGGGGGCGTGTGTAAGATGTTTGGAACGTTTTGTTGCACCTTTATTTCCAATAATACTAGTCCAGATGGTAGTATCACAAAGGCTTTGGAGAGTCTTACATCCCTGTCCGAAGAATTGGCAGAAAATTCTGGTATCAACAATCCCTTTATGGACTGGTTGGAATCCTGGTTCGGTAGATGGAGTCATCTTGTGTCCAGCCTCCTCATCTCTCTGGCAGTAGTAGCAGCAGTACTTGTGACCTGTGGATGCTGCTGCATACCATGTATCAGAGGACTACTTCAAAGATTGATTGATGCGTCTATTACTAAAACTATGTATATTACATTGAAACCTTATAGTGATGATTATGAGCAAATGGTATGAGGTTGAGAATTAGATATGACCTCCCTTTCCATATGGGAAATTCGGCAGAAGAAGGGTTAGGAAGTCCGACACTGGCATTAGGCCTTTGAATGTACCTATATGTGAATGGTAGAGTCATATCTGTTCTCAAAAGGGGGGACTGATAGGGAATTCTATATGTCCTTTTAGTATCAATGAATTTCTGGGGTCTTACATGCATACTCTGTATATGAAAATGCTGTCTCACGATGATGATTACCTATAACCTTATTCTTCATAAGAAATTGTACATGATGGATAAACGGCTTACTGCACCCAGTTGGACATTGAAACTACACGTCCACATGTTAGGTAGATACTGGGGCTATGAACACTTAGTAAGACAGGTTAATGAGGCTAATGGAGCTATAACCGTCATGAGGATAGATTAATGAGAATGATATTGGGGTCTTGTGTAATTTACACAAGACCTACTAAAGTTTCCAGCACGTCTGCACAAATACTAATAATTAACAGCCGAGTACAAACTGATTGGTTAACGAATATGAATATGATTGGTTGAAACCATTTATGCTTACTGTTGAATGATCAATTGTCCAATGAAATGTGATGATGTAATGTAACCGCCTACTCAAATGAGCATATAAGCTACCTAATTAAATCAGGAATTGGGAACATCCTGCAGATACATACCCTGTCTCTGTGTGTGTTTGTTCACCCCTACTTGAGTAGGCCTCAGATCAAAATCTAAACATAAAGGTCTCCGAGGGAAGACCATTGTACCCAGGGGCTCAAAACGAGTTCCCACACGTGGCGGTGCAGCAGGATATATTGTATCACATAGACAAGGTGCGAGGGGTGGTGGTAGAACAACTAGTGGTACCTAAGTCCTTTTGCCAGGTAGTTTTGGAGTTGGCACATAAACATCCCTTGGGAGGACACCTGGCGGTAGAAAAGACAAAACACCGTATTCTGCAACGTTTCTTTTGGCCGGGTCTAGTGGGAGACGTGACCCAGTACTGTCGGTCATGTCCTACGTGTCAATTGACAGCACCTATGTCACATTTTAGAAGCCCCTTAGTGCCCTTACCAATAATAGAGGTGCCCTTCGAGAGGATAGCAATGGATATAGTCGGTCCATTAGTTAAATCTGCCAGGGGTCATCAGTACATTTTGATAGTATTGGATTACGCCACGCGTTATCCCGAAGCTGTGCCCTTGCGGAATGCCAATGCGAAATCAATTTCAAAGGAGCTGGTTAATATGTTTTCCCGCACCGGCATTCCGAAAGAGATACTTACGGATCAAGGGACCCTCTTTATGTCTCGTATACTTAAGGATTTATGTAAACTACTAAAAATCTCCCATTTGCGTACCTCAGTATATCACCCTCAGACTGATGGTTTGGTGGAGCGCTTTAACAAAACCTTAAAGGGAATGTTGAAAAGGGTGGTGGATAAGGACGGGAGAGATTGGGATGCCCTACTACCATACCTCCTGTTCGCTATACGTGAGGTACCCCAATCCTCCACAGGCTTTTCACCTTTTGAGTTGGTTTATGGGCGTGTCCTAGAGGCCTGTTAGATATTGCCAAGGAGACTTGGGAACAAGAGGTGACTCCTTATCGCAGTGTAATTGAACACATAACACTTATGCAGGACCGAATTGCAGCAGTTATGCCAATAGTTAAATAGTGTTTAGAGCGCGCACAACATGCCCAAAGCACGGTATACAACCGAGCGGCAAAAACACGAGTCTTTCAACCCGGAGACAGGGTGTTGGTATTGGTGCCTAACGTAGAGAATAAATTTATTGCGAAATGGCAGGGACCATACGAAGTGCTGGAACGAATAGGTGAAGTAAATTATAAGATACACCAACCAGACAAGAGAAAGCCCGAACAAATATACCACATAAACTTGCTTAAGGCCTGGCAGGACAGGGAGAGTCTGGTGGCAGGAGCTGCCCTTGAGGATGAGCCTCGAGGGGCACCACCTTCTAAGGTAAAGGACCCCAGGAATCTCCGCCAGAAGTGGGTATTGCAGACACGCTATCCGAAAGCCAAAAACGAGAGACCAGGGAGTTCATACAGAGGAACGCAGATATTTTCTCGGAACTTCCTGGCCGGACTCACCTAATTAAACATGACATTGTTACTGATCCACAGGCGAGGGTACGGCTAAAACCATATCGAATTCCGGAGGCTCGGAGGCAAGCCATTGCCCAGGAAGTGAAGAAGATGTTAGAGCTCGGGGTCATTGAGGAGTCCCGGAGTGATTGGGCTAGCCCTATCGTACTGGTGCCCAAACCCGATGGGACTATCCGATTTTGTAACGATTTTCGGAAAGTAAATGAAGTATCGAAATTCGATGCCTACCCGATGCCAAGAGTCGATGATAGGGAATTCTATATGTCCTTTTAGTATCAATGAATTTCTGGGGTCTTACATGCATACTCTGTATATGAAAATGCTGTCTCACGATGATGATTACCTATAACCTTATTCTTCATAAGAAATTGTACATGATGGATAAACGGCTTACTGCACCCAGTTGGACATTGAAACTACACGTCCACATGTTAGGTAGATACTGGGGCTATGAACACTTAGTAAGACAGGTTAATGAGGCTAATGGAGCTATAACCGTCATGAGGATAGATTAATGAGAATGACATTGGGGTCTTGTGTAATTTACACAAGACCTACTAAAGTTTCCAGCACGTCTGCACAAATACTAATAATTAACCTTCTTATCAAGGTTCCCACGGGTTTTGATGCCTATCAACTGATCAGTTTCAGTTTAGGACACGCAAGTTCAGACACTGAGCGGGAACCTCTTATAACAACGGCACGCAGTCTATGTATCGAATTAGCGCAGTGCAGTCGGCATGGATATTGCTAGCGAAATGATAATGAAGTAAAATTGTTGAGAGGTGGGCACACAGTAACAGCGTATATTAAGAGAATAAGTAAATAGCAACCAGAGAAAGAGGCAGATAGGGAGATACGGTCTAGGTGCGGCCTGTACATTGAGTTAGCGAAGTGCAGTCAGTACGGGTCCGCAAGCCATAGGCATTTTACATTTTAGGACAAGCCAGGAGAATTTTTAGCCCCCAATACGGTCAAGTATCAACCAGAAAACATAGATAGGATTTTTAGCGGAAGCACCAGGAGATAATAAGCTTAAGGAGTTAACAGTTTACTGAATCTGTGTGAAGGAATGTGAATGACCTTTGAGACTCTCTGCTGATAAGTGGAAGCGCATGATCTCATGTGTGAAATTCTGTGTGAATGAGAGCTCACTGTAGGTTCTGTCTGCAGACTGCGATTTTCAAAAGAAAATCTGATGCAAATCATGTTTGGTATGGCAGATGGATATTTGCTGGGACAGTCCCAGGTACGAATGTGAATAAATTCCATTACATACAGCGAACTGGTGGAGGGTGCTGTTAGCATTAAACACGCATATCCCTTTAAGTAATGCGTTGAAAGGTCACACGTTACGAGACCTGAGGCTTGGTGAACAGTTTATATTGCAAAGTCCAGACGGACAAGTTTTCCACAATAGACGGTTCCGTGTTAGGAATCGAGGAGGCACCTGTTGAGTGGTTTAAACTGTGGGTTGTATTGCTTGCCGTGTGTGTGTGTGTGTGCCAGATATTCCGTGAGAAAATGTCGTGCCCTAATTGCACATTTGGATTAATGTTGATTATATCTCCTGAAGGTTGGAGAATTGTCAAAATTATACCAGGAGGGTATATCCAACAGCTCACTGGTTTTGGATTTCTGTCAGACAGATTTCCAGAGTATAAAGTGTTTAGGCTCAATGTGCATGGTATTCCTGCAACTCCCTGGGTCGACGGAATTTCATTAAGTGACATAGAAAATTATAATCTTGTCAGATGTCCATTAAATAATGGGCAGCCAGAGACGTACCTGGTTGAAGCGCAGCTTGCAGCCTTGCTCACTGGATTCACATTATAGCATAATACGTATTTGTAGAAGGTGTACAGCTAGTTTTTCATAATGTCAAGTTTTTTTTTTAGAATGCATGTTGATAAGAAAAAGGAGAGGCAGATGGTTCAAGGTACAACGTTGACTTTGTCTTAAAGCAGTGTTAGATATCCATGGAAGGCAATTGTCAGGTAGTAAAGATAAGGAATGCTTTTAGTATGTGTTAGAGAAAAAAAAAAAAAGAGGAAATCCCGTTATATGTGTAATGGAAATCCACAACTCTGCCCCCTATTCGGTATTAATATGGTGATTTCCAAAGGGGGGGAGAAGAGAGGAGAGTCAGCTATTTTTAAATATTTTTAATCCATAAAGGTGTCTCTCATTAATCTGGATTTTGAGTTTTTTCTTTCCGGAAGGTCCAAGAACCTGGTTGTATGGCGATCACACAGCATGAGATAGTAGAAAGCAGAACCACTCCTCCCTCATAACTCTACAGGGGAGGTGGAGTTGACGGCACTCATTGAGACGTTTAGGGGGCTTTAAGGTAAGCAAGACACCACATATACAAGTCATTGTTTTCAGGTGAACCCACAACTGCAGCCCCATATGGGGAGGAAAGGTCTTTTCTTACATCAACAGGCCCTGGAAGAGGTTGCCATAGTGGAAGTGAGGGTACATATGAGAAGGAACCCATGGAGCACGAAGCAAACAAAGTGGCTGGGAATCAGCCAGAAGACCAAGGTACTGGGAGACCCCTGAGGCGCCTCCACTGGTCATGGTGAGCATTAAAGATAACCAGTTAGACTTAAGTATCTTACAGGCTCTGACTCGGTCACCAACCGGGGAAGAGACTGAAGTCTGGTCGGAAGCTGGAGCTCAGAACTGTGGATGGTGGGACAGTGGGTATGTTTGCCAAAATCCTTGCACCATGTGATGGCTCATGACTCAACGCACGTGAGTGAAGACAAAAACTATGTGCTCTGAAGAAAGATGCTGGGTCCACCTGTTTAGCTTTACATTAACATAGATTATATGCGCACAACACAGATAGACTAGAAAGATGCCATAGACATACACGTGCGCCTGGGCCCTCCTATCCGTTTCAATGACTGCAGATTGACTTCATACAGGCTGCCCAAGGTAAGATGTATGAAGTATGTGCTCGTGTGTGTTGATCTCTTTTCAGGGGACTGGAAGCCTTCCTGATGTCAGAAGCTACCACAACTGAGGTACTCTTTTGTCCACATAGATGTTGTGACTATTTGACAACCCCTGCAGCAGGTCCGGAGTCCAAAAGGGACTCCCATTTGTGTACAAATAAGTTTTTGATTCTATTTTAGTTAATCCAGACATTGGTTGCTGACCAAAAGACACGAAGACCACTGGAGCCACTGGTTGATGGTCCCCGCTAAGCCACATCCGTAGAGTTAAACGGAAGACCGGTCTACACAAGCTACTATGAGGTCCTGGAGTGGAAGAATATGGGTCCTGTCCCTGATGATGTTGGCAGCTTTACTGCAAGAAGGACAAATGGACGAGATACTTCAGAATAGCACATCAGTAACCTTGTGGTTTGACACCAAGGCAGCAACGGCTACATTTAGGGTGGACTTGTGTCAGATAGTGAAGTTTCAATGGAATCTTAAATTTGGGAAGAAGAGTAGCAACCCCAATTATAAATATCTAACAGGAGTTGAAGGGGCGGTGGTATATATCTGTGTAACTAGACCTGGAAATGAGAACTGTAATTCTTGGTCAGATGCAGCTTGGAAAACGGGAACTTCATGGGGGTATAAGCCAGAGGAAGCCATGACTCGTGTTAGTTCATCAGGAAAGCCTCTCCTCAAGAGGATGAATATTGCTGTACCCATTCCAAAATGGGGTTGTGATCCAGAGGTTTTGGACTGGAGATTCTCTTGCAATCCTCTCCTTATAACACTGGATGAACCCTCTCTTGGAGATGATGGAGATGAAGGTCTCTATGTATTGGGACTGTATACACCAGGTAGACAGGTTCAGCAGGGAACATTTTGGTTAAAAGCTGTTCCTGCACAGGACAAGGAACAAGAGGAGGACAAACCCCAAAGGTCAGGAGAAATGTTGGATGTTGATGGAATTGGGGAATTAGGCTATGAGGAGAAGTTAGCCGTAGAAACAGGCTACACAGAGAGGAATGAATGGTTGCTATGGATGAAGTATACTACAGAGCAAAATAACAAAACTGATTGTATTGCATGTGCAACCGCTAGGCCCCATTTAGGGACTATTCCCCTCAGATATTCAGAACAGGATCAAGTAGACTTACAGTGTATTCTAGCTTTGTATAATGCCACATATGACCCTAGTGATAATGTTTTATGTCAATCTCTATCAGTCCGGTATCCAATAGCAAAAATTGATCAGGTACCACCTAGAGTTTATGCATATCCAGGTGACTACACTTGCTTCCTGAGAACAGGACCAGGAAGATGGGTAGGAAATCTAACTTCAGAGTTTTGTCACAACACCATCCCAATAAATACAGATACAGGAGGCTTTAAAGCCAGTTGGTTTCAAAACCAAACTATAGCAAGGAGTGACATATGGTGGTTATGTGGAGATATGAAATTAAGGCCTAGGTTGCCACCAGGTTGGGTTGGCAGCTGTGCTCTAGTTCAAGTGCTCATGCCATTTAAAATAATTTCATCAGAAGAGATTAAAGGAGGTGGAATGAATGTTGAAACCCTACACAGAAATAGGAGATCAGTACCTGCTGGGTCCTTTGATCCTAGAGTTTATATAGACAATATAGGGGTACCCAGAGGGGTACCTGATGAGTACAAGGCCAGGAACCAGATAGCAGCAGGTTTTGAATCAATTTTCTTTTGGTGGGTGACAATCAATAAAAATGTGGATTGGATAAATTATATTTATTATAATCAGCAAAGGTTTATAAATTACACAAGGGATGCAGTAAAAGGGATAGCTGAACAATTAGGCCCAACTTCTTTAATGACACATCAGAATAGGATGGCTTTGGATATGTTGCTAGCGGAAAAAGGGGGCGTGTGCAAGATGTTTGGAACGTTTTGCTGTACCTTCATCCCCAATAATACAAGTCCAGATGGGAGTACCACCAAGGCGTTGGAGGGTCTTACATCCCTGTCCGAAGAATTGGCAGAAAATTCGGGTATCAACAATCCCTTCATGGACTGGTTGGAATCCTGGTTCGGTAGATGGAGTCATCTTGTGTCCAGCCTCCTCATCTCTCTGGCAGTAGTAGCAGCAGTACTTGTGACCTGTGGATGCTGCTGCATACCATGTATCAGAGGACTACTTCAAAGATTGATTGATGCGTCTATTACTAAAACTATGTATATTACAATGAAACCTTACAATAATGATTATGAGCAAATGGTTTGAGGTTGAGAATTAGATATGATCTCCCTTTCCCTATGGGGAATTCGGCAGAAGAAGGGTTAGGAAGTCCGACACTGGCATTAGGCCTTTGAATGTACCTATATGTGAATGGTAGAGTCATATCTGTTCTCAAAAGGGGGGACTGACAGGGAATTCTATATGTCCTTTTAATATCAATGTATTTCTGGGGTCTTACATGCATACTCTGTATATGAAAATGCTGTCTCATGATAATGATTACCTATAACCTTATTCTTCATAAGAAATTGTACGTGATGGATAAACTGTTTACTGCACCCAGTTGGACATTGAAACTACACGTCCACATGTTAGGTAGATACTGGGGCCATGAATACTTAGTAAGACAGGTTAATGAGGCTAATGGAGCTATAACTGTCATGAGGATAGATTAATGAGAATAATATTGGGGTCTTGTGTAATTTACCCAAGACCTATTAAAGCTTTCAGCACGTCTACACAAATACTAATAATTAACAGCCGAGTACAATCTGATTGGTTAACGAATATGAATATGATTGGTTGAAACCATTTATGCTTACTGTTGAATGATCAATTGTCCAATGAAATGTGATGATGTAATGTTACCGCCTACTCAAATGAGCATATAAGCTACCTAATTAAATCAGGAAATGGGGGGAACATCCTGCAGATACATACCCTGTCTCTGTGTGTGTTTGTTCTCCGCTACTCGAGTAGGCCTCAGACCAAAATCTGGCAACCTTCCAGCATATCGATCTCCCATTGAGAGATAAACATCAAATCACAAACCCATCAACGGGATTTCATTAAGTGACATAGAAAATTATAATCTTGTCAGATGTCCGTTAAATAATGGGGAGCCAGAGACTTACTTGGTAGAAGCGCAGCTTGCAGCTTTGCTCACTGGATTCGCACTGTAGCATAATACGTATTTGTAAAAGGTGTACAGCTAGGTTTTCTTAATGTTAAGTTTTTAGAATGCATGTTGATAAGAAAAAGGAGAGGCAGATGGTTCAAGGTACAACGTTGCCTTTGACTTGAAGCAGTGTCAGATATCCATGGAAGGCAATTGTCAGGTAATAAAGATAAGGAATGCTTTTAGTATGTGTTTGAAAGGGAAAAAAAAAAAAAAGAGAAAATCCTGTTATATGTGTAATGGAAATTCACCACTCTGCCCCCTATTCGGTACTAGTATGGTGATTTCCAAAGGGGGAGAAGAGAGGAGAGTCCGCTATTTTTAATATGCTAATCATAAAGGTATCTCTCACTAATCTGGATTTTGAGTTTTTCTTTCCGGAAGGTCCAAGAACCTGGTTGTATGGCGATCACACAGCATGAGATAGTAGAAAGCAGAACCACTCCTCCCTCATAACTCTACAGGGGAGGTGGAGTTGACGGCACTCATTGAGGCGTTTAGGGGGCTTTAAGGTAAGCAAGACACCACATATACAAGTCATTGTTTTCAGGTGAACCCACAACTGCGGCCCCATATGGGGAGGAAAGGTCTTTTCTTACACCAGCAGGCCCTGGAAGAGGTTGCCATAGTGGAAGTAAGGGTACATATGAGAAGGAACCCGTGGAGCACGAAGCAAACAAAGTGGCTGGGAATCAGCCAGAAGACCAAGGTACTGGGAGACCCCTGAGGTGCCTCCACTGGTCATGGTGAGCATTAAAATTAAAGATAACCAGTTAGACTTAGGTATCTTACAGGCTCTGACTCGGTCACCAACCGGGGAAGAGACTGAAGTCTGGTCGGAAGCTGGAGCTCAGAACCGTGGATGGTGGGACAGCGAGTATGTTTGCTAAAATCCTTGCACCATGTGATGGCTCATGACTCAACGCACGTGAGTGAAGACAAAAACTATGTGCTCTGAAGAAAGATGCTGGGTCCACCTGTTTAGCTTTACAATAACATAGATTAGATGCGCACAACACAGATAGACTAGAAAGATGCCTTAGACATACACGTGCGCCTGGGCCCTCCTATCCGTTTCAATGACTGCAGATTGACTTCATACAGGCTGCCCAAGGTAAGATGTATGAAGTATGTGCTCGTGTGTGTTGATCTCTTTTCAGGGGACTGGAAGCCTTCCTGATGTCAAAAACTACCACAGCTGAGGTACTCTTTTGTCCACATAGATGTTGTAACTATTTGACAACCCCTGCAGCAGGTCCGGAGTCCAAAAGGGACTCCCATTTGTGTATAAATACGTTTTTGATTTTATTTTAGTTAATCCAGACATTGGTTGCTGACCAAAAGACACGAAGACCACTGGAGCCACTGGTTGATGGTCCCCGCTAAGCCACATCCGTAGAGTTAAATGGAAGACCGGTCCATACAAGCTACTATGAGGTCCTGGAGCGGAAGAATGAGGGTCCTGTCCCTGATGATGTTGACAGCTTTACTGCAAGAAGGACAAATGGACGAGACACTTCAGAATAGCACATCAGTAACCTTGTGGTTTGACACCAAGGCAGCAACAGCTACATTTAGGGCGGACTTGTGTCAGATAGTGAAGTGTCAATGGAATCTTAAATTTGGGAAGAAGAGTAGCAACCCCAATTATAAATATCTAACAGGAATTGAAGGGGCGGTGATATATATCTGTGTAACTAAATCTGGAAATGAGAACTGTAATTCTTGGTCAGATGCAGCTTGGAACATGGGAACTTCATGGGGGTATAAGCCAGAGGAAGCCGTGACTCGTGTTAGTTCATCAGGAAAGCCTCTCCTCAAGAGGATGAATATTGCTGTACCCATTCCAAAATGGGGTTGTGATCCAGAGGTTTTGGACTGGAGATTCTCTTGTAATCCTCTCCTTATAACACTGGAAGAACCCTCTCTTGGAGATGAAGGTCTCTATGTATTGGGACTGTATATCCCAGGTAGACAGGTTCAGCAGGGAACATTTTGGTTAAAAGCTGTTCCTGCACAGGACAAGGAACAAGAAGAGGACAAACCCCAAAGGTCAGGAGAAATGTTGGATGTTGATGGAATTGTGGAATTAGGCTATTAGGAGAAGTTAGCCGTAGAAACAGGCTACACAGAGAGGAATGAATGGTTGCTATGGATGAAGTATACTAGAGAGCAAAATAACAAAACTGATTGTATTGCATGTGCAACCGCTAGGCCCCATTTAGGGACTATTTCCCTCAGATATTCAGAACAGGATCAAGTAGATTTACAGTGTTTTCTAGCTTTGTATAATGCCACATATGACCCTAGTGATAATGTTTTGTGTCAATCTCTATCAGTCCGGTATCCAATAGCAAAAATTGATCAGGTGCCACCTAGAGTTTATGCATATCCAGGTGATTACACTTGCTTCCTGAGAACAGGACCAGGGAGATGGGTAGGAAATCTAACTTCAGAGTTTTGTCACATCACCATCCCCATAAATACAGATAAAGGAGGCTTTAAAGCCAGTTGGTTTCAAAACCAAACTATAGCAAGGAGTGACATATGGTGGTTATGTGGAGATATGAAATTAAGTCCTAGGTTGCCACCAAGTTGGGTTGGCAGCTGTGCTCTAGTTCAGGTGCTCATGCCATTTAAAATAATTTCATCAGAAGAGATTAAAGGAGGTGGAATGAATGTTGAAACCCTGCACAGAAATAGAAGATCAGTACCTGCTGGGTCCTTTGATCCTAGAGTTTATATAGACAATATAGGGGTACCCAGAGGGGTACCTGATGAGTACAAGGCCAGGAACCAGATAGCAGCAGGTTTTGAATCAATTTTCTTTTGGTGGGTGACAGTTAATAAAAATGTGGATTGGATAAATTATATTTATTATAATCAGCAAAGGTTTATAAATTACACAAGGGATGCAGTAAAAGGGATAGCTGAACAATTAGGCCCAACTTCTTTAATGACACATCAGAATAGGATGGCTTTGGATATGTTGTTAGCGGAAAAAGGGGGCGTGTGTAAGATGTTTGGAACGTTTTGTTGCACCTTTATTCCCAATAATACTAGTCCAGATGGTAGTATCACAAAGGCGTTGGAGAGTCTTACATCCCTGTCCGAAGAATTGGCAGAAAATTCTGGTATCAACAATCCCTTTATGGACTGGTTGGAATCCTGGTTCGGTAGATGGAGTCATCTTGTGTCCAGCCTCCTCATCTCTCTGGCAGTAGTAGCAGCAGTACTTGTGACCTGTGGATGCTGCTGCATACCATGTATCAGAGGACTACTTCAAAGATTGATTGATGCGTCTATTACTAAAACTATGTATATTACATTGAAACCTTATAGTGATGATTGTGAACAAATGGTATGAGGTTGAGAATTAGATATGACCTCCCTTTCCATATGGGGAATTCGGCAGAAGAAGGGTTAGGAAGTCCGACACTGGCATTAGGCCTTTGAATGTACCTATATGTGAATGGTAGAGTCATATCTGTTCTCAAAAGGGGGGACTGATAGGGAATTCTATATGTCCTTTTAGTATCAATGAATTTCTGGGGTCTTACATGCATACTCTGTATATAAAAATGCTGTCTCACGATGATGATTACCTATAACCTTATTCTTCATAAGAAATTGTACATGATGGATAAACGGCTTATTGCACCCAGTTGGACATTGAAACTACACGTCCACATGTTAGGTAGATACTGGGGCTATGAACACTTAGTAAGACAGGTTAATGAGGCTAATGGAGCTATAACCGTCATGAGGATAGATTAATGAGAATGATATTGGGGTCTTGTGTAATTTACACAAGACCTACTAAAGTTTCCAGCATGTCTGCACAAATACTAATAATTAACAGCCGAGTACAAACTGATTGGTTAACGAATATGAATATGATTGGTTGAAACCATTTATGCTTACTGTTGAATGATCAATTGTCCAATGAAATGTGATGATGTAATGTAACCGCCTACTCAAATGAGCATATAAGCTACTTAATTAAATACCCTGTCTCTGTGTGTGTTTGTTCACCCCTACTTGAGTAGGCCTCAGATCAAAATCTGGCAACCTTCCAGCATATCGATCTCCCATTGAGAGATAAGGATCAAATCATAAACTCGTCACTTGGGAACAAGAGGTGACTCCTTATCGCAGTGTAATTGAACACATAACACTTATGCAGGACCGAATTGCAGCAGTTATGCCAATAGTTAAATAGTGTTTAGAGCGCGCACAACATGCCCAAAGCACGGTATACAACCGAGCGGCAAAAACACGAGTCTTTCAACCCGGAGACAGGGTGTTGGTATTGGTGCCTACCGTAGAGAATAAATTTATTGCAAAATGGCAGGGACCATACGAAATGCTGGAGCGAATAGGTGAAGTAAATTATAAGATACACCAACCAGACAAGAGAAAGCCCGAACAAATATACCACATAAACTTGCTTAAGGCCTGGCAGGACAGGGAGAGTCTGGTGGCAGGAGCTGCCCATGAGGATGAGCCTCGAGGGGCACCACCTTCTAAGGTAAAGGACCCCCAGGTAGTTCCGCCAGAAGTGGGTTTTGCAGACACGCTATCCGAAAGCCAAAAACGAGAGACCAGGGAGTTCATACAGAGGAACGCAGATATTTTCTCGGAACTTCCTGGCCGGACTCACCTAATTAAACATGACATTGTTACTGATCCACAGGCGCGGGTACGGCTAAAACCATATCGAATTCCGGAGGCTCGGAGGCAAGCCATTGCCCAGGAATTGAAGAAGATGTTAGAGCTCGGGGTCATTGAGGAGTCCCGGAGCGATTGGGCTAGCCCTATCGTACTGGTGCCCAAACCCGATGGGACTATCCGATTTTGTAACGATTTTCGGAAAGTAAATGAAGTATCGAAATTCGATGCCTACCCAATGCCAAGAGTCGATGAACTGATAGAGAGACTGGGTTCGGCCAGGTACATATCCACTATTGACTTAACAAAAGGTTATTGGCAGATTCCCCTCACGGAATCAGCCAAAGAGAAAACTGCCTTTGTTACGCCCCAGGGATTATTCCAGTACCGAGATATGCCATTTGGGTTGCATGGTGCCGCAGCCACCTTCCAATATCTAATGGATATTGTCCTAAAACCCCATGGCCAGTATGCGTCCGCGTACTTGGACGACATCATTATCTTTAGCGATGACTGGGACACACATTTGTCAAAAGTACAAGCCATCTTAGACTCCCTAAAAACAGCTGGGTTGACTGCCAATCCCAAGAAATGTACGTTGGGATTGGAAGAGGCTCGCTATCTGGGATATAGCTTAGGGAGAGGCGTCGTGAAGCCTCAAGCCAATAAAATGGACGCTATTCAAAATTGGCCACGACCGGTAACCAAAAAACAGGTTGGAGCTTTTTTAGGGATCATTGGTTATTATAGGCGGTTCATCAAACATTTTGTGACCATCGCAGCTCCTCTCACAGATCTTACTAAGGGGTCGAAATCTGTCACAATAAAGTGGAACGCAGAAGCAGAGGAGGCCTTTCAGCGATTGAAAACAGTCCTCTGTGACCAACCAGTGTTGGTTGCACCAGACTTTAAACGGGAGTTTATTGTCCAAACGGACGCCTCTGGGGTGGGCCTCGGCGCGGTTTTGTCTCAAGAAGTAAATGGCGAGGAACACCCAGTGGCCTATCTAAGCAGAAAGCTTACGAGAGCAGAAAAGAACTACAGTGTAGTTGAGCGTGAAGCCCTGGCTGTGAAATGGGCCCTGTGCACCTTGCGCTATTATTTACTAGGTCACCAGTTTAGACTAGTGACGGACCATTCGCCCCTAACGTGAATGTCCCGGGCAAAAGAAGGCAATGCGCGGGTGACACGCTGGTTCTTAGCATTGCAAGGGTTTAAATTTTCCGTTGAGCACAGGGCGGGCACAGCGCACAGAAATGCAGATGCGTTGTCTAGAACACACTGCTTGGTAACTCGTCGTGTCCGACCCCACGGGCTAGAACAGAGGAGGGGGGTGTGTGAGGTGCCAAGGGGAGAGGTACTAGAAAACAGGTATATTTCTCCACATTTCATTTCATATGTCTCCCTGTACTGATGATGAAGCCAGTTTATTTCACTGTAATCCAGTCCTGGTTTCCTTAGTGATCAGCATGGAAAGGACTGGTAGTTCCCCTCCACTTATTCAATCCAGGTTTTGGTTTCCTGACTTGTCCAGCTGATATAATCAGGAGGAGCTGGGATCTCTCAGTCTATCTGGTCTGCTGAGCTGGGAGCTGACACAGTAAGATTACATGGACTTCTTTGCTGTTATATAGGTTTATTTTGTAGTTAGCCTGCTATTGTTAGTTAGTGGCCAGACAGCCTTAGATGTTTTATTTCATGTTTGGCACGTGTAACATTGAATAACAAGTGTGCACAATAAATATGCCATTTCCATATTCATGTGGAACTTGCTAGTCTGCTGAAGTGACTTCATAGCCACACGCTTGTGCCAAAGCAAAGATCCCAGCTGAGCTATCTATTCCCCACATGGCTATTGAAGAAATTATATTTTACTAATAGCTACTACGATGCTATAATTTATACAGCTGTTAATGAAAGTTGTTACATTTCTATTTAAACAGACATAAAAGACAAATAGTGAGGGAAAATGAATAGATTAAAATTATCTATTAATGTTTATTTAAACAAACATTTTTATTAAATAACTAAATAAGAAATGATTATAATTGCGTACTTAAAGACAAGCAAATTGACTAAAAAAGTTACATTGATGAATCAATCTAGAACAGATGGAAAAGCCACATTGATGTAAAAACCTGCAAATTACATAATAGCAAAAACAACTTAAAAAACTCAAATCCTTGAAGAATTTGTTACCAATCAAAACATCATTAATTGAGAGTTATTCAAATGAAAAAAGGGCAAAAAAAGAGAAAGATTTGGAGACAGTGATGCATAATGAACCTCCAAACATTTGGAGCTAGGGTCTCCTGATGACCCTATAAAGATTTTATGTGAAGGCTGCTTGATGACTCAATAAAGATTTTGAATGAGGGCTGCATGATAACCCTAAAAAGATTTTGAGCAATGGCCACCTGATTACCCTGTAACAATTTATAGTGAGGTACGCATAGTGACCCTTTAAAGATTTTGAGTGAGGGCTGCATGATAACCTGTAAAGATTTTGAGTGAGGGCCACCTGATTACCCTGTTAATGTGGTGGAGGAATAGGACAAGAAAAAAAAAGGAACCATTAATATGGTACCCTTTTTTGAGTCGGAAGTGGTGCCTGGTAGAGTCGAGTGACTTTGGTCGGATTGGGTTTCATGAAACAAAATTTGTTTCAGATGAAACTGGTCCGACTAGGGCAAAAAAAGTCAGAGTTTTGTCCGAAACCCGACCCCAATGCAAGTCAATAAAAGTCGGCATTGAGTGGATCAATGAGGGGATAAAGCAGATGTGGGCAGTACATCCGGAAATTGCACGCAACCATCTCCTGCTCATCCTCCTCAACCTCTTCCTCCTCCTCATTATCACCCAATAAGATAATCCTTTAATCGCCCCACCATGGGGAAATTCAGAGCATTACAGCAGCAAGGCAGGAACAAGTACAGATACAGATGCATAAAGGCATTACATTCACAGTAGTTAGGTACACATACGAAAAAAAAAGATATAACCGGACTATCACAACTTTGGATCAATACACGCTGAGAAGATGAGATGAAGCTGGGCTATATATTATCAACCTGTTTACTTTCTTCCTCCATCCCCACCTGGTCCAAATGAAAAGCTTCTTCATTAATTGTTGGCAGAGAGCATTTGAAAAACCACAGAAGCTGGATGGTTCCACTGATTATAGTGCTATTACCCTTCATCATCTTGGTTGATTCGTCAAAGTTTTGGAGAATCTCATAGATGTCAGACATCCTGCCTCGCTTAGTTGTTATGAGTGGAGACTAACTGGAATACCATTGGGCATGTTGTAGTTGGTATTCAATTACTTCCCTCTGCTGCTCACAAATCTTTGCCAACAGATGTAATATGAAGTTCCAGGAAGTGGTTATGTTGCACACCAGTCAGTGAGCTGGCACTTGCAACCGCTGCTGTAGCACTGCCAGACCGGCGGCAGCTGTAGCTGACTTGCGGAAATGGGTGCACACGCGGCATACCTTCACAAGTAGCTCAGGAAAATATGGGTAGGTTTTCAGAAACTGCTGAACCACTAAATTGAGCACGTGGGCCAGGCATGGTACAAGTGCGAGCTTGACAAGTTTCAGAGCTGCCACCAGGTTATGGCCATTGTCACACATGACCATGCATGATCTGTTATTCCTTTCAACATCTCTGCATTGTTGTGCTGTTTTTCACCTAAACAAATTGGTTTCAGCAGGCAGAGCCTGTTGATGCTTCACCGAGGCAATGCTGTGGTGCTTCCATTTTACAACTGACATGGATAACAATTCAGAGATGGAGGATGAAAAGAAGGGGGTACAGGAACTGGTGTATGAGTTGAATGAAACCCTGATGGAACTACGGCCCAGAATCCTTGCCATTGGCAGCATGTTTGCCATCTCAGGGTGCGACTCTGTCCCAGACTCCTCTAAGTTCACCCAGTGTGCTATCAGGGAAATGTAGCATCCCTGGCTACCAGCTCTTGTCCACTTGTCAGTTGTTAAGTGAACCTTCCCATTAACTGCATTGGTCAGGGCAAATGTGATGTTATAGGACACATGCTGATGTAAGGTGGAGACAGCCACTGCCATGAGGTTGCGAAAATCTTCAGTGTTCTCAAGCCTAAATGGCAACATTTCCAGGGCAAACAGTCTTGAAATATGAGAATAGAAATACACCGCGCTATACTGGGAAATGTAAAAATAATATAACTGAGTACTCATTTGCTGGTGTGTGAAAAAATCACGTGGTGGTGGATGTATAGCAATATCCTGAGACTATTCACCTTGTCATAGATGTATATTTCCTTTCATTTGGATGCCAAAACTGCTGAGTAGATAATATAGGGTTAAATGGGGGTGAGCCCGTTAGTGTGTTTCAGATGAAAAAAAATATGAACTAATCTTGATTTACTCACTTGAGTATGTCAGAACCATATAAAATACATGCTGTAAATGTTGCCGTTGCTAGGTATTAAGATTGGAATGTTGCAGCCTGTTTCTGATATAAAAAAAATATAATAGTTGAAAAATAAAATGAAACACCAAAAAAAGAGGGGGATAAATAGATGTTTGGGATGATAACTGAATGCTGACCTTACTGCATGACAATTTCAACAGGCAAGGTCAGAATGATTAATCCTGTGCAAAACAAATGATGGCACAGGTCCTGCAAAGTGAATGAGCATTAGTGACAGCTTGTGCCCGCTAGTGGAACGGGGTGCTTGATTCTGGTGCACTTACTTGCAGGGCCAGTGCTCAGTGAGGCAGGCTTGGGTGCTCAGTGTGGGGGCTGGGGCTGCTGCTGCTGCTAATCCGTATGGAAGTGGAGACCGCCGCTGCCTCGTGCGCTCCGGCCGAGAGCAACGCTGAGGGAGTCGGCGTGTGATGGGGCGGGGCTAGCGTGACATCACACTGGGGGTAAGACGGTGGCTCAAAGGCAGCACAATACCGACATGTTTCGAGAGATAGCTACTTTCTCGGCCGGAGTGCACGAGGCAGTGGCGGTCTCCACTTCCATACGGATTAGCAGCAGCCCCAGCCCCAGCCCCCACACTGAGCACCCAAGCCTGCCTCACTGAGCACTGGCCCTGCAAGTAAGTGCGCTAGAATCAAGCACCCCGTTCCACTAGCGGGCACAAGCTGTCACTAATGCTCATTCACTTTGTAGGACCTGTGCCATTATTTTGTTTTGCACAGGATTAATCATTCTGACCTTGCCTGTTGAAATTGTCATGCAGTAAGGTCAGCATTCAGTTATCATCCCAAACATCTATTTATCCCCCTCTTTTTTTGGTGTTTCATTTTATTTTTCAACTATTATATTTTTTTTGCATCAGAAACAGGCTGCAACATTCCAATCTTAATACCTAGCAACGGCAACATTTACAGCATGTATTTTATATGGTTCTGACATACTCAAGTGAGTAAATCAAGATTAGTTCATATTTTTTTCCCTCTGAAACACACTAATGGGCTCACCCCCATTTAACCCTATATTATCTACTCAGCAGTTTTGGCAACCAAATGAAAGGCAATATACATCTATGACAAGGTGAATAGTCTCATGATACTGCTATATATCCACACCACGTGATTTTTTCACACACCAGCAAGTGAGTATTCAGTTGTATTATTTTTTCATTTCCCAGTATAGCGCGGTGTATTTCTACGTATTCTTATCAGCTTTAGCTCTTTTAAACAGGCACCAGCACAGAGCCTGTTATTCATCAGCTGCAACTGGGAATAGTGGACCTTCCTTCTCTGTCCAAGTGAACTGGCGCCAGTGTGTTAATCTTAAACCAGTCTTGAAATATGTTTGTTTAGTTACTGAACCTGTCAGTGGGTGGCTAGGTATTTCTGGCTGCATTCCAAGGCCTGGGATATGGACAGCTAAGCGCTGTGCTAGGACAAGGAATTGGATGTAGTTGCTGATGGTGCTTGCGAATGAGCAACAACAGGTGCAGACAGGAAGCATCTGTACCTGCATCATGGACAGGGGATAGGCAAACACATAGCACAGGGGAAGAAAAGTGGCTTTCGGCCTACCTAGATGGGTTCTTTTATGACATGTGCCAAAGCATGGTGATGGTGGTCAGGCTAGTAGTGATCAGGCCCCTGTTGATCTTGGTATGGCTTATTTCGCAAACGACCATTCTTTCACCCGCACTTTCTTTAAAAAAATTCCAGGCTGGGGAAGAAATAAAACTTGGCCTGGGAACTTGCCATGTGTGCGTGTTCTGGGGAACAGTTCCATGCCTTCTCCCTCTAGCCACTGGCTTCACTCTGCATGTCACCTTCATCATCTACTTCCTCATTTTGCACATGAACACTCTGGTCCTCCTCACTTGTTTATTCAACAACATCAAATGTTGGCAACTGTGTCAGCTACCGCCTGAGACACTAATTACTGTTCTCCACTGTCTTCTTCTAGCCATGACTGTGCAAATATTTGGGCATCACTACACATGAGCTCCTCAAGCCCTTTTGAATTGTGCAGGGCAAGAGGACAGAATCGTTAAATGGAAATGTAAAGAGCTCCTCAGAATGAGTATGGGATCACTTGTCTTCTGGGACTCGCCATGGAAGGAGGAAGTGTGTGTAAAGCCCCCATCACACTAAGTGAGATCGCTGCTTACAAGTTTTGTGACGCAACAGCGACCTCAGCAACGATTTCACTACGTTTGACAGGTGTCATGATCTCAGTGCGGGTTTGACTCGCACACGTGGGGTTAATGTTTGGAACCAGTGCTGATGACTGGCATTTCTGGGGTTAAAGGTTGTGATCCCGATGCAGGCTTACCTGCACACCTGGGGCTATGATTGTGGCCTCTCCCTGGTTCTGGGGGAGGCTTCTTATAGCCTCAGGACGCTCCCATCCCTGTCAGTTATACTCTTGCCATTGGCATTTGTGTGGTGACCCCTGAGTGTGTTTGTGCTGTGTTCTGGTTACTTGATTCTCTGTGTATGACTCGGTCTGTTCTCTGGATATCGCTTTGGATTCTGCCTGGTACCACCTATGTCTGTTTGGTTTTGATCTCTGCTTGGCCCTGATTTTCCGCTCTGTCTCATCCCTGGTACTGTACTGTGATCCTGTGTATGACCTTTGGCTTTGTCTGACCTCCCGTCTGTTTATTCCTCCTGTACCTCATTTAGCACTGTTTCTGTACTCAGGACACGTGCACTGGCTCTATGACCAAGTGTAGTGCGGTGTCTCTGACAACAGGTAGCAGCGACCAGGCCCCTACTGTGTGATCACTGGTCATGTTGGAATGACCTCGCCTTTTTTTTGATGATTGAGGTCCCGCTGGGTAGCATGCATCAATATATTTGACACCTTACCAACGACCTTGTTAGCGACTCAGAAGCGAGACACATGGGCGTGGATTTTCATTGCCCTTTCCACGCCCCCTCAGCTCCAATTGGTGGTTGTTACTGTGTCCTGATTGGCGGCCTTGCCTTAAAAGAAGGCAACATAGTAGCGCTTCCGTTCTTTGTTCCTGCAGGATGCCTTGGCGTTACATCCCCCACCTAACTCTCTCGAGGACGCCATGACCCAGGCCGTCCGGATGGACCGCAGGCTGCGGGCCAGAGGGGTGATGCAGGTGGATACTCCTTTATTCCCCAGTGGAAAAGAGACTGCCCCTGAGCCCATGGATGTAGGCGCCCTCTCCCTGAAGGATACGGAGAGGAAACGCCGGAAGGACAAGCAGTTATGCTTTTACTGCGGTAAAACGGGACATTGGAAAAGGGAGTGCCCGAATTGCCCGTCTTCAAACCCGGTCGGCGGGAAACGACTAGGTCTGGGTAGTCAACGGGGAGGCTGCTCAGACCCTCAGGTACCATTTTCCTCGTTTTCTAAAGTAGTACTGCCTGTGGAACTGTTTGTGGATGGTAGTTCTTTTTCCTCTACAGCCTTTGTGGACTGCGGATCATCTATTAATCTTATTGACTCCCAATTGGTCACACACTGCAAGATAGGGACAGTTAGGCTCAAGGTTCCGATCAAGGTGATGGCCATTGACTCATCTCCCCTCACTAAGGAGGGAATTCGCTTTATGTCTGATGTGTTTTCGCTCAGAGTGGGCGCTACTCATGTGGAAAACATAAGTTGTTTTGTGCTGGACAATCTACCTGCAGGGTTGGTGTTGGGCATGCCCTGGTTACAACACCATAACCCAGTTATTAACTGGAAAACGGGGGAGATTGTACAATGGGGGTTTAATGATTTTGAGTTATATGATAAAGCCGCACTGCTGGTTGAACCTGTTAAATCTGTGTCTGTATCATCTGTTGAGCTGGAAGGTATTCCGGAATGCCTGAAGGACTTCGAAGATGTATTCTCCGAAAGCGAGGCCGAGACGTTACCGCCACATAGACCCTTTGACTGCGCTATTGAGCTGGTCCCGGGGGCTAAATTACCCAAAGCCCGTCTGTTTAATTTGTCCGGTCCTGAGCGCTTGGCTATGAAGGAGTACATTACTGAAAGTCTGCGCAAAGGACACATACGTCCTTCAGTCTCACCTGTGGCGGCAGGTTTCTTTTTTGTAAAGAAAAAAGATTTGGAACATGTACGAACTGTGCTCCAAAGGCTGAGAGAAAATCATTTGTATGCCAAATTGGAAAAATGTGTATTCTGTGTACAAGAGTTGTCCTTTTTGGGGTTAATTGTATCCGGTGAGGGTTTTCGCATGGACCCCAAGAAGGTGCAGGCCATTGCGGATTGGGTGCAACCCCGAGATCTTAAGGGTCTTCAGCGCTTCTTGGGGTTCGCCAATTATTACCGCAAATTTATCCGGGGGTTTTCGCAAGTGGTCAAACCTCTCACGGATCTAACATGCAAAGGTGCGGATGTGAGAAATTGGTCCTCGCTCGCAAAAGCGGCCTTTGTGACGCTGAAAAAATGTTTTATGTCTGCTCCTGTGTTAGTGCAGCCAGATCCGTCCAAACCATTTGTCGTGGAAGTGGATGCCTCTGAGGTGGGGGTGGGGGCGGTGTTGTCCCAAGGGCCTGCCACTCTAACCAACCTCAGGCCATGTGCTTTCTTTTCCAAGAAGTTCTCTGCTGCGGAAAGAAATTACGACGTAGGCAATAGAGAGCTTCTTGCGGTCAAATTGGAGTTTGAAGAATGGAGGCACTTTTTGGAGGGGGCCAGTCACCCGGTTACGGTGATCACGGATCACAAAAATTTGTCGTACATTGAGTCTGCTAAAAGACTAACGCCCAGACAAGCCCGTTGGTCACTTTTTTTTTCCCGTTTTCAGTTTACAATTACATTTCGTCCAGGGTCTAAGAATGTCAAGGCTGACACCTTATCACGCAGTCGGGTGAGTCAATCCACTGGTAAGTCCCCTTTCTTGATTAACTATGGGTTCAGTCCTCATTTTGGTGAGTTTTCTCGTCTGGATTCGGGGTGCCCTGGGGCTGAGGACTCTGTTCAGCGGTTAAAAAATACATGGGCAGAAGTCCAGCGGCGTATATCCAGGTCTCAAGGCAGATATAAGTATTTCGCGGACAGGAAACGAACACCTGGTCCCATGTTTCGGGTGGGAGAGAAAGTTTGGCTCTCCACGCGAAACATTAAGTTAAAGATTCCGTCAGCCAAGTTAGGACCCAAATTCATTGGCCCGTACAAGATTGTGGAAAAAATCAATCCAGTGGCGTATAGGCTGTGCCTTCCACCCTCTTTCAAGATCCCTAACGTCTTCCACAAATCTCTACTGAAACCTTTTGAAGCAGTCCGGGGAGACTCCGAGTCTGCTGCTTCTCCTGTTTTGGTCGAGGGGCAGGTGGAGTACGAGGTTGGTCTTATCGTAGATTCCAGATTGGTACGGCGGTCGGTACAGTACCTGGTTCATTGGAAGGGGTATGGACCGGAGGACAGGTCCTGGGTACCGGCCCGGTTGATGCATGCTGATCGCCTGGTACGGGCTTTCCATGCTAAGTACCCGGGCAAGCCTGGGGGTCCAGAGTCCCCCCGTTGAGAGGGGGGTACTGTCATGATCTCAGTGCGGGTTTGACTCGCACACGTGGGGTTAATGTTTGGAACCAGTGCTGATGACTGGCATTTCTGGGGTTAAAGGTTGTGATCCCGATGCAGGCTTACCTGCACACCTGGGGCTATGATTGTGGCCTCTCCCTGGTTCTGGGGGAGTCTTCTTATAGCCTCAGGACGCTCCCATCCCTGTCAGTTATACTCTTGCCCTTGGCATTTGTGTGGTGACCCCTGAGTGTGTTTGTGCTGTGTTCTGGTTACTTGATTCTCTGTGTATGACTCGGTCTGTTCTCTGGATATCGCTTTGGATTCTGCCTAGTACCTCCTATGTCTGTTTGGTTTTGATCTCTGCTTGGCCCTGATTATCCGCTCTGTCTCATCCCTGGTACTGTACTGTGATCCTGTGTATGACCTTTGGCTTTGTCTGACCTCCCGTCTGTTTATTCCTCCTGTACCTCGTTTAGCACTGCTTCTGTACTCAGGACACGCGCACTGGCTCTATGACCAAGTGTAGTGCGGTGTCTCTGACATTATAACTGACCCTTTCAGTTTTTTTGTTTTTTTTTCTGAAGAGAAAAAAAAAAAAAAGTGTGTGTTATCCTCATGGAGACCATACAAGCCTTGGCTGATCAGGTCAAGCACCTGACACAAATGTTCCATAAGCTCAATGTGGAACAACGCACGATGGCCCATACCCAGCAACAGTTGGTGGTTACTGTGCAGGGGGCTGTCGATGCAGGGGCTTCTGGTTCTGGGGGTAGGGATGTGTCATTAGCGTCCCCCGAATCTCCGGTCAAATTACCAGACCTTTTCTCAGGGGATAAAAAGGAGTTCAGGTCTTTCAGAGAAGGATGCAAGCTTTTTTTTTCTCTAAGGCCCCGCTCCTCCGGGGATGAGTTCCAGAGGGTGGGGGTCATTATTTCCCTACTTCGGGGGGCTCCGCAAGCATGGGCTTTCTCTCTGTCTTCCTCTGCTCCTGAACGTATGTTAGTGAACGCATTCTTTGAGGCCCTCGGGCACATTTATGATGAACCTGACCGAGTGCGATTGGCAGAGGACATGGTGATGAGTGTCTGTCAGGGGAAACACACAGCTAAGTGGTTTTGTTCTGAGTTCCGCCGCTGGGCGGCAGAGGTCTCTTGGAGCAACGCCGCTCTCCGAGGACTCTTTCGCAGAGGCTTGTCCGAGCGGCTGCAGGATGCCTTGGCGTTACATCCCCCACCTAACTCTCTCGAGGACGCCATGACCCAGGCCGTCCGGATGGACCGCAGGCTGCGGGCCAGAGGGGTGATGCAGGTGGATACTCCATTATTCCCCAGTGGAAAAGAGACTGCCCCTGAGCCCATGGATGTAGGCGCCCTCTCCCTGAAGGATACGGAGAGGAAACGCCGGAAGGACAAGCAGTTATGCTTTTACTGCGGTAAAACGGGACATTGGAAAAGGGAGTGCCCGAATTGCCCGTCTTCAAACCCGGTCGGCGGGAAACGACTAGGTCTGGGTAGTCAACGGGGAGGCTGCTCAGACCCTCAGGTACCATTTTCCTCGTTTTCTAAAGTAGTACTGCCTGTGGAACTGTTTGTGGATGGTAGTTCTTTTTCCTCTACAGCCTTTGTGGACTGCGGATCATCTATTAATCTTATTGACTCCCAATTGGTCACACACTGCAAGATAGGGACAGTTAGGCTCAAGGTTCCGATCAAGGTGATGGCCATTGACTCATCTCCCCTCACTAAGGAGGGAATTCGCTTTATGTCTGATGTGTTTTCGCTCAGAGTGGGCGCTACTCATGTGGAAAACATAAGTTGTTTTGTGCTGGACAATCTACCTGCAGGGTTGGTGTTGGGCATGCCCTGGTTACAACACCATAACCCAGTTATTAACTGGAAAACGGGGGAGATTGTACAATGGGGGTTTAATGATTTTGAGTTATATGATAAAGCCGCACTGCTGGTTGAACCTGTTAAATCTGTGTCTGTATCATCTGTTGAGCTGGAAGGTATTCCGGAATGCCTGAAGGACTTCGAAGATGTATTCTCCGAAAGCGAGGCCGAGACGTTACCGCCACATAGACCCTTTGACTGCGCTATTGAGCTGGTCCCGGGGGCTAAATTACCCAAAGCCCGTCTGTTTAATTTGTCCGGTCCTGAGCGCTTGGCTATGAAGGAGTACATTACTGAAAGTCTGCGCAAAGGACACATACGTCCTTCAGTCTCACCTGTGGCGGCAGGTTTCTTTTTTGTAAAGAAAAAAGATGGCGGGTTACGTCCCTGTCTCGACTTCCGGGAGCTTAATCGAATTACTGTACGGAATACGTACCCCCTTCCGTTGATTCCCGATTTATGTAACCAACTATCAGGGGCAAAGTGGTTTTCTAAACTGGACCTTCGGGGGGCATATAATTTGATAAGGGTCCGAGAGGGGGATGAATGGAAAACCACGTTCCTCACGACCGAGGGACTATTTGAAAATTTAGTCATGCCGTTTGGTCTTACCAACGCCCCTGCCATATTTCAGAATTTCATCAACGTGGTATTCTCGGATCTCATTGGTCGTTTTGTCGTTATCTACTTAGATGATATTTTGATATATTCCCCCGACAAGTATTCTCATTTGGAACATGTACGAACTGTGCTCCAAAGGCTGAGAGAAAATCATTTGTATGCCAAATTGGAAAAATGTGTATTCTGTGTACAAGAGTTGTCCTTTTTGGGGTTAATTGTATCCGGTGAGGGTTTTCGCATGGACCCCAAGAAGGTGCAGGCCATTGCGGATTGGGTGCAACCCCGAGATCTTAAGGGTCTTCAGCGCTTCTTGGGGTTCGCCAATTATTACCGCAAATTTATACGGGGGTTTTCGCAAATGGTCAAACCTCTCACGGATCTAACATGCAAAGGTGCGGATGTGAGAAATTGGTCCTCGCTCGCAAAAGCGGCCTTTGTGACGCTGAAAAAATGTTTTATGTCTGCTCCTGTGTTAGTGCAGCCAGATCCGTCCAAACCATTTGTCGTGGAAGTGGATGCCTCTGAGGTGGGGGTGGGGGCGGTGTTGTCCCAAGGGCCTGCCACTCTAACCAACCTCAGGCCATGTGCTTTCTTTTCCAAGAAGTTCTCTGCTGCGGAAAGAAATTACGACGCAGGCAATAGAGAGCTTCTTGCGGTCAAATTGGCGTTTGAAGAATGGAGGCACTTTTTGGAGGGGGCCAGTCACCCGGTTACGGTGATCACGGATCACAAAAATTTGTCGTACATTGAGTCTGCTAAAAGACAAACGCCCAGACAAGCCCGTTGGTCACTTTTTTTTTCCCGTTTTCAGTTTACAATTACATTTCGTCCAGGGTCTAAGAATGTCAAGGCTGACGCCTTTTCACGCAGTTTTCAGCCGGTGTCGCCCCCTGAGCCACCGTCCTCCATTCTTCACCCTGGGGTTGTGATAGCAGAGGTCCCATCTGAATTGGAACGGGAGATTCAGGGGGCCCAGTCGCAGGCCTCGGCGGCCAAGCCGGAGGGGAAGTTGTTTGTCCCAGAGCAACTTCGCCTGAAACTCTTGCAGGAGTTCCATGAATCCAAGCTGAGTGCTCACCCTGGTATTTCAGCCACACGTCTGGCGGTGGCTAGGATCTTTTGGTGGCCTACCCTTGGTTCGGACATAAAAAAATTCATTGCTGGTTGTGGGGTCTGCGCTCGTTCTAAAAGCTCTCATAGCCGGCCGGCAGGGGAGCTGATACCCTTGGCAGTGCCCGAAAGGCCATGGACTCACTTATCCATGGATTTTGTTACCAATCTCCCTCCATCTAAGGGTAATACAGTGGTATGGGTAGTGGTGGACAGGTTTTCTAAGCAGGCTCATTTCGTACCCCTGTCCGCACTACCGTCAGCTGAGACGTTGTCCAGGTTGTTTGTGCAGCATGTGATCCGGTTGCATGGGGTACCCCTGAATGTGGTGTCTGATCGTGGTGTGCAGTTTGTGGCTAAGTTTTGGCGTGCTTTCTGCAAAAAATTAGGTATGTCTCTGTCCTTTTCGTCTGCATACCATCCTCAGAGCAATGGGCAGACGGAGCGCACTAACCAGTCCCTGGAACAGATCCTCAGGTGTCTAACCTCTGCTAGACAGAGTGACTGGTGCGATGCACTGCCGTTAGCTGAATTTGCCTTCAATAGTCGGGTGAGTCAATCCACTGGTAAGTCCCCTTTCTTGATTAACTATGGGTTCAGTCCTCATTTTGGTGAGTTTTCTCGTCTGGATTCAGGGTGCCCTGGGGCTGAGGACTCTGTTCAGCGGTTAAAAAATACATGGGCAGAAGTCCAGCGGCGTATATCCAGGTCTCAAGGCAGATATAAGTATTTCGCGGACAGGAAACGAACACCTGGTCCCATGTTTCGGGTGGGAGAGAAAGTTTGGCTCTCCACGCGAAACATTAAGTTAAAGATTCCGTCAGCCAAGTTAGGACCCAAATTCATTGGCCCGTTCAAGATTGTGGAAAAAATCAATCCAGTGGCGTATAGGCTGTGCCTTCCACCCTCTTTCAAGATCCCTAACGTCTTCCACAAATCTCTACTGAAACCTTTTGAAGCAGTCCGGGGAGACTCCGAGTCTGCTGCTTCTCCTGTTTTGGTCGAGGGGCAGGTGGAGTACGAGGTTGGTCATATCGTAGATTCCAGGTTGGTACGGCGGTCGGTACAGTACCTGGTTCATTGGAAGGGGTATGGACCGGAGGACAGGTCCTGGGTACCGGCCCGGTTGATGCATGCTGATCGCCTGGTATGGGCTTTCCATGCTAAGTACCCGGGCAAGCCTGGGGGTCCAGAGTCCCCCCATTGAGAGGGGGGTACTGTCATGATCTCAGTGCGGGTTTGACTCGCACACGTGGGGTTAATGTTTGGAACCAGTGCTGATGACTGGCATTTCTGGGGTTAAAGGTTGTGATCCCGATGCAGGCTTACCTGCACACCTGGGGCTATGATTGTGGCCTCTCCCTGGTTCTGGGGGAGGCTTCTTATAGCCTCAGGACGCTCCCATCCCTGTCAGTTATACTCTTGCCCTTGGCATTTGTGTGGTGACCCCTGAGTGTGTTTGTGCTGTGTTCTGGTTACTTGATTCTCTGTGTATGACTCGGTCTGTTCTCTGGATATTGCTTTGGATTCTGCCTGGTACCTCCTATGTCTGTTTGGTTTTGATCTCTGCTTGGCCCTGATTATCCGCTCTGTCTCATCCCTGGTACTGTACTGTGATCCTGTGTATGACCTTTGGCTTTGTCTGACCTCCCGTCTGTTTATTCCTCCTGTACCTCGTTTAGCACTGCTTCTGTACTCAGGACACGCGCACTGGCTCTATGACCAAGTGTAGTGCGGTGTCTCTGACAACAGGTAGCAGCGACCAGGCCCCTACTGTGTGATCACTGGTCATGTCGGAATGACCTCGCCTTTTTTTTGATCATTGAGGTCCCGCTGGGTAGCATGCATCAATATATTTGACACCTTACCAACGACCTTGTTAGCGACTCAGAAGCGAGACACATGGGCGTGGATTTTCATTGCCCTTTCCACGCCCCCTCAGCTCCAATTGGTGGTTGTTACTGTGTCCTGATTGGCGGCCTTGCCTTAAAAGAAGGCAACATATTAGCGCTTCCGTTCTTTGTTCCTGACTGCGTGCTGGTTTCCAGATCGTAGTAGCGTTCTCTGGCTGCAACTCCACTTCTGACACCTATACTCTGTGTGCACGGTAAGTATCAAGTGCGGGTCTCAAATGTGTTTCCATTTTACTTAATTTATAGGACACCTACTAATTATCTGCTATCATTGATCTGGAGGGAGGGAGGGCTTGGCTTCTATCTGTGTACATATGCTTTTGCATGGGCAGTCATTTTAGGGGGTCTCGTGTGCACACACCCGACAAAGCACATTTTCTGGCAGGCTCGCTAACGGAATGAAATTCAGTTTTCCATGACATTTTGCATGTACAGGTTTAATAATTGCTTTATTGTTTTGTTGAAACTTTTCTCATCTTTTCATTTTATTTTTTTTCAGTTTACACCATCATGAACCAAGCGCAGTGTGCTGTTGTGATTGCTGCATTGCTGGTTGAGGAAGCTCGGCATCATGATGTGGCACGAATGCTGGAGAGGCGTTCAAAACGAAAACGTCGCATGTGGACCAGAGAGTGGCTGCAGAAGAGGTCCGATTTGTCCAACATGCAACTTGTAAGAGAGCTTCAGGAGAAAAATCCTCATGATTTCTGCAACTATCTGTGGATGTCAGAGGAATCCTTCATATATTTACTGGAAAGAATTACTCCACTTATTCAGTGGAAGGCTACAGGGATGCGTGCTGCCATCCCTGCAGATTAATGATTAGCAGTCATTCTGCGATTCCTGGCCACTGGACACTCACTGCAAGACTTGCATTTTTCTGCAGCCATTTCAGGGACCCTGCTCAGCGTTCTAATACCGGAGACATGTAATGAGATTTTCCATAGTCTACATAGCTACATGCAGTTTCCCAACACAAAGTAGGAATGGAAAAAGATTGCCTCCGATTTTGAGCAGCTTTGGCAGTTCCTAACTGTGGTGGGGCTTTGGACGGGAAACATGTCCGGATCACTCAACCACCGAACAGCGGAACCTATTTCTTTAATTATAAGGGCTATTTTAGCATTGTCCTGATGGCCCTTGTTAATGCCAATTACGAATTTATAAATGTAGATGTTGGCATGAATGGAAGGTTTTCCAATTGTGGTGTTTTAGAGCACTCACTTTTTGGAGCGCGTTTGTACAACTGTGACCTTCACTTGCCTCCCAACTCAGACTAGAGGCAACCTTAATTTTGTTTTAATCGGCGATGAGGCCTTCCCGCTTCATCCCAATCTTATCAAACCGTTCCCCCAAAAAAGTCTTACGGGGGAAAGAAGAATTTTCAATTACTGCTTGTCAAGGGCATGTCGGGTTGTAGAAAATGACTTCCGTATCATGGCCAATTGCTTCAGAGTTCTGCACACGACTATTAACATGAAGCTTCAATCAATAGACTCAGTAGTTTTGGCCTGTTGCATGCTTCACAACTTCCTTCGCCAGCGCGATGCAATTGCATACTGTCCGCCTGGCTTCATGGACTCTCTGGACCTAACAAAGGGAGAAGTGCAGCTCTTTGAATGGCGTGCAAAAGATCCCGCTATTGCAGGCCTTCAACCATTGGGACCCGGCAGAAACACCCACTATGCGAAGACCTGCCGAGACAACTACTGTCAATATTTCAAAGGTCCTGGTGCTGTTACTTGGCAGCATCAGAACTTATAGTGGACTACTACTCACATTGATACACTACTTTCATTTTTGTACTGATTTGTCTAATAAACTGTGTGTTTTACTTTGCAAAAGCTTTGTTTCTCATTCTTTCTGTAGTAAGGGCTCGTATATACATACATGTACTCAAATGTATACAGACATATCCATATACACATACATAATAATAATAATAATAATAATAATAATAATTTTTATTTATATAGCGCCAACATATTCCGCAGCACTTTACAATTAAGCGGGGACATGTACAGACAATAAATTCAATACAAGTTAAGACAATTCAAACAGTGACATTAGGAGTGAGGTCCCTGCTCGCAAGCTTACAATCTACAAGGAAATGGGGGGACACAGTAGGTGAGAAGTGCTTGTTAATTCAGGTCTGGCAATTATAATAAATAGGGATTTTCATATAAAGCTGCATGATCTGGTCATCAGCCCGTGTGTTTAAGTGCAATAGACAAGTATCAAGTGCAGTTATCGTGTGCATGTAGGGTGTGGAGACAGATGAACAGTAGGGTGCAGATTCAGAATAATATTTGGAAGGAGGGAACAGGGCAAAGTTAGTTTGCTGAGTAGTTGATGTGGTAGGCTTGTTTGAAGAGATGTGTTTTCAAGGCGCGCTTGAATAGGTCAGGGCTAGGTATCAGTCTGATCGTCTGGGGAAGTGCATTCCAGAGAGCTGGAGCAGCACGAGAGAAGTCTTGGAGACGGAGGTGCGAGGTTCGGATTACGGGGGATGTTAGTCTTAGGTCATTTGTAGAACGGAGGGCACATGTAGGGCGATAGACAGAGATGAGAGAGGAGATATAAGGCGGTGCAGAACAGTGGAGAGCTTTGTGGGTGAGAGAGATGAGTTTATACTGGACCCTGTAGCGAATAGGTAGCCAGTGTAATGACTGGCACAAGATGGAGGCATCGGTGAAGCGGCTGGACAGAAATATGACCCTGGCTGCCGCGTTCAAGATGGATTGGAGAGGAGAAAGTTTGGTAAGAGGGAGACCGATCAGAAGAGAGTTGCAGTAGTCCAGACGAGAATGAATAAGAGCGACAGTAAGAGTCTTAGCAGTTTCAAAGGTGAGAAAAGGTCGGATTCTGGAGATGTTTTTAAGATGCAGGTGACAAGAGCGACTGAGTGATCGGATGTAGGGAGTAAAGGAAAGTTCAGTGTCGAATATGACCCCAAGACAGCGGGCATGCTGCTTGGGAGTTATGGTTGAACCCTCCAGGGTTATTTCGATGTTAGGTAGAATGAGGTTAGTAGAGGGGAGAAACACAAGAAAATTATGGTTTGGAATGCATTCAGATACATACAAATCTACACACACATATACAGATACCTACATATACTCATACATACTCACAGACATACAAATATGCATACATATATACTCCTAGTCCAATGAATATATACCTATTTAAAAATATAGATATATATCCATACATAAAACCACTAACATACCAGTGTTCCCGTCTGACCGAAGACGCTGTATTGATGATGCGTCACTTTTGGGATGCAGCAGCGTCTCCGGCCTGACAGAGAGATACTCTGTATTCAGGCGCTTCCTTCGAGAATGCAGTAGCGTCCTCTAAGCCACCGCATGGAAGCAATAACACTATGGGCGGAGCTGATGCATCATGGACAGGTTTTAAAACGTTAATGCGGCCTAGCTTGTCAGAAGAGACAGGAAGATGGTGGCCAGGAGACGTGCAACACCATGGAGGGACGCAGAGGTGCGGTACTTAATTAGAGAGGTGGATGCCAGGGACTATGAGTGTGCAGAACACCCAGGACATCCAGTCCTCCACAAGCAGACTGTGCTGAGGATCAAATGGGGCCTGGCCCAAAGATTTGGGGTGCAGCGCTCCAGTAAGCAAATCCGTAAGAACCTGGCGGATCTGCGGTACAGATCTAGCGACCGCATCGTCAGCATCCGGTCACAGAGCCTGTCCCATCGTGGTGAGTGGCGTTAACATAGGTTACATGCTTACAGACTTAGCTGTCAGAAGATTGCTCCATCATCACTCGCTCTTACAGCACTTCTGGTATATCACTGGCACTGCATAAGTGGCGTACGAGTCCCACTCTTCCGGCAAAAAACCACAGGACTTCAAATTGTGTTTGTACATTCTAGTGAAGCAGTGGTGTAAAACCACTTGTGCAGCGCCTGACCAGGTGCCCCCATGTTATATACATTTGTTTACAGCATACTTTTTTTTTTACATTTACACATTTTTTAGCCTTTTCCTCAGCCCCCAGATCGCTTTGTCAGGTCCAGCAGACAATTACTTGCATTTTCCATTGACTATCATTTGACTCGCTACTCATACCGAATACCAGAGTATTATGGTATACTCGGTACGAGTACAGCAAGTCCGAATACTTCACTATTCTCTCATCCCTAGTAATTACAGTGCAGTTCCTCCAGTATAATGGGTGGAGGTCACATCCTGCATGGGGCATTATATTGGGGGGGCATCCTGCATTATGTGGGGGCACAGCCTGCATGGGGCATTATGTGGGGTTCATTATTTTGTATGGGGCATTATATGGGGTCCAGTATTCTGTACGAAGAATTATATGGGGTCCAGTCATGGGCGGACATACCGCCGGTGCAGCCAGTGCAGTTGCACCCGGGCCCCAAGCAGGAGGGGACCCAGGAAAAACTCATGGCAATGGTGCATAATCGCTCACAGTGCTGGCGGCAGCATCATCACTAACAGAAGAGGCCAGCGATTATGCTGAGGGGCCCTGTCCTCGGCAGTTTCTGAGCTAGTGTAGAATTTACAATAGATCTCACTCATATAATGTAAGAAGTGAAAACGTTGGCATTGTACTATACCCATATTTCTCTGCAGTATCTGTGCATCATGAATCGTGGTCTGTGTTAAAGGGGCCCACTGAGACTCTTTCGCCCGGGGCCCAGAAAAACCTGGAGCCCGCCCTGATAATGTATTTACTATGGTATGTAGTAAGGTTTTTTGCACCTGCAGACCTGGAGCACCGGCATGAGTCACCTGCAGACCCAGAGCCCCAGGAGGAGTCACCTACTGTGTCACCAGCTTCTGGTAATGCAAGAGGATCCGGGTGGTCCCTCAGCCCGTCATCACCTGAACCGCCACAATTCTCACCAGCATCACTCCAGGACAAGGGTGCTGGCTCGCCGTCCGCTGAAGAACAGCAGAAACCTCAAAACCGTAAGTGTTTAATAACAAACATGTGCCTGTTAATTAGATGCATGTACAGAATTATTCTTGTTAAGTTTTACCATTCCTTCCATAAAAATCCCTACAAATGACAACCTCCTGGCTTCACTGCGGAGACTGACAGAAGCTGTTGAACAGCTTAGAGTGATGCTGTTAAGGTCTGCGGTGGCTCAACAGTAGGGCGGCAGCCACTAATTTTTTGTTTTGTGGGACCAAATGTTATTGTTTTTGAGTTGTTATACAAAAGCTTTAAAGTTTATATCTGCTGTTGTTGTCTATGCTTTGTTAAAAAAAAATAATAACATGTTTCATCACTCACACCCATTATATCTATGCATCTGTATAGATGCACCCAGCCCATTACCCCGCCTAGTTGTCCTGCTAATAACCATATGCTGAATTCAGTAAAGCAGGCTGCAAGTTTTAAGCAAAAAAACATTTTTATTACAATCAAACAAATTTTTTAACAATTAAAGAATTAAATTAACTATTAAATTATCAATTACTTAACAATTTAACAATTCAACTTAAAACCTAAAAGTAAATTAAAAAGTCACTACAAATCTTCGTATTGGTTGTCTGCATTCGCATATCCTTGCCTGGGTGGAGAAGATAGTTGTGAAAGGAAAGACTGAGAAAACATTTGATACTGCGGGTGGGGGGACAAGTGGCCGGTTTTGCGGAGGCCCAATCCTCCGCACTGGTGAGCTACAAAGTGGCTCTGGCATTTGGGTCCATGGACGTTGACAACAGGGATCACGGCCGATCACACTATTTGCGGTCGATGTCTCATCAAGTTGACCGGCTGCCGCTTTACTTAATGTCTCAAAAATGACCCTTTCAGTGTGGATCCTCTGTCTGTCATCCAGCTTCTGAAGTCTATCAGCAGCGGAGTTTGCAAAGGTGTCCATGCCGGTGTTGGCCTGCTGAATTAAAATTTGGTTTGCCAAAGAGACGAGATCTGGTGATGGTGACAAGGTGCCCTTTCTTTTACGTGAATTTGGTAGTCGCCGAGGTACAGTTGAGGGCGCAGGATCTTGACTCGACCCCTCACAAGCCTCCATACTAGGTTCACTACCCGGGATGTCATCACTTCTTGGGGTCGACAGATCTTGCTGACGATGCTGCGGGAACAGAAATTTATTGTTAAAGCAAAACCCAAAAAATATTTTACAACATCCAGCACCACACCACATAAATGTGTTGGTATTGGATTTATCATAACCAGCATGGGTAAACGTGCACTGGAAACAAATGTGAGGGGCAGCACTAGCAGTACAGGATATGAAATGTCATTCAACGTTATGAGAACTGAGTCGGGCGAAAATAGTAAAGGAGTGTACTTATCTGAACTGGAAGGGATAACTTTTGTATACTGCAGAATTAAACAGGTAAAACCTTAGTTACTATTTTCAATTCAACTATGGCATGTACATGCAAAGTTTAAAATGCTATTCCAGGGAAGCAATGAAGGTACTTACATCTCCAACAGGGGAGTCTGGATCAGTCTGGATCTCAGGGTCTTGTTCCAGGGTCGGCCGCATCAAAGATACCGTTGTCCGAGGTAGCTCCTGGTCACGGGTGAAGCCAAGCAAGTCATAGTACCACAACGAGGGCACATAAACCTCATCTGTGCCGGCACCAGACATCCTTGACTTCTCCACCTTGTTGAGCTCTTTTTTATAGACGGTGCGTAGACCCTGGATCTTTTTTCTAACAATGCTTTCATCCACCGTCTCGCAGGGATTATGCCGCTTAAAGAGGGCAACCAGTTTCTCGTATGCCTCCCTTTTTTATTTCAATTGCTGTACTGTACTCGGACGATTTAAATTGCCAAAGGCATGGCAGAGACCGATACAACTCAATCAATTCACAGACAAATTCCTCGCTATTGTAAGACATCTGAAATAAAGAATAGCATACAGTGAGCATACATGGAACATTTTAAAAAAGTAAAAAATACCATTTGAACCGCACTACTGTTTGTTGGGCGTGAGCACACGAGACCCCCTAAAATGGCTGCCCATGCAAAAGTATATGTACACAGATAGAAGCCAAGCCCTCCCTCCCTCTGGAGCAATGATAGCAGATAATTGTTTGGTGTCGTATAAATTAAGTAAAAATGGAAACGCATTTGAGACCCCAAACGATACCTACCGTGCACACAGAGTATAGGTGGCAGAAGAACCGTTGAACAATAGATAAATCAATGTTGAGTCGCAGCCGGAGAACGCTACTACAATCTGCAAACCAGCATGCGGTCAGGAACAACGAATGGAAGTGCTACTATGTTGCCTTCTCTTAAGGCAAGGCCGCCAATCAGGACGCAGTAGCGACCACTAGAGTTGAGCGAAACGGGTCGAACAATTTCAAAAGTCGCCGACTTTTGGCAAAGTAGGGTTTCATGAAACGAAACCTGACCCTAGGATGAGGTCGGCCACGAGGTCGGCGACTTACCCGCCAAAGTCGCGTTTCAAAAGTTTGTTTAGCGCTCTTTTTCAGCCAATCAGGATCCACGGACACTATGGGCAACGTGATGACATAGGCAGGGGTCGCCACCATCTTTCAGAAGGGCATGCAAGTGATTGGCTTGCTTTGGCGGGCGTCACAGGGGTTATAAAAGGGCGTGCACGCCGACCGCCATCTTACTTCTGCCGATCTTAGCATAGGGAGAGGTTGCTGATTCTGTAGGGAGAGCGTTAGGCAGGGAAGAAGACAAAAAAACTGCTTCTGCTGCTAGCGATTTTGCCTGTGCAACACACCAGTCACTGTGTGTGCAGTGCAAGGGGAGGCTATATTGTGGTGGATCAGCGGTGTTGGTTGTTAGGCTGCTTTCTAAGGCTTCCTGACAGCTGCATTGCTGTTTCCCCACTGCTCTGGAAACTGCTTTTTTAAAAGCAATCCCAATTTTTTTTTGTCCTGCTAAGGTACTGAGCGTGCATTTATTCACACCATACAGCGGTGTACGCTCCTCACACAGTACCGTGTAACGGCTGTTATCACAGCCACAGTGAAGCTATCTGTGTGTCACTGTGGATGGATAAGTGGAGGACTTGTTCCGTTCTTACAGACCTACACTCTAGGGAGATTCCTATTCTGCCCAATTCTGCCCGCTCTGATATTCAGTGGGCCTCACACAATCCAAAAGTGTCCAGTGTCCACAAGTGTCTGCAGAAATTCAAAATCTCCCTTATCCTGTAGTCACTTTTTTCACACCTGCTGCATCGAGCCTGTGACATAGCGCTCTGATATTCATTGGGCCTCACACAATCCAAAAGTGTCCAGTGAACACAAGTGTCTGCAGAAATTCAAAATCTCCCTTATCCTGTAGTCACTTTTTTCACACCTGCTGCATCGAGCCTGTGACATAGCGCTCTGATATTCATTGGGCCTCACACAATCCAAAAGTGTCCAGTGTCCACAAGTGTCTGCAGAAATTCAAAATCTCCCTTATCCTGTAGTCACTTTTTTCACACCTGTGCCATCGAGCCTGTGACATAGCGCTGTGATATCCAGTGGGCCTCACACAATCCAAGTGTCCAGTGTCCACAAGTGTCTGCAGAAATTCAAAATCTCCCAGAAATTCAAAATCTCCCTTATCCTGTAGTCACTTTTTTCACACCTGTGCCATCGAGCCTGTGACATAGCACTGTGATATTCAGTGGGCCTCACACAATCCAAGTGTCCAGTGTCCACAAGTGTCTGCAGAAATTTAAAATCTCCCTTATCCTGTAGTCACTTTTTTCACATCTGTGCCATCGAGCCTGTGACATAGCGCTGTGATATTCAGTGGGCCTCACACAATCCAAATGTCCAGTGTCCACAAGTGCCTGCAGAAATTCAAAATCTCCCAGAAATTCAAAATCTCCCTTATCCTGTAGTCACTTTTTTCACACCTGTGCCATCGAGCCTGTGACATAGCGCTGTGATATTCAGTGGGCCTCACACAATCCAAGTGTCCAGTGTCCACAAGTGTCTGCAGAAAATCTAAATCTCCCCTGTCCTATAGACACCTTGTACCTTGTTTTACATTACTATATAGTTTGTAGGATTTTGTCTACATTTCTACCAAAAATGAGGAAGGCTGGTGGAAGAGGCCGTGGAATTGGGCGGGGGTTGGCAGCTGGTAATGATGGTGTTGGTGGTGGATCTGATGGTAGTGTCAAAAGCAAAATAGGACCGAATGCAGGAGGTGTTGAGCCTGCGTCATCGTCTGGCTCCATAAGGCTTCGAAGGCTTAGTTTTCTAGGAGTTGGCAAACCGCTTTTAACGCCAGAGCATCAGGAAAAAGTTTTGTCTTACATTGCTGACTCAGCCTCCAGCTCTATCGCCTCATCTTCTGAAGTTGTAAAAAGTAAAAGCACTGAGTCGTCATTGGAGGATCATGTTCATGAACCACACCTTTCCTTGTGTCCTTCACCACAACCAAGATTGAAGGATGACGCAGGCCATACTACTGATTACTCCATGGAGCTGTTTTCACATACCATGCCTGGATTATCAAGTGAAATGGTGAATTACCCAAGCCAAGATGAATCTGACATGGAGTGCACTGATGCACAGCCGCTGATAGATGATTCTGCTGGTACATTCACTCAGAGCACTACATTGTCCTCGCAGTGTACAGAGCCAGATTCTGACCCTGATGAGACTCAGGTGCCCCTTCCCGCACACTATACCACCATACACGGTGACTCAGAGGAAGGTGCACATGACATTGAAGAGGAGGTGATGGATGACCCAGTTGTTGACCCAGATTGGCATCCATTGGGGGAAGAGGGTGCTGCTTCCAATAGCTCAGATGAGGAGCATCCACAGCAGACATCAACATCGCAACAGCTGTTATCTGGCAGGCCCGGAGCACTCCAAAGACAGGTTCCAAAAATCAAAAGAGTTGCTGGACAGCTTGTCCAGAGGGTCAAAACATCACAGCGTGCTAGGCCGCAAAATGTCTGCCAAAGTAGGAAGAGTGCAGTGTGGCACTTTTTTGAACAAAATCCTCATGATCAGGCCAAGGTTATCTGTAAGAAGTGCGCAAAGACCTTTAGCCGAGGGAAAAATCTGAAAAATTTGAATACCAGTTGCATGCTTAGACATTTAACCAGCATGCACTTGCAAGAGTGGACACAACACCAAACCTCAAGTGCCACATGTGCAACTGATCACAAAGAAGATAGTCAGCAACGCTACATTGTTTCCCCCACTGTAAGCCCACCGGTTAGCACAGCAGCAAATGTTGAGGTGTCGTTGCAAGGCCACAGCAGTCAGGGAATCCCACTGTTATATCAACGAAATACTGATTCTAGGCCATCAGAAAGAACACCAACTCCATCACCATCATCAACCCTCTCTCAGTCCGCCCTGTCCACCGCTACTTCCACCATATGCAGCTCTCAAGTCCAGCTCACCCTTCCAGGCACTATGAGTAGGTCAAGAAAGTACTCAGTCTCTCATCTGCGTACACTGGGTTTGAACGCCCACATTGCCAAACTAATCTCGTTTGAGATGATGCCCTATCGGTTGGTGGAAAGTGCAGCTTTCCGCGAACTCATGGCCTATGCAGTACCACGCTATGACCTACCCAGTCGCCACTTCTTCTCTCGCAAAGCCATCCCAGCCCTCCACCATCATGTGAAAGACCGCATTGTCCATGCACTCAAGCAGTCAGTGAGTGGAAAGGTGCACCTCACAACTGATGCATGGTCCAGTCGGCATGGCCAGGGCCGTTACGTGTCCATCACTGCGCACTGGGTTAATGTGGTGGATGCAGGGTCCACAGGGGACAGCGGTGGTGGGACAGTGCTGCCTAGCCCACGGTATAGGAAACAGTTGGCTGTAGGCGTTCGACCCTCCTCCTCCTCCTCCTCCTCCAGAAGCGAAAGCTCGTCCACAGAGCGCAGTCGTACGAGCACTCCATCTGCAGCTGCCACTGTTGCACACGAGGTGTCCCCCTATTGAGCATCTAGTGGAAAGCGTCAGCAGGCTGTGTTGCAGATGATGTGTTTGGGCGACAGACACACCGCCGAGGTGCTGGCCGAGTACTTGAAGCGACAAACTGAGTCATGGCTGGGCAGTGTTCATCTGGAGGCAGGCAAGGTAGTTAGTGATAACGGCCGTAATTTTGTGACAGCCATAGCCCTTTCAAAACTCAGCCATATACCTTGCTTGGCTCACACCTTGAACCTGGTGGTGCACTGCTTCCTCAAAAATTATCCGGAGTTAACAGCCCTGCTCCAGAAGGTGCGAAGACTGTGCGCGCACATCCGCCGGTCGCCTGTACACTCCGTTCGTATGCAGAAGCTGCAGCGATTGCTCCACCTTCCCAACCACCGCCTCATTATCGACATTGCAACAAGGTGGAACTCCACCCTGCACATGGTGGAGCGGCTGTGCGAGCAGAGGCAGGCCATAATGCATTTGTGGGAGGATACACGGCCAGGCACTTTGAGAGCAGACATGGAGTTGACAGGTGTGCAGTGGTCGAAGCTGAAAGACCTCTGTAAAGTCCTTCAGTGTTTTGAGGAATGCACACGGCTGGTAAGCGCAGACGACGCCATCCTAAGCATGAGCATCCCACTTATGCGTCTGCTCATGCAAACTTAACGCACCTTAAGGAGCAGGTGTCTGCAGCCAATGTTGACGAGGAGGAAGAGGTGGAGGGAATCCTTGATGACATTCAGCCATTGTCTGCTCAGGGACCTCTCCTGGACGAGTTGGAGGAAGAAGCGGAGGAGGAGGATGATGATGGGGATGATTACTTAGGGGAGGAGGATGCATCTCATGGGGCAAGTGAAAATGTTGGCGTGGCAAGGTCTGGTACAGGGTTTGTGCGTGACTGGAGGGATGTGGATTTGACAGAAAGTGCTCCTCCAACCAGCACTCGCAGTGCATCATTGACACCGGGAACATTGGCCCACATGTCAGATTATGCCTTGCGGATCCTAAAAAGGGACCCCCGCATTGCCAAAATGATGAACGATGACGACTACTGGTTGGCCAGCATCCTGGATCCACGCTATAAAGGCAAATTACAAAACATCATGCCACAGGAGAACCTTGACCTAATATTGGCTAATAAACAAGCAACTCTGGTAAATCGGTTGCTTGAGGCATTCCCAGCACACAGCAGCGGTGATGGTTCTCACACGAGCCGTACGGGCCGGGGGCAGCTTGGCAGAGGTGTTCATGGTGCACACAGCAGAAGTGGCGTTGGAGACAGGGGTTTCATGACAATGTTGTGGACTGATTTTTCAAGTACCGCTCACACAACTGGTAATACAGCATCGATGGAAAGTGACAGGAGACAGCAGTTGTCAACTATGGTTACAAACTACTTTTCCTCCCATATCGATGTTCTCCCAAACAGGTCATTCCCCTTTGACTATTGGGCTGCTAAACTGGACACCTGGCCTGAATTGGCACAATATGCCTTACAGGAGCTCGCTTGCCCAGCTGCAAGTGTGCTATCGGAAAGAGTCTTCAGTGCAGCTGGATCAATCCTGACAGAAAAAAGGACCTGTCTGTCAACCCAAAATGTGGATGATCTAACCTTCATTAAAATGAACCATGCATGGGTTTCCAAGAATTTTGTCCCACCTTCCCCTGATGACACATAGGGTGACAGAAAAATGGCTTGCTTTGGTCCACCTCTTCCTGGGACTTGACCTATTTCGCCTTTTGCATCAGCTGAATGTCCAACATCAACACATGCCACTTTCTAAAACTCCCTAACTGTGCTGCCTCCCCCCCCATGGCCTGGGTCACCACCTAGCGCACGACACCGTGCGAGTGCCGTTGCCCTGGACAGGTGGGTAGGCCGACTCTTGGGCGCGGGCACTGGCACAGGGTCCCTCATAGTGCAATCAAGTGTCTCTGACGGTGGTGGTGCACACCCTCCGTCAGACACACCGCCGTACTATGAGGGGCCCAGTGCCAGTACCGACGCCCACGAGAGGGCCCCCCTTGCTTGGGCAGGGCCCCAGCATTTGCAATCTTTACCTCTCCCTGCTCCTCCGCTGTGTAGTCTGGGCCGTCAAATCCATACTGTGCCTGACACCGTCTGAGCCTGCCTCCTGATGTATAGACATATCTTTTGAATGTGTACGCTATCCATACATGTTATCCGGGGATACGGTACCCTTTCTCACCTTTGTGCAATCACTTGCAAGCCATACTGGGCCTTACACCGTCTGAGCCTGCCTCCTGATGTATAGACATATCTTTTGAATGTGTACGCTATCCACACATGTTATCCGGGGATACGGTACCCTTTCTCACCTTTGTGCAATCACTAGCAAGCCATACTGGGCCTTACACCATCTGAGCCTGCCTCCTGTTGTATAGACATATCTTTTGAATGTGTACGCTATCCATACATGTTATCCGGGGATACGGTACCCTTTCTCACCTTTGTGCAATCACGTGCAAGCCATACTGGGCCTAACACCGTCTGAGCCTGCCTCCTGATGTATAGACATATCTTTTGAATGTGTACGCTATCCATACATGTTATCCGGGGATACGGTACCCTTTCTCACCTTTGTGCAATCACTTGCAAGCCATACTGGGCCTTACACCGTCTGAGCCTGCCTCCTGATGTATAGACATATCTTTTGAATGTGTACGCTATCCATACATGTTATCCGGGGATACGGTACCCTTTCTCACCTTTGTGCAATCACTTGCAAGCCATACTGGGCCTTACACCGTCTGAGCCTGCCTCCTGATGTATAGACATATCTTTTGAATGTGTACGCTATCCACACATGTTATCCGGGGATACGGTACCCTTTCTCACCTTTGTGCAATCACTAGCAAGCCATACTGGGCCTTACACCATCTGAGCCTGCCTCCTGTTGTATAGACATATCTTTTGAATGTGTACGCTATCCATACATGTTATCCGGGGATACGGTACCCTTTCTCACCTTTGTGCAATCACGTGCAAGCCATACTGGGCCTAACACCGTCTGAGCCTGCCTCCTGATGTATAGACATATCTTTTGAATGTGTACGCTATCCATACATGTTATCCGGGGATACGGTACCCTTTCTCACCTTTGTGCAATCACTTGCAAGCCATACTGGGCCTTACACCGTCTGAGCCTGCCTCCTGATGTATAGACATATCTTTTGAATGTGTACGCTATCCATACATGTTATCCGGGGATACGGTACCCTTTCTCACCTTTGTGCAATCACGTGCAAGCCATACTGGGCCTAACACTGTCTGAGCCTGCCTCCTGATGTATAGACATATCTTTTGAATGTGTACGCTATCCATACATGTTATCCGGGGATATGGTACCCTTTCTCACCTTTGTGCAATCACTTGCAAGCCATACTGGGCCTTACACCGTCTGAACCTGCCTCCTGATGTATAGACATATCTTTTGAATGTGTACGCTCTCCATACATGTTATCCGGGGATACGGTACCCTTTTTCACCTTTGTGCAATCACTTGCAAGCCATACTGGGCCTTACACCGTCTGAGCCTGCCTCCTGATGTATAGACATATCTTTTGAATGTGTACGCTATCCATACATGTTATCCGGGGATACGGTACCCTTTCTCACCTTTGTGCAATCACGTGTAACCCATACTGGGCGTGAGAACGGCTGGCGAGCTGTTAAGCAAGCTACAGCACCTGTGGTTTGCACACGTAAGTTTTCCATTTTTTTCAGGAATGACGGTTAGGCCTAATTCCGGAACTGCGGTTGACCTGCACTTACTGGGAAATCATCGTTCGCGAGTAATAATTGTAATCAGTGATCCCCATCACTAACCTTGTTCAGCGGGTTATCTGCACCTGTAAGCGACAAACGCTGGCCTTTTCAGTGTAGCGCACATGCAGCCACGGACATGTAAGGGCATGACACACCAGTTATTGGCCAATCTCATGTGCCAGAGCCTCACGTGTCCCTCTAGTAAGCCGGACTCGGACCACGGGGCATGACGGAGTCTCGTTCGTTAACGGAATTAAGCTTGCAATGTATGCATCTGTTCTGTAGCTGGCATGGTTGAGGTTGCCCGTGTTGAGTCAAATTACGCCATTGGCTCCACTCCTGGTGGTGCCCTTCTGGACATTCCTTTAAGGTTCAGCTTTGCAACCATATTGCCCACGTAAAACAAACACTTTGCCTTCATGAACGCTGTTTGGAGGGTCATGACTCGTGGGAATAACGCCGCCCAATCAGTTAACCTGCTAGAGAGATCCTTCGTTGCTCCCAAGCATGACATCACACTCCCTAGGAGGAAGGTAATGCCACTGTGACGACCGTACTCCTGGGGGCGACACAAGTGCACTGATGCCCAGCCACTGCTCGATGAATCTGCTGGTACATTGACCCAGACCACTACATTCCCCTCGCACGCTACCCGGCCTGAATCTGACCCTGATGAAACTCAGGTTACCCTTCCCATATACAGTTCCATCTTACACGGTGACAAAGAGGAAGCTGCAGATGAAAGTGCAGGTTCGGCCCACCCGCTATCAGACACACCACCGTACTATCAGGGGCCCTGTGCCAGTGCCGTCGCCAACGAGTGGGCCCCCCCTGCTTGCTCAGGATCACAGCACTTGCAAGGTTGAAATACTGTGCAGTGAGATGGAAGATGGGGACGACGAGGAGTCCAGACTAGTACAGGGATTCCCTAGCGAGGAGACTTATTTCATTGTTTTCAATGTTGGGACAGCAATTTTTGGGGAGCACTATACTCTGGAGAATGATAGATGGGGCCCACCATACACTGGAACATTCCAAAGGTGGACATCAGATACTGGAGCAGCATTTACAGGGCCCATTATACCCTAGAGCATTAGAAATGGGGCCCATTATGTTTGGAGCATTATTTGGGCCCATAAGACAGTGGAGCTTCATCCATGGGGACCAACATATACTGTAGCATTATGTGGAGCTCATCATATACTGTTTCAAACATTATATGGGACCATATGTTAAAGGGGCGCTCTTTCGCCCAGGGCACATGAAAACCTGGAGCCAGCCCTACCCCCCCACAACTTTAGCCAAATAACCCCCATTTTTCAGTGCGTAACTTGTATTATGAAGTTAATTAAGGTTGACCAGCTTAAGTAAGAAGAATTGATGCTTTTGGCATTCAAATGAGCACTGTAGGTGTGTTTCCTGTCCTCCTCTCACTGCCGACTTTTATTCCCCATTGACTTACATTGGTTTTCGTGTTTCGGGATGACCCCGACTTTTCCCTATAATCGGCCGATCTTGCTCGACCCGACTTTTGGAAACTCGACCATAAAAAAACAAAAGTCGCTCAACTCTAGCGACCACCAATCGGAGCTGAGGGGGCACGGCAAAGGCACCGCAAATCCACGCATGTGTGACTACAGCATCACACAGTACATCCCTCATCGAGGTCTGAATCGTCAGAGTAGCTGCTATGTGACAGTGTCCCAATGACCGCCGACAGTTACAAATGTCGCTACGGGTCGCCGTATCGTTGCTGCATCGTTGGGAAGATCTGATTGTTTGGCATCTCACCAGCGACCACATAGCGATGCAGCAACGATCCCTACCAGGTCGTATCATTGTCGGGATCGCTGTAGCATCACTTATTGTGACAGGGGCTTAAGACAGGGTGATGTTGGTAAACATACTGGAAGCATTATCTGCCATCCAACTGACCACCTGTTTGCACTTTTCTAGCTTTAACCATGGTGTCAAGCACCACCCTTCAAAGAGGGACAGGAAGATAGGTCCCATTGATGAGCATGATTTTTATACTCCCACATCAGGCACATTTTCAACTTGCCCATGACTTCGGCCTATGCCTGCACTAACAGCAACACACCCACTTCCCTATGCCTTACCGCATGCCTTGCACATTTTAAGACAAGCACTGCAATAGCAATAGATGTCTCTAATCCTAACCTTTCCTTTCACTAAATGCATGCAACAACAGTTTTTCATCAGAAAGGAAAATATTTAGTTATCACAAGGACTGTTGTTTCAAGAGTGCAGCAGTAGCGGTAGACAAGCACTGCAATAGCAATATTAAACCCTTCCTAGATGCCTATAATCCTAACCTATCACTTCACTAAATGCAGGCAACAGCAGTTTTACTTCAGAAAGGAAAATATTTAGCCCTGACAAGGACTGTTGTTTCCACAATGCTGCAGCAGTGGTAGACAAGTACTGCAATAACAATATTAACCCCTTTCCTACATTAGACTTTCTATTCCGCCCATGTGACCTGGGACCTAAGTCCCAAGGATGGAATAGTACGTCATAGCAATCAGCGGCGCCCCCCGTGGGGAGCACTGCTGATCGTGGCCGGGTGTCAGCTGATTATCACAGCTGACACCCGGAACTATGTGTCAGGGGTGGTCACATTAAACCCCGGCACACTGCGAACAAACATGATCGCAGTGTACCGGAGGATCAGGGAAGCATCAGCAGGGAGGGGGCTCCCTCCATGCTTCCCTGAGACCCCCGCAGCAGCATGATGTGCAGGATTGCTGCGGGGGCCTCCTTCCCTGCAGGTCCCCGTCAAATATGGCGGCGGGAACCTTCGGGGGCCTGCAGGGAGGCGTCTTTCTCAGTGCCTGCAGAGCGCAGGCATGAGAAAGCCTCCAGCAGTGCCTGCAGATTGCTGATCTGACACAATGCTGTGCAAGGTGTCAGATCAGCGATCTGACATATTACAATAATGTCCCCCCCGGGACAATGTAATAAAGTAAAAAAAAAAGCGTGTAAAAATAATTTATAAAAAATCGATAAATAAATTTAAAAAAAAATATTCCCTAATAAATTAATTTTTTGAAAATAAAAACAAAAACAATAAAAGTACACATATTTCGCATTGCCGCATCCGTAGCGACCCGCCGTATAGCACTGTCCCACTAGTTAACCCCTTTATTGAACCCCATAAAGAATAAAAAATAAAAAACGAAGCAAAAAATAATGCTTTATCATCATACCGCCGAACAAAAAGTGCAATAACGCGCAATCAAAAAGACGGATATAAATAAACATGGTACCGCTGAAAACGACGTCTTGTCCCACAAAGAACGAGCCACAACACAGTGTCATCAGCAAAAAATTAAAATAAAAAAGTTATAGCTCGCAGAATAAAGCGATGCAAAACTAATTATTTTTTATATAAAATTGTTTTCATTGCATAAAAGCGCCAAAACATAAAAAAAGACAAAAATGAGGTATCGCTGTAACCATACTGACCCGAAGAATAAAACCGCCTTATCAGTTTTACCACATGCGGAACGGTGTAAACGCACCCCCCAAAATAAATTCATGAAATGCTGGTTTTTGTTCATTCTGCGACCCAAAAATCGGAATAAAAAGCGATCGAAAAATGTCACGTGCCTGAAAATGGTACCAATAGAAACGTCTACTCGTCCCGCAAAAAATAAGACCTCACGTAATTCGGTGGGTCAAAATATGGAAAAATTATAACTCTCAAAATGTGGTGATGCAAAAACTATTTTTACAATAAAATGCGTCTTTTAGCATATGGCAGCTGCCAAACATAAAAACCCACCATAAATAGTAAATCAAACCTCACGATATCACCCCCTTAGTTATGGAAAAGTAATAAAATAAAAAAGTATTTATTTCTATTTTCCCATTATGGTTAGGGCTAGGGCTAGGGTTAGGGCTAGGGTTAGAGCTAGGGTTAGGGCTAGGGTTAGGGTTAGGGCTAGGGTTAGGGCTAGGGACAGGGCTGAGATTAGGGTTAGGGGTGTGTTGCGGTTAGGGTTGGAGTTAGAATTGGGGGGGTTTCACTGTTTTGGCACATCAGAGGCCTTCCAAACGCGACATGGCGTCCAATCTCACTTCCAGCCAAAAAAGTCAAATGGCGCTGCTTCCCTTCCGAGCTCTGCCATGCGCCCAAATAGTGGTTTACCCCACATGTGGAGTATAAGTGTACCCAGGACAAATTGCACAATAACTTTTGGGGTCTTGTTACCCTTGGAAAGATAAAAATTGGGGGTGAAAAGATCATTTTTGTGGAAAAAATGATTTTTTTAATTGTACGGCTGTATGTTATAAACTTCTGTGAAGCCCTTGGGGGTTCAAAGTGCTGAACACATATCTAGATAAGCTCCTTGGGGGGTCAAGTTTACAAAATGGGGTCGCTTGTGGGGGGTTTCCACTGTTTAGGCACATCAGGAGCTCTCCAAACGTGACATGGCTTCCAATCTGAATTCCAGCCAATTTTGCAGTGAAAAAGTCAAACGGCGCTCCTTCCCTTCTAAGCTTTGCCGTGCGCCGAAACAGTGGTCCCCCCGACATATCAGGTATCAGCGTACTCAGGACAAATTGCACAATATCTTTTGCAGTCTAATTTCTCCTGTTACCCTTGGTAAAATAAAATTTGAACCTGAAGTAATTTTTTTGTGAAAAAAGGTTAAATGTTCATTTTTTTTAAACATTCAAAAAATTCATGTGAAGCACCTGAAGGGTTAATAAACTTCTTGAATGTGGTTATTAGCACCTTGAGGGGTGCAGTTTTTAGAATATCATCACTTTTGGGTATTTTCTATCATATAGACCCCTCAAAGTGACTTCAAATGTGATGTGGTCCTTAAAAATAAAATGGTGCTGTAAAAATGAGAAATCGCTTGTGGGAAATGATACTTACGTTTTTTGTGTGCCATATCTCTGTGATTTAAGAGCATAAAAATTCAAAATTGGAAAATTGCAAAATTTTCAAAATTTTAGCCAAATTTCCATTTTTTTCACAAATAAACACAAGTTACATGAATGAAATTTTCCCACTAACATGAAGTACAATATGTCATGCGAAAACATTGTCAGAATCTCTGGGATTCATGGGAGCATTCCAGAGTTATTAACTTATAAAGGGACAGTGGTCAGAATTGTACAAAATTGTTCCGGGCATTAACATGCAAACCACCCTTGGGAGTAAAGGGGTTAAACTTTGCCTAGTTGCTTCTAATCCTAAACTTCCCCTCTACTGAATGCAAGTAACAGCGGCTTTACTGGAGACAGCAAAATATTTAGCCCCAAAAAGTACTGTTGTTTTATTGCTGAAGTTGCAGTACACAAATACTCCAATGCCAATATTAGTAAACCCTGTTTATATCCATGCTCTAAACTACGCCCCCCCCTCCTGTAACTGTAGGGTCAAGCAGGTCCTCAGGATGCAGTGACGAGACACGAGACAGGGTATGACTTGTATAATCAACTTTTATAAATTGGAGCCACTAGGGCTATGCTGAACAGGCAAAAAGGGGTAACACAAATCTGTCCTCGCAGGGACTCAATAAAATAAACAATACTTTTCTAAGTAACTGGGAGGAACCCGGCTAGTCCAGGTGTCAAAGGCCGGAACATGGCCAAACTATGGTACTTATTGCTATAGTCCACTTTTCCCTCCAGTCGTCACTCGGGATCGCAGATGTGGCCGCTTAGAGATCATTGATGCGGTGGCCTTGACGCCTCGATATTCCGGGAAGGTTTAGGCTCGACAGGCCCTGAAGAAATGATGCCGGTGGGGCGTAACAGAACCTGAAGAAACGATGCCGGTGGGGCGCAACAGGCCCTGAAGAAACGATGCCGGTGGGGCGCAACAGGCCCTGAAGAAACGATGCCGGTGGGGTGCAACAGGCCCTGAAGAAGTGATGCCGGTGGGGTGCAACAGGCCCTGAAGAAACGGTGCCGGTGGGGTGCAACAGGCCCTGAAGAAAGCAATGCCAGTGGGGCGCAACAGGCCCTGAAGAACTGATGCCGGTGGGGCGCAACAGGCCCTGAAGAACTGATGCCAGTGGGGCGCAACAGGCCCTGAAGAAACGGTGCCGGTGGGACACAACAGGCCCTGAAGAAACGGTGCCAATGGGGCGCAACAGGCCCTGAAGAAGCGATGCTGGTGGGGCGCAGTAATGACGCAGTTCCCCCAAGTGGCCGGTGGCCGTCCTCCGCTAAGGGTCCCTCCGTAACTGGGACATGCGCCTCTAACTTTGCTTATGGCAAAGTGGTGTCCCCTGAGGCCAGTGATGACGGGGTCGCCGCGGTGGGAGAAGGCCGGGGGGCAGTGTCCAGGCCTCTGTGGCCGTTTTATGTGTAGTCACAGATGCGACCTGAGGTACAGGATCTCTCCCACAAGGGCAGGGGATGGCGGGCCTGGCTCTCTGAGAAAGTGGGCAGGAAGCGGCCTCCGGTAAAAGTCTCTCATGTCTCAGGCTGGTTTCACATTAGCGCATTTTCAGCGCGCGCACGGCCGGGGGTAGCTCCGCCCCCGAGCCGGCTCTCTGCCCGGCGTGCCCGCCCCTTGCTTGTAGCGCCGCCTACTAGCGGACAGCGGCGCCTGCGATCGGCGCACCCTATCTTTAGCATAGGGTGCGCAGATCGTGCGCAGGCCGTGCGCTAGTTGCGCTTTGACCTGCGCTGCGCACTTTTGACGGTGCGCCGTGCGCGCCAAAATCCGAAAAGTTTGATTTTGGCGCGCACGGCGCACCGTCAAAAGTGCGCAGCACAGGTCAAAGCGCAACTAGCGCACGGCCTGCGCACGATCTGCGCACCCTATGCTAAAGATAGGGTGCGCCGATCGCAGGCGCCGCTGTCCGCTAGTAGGCGGCGCTACAAGCAAGGGGCGGGCACGCCGGGCAGAGAGCCGGCTCGGGGGCGGAGCTACCCCCGGCCGTGCGCGCGCTGAAAATGCGCTAATGTGAAACCAGCCTCACTTGTTGGTGAGTGCGCAGTCTCCTCTTCACAGGCTCCTGTCGGTGTCCCCTCCAGTCACCCGGCTTCCTGCCTCTTGTCACACTCTCTCCCAACTGCCAACTGGGCGTGCCCCCTGCTCCTTTTATCCTCGCCCCGCCCCCTGTTTCCCTGACAACTTCGGTCATGTCTCTCCCTTTACTGTTCTCCCAGTATTGTTCCCTCAGGAACCCTGATCCTGATGGCGGTCCCCTGGGTACAGGCCCGGTCACTGTCTGGGAGTCCTCCTCCCCACATTACAACCCTCCTTTAACTGCTTCCTGAACACAGTGTGCTGATCATAGTGTCACTGGAGCTTAATTAAGATACCATGATGTAATGCGGCTGGCCAATCACAGTAATGCCAGTATCCAAAAATGCTATGACATTACCGTGTAGGGTGGGCAATCCCCACATGTTCATTGGCTGTCTAACAGGCACCAAACATGCTGGCGGGGACTTGAGCACGGCACCCCTATGCTCAATCGACTATTGACCAGTGGTGAGTACACTCGCTCATCACTAATTTTCAACAATATTTTCTATTGCATGTGTTAAAAAAATCTTGTAAATAAATTATAATCTGAATAAAACATTATCCAGAAATTAATTTTAGAAAAAAATCCAGGTGTGAGATGACATCCAATTGTCTTATTACTAGCACAGTGCTGCACTTTACGGACCTGGCACTGATGGTCAATGACTTCTGTGTGACAGCTCTTCTCCCGTATATTCTGATCTTTCTTCCTTTTTTCAGTATTTCTTTCTTTTTACAGTACTTGTTCTCATGAAGGTCTTATCCTTTACCTTTAGAGCATAAAATGTTTATTATTTTACTCCAGCTATTTATTACTAAACCTTTTGCTCATACTGAGTTATTATCACACTCTGATTAAACCTACCGCACCTATGTCGTGGTACAACTTTTGAGATAAGATTAATTCAGCGCATTATATACAAATATCAGTATTCTGGGAACTCCAAGGTATAGTGGTACAAGCATTTTGTCAGATTTATAAATTGTCTAGACAAGTATTGCAGAAGAGTACAATATGGTAATGTATACTCATCTGTGTTTACAGACAGATAATCAAACTCTGAAAGCATATATGCAGGCATGTCTGCTGAGCATTTGCTGAAAAGATGCTTCAGGAAAACGCCAGCAATGTTTTTCCTGTAGCAACTCTTGACGTTTTTAGTAATATCCATTGTGGCAACTTTGTCGCTGCCATTTTTTAAATGTGTGCAATAATGTGTACACGCTGCGGATTCTGCTGCCGATTGATCCGCGTGGATTTTGCAAATTCCGCAGGTAAATCCTATCTGCGGATTAGGCTGCGGTTTTGCTCTGCAGTTTATCACCTCTACAATGGACGAGATGGCAAACCGCAGCGGAATCCGCAGAAAAGAATGACATGTCAATTCTTTCTGCGGATTAGGAACCGCAGCAAATCCGCGCGGAAAAATCCGCACCATCTGCACTGCGGTTTCCATTTCCCATAGGATATTATGGTACTTGTACAATGCAGCAGAATCTGCTGTGGATCCCCAGGGCCAAAACCGCTGCGGATCCGCAGCAGAATCTGCAGCGTGTGCACACACCCTAATAATGAGCAGTTTCCAAGCAGAAACCACAAAAATAATGGACCTGTCACTTATTTTAGTCACTTTGTGGCTTTATAGGAGGCTTTAAAAGAAATTAAAAAAGACTGATCATTTACACAGAAAGCTGGTTTTACATTGCTATGCATACATGTCCATTTTTTTTTAGCATTTTTATACCTCTTTTCCGGATGGATTCCAGATAGCAGCCACCTGAAAAAGTCACCATGTGCACATACTCTTATTGCTTGTTCAGATGCCAGTTTTTCTCATGTAAGAGAAAAAAGGATTGATTATTTTTCTCATAAGTGGAGAAGTAGTTACATGACCTCTGATATACAATTTACATAAAACTAGTCATGGGCCAACAAAAATGTTTCCTTCATCTCAATTTTTTTTGCAACTTTTCCTGCCTCTTTCAAAATCCAATGGAAAACTCAAATTCAATGTCATTTGTTATCTTCTTGAGCAGACAACAGAGTGGCATCTTAACACGTCTTTGGTGGTCTGATCGCTAGGACCTGCACAGATCCATAGAATGGGGAACGGCAGTGTGCATGATTGACTGCTGTTTCATTATCCCAAATGGAACTGACAAGCTCTGCACACAGGATTTCCAGCAACTCCACAGAAAATGAGTGAAGCAAGTGCTCCAGCCTCGGACCTGCTGCTCCATTTTGAAATGGGGAAAACAATTCCCTAAACTTCTGATCAGTGTAGATCCCAGTGGTGGCAAACTCACCTATCAGCAAGTTTTCTGCTATCAACAGTAGAGGTGTTAAAGGAGTTGTCTGGTGAAAACAAGTTAACAGTCTTGGGTAAGACTGTCCCGTGATATTAGAAATTGTGGTGTCTAGCATATTAATTAGCAGAGCATAGTAAGTTGCTGGCTGATATGGTTTAGTTTTGGGATCACATTCTGACATTTTTATCTTATCAACTGACATTATGTTTGCACCTTTAGGCCGGGATCACACACAGCGAGATACGGCCGAGTCTCGCAGGTTAAAACCAAGCTCTGGCACCGGCACTCCGGAGCGGAGCGTGCAGCCGCACAGCAATACATGGAGCTGCATGCTGCGCTCCGGAGTGCCGGTGCCAGAGCTTGGTTTTAACCTGCGAGACTCGGCCGTATCTCGCTGTAGTGTGACTCCGGCCTTATATGTAAAGACTGTACAGTAAGCAGCACGATATTCCTGAATAACAACTCTATCCATCTTTTAGAGGTTAAACTAATTTTGTTTGGAAGTTAATGTCACGTCATATCCAGTTCTTCTGTCAAGTACAGTCCATTCTTGTTTAAATGTTTTTTTTTTTCTGGAATAGAAAGATTCTGCAACATGTGAATTTCCCATTATGAAGTTGTATTCTCTACAACTATGACATTGGGAAATTAAATGATTTAATCTAGATCCCTGTATCAACAGTCAGTAAGATAATAGGAAATTTGTTCAGGGCTAAACACTGCTGAAGCAATTTTTTCCTTTTCGATAATCTATTTTTTTTAATGTTTACTAAACCAACATCACATCAATACAAATAACACATACATATTTTGTGTTTTTATCTTTAATCTTAAACCTTGCTAGAACCAATATTACTGCATTTGAGATTTGCTATATCCAATCACTTTTCTGAAAGCTTTAATTTTTTACATTCATATCTTACTATGGCTTTTGTTTCACAAAGTAAGGATTTTAAAATGTGCCCCCTGACAAAGGCAAGGCCAAAATGTGGTTGGGCGGGCACACACTCCTCCCTTGGTCCTCATCAGGAGCTGCACACTCTGCGCAATACACACAGGTAATTACCATTAATCCCCTAGGCTTTACAATAGAGACTGTGGTCTATTTTTCAATACTCTATGGGATCTTGCATTATAGCATTTGGATGTATTGTGGGTTCATTTTGGATGATAATATAATAGACATATATCTATGGTGCCTTTACTGACTAATATTTTGGTATGATGAGATGTACTGCGATATTCATGTGCAGATGTGTGTGCCCCTTTTTGTAACAGCATTTTTGCACAACTAGTCTGACATTTTATATAATCCCTTGTCCGTTATCTAGCTGTGTCTATTTTAAATATTTATAATTAATACATTTTTTTTATCTTTATTTGGACTTGCACATCATTGTTTCCTTTGGTTACTGGTTAGACGGTAGTTTTTGATGTGTCCTCTTTATGTCCAATTTTCTACATGATGTCTGATATACTGTTTTCTTAATTGTAGGCTAATGACCATGTGGTTTTGTTGGTGGAGTATTTCATATTGAAGGTTGGATGTACAAGGAACACAAAAAACACATAACTTTAGTCTATCTTAATCTCATCGCAAAAAGTAGAGTATAGGCAATCAGTAATTTTCAGACAGTCGTAAAACAGTTTTGGACACCTCCACATTAAATGGGTCCAGTTAGTCTCAGGCAATAAACACTTGGGGTATTGTGCAGTTTTTCTAATCATAATTGTTTTAATAAATAGGCTATATAGTGCTTCTTGTTTATCAGCTATTGAATCGGTTGCCTCACTTATGCACAAGAGAAATTGTTATTCAACAGTTTCAATGATCTCTGTCAACCAAAATTGCTCCCTCCAACATGCTTCATTTCTCGGTTTCACATTTAAAAAATAAGATTGAGCACATCGGACAAAGCTTTATTGTTCAACAACAAACCACAACCCCATTTGCCTTAACTAATTTCACTCCAAATTACACCTCATCACTTTTGTGCTTGTCTCATTCTCATCCGACCTCCTTTTCTACCCTCACCACTATGCTCATTTCACTCATAACCTATTTGTTCAATTTATCAAGAACCTCTGGTGTTTTTGGTTCCACTTTCAAATACTCAACAATCATTCCTCTCCTGTGGAAGACATCCCTTTACCCAACCTCAACGTCCAGCTTTCGCTCCATATAGCTACTCCCTTTCACTTCAGAACTCCTTAAGAAGCACATACAAATTGAACTTTGCTTTCACTTTTCATCCAACCCATTCTTTGACAACCTACTATCTGGTTTTGGTCCCCACCACTCTACTAAACCTTCCCTAACCAAAGTTGCAGGTGTCTTACTTAACGACAAAGCTAACCCAGAAGCTATAGGAGAGATCAGCGCAAATAGATCCTTATCCGTGAAATACAGTAAGCTTTACACTCAGAAATTAACTCACGTGTTCAATCTGTTAAAACAGCATATAACGTACTGTAGAATATCATCTGCAATGGATACACGGGTCAGCAAGCGACCATCAGACATCAGACTTTAAGGGGAGTTAGTGAACATATTCCGTGCTGCCAACAGAATTGAGGCGTATATCCAGTATGGTACAGTAAGGTGGTGATTTATTTCAACGCATTTCAAAGTATATCAAAGGGTCCTCCCATCAGTTCCTGGATCACTTTGCCACCTGGCTTCCACATTTTCTCTCCTGTGACATCCCCACCCTCATCATGGGTGATTTCAACATCCCCATCACTCTTCCCCTCTCCCCATCTGCTATTAACCTTTTATCTCTAATCTCCTCTTTAAGCCTTTCGCAGCTTACGAACTCTCCAACTCATGAAGACGGAAACTCCCTCGACTTGGTCTTCTCTTGGCTTTGCTCAGTGGATGATTTCACAAACTCTCCTCTCCCACTCTCTGACCACAACCTTCTCTCATTCTCTATCAAGAACTGCCATCCCGCTCAGGTCACCCCCACTGTCCATACTTATAGAAACACACAGGCCATTAACACTCAGAAACTCATGAAGAACTTGCAGTCATCATTGGCCCCTATCTCCTACCTCTCATGTCCTGACTCTGCACTGAAGCATTACAATGAAACACTTCAAAGTGCCCTAGATGCACTATCACCTCCTATACATAGAAAAACATGACACAGACGGCGACAACCCTGACACACCCTGCAAACACGTTTCCTGCAGCGGTGCTCCAGGTGCGCCGAACGTCTGTGGAGAAAATCCAACCTACACGAAGATTTCATCCATTAAAAGTTTATGCTTAGAACATACAACACTGCCCTTTACCTCTCCAAACAAACCTATTTCAACACCCTCACTACCTCACTGTCCAAGAACCCTAAACGTCTCTTTGACACTTTTCATTCCCTACTCAACCCAATAGTGCAGGCCCCAACCACGGATCTTCGAGCCGACGATCTGGCCAATTACTTCAATGAAAAAATTGACCATATCCGACAGGAAATTATCTCCCAATCACCTCATACCATGCATCTTCCTTCCTCCCCCAGTGCAGCTAGCTCACTCTCTGATTTAAACAATCACAGAAGAAGTAATCAGGCTCCTTGCATCTTCTCGCCCAACCACTTGCATCAGTGACCCAATTCTGTCACATCAACTCCAGTTCCTTTCCGCTGCTGTCACTGCCCACCTAACAAAAAATTTAACCTCTCTCTCTCTTCTGGTATCTTTCCCTCATTTAAGCATGCCATCATACATCCATTACTTAAAAAACCATCCCTCGACCAAAACTGTGCCGCTAACTATAGACCTGTCTCTAATCTTCCCTTCATCTCTAAACTCCTGGAACGCCTGGTCCTCTCCCATCTTATACGCTATCTCTCTGATAACTCTCTTCTCGAACCTCTACAATCCAGTTTCCGCTCTTTACACTCTACTGAAACTGCCCTCACTAAAGTCTCTAATGATCTACTAACAGCTGAATCTAATGGTCGCTACTCCATGCTAATTCTCCTGGATCTCTCAGAAGCATTCGACACTGTGGATCATCAGCTCCTCCTCACTATGCTCCGCTCCATCGGCCTCAAGGACACCATTCTCTCCTGGTTCTCCTCCTATCTCACTGACCACTCCTTCACTGTATCTCTTGCTGGCTCCTCCTCCTCTCATCTTCCACTTACTGTTGGGGTTCCTCAAGGATCGGTTCTAGGCCCCCTTCTATTCTCTTTGTATACTGCCCCTATTGGTCAAACAATCAGTAGATTTGGTTTCCAGTACCATCTCAATGCTGATGACACCCAATTATACGTTTCTTCTCCTGACATCACGCCTGCCTTTTTAGAAAACACCAGTGATTGTCTAAACGCTGTCTCTAACATCATGTCCTCCCTCTACTTGAAACTGAACCTGTCAAAAACTGAACTCCTTGTGTTTCCTCCTTCTACTAATGTACCTATGCCCAACATTGCCATTTCCGTGGGTGGTTCCACTATTACTCCTCAGCAACATGCCTGCTGTCTTGGGGTCATACTTGACTCCGAGCTTTCCTTTGCTCCCCACATCCTATCACTGGTTCGCACTTGTTATCTACACCTCAAAAACACTTCCAGAATTCGATCTTTTCTTACTTTTGATTCTGCATAAACTCTTACTGTTTCTCTTATTCATTCTCGTCTGGACTATTGCAACTCTCTACTAATCAGTCTCCCTCTTATCAAACTCTCCCCTCTCCAATCTGTCTTAAATTCTGCAGCCAGGATAATATTCCTCGCCAATCGTTACATCGATGCCTCTACCTTGTGCCAGTCATTACACTGGTTACCCATCCACTCCAGAATCCAGTACAAACTTATTACCCTCACCTACAAAGCAGTCCACCGCTCATCACCAGCCTATATCGCCTCCCTCATCTCAGTCTACCACCCTATCTGTGCCCTCCTTTCAGCTGATGACCTGAGGTTAGCATCCTCAATGATCAGAACCTCCCACTCCCGTCTCCAAGACTTTACATGTGCTGCGCCAATTCTTTGGAATGCACTACCCAGGTCAATACGATTAGTCCCCAATCCCTACAATTTTAAGCGTGCCCTAAAAACGCATTTATTCAGACTGGCCTAGCGCCTCAACACATTAACCTAACTATCCCTGTGTGGCACAGTCAAAAGTTTTACCATAACCAGGTTCCCCGAATCATGTTCCCACATGCTTTATGCATCTATTAGCCCTCTGTGTCTGTACTGTTACACACTCAACACTATGGCTGGTCTGAACAATGAAGGCAACTGTTACCTCCCACCTTTTGTGACTCCCTTTTTTCCCACATAGATTGTAAGCTTGCGAGCAGGGCCCTTATTCCTCTTGGTATCTGTTATGACCTATGTGATTACTGTTATGCTGTTATGTCTATCGTCTGTACAAGTCCCCTCTAAAATGTAAAGTGCTGCGGAATATGTCGGTACTATATAAATAAAATTATTATTATTATAGTTACTTCTTCAGGAAAAAACACATGTATGACGAGACAGCAGGAGTATCATTTAAATAGGTTAACACTTTGAATCTGGGCACCAAAAAACTAAACCACACGACAACATGTCAGGGTTCAGTCTGTTACCACATGATATATAAAACCGTTAGTAGACATCAATATAATACAATAATGTCACTTTTAAAAATGATCTGCAGTATATAAAAATCTGTTTTAATAGGACCCGCATTTACACTGTGTTCTAAATAAATTTATAAAGATGAGCCCAACACACACATTTTAAAATTTATTTTAATTTATTAAAGCAAAAAGTAAGGTTTTATTTTCATTCTTTTTTCAATTTAAGGGCTGCATTCCGAGAACAGCTAAACAATTGATACTGAACATAGTCCTTTTCCTCTTGACAAGATAGCTCACTGATCAGGGATGTTCTTTTAGTTATTCAGTTGTCCTTAGTGTTCCTCACACATTGGCCTCCTTTGGAATTTTTTTTTCTTTCTTGTGAATTCACTGCATCACTTCTTTGTCTCTTCTCTCAAGTTTCCATTTGCGAGTCCTATTAAAACAGTTTTTTATACAGTTCATTTTCAAAAATGACATTATTGTATTATATTGAAATTTACTAACATTTTTATATATCATGTGTCATACCGTGTGGTACAGGACTGAACCCTGATATGTTGTCATGTGTTTCAGTTTTTTGGCGCCTGCATTCAAAGCGTTAACGATTTAAATTATACTCCTGCTGTCTCATCATACATGTGGTTTTTCCTGAAGAAGTAACTATATACTTTGAAACTCGTTCAAATAAACCATCACCTTACTGTACCATACTGGAATATACGTCTCAATTCTGTTGGCAGCGTGGAATTTGTCCACTAACTCCCTTTAGGGTATGTTCACACGCTGCGGATTCCGCTGCGTTTCCGCAGCGTTTTTGGCCGCTGCGGACCCGCAGCAGTTTTAGCTGCGGTGTACAGTACCATTCAAATGAATGGTAAAAAAAAAACGCTGTGTAGACGTTGCGGAAAAATCAGCGAGGATTTGCTGCGGTTCTGAAACCGCAGAAAGAAGTGACATGTCAATTCTTTCTGCGGAATCCGCAGCGGGTTCCTATCTCCACCATTTTGGAGATGGTGAATCCGCAGGACCAAACCGCAGTCAAAACCGCAGATAATCCGCAGATCTTTTGACCTGCGGTTTATCTGCGGTTTTTGCAAAATCCATGCGGATTAATCCGCAGCGTCTGCACACACCCTAAAAGACACAGCAACATGCGGTTAACAAATAACCAAAAGAGCATAAACCCTTAAAACTATTTTTATTAAGTCCAAAAGTTGGTTAACATATATAAAATAGTAATACCACTGGACAATTACATGATATAACAGGGACGCCACATACGTATCCAATCAAATATCTTAGTGCATAAAAACTGCCCAGTCCTATCCTATTAACCATGGCAATAAACCATCAACTTGCTCTGCATAGTATCAGATAACAAATAACAACATTGAAATAAAGGACAGAAGATAAGGCAAATAACACTTACATAGAATAAGTAGTAAGTAGCGTCCCCGTTGCCCCAACGCACTTCATCAGGAGGCGTGTGAAGAAGAAGTAACTATATACTTTGAAACGCATTGAAATAAACTACCACCTTACTGTACCATACTGGAATTCTGTTGGCAGCGCGGAATTTGTCCACTAACTCCCTTTACAGTCTTAATGCCAAAGCTAACAGACAGTATTCTATACTTTTCCTAGACTCGTTCTCTGCTTTTGACACAGCTTAGTATTACACCCTTTTAAATATCCTCCCTTCCCTTGGCATCAAATGTCTTGCACTTCCCTCCATGTTCAATGTGGAGACACAGGGATCGGCGTGCACCCTGGTCCGATAGGCGAAACAGCATGGACCAGGGATCGCCCCCCGAATGCCCGTTCTCCTTTTAACATGTGCATAACACTACTCATACAACACAGGGTGATGGTAAAACAGTGTGACAATGCTTTATTGAATGACAAAACAGGCAGATAACATTTAGAACAGTTCAAGCAAAATACCCTAAGATGGTGCACATTACAGAGTCTCACCCTTCAGCTGACTCGCCGAGATAATGGCAGCTGTTACTTCAGAGCTCCCAGGGTCGGCTACCACACCTGTGGCATGCACAGAGAGAAGGTAACAACAAGCTTAGGAAGATGACACTCCATTGAGGTACAAGGCCAGTTGACCCGAGGGTCACAACCTGGCTTCTCTGAACATCTCCATGAGCCAGGAGTCCGGTGGGTCAATTGATGTTTGAAGAGGTGGAGGATAACCATGAGGCACAGTTGCCATCAGGTCAGCCTCAAATCGCAATTCAGAAGGAGAATCAGATTGAGGAATTCAAAGCTGGCGTGGTCGATGATGAGGCCACTAATCCAACCTGGCACGATGGCATGCCTAGTGAACACAGCAGTGCAGAGAGGGATGTATCCATATCAAGAAAACAGGCAATAAGAGGTAGTGGTTTGCCAAGATGTAGAATTCGGTCCACTGTTCCACAGATCCTCCCACTCAGCTAGATAACAGACTAAGACTGCGTTGTTCCCCTGTATGGCAGTTTTTTCTGAAAGTCCTTCAGATAAAACATCTGTAATCTGTAGCATATGCCAAACCAAGCTAAGGAGATGTTAGGGCTGGCGGAAGACACCAAATAATGAGATGGTAATAATAAGGTGCGTTCGCAGCCCGGGGTCCACTGTGTAGAGATGTTACCTGCTGCCTGGTAATGGTGGACACTATATGGCAGTATAATAGAAGAACACACACGGGTTAATGTCACCAGGTGTGTACAGAGACGGACTCTGTTGCTTCACAGAACTGCAGTACCGTGGAATATAAATGCCGTAGCCTGTTAAAGCTCACAGAGCTCGACAAAGTGAGTGCTAGTGTACAGTCACAGAACTCTGCCACAAAGACACAGGGTTAGAGTCCCTCTAGACCCATTAAGCGCGGCGCGCTGCACCTGCGAACACCACTAATAGACACTTGCTACTGTGGAGTGCAGACCAAGTGCACAGTGGCGTACAGGCAAAGCCACTACTTGGCGCTGATGCTAGTCCCTGACTCTGCCTCCTACCTGCACTATCAGCCTAGGCACTAACTGGCAAGGCTGAACAACACATGTGTAGTATGTGTGCCGACTGGGGGGTGGTCCATACAGCACACTCCGTACTTCCGATGCAATACTCGATCCTTTCCCCGATGAGCGAACAGACTTGAGTCCAGAGCAGGAGTGCTTCACACAAAACTGTTTATTCTTCTCCAGAACACAGTAACCTTTCGGACAGCTTCCATACACCTGCCTGGGTGCCTGTTGCACGTTTGATCCTTCCCTCCTCCGCTTTCCCGGTGCGACGTCGTTTCAGCCTGTTTCACTGTGCATGCCTTAGGCCATCGGCCACAGTGATCACTTACTCGGCCCGTCTGTCATGATCCATGCTGGATCATGACAGATAAAAGCACATGTAACCTTTTTTTTTTTCTCTTAAGCTTGTGCTTAAGTTTTGGTTTTGCCCCCAGTGGCCATTAGGATTATTACACAGTGGTGTCTTTTGCTCTAGTTTGCCCCTGGTGGTGGTGAGCACAATTGCACTCTGGTTTCTATAGTTTAGTGCATGTGATTATAAAGCAGGTGATTGCTCTGGCTCTGCTATATAAGAGTGTCAGGTGTTGCAATCACTGTTGGTGATAGTGTTCATTTCAAACATTCTTGGTGGAGGAAGGATCTAGAGAGAGGTCCTGGCAGCTCAGTCAGAGCCCTGTTGTGGAAGGAGTCAGAGGGGATTTCCTTGCAGCTCTGACAGAGCTTGGTGGCAGCTATTCAGGAGGAAAGCTGCATTCTGGTGGTGGACTCAGCTTTGCTCTGTTGCTCTTGCTCCCAGCAGCAAAGTGGTGTTTCCCTGTTTATATTTTTCCCTGGTGTGTATTGGTACAGCGGTGGGGCCAGTGCCTGCATCACCCAGCTCCCTAGCAAGGGATAGGTGTAGGGTGTGCTAGGGTGACAGGTATCCTGATCGGCGCCCGGTGCGGAACTGGCCTAGGGAACATTAGGAGTGTGAGGGACCCTGACTCAGGGGAGTGCAGAAGGTCTCCACATCCCCGTTCCCTATCGCAGGGCCCACCATTGTAACTATTTCCCCTTCCCCCGTGTCTTGTTTTTTAAGTTACCGGCCTGCAGGCCGTATCACACAGGACAGTTTCACGTGCCGTGTCTTGCTGTTTCAGTTACCGATCTGTGGGTCGTGTCACACAGGACGGGTCCACGTGACACCGTCCACCCACTGCCACACCTACATCCCTTCAGTGTGCAGCTCTACAACAATTTGGTACCCCAGGCTCTCGTTTCCTTCAGCTGTCTTCCAGGTTCCACCCCCTCTCTCTCTGCTGCTCTTCTCTCTCTCCCAGGTCTGGGAAAGCCCCCTCCTTTTAGTCTCTGAGTGTGGAAATCCCCTACTTGCTCCACCCACCATCCAGACTGTTCTCAGACCTTCCCTGGTGTTATGTCTCCCCCTAGTGGCCGGGTTCTGAACTCCACTGTTCCTATCTCCTGTTTTAATCACCAGTACCCATACATTTATAACAATATGAGACATACTAATACAGATACATATATTGTCACAGAAATGCATGTCACATAACCCATACACATATTAACTATTTACAGTCAGATTAGTCCATGCTTTAGTCCACCCTCCTACACATGCATACCAAGAGTAGGGGTTTCATAATGAGGCATTCACCAGAGACATTCATACATGCATACAACACTCACTCCACATGGTCTATACTAGCGCACGGCCATGTGGCCATGTGATCCTTTTATAACTGCAGCCTTCCAGGGCCTTGCTGATGGCCCAATCTGAGCTGCTTGAGGACCTGAGCATGTGACCTCCGACCACCAATGAGCGGTCATCTCATGGGCATGCTCAGATGGAGAAAAGCAGGACTTAGTCTCAGGGGCGTCTGCTAGCTGCTGACTAATGCTGGATGCTATAGCTGAACCTGTTGCAGCAGCAGCAACAAAACGCATAGCATTAGCCTGAGCAAGACGCTGAGACTAACATCTCTGCTGAGCAGGAACCTCTGTGGCTGAAAAAGAATGGGAGACTGCAGAGGACATGGCTTGAGATTCTCCCTGTGCAGTGGCTGGAACTTGACGCCTAACAGAAGAGACAAGAATACTGCTAACCTGAACACCACCAGCATGCAAAAGCACATGGCAGCCAAATTCCCCAGTAGGTGGGAGGAACTACTGGGTACCAAATCTGTGTCTGAAGGTGAAGCCACTGCCCCTTCCCCTGTGTTGCGGCCTTCTCGATCTGCTGACCATGAAGCAGGTGCTGATGTCTCCTGCCCATAACCAGCAGTTGCACACACGACAGTCAGGAACCATGTCTTCTTCATTGTCCCAGCAAAGCATTCAGTTGTCCCTGCCCCCGGCACTTACTAGAAAGCAGAACTATCCAGCCACCCACCCACAGTCCTAAATGCTAAACTTCCAGATTACTAGGCCTGAAAATTTTGCCGTTAAGACTTGAGGGAACTGAAACTTTCTGCGACCTCTTGGCCACATGGTACCCGATTCAAAGGTGACACTATTTTTTCCTGGTATGCCGTCCCCGCGTTACATAAGCACACATTACAAAATATCAGCCATGCTCAGCCCACACATAACAACTGCCGAATGGGTGTGGATTGCTGACATATGTGAAGTTCTTCAAAACTTTGAGTACTGCACCAAGATGGTGAGTGCTGATGACGATATTATGAGAGTAACCATCCCACTGCTCTGACAATTAAGACATTTGCTGCAGAATCTGAAAGAGGAAGCTATAAATGCTGAGCAGGTGGCTATGGGGCAAGACGGTACAATAGCTGATACCGTACAGCCCTACCTCACATAGTATTCTCTGGCCACATTGGGTGATGTTGAGGAAAAGGAGGATGAGGAGGAGGAACAGGATTTTTTTCTTGTGCGCTACAGCTTCATGCCTGTCCAGCATGGATGGCCTGAAGAGGAGGAGGAAAAAGCTATGCATTGTGAGCAGGAGAGTATGGTTAGTGCTGTTTCTGGTAAGGACACTGAATGTTTGACTCTTTTAGTCAGCCAATGCACAGTTCATGTCCTAATGCCTTTCCCAAGACCCTCAGATGAAAGACATTTTGCCCACCATGAAAGACTGGCTGTGCACCTTTCTTGACCCATGGTACTAGGAGAAATTTGTCCCTCTAACGTCGGAGGCAGAAGTGCCATTTTCAGTGCATGCATGCCAAAGGGCTGTAGTGGAAGGCTTGCTCAAAAGATTACCCTCAGACAAAGCTGTTGGCAGATGTACCGTCTCTTTTCACCCACAAGGATTAAAGGGGAGGGCCACAAACACCAGGTGCAACTCGGGGGGGGGGGGAGTCCATCAACTGGGCTATTTTCATGATACCGTCCCTTCAGCTAGAGCAATCTGTGGTTATAACTAGAGTTGAGCGACTTTGCCTTTTTTTGGGTCGAGTCAGGTTTCATGAAACCCGACTTTCGCAAAAGTCGGGTCGAACAAAATCGACCGATTTTTGTGAAAAGTCAAAGGCCGACTGAAACACGAAACCCAATGCAAGTCAATGGGGAAGCAAAGTCGGCAGGGAGTGGAGGCCAGGAAACACACCTACAGTGTCCTTTTGAATGCAAAAACATCAAATCTTATTACTGAAGCTTTTCAACCTTAATTTACTTCATAATACTAGTTACGCACTGAAAAATGGGGGTTATTTGGCTAAATTTGTGGGGGGGGTAGGGCTAGCTCCAGGTTTTCATGTGCCCTGGGCCAAAGAGCGCCCCTTTAACACATAGCACAACTCATGATGCTCCGATACTGCAGAGAAATAGCGGTATAGTACAATAAAAAATACTTCACTTTTTACATCTCATGACTGATATCCATTTTAAATTCTCCAATAGCTCCAAAAACGGACAGTATCTTCCTCCATACAGTATTATGGCCATCGCATAGTGCGCTATACAGAGTAATGAGGCCCATATATTTCACCATACAGAATCATTGGTCCCATATAATGTTTGAAACAGTATATGATGAGCTCCACATAATGCTACAGTATATGTTGGTCCCCATGGATGAAACTCCACTGTCTTATGGGCCCAAATAATGCTCCAAACATAATGGGCCCCATTTCTAATGCTCTAGTGTATAATGGGCCCTGTAAATGCTGCTCCAGTGTCTGATGTCCACCTTTGGAATGCTCCAGTGTATGTTGGGCCCCATATATCATTCTCCAGAGTATAGTGCTCCCCAAAAATTGCTGTCCCAACATTGAAAACAATTAAATAAGTCTCCTCAAATAAGTCTCCTCGCTAGGGAATCCCTGTACTAGTCTGGGCGTACAGACGTGTTGTCATTGCGCTCTCTGAGCAGAATATCACTGTCATGAAACGCGGAAGACGTCATGGCGGAGGAGCAGGGAGAGGTAAGTATTTCAACTTTGCAAGTGCTGTGATCCAGAGCAAGCAGGGGAGGCCCACTCGTTGGCGATGGCACTGGCACAGGGCCCCTCATAGTACGGCGGTGTGTCTGACGGCGGGTGGGCCGAACCTGCACTTTCAGCTGCACCTTCCTTTTTGTCACCGTGTAAGGTGGTACAGTATATGGGAAGGGTAATCTGAGTTTCATCTGGGTCACATTCAGGCTATGTAGAGTGCGAGGGGAATGTAGTGGTCTGGGTCAATGTACCAGCAGAATCATCTAGCAGTGGCTGGGCCTCAGTGCACTTGTGGCGCCCCCAGGAGTACGGTCGCCACAGTGGCATTACCTTCCTCCTAGGGAGTGTGATGTCATGCTTGGGAGCAACGAAGGATCTCTCTAGCAGTTAAACCAACACACAACACATTTCCCACTCCAGGCCAGCAGGGAGACCTCTGAACCTGACTGCTGAGGAGCTGCTGTCTGTGGTCGGGAGGAGGTAAGTTAGGGCAGTCTGTGAAGGGAAGGGGAAGTGTGTGGATGTGAGAAGGGGAGCTGGAGGATGAGCAGAGTTAAGGCTCACTCCTAGCTTGAGCGCATGGTCCGGATTCCGGTCCCCGAGTTTGTAAGGACACTGACGTCTCTGCAGCAGAAACCGGAGGAAGTAGCAGCTGTAAATGCTCTGTACCCAACTAAGGCTCGGAGGCCCCAGCAGCGACGTGTGGGAGCCGGAAGGAAAAGGCTATGGCTGCCTGCCATATGAGAAAGTTCCAAGAGAGAGTCAACAGGGGGAACTTCATTGAACTCAGCACTGCGAGTACCTCAAATAAGCGCTAGAACGGAGGCCACACTACCTATTTGCAGATAGAGAATTCCAAATTGACTTACAGGCTGACCAACTCCTTCTCCATCTGTACTCTGGGTCCTGGACGGCACTTACCAAGTGCAGGTAAAGGAACTGCACGACTGTGTCTGTCCTCTTTCTCCTGCTACATCCTGCACTGCACACCATCTACCAACTCTTTCATGTGCCCTGCGACAATGGCCATACCTGTGCAGGGCTTCTACATCTTAGCTGCACCACAACTTCTGTCCCAGAGAAGCGCCACTGCAGCGCTGGTCAATCTACTCAGAAACCACAGGTGGTGTCACGTATCATTCACCTATAAATGTAATTCACCCCTTTGCATGGACGCCCAGGGCCACGGAACGGGTCACCACCACTGTGACACATCCCAGGGAGACACCGTCCCAGTACCGATTAACCCCACTGCCCTGCCTGGCCACCCATACTCCATATCAGATTCATCTTGGACTGGGGAATTCACGATTTGACTTGATAACCCATGCATGGTATGATAGAAAGAGCTACATGGACTAATGTGAAGTGTGGCCTGCTGCATCATTCACTTTGGGTGGGGGTGCAGGAGACAAGGAAAGGGGTTCTTCTTGACCAGGAGCCAGCACTTGACGACTCAGTCCTTGCATTTTTTGAAACTTCAGAAGAGGAGGGCATATTTGCTGGAGTCTGTTTCGGCAATGTAAGCCCAAACCAGTTCCTCATGCTCCGGCTTTAAAAACGGTTAACCTACTCCCAGAAAAGGTAGCCTTCCAGGCGTTCCGTAGACAGACCATGACGCAGGCTCAACACCTCCTGCCTTAGCTGCTATTGTGCTTTTGCCACTACCAGCAGATGCACCACCACCATCAGCACCAGCTGCCCCCCCCACGCCCACGTCCACGGCCTCTTCCACCAAACTTTCAAGTTTAGCACAAAATAGACACAAAATAACATCACATATATGGTACTGTATCAGAAGCGTACAGCTCTATTCAGTCAAAGGATAATTGTCAATTTCCATATATATTCCATTAGTCACACAGAGACATTCCCAGGCTCAGTATGGATTAGACAAGAATATAAAAAGTAGACAAAGTGTACAGTATCATCAGATAGCAGGTATATATAGCATAGTTTAAACATTAACAATGTATGTCTATATATCATGAGGAGGCAAGTTTGTCGAATGTTCGTCGAACCACACTAAAAACAATGGCAGGCAAACACAAACTAACACATACAAAACAATTACAAAACACCTTAAAAGGTGTCCCAAAGCCGACAAAATGCTCAGAAGCCAAGAATAACATTTGGAAAAGGGCAACTACATTTACAAAAGAGATGGAGGAGTAAAAGGAGGAGGTGGAGGAGACACAGATCAAGGCTTGTCATGCCCTTATTAAGTCAAGAAAGTCTGGACTAAAAATGTAAAAACCAAACCCAAAAAAGCAAAATCTGAAAACGAACACGATCATATAACGTCGTACTTCCCACCAATAAATTATGGCAACTGACGATCTGGCGGCGTTATTCCCATGAACCTCCACACAGCATCCATGAAGCCAAAGTGTTTGCTTTCCGGGGGCAGTATGATTGCAAAGCTGAACCTTAAAGGAATGTCCAAAAGGGCACCACCAGGAGTGGAGCCTGCAGCTTAATTGGACTCCACCCGGGAAACCACAACCATGCCACCTCAAAAAAAGATGCACACATTGAAAGCTTTGTCGATTGTGTGTGTGTGGTGTGGTATGTCCGTTTGTAGTTGTGCTAGTGATTTGTCAGCTTTATTCCGTTAACGAACAAGTGTAAAGCTTACTAGAGGGATACGCGAGGCTCTGGCACGCGCAATCGAGCAATAACAGGGCTATCATGGCCTTCCATGTCCGGTTCTACATGCGCGCTACACTGAAAGGACCATCTTTTGTCGCTTACAGGTACAGATAACCCGCTGAACACCGTTAGTGATGGGGATCTGGGATTCCAATAATTCGCCGAGAACGATGATTTCCCAGTAAGTGCAGGTCAACAGCAATTCCTGATTTCGGCCTAACCGCCATTCCAGAAAAAATGCAAAACATTACGTGTCCAAACCACAGGTGCTGTAGCTTGCTTAACAGCTCTGCACCCGTTCTCAGGCCCAGTATGGATTCTACAAGATTCGAGAAAGTTGATAAAGGGTACAGTTTCACCGGATAACACGTATACATTTATATTTCTGTCTCAGTAAGACAGCCCAGACTCTCTGCAATAGGAAATTAGATGCATACAATTATTTACCTAAAGTCTAGTGATTGCAGAAATCTACGAATTACTATTCACGGGAACAACTTCTGTCACAATTCTCAGCGGCGATGCTGACCCTCAATTAATTAGTGTGTGGACACAGCAAAAACCTTTCTTTGTGAAGAAAGTGTTGCTGCATCACAGTACCGTTGATCCCATCGCCGTTACTCATATCCATCCAATTTTGATCACAGGGAGAGATGTAAACATGGTGCTCACTGCCTATCATGATCTGTCACGTAACTTTGGAGTGCAAAACACAGAAGCCACAGGCCATAGGCGATTCATTTGGATTGGCATGAGAGGGAGGGCACATTTAAAAATGTGCGCTGGAATGTCACATGTCTGTGGGTAGGAAAACTGTTAAAGCTGATGAGAAACCACCACTGCATCTCATTGTGAGTCGACGTCCATAAGAAATGGAAGCCAATGATCATCTGAAGCTGGATCCCGGCCAGCGGGACAGGGCATAGCTATGTCTTAACCATCATCTTCTATCAGTTCACCAAATTTGAAGTGCCAGTCCCAGTGATGAATTTGACAGCCCAGACTACACAGCGGAGGAGCAGGGAGAGGTAAACATTGCAAATGCTGGGGCCCTGCCCAAGCAAGGGGAGCCCACTCGTGGGCGTCGGCACTGGCACTGGGCCCCTCATAGTACGGCGGTGTGTCTGACGGCGGGTGTGCACCCCCACCGTCAGAGACACTTGATTGCACTATGAAAGACCCTGTGTCAGTGCCCATGCCCACGAGCCGGCCCACCCACCTGTCCAGGGCAATGGCACTCGCACGGTTGCGTGCGCTCGGTGGTGACCCCGGCCATTGGGGGAGGAGGCTGCCCAGTTAGGGAGGTTTGCAAAATGGCATATGTTGATGTGGGACATTCACCTGCTGCTAAAAGCGAAATTGGTCAAGTCCCAGGAACAGGCGGACCAAAGAAAACAATTTTTCTGGCAACCTATGTGTCATCAGTAGTGTTGAGCATTCCGATACCGCAAGTATCGGGTATCGGCCGATACTTGCTGTATCGGAATTCCGATACCGACTTCCGATATTTTTTCAATATCGGAATTCGGCATCGGAATCGGAAGTTCAGTTGATTGACGGCCTGACGTCATCATGATGCGCGGTGTGTGCGCATCATGATGCGCCGTCATTTCGGGCCTTCCGGGGGTCTCTGCCGGCCTGCCGGGGGGCTGTGCCGGCCTGCCGGGGGGCTGTGTGGACTGCCCGGGGTCTCTGCCGGCCTGCCGGGGGGCTGTGCCGGCCTGCCGGGGGGCTGTGCACCCAGTGGGGGTCTGTACCGGCCTGCCGGGGGGCTGTGCCGGCCTGCCGGGGGGCTGTGCTGATGTCCGGGGGTCTGTGCAAGCATCGTCCGATGGGACTACAAGTCCCATCGGGCGATGCCTGCTACCATGACAGTGATTGACACATTAGCCAATGATGGGACAGTAGTAGTCCCATCATCCGGCTAATGTGTTAAATGTTAAAAAAAAAAAAAAAAAATACTACATACATACTACATATATACTACATACATACTACATACATGCTACATACATACTACATGCATGCTACATACATACTACATATATACTACATACATACTGCATGCTACATACATACTACATACATACTACATACATACTACATGCATGCTACATATATACTACATGCTACATACATACCACATACATACTACATGCATGCTACATATATACTACATGCATGCTACATACATACTACATATATACTACATGCATGCTACATACATACTACATGCTACATGCATGCTACATACATACTACATACATGCTACATATATACTACATACATACTACATATATACTACATGCATGCTACATATATACTACATGCATGCTACATATATACTACATGCATGCTACATATATACTACATACATACTACATATATACTACATACATGCTACATACATACTACATACATACTACATATATACTACATGCATGCTACATATATACTACATGCTACATACATACCACATACATACTACATACATGCTACATATATACTACATGCATGCTACATACATACTACATATATACTACATGCATGCTACATACATACTACATGCTACATGCATGCTACATACATACTACATACATACTACATGCTACATACATACCACATATATACTACATACATACAATACATTCATACAATACATACATAGACATACAGTACATATAACATAGAGTAACATACTTACCAATACTTGTCACATTGTTCCCCGAAGCCATTGTCTTTCCGGAATAAATATTAACATAACAAACCACAAAAATACTCACCCACGATCCGAAGCAGTCCACGAGTGTGTCCCACGACGATCTTGGGTAGAGAACGGCAGCATCAGATGATGCTGCCGTTCTCTACGGGCTGCAGGAATCCAATGACGGAAGGTAGGTATCCTTCCGCACTGTATTCCTCCGCCACTTAAAAAAAAAAAAGTCCCTAGTCTCACTTTATGCCATTGCTGTGTGGGAAATTCCCACACAGCAATGGCATAAAGTGAGACTAGGGACTTTTTTTTTTTTTAAGTGGCGGAGGAATACAGTGCGGAAGGATACCTACCTTCCGTCATTGGATTCCTGCAGCCCGTAGAGAACGGCAGCATCAGCTGATGCTGCCGTTCTCTACCCAAGATCGTCGTGGGACACACTCGTGGACTGCTTCGGATCGTGGGTGAGTATTTTTGTGGTTTGTTATGTTAATATTTATTCCGTAGACGACAATGGCTTCGGGGAACAATGTGACAAGTATTGGTAAGTATGTTACTCTATGTTATATGTACTGTATGTCTATGTATGTATTGTATGAATGTATTGTATGTATGTAGTATATATGTGGTATGTATGTAGCATGTAGTATGTATGTAGTATGTATGTAGCATGCATGTAGCATGTAGTATGTATGTAGCATGCATGTAGTATATATGTAGTATGTATGTAGCATGCATGTAGTATATATGTAGCATGTATGTAGTATGTATGTGGTATGTATGTAGCATGTAGTATATATGTAGCATGCATGTAGTATATATGTAGTATGTATGTAGCATGTATGTAGTATATATGTAGTATGTATGTAGTATATATGTAGCATGCATGTAGTATATATGTAGTATGTATGTAGTATATATGTAGCATGCATGTAGTATATATGTAGTATGTATGTAGTATATATGTAGCATGTATGTAGTATGTATGTAGCATGCATGTAGCATGTAGTATGTATGTAGCATGCATGTAGTATATATGTAGTATGTATGTAGCATGCATGTAGTATATATGTAGCATGCATGTAGTATGTATGTGGTATGTATGTAGTATATATGTAGTATGTATGTAGTATATATGTAGCATGTATGTAGTATGTATGTAGCATGCATGTAGCATGTAGTATGTATGTAGCATGCATGTAGTATATATGTAGTATGTATGTAGCATGCATGTAGTATATATGTAGCATGCATGTAGTATATATGTAGTATGTATGTAGTATATATGTAGCATGTATGTAGTATGTATGTAGCATGCATGTAGCATGTAGTATGTATGTAGCATGCATGTAGTATATATGTAGTATGTATGTAGCATGCATGTAGTATATATGTAGCATGCATGTAGTATATATGTAGTATGTATGTAGCATGCATGTAGTATATATGTAGCATGCATGTAGTATATATGTAGCATGCATGTAGTATATATGTAGTATGTATGTAGTATATATGTAGCATGTATGTAGTATGTATGTAGCATGCATGTAGCATGTAGTATGTATGTAGCATGCATGTAGTATATATGTAGTATGTATGTAGCATGCATGTAGTATATATGTAGTATGTATGTAGTATATATGTAGTATGTATGTTGCATGTAGTATGAATGTAGCATGTATGTAGTATGTATGTAGCATGCATGTAGCATGTAGTATGTATGTAGCATGCATGTAGTATATATGTAGTATGTATGTAGCATGCATGTAGTATATATGTAGCATGCATGTAGTATATATGTAGTATGTATGTAGCATGTAATTTTTTTTTTTTTTTTTTTTTACATTTAACACATTAGCCGGATGATGGGACTACTACTGTCCCATCATTGGCTAATGTGTCAATCACTGTCATGGTAGCAGGCATCGCCCGATGGGACTTGTAGTCCCATCGGACGATGCCTGCACAGACCCCCGGAGCCTGCACAGACCACCGGCAGGCCGGCACAGCCCCCCGGCAGGCCGGCACAGCCCCCCGGAGCCTGCACAGACCACCGGCAGGCCGGCACAGACCACCGGAGCCTGCACAGACCCCCTGGCAGGCCGGCACAGCCCCCCGGCAGGCCGGCACAGCCCCCCGGCAGGCCGGCACAGCCCCCCGGAGCCTGCACAGACCACCGGCAGGCCGGCACAGACCACCGGAGCCTGCACAGACCCCCTGGCAGGCCGGCACAGCCCCCCGAAAGGCCCGTACAGACCCCAGAGAGGCTGTACAAGGGCAGGAAAGGGTTTTTCTTATTCCGATACCGGAAGTCCCATAGACTTGAATGGGACTTCCGGTATCGGAATCGGCGATACCGATACTTTTTTTAAAGATCGGCCGATACCATCCGATACGATACTTTGAAGTATCGGATGGTATCGCTCAACTCTAGTCATCAGGGTAAGGTGGGACAAAATCCTTGGAAACCCATGCATGGTTCATTTTAATGAAGGTTAGATCATCCACATTTTGGGTCAACAGACGGGTCCTTTTTTCTTCTGTCAGTATTGATCCAGCAGCACTGAAGACTCTTTCCGATAGCACACTTGCAGCTGGGCATGCGAGCTCCTGTAAGGCATATTGTGCCAATTCAGGCCAGGTGTCCAGTTTAGCTGCCCAATAGTCAAATGGGAATGACCTGTGAGGGAGAACATCGATATGGGAGGAAAAGTAGTTTGTAACCATACTTGACAAGTGTTGTCTCCTGTCACTTTCAATCGATGCAGTATTACCAGTCGTGTGAGGGGGACTTGAAAAATCAGTCCACAACATGGTCATGAAACCCCTGTCTCCAACGCCACTTCTGATGTGTCCACCACCAACACCACTTCCAAGTTGCCCCCGGCCCCTACGGCTCGTGTGAGAACCATCACCACTGCTGTGTGCTGGGAATGCCTCAACCAACCAGTTACCAGAGTAGCTTGTTTGTTAGCCAATATTAGGTCAAGGTTCTCCTGTGGCATGATGTTTTGGAATTTACCTTTATAGCGTGGATCCAGGATGCTGGCCAACCAGTAGTCATCATCGTTCATCATTTTGGCAATGCGGGGTCCCTTTTTAGGATCTATAAGGCATAATCTGACATGTGAGCCAATGTTCCCGGTGTCAATGATACACTGCGAGTGCTGGGTGGAGGAGCACTTTCTGGCAAAACCATATCCCTCCAGTCATGCACAAACCCTGTACCAGACCTTGCAAAGCCAACATTTTCTCTTGCCCCACGAGAAGCATCCTCCTCCCCTAAATAATCATCCCCATCATCATCCTCCTCCTCTTCCTCTTCTTCCTCCACCTCGTCCACGACAGTTCCCTGACCAGACAATGGCTGAATGTCATCAAGGCTTCCCTCCTCCTCTTCCTCATCAACCTCGGCTGCAGACGCCTGCTCCTTAATGTGCGTCAAAGTTTGCATGAGCAGACGCATACGTGGGATGCTCATGCTTATTATGGCGTCGTCAGCGCTTACCAGCCGTGTGCATTCCTCAAAACACTGAAGGACTTTACAGAGGTCTTTCAGCTTCGACCACTGCACACCTGTCAATTCCATGTCTGCCCTCAAAGTGCCTGCCCGTATATCCTCCCACAAATGCATTACGGCCTGCCTTTGTTCGCACAGCCGCTCAACCATGTGCAGGGTGGAGTTCCACCTTGTTGCAACGTTGATAATTAGGCGGTGCTTGGGAAGGTGGAGCAATCGTTGCAGCTTCTGCATACAACTGGAGTGTACCGGCGACCGGCGGATGTGCGAGCACAGTCTTCGCAACCTTAAGGAGCAGGCCTGTTAAATCTGGATAAATAGTGAGGAAGCACTGCACCACCAGGTTCAAGGTGTGAGCCAAGCAAGGTATGTGTTTGAGTTTTGAAAGGGCTATGGCTGCCACAAAATTCCGGCCGTTATCACTAACTACCTTGCCTGCCTCAAGATGTAGACTGCTCAGCCATGACTCAGTTTGTCACTGAAAGTAGTCGGCCAGTACCTCTGCGGTGTGTCTGTCGCCCAAACACATCATCTGCAACACAGCCTGCTGACGTTTTCCACTAGCTGATCGATAGGGGGACACCTCATTTGCAACACTGTCAACTGTGGATGCAGTGCTCATGCGACTGCGCTCTGTGAACCAGCTTTTGCTTCTGGAGGAGCCAACTGATTCCTATACCGTTGGCTAGGCAGCACTGTGCCACCACCGCTGTCCCCTGTGGACCTGCATCCACCACATTAACCCAGTGCGCAGTGATGGACACGTAACGGCCCTGGGAGGTGCACCTTTCCACTCACTGACAGCTTGAGTGCATAGACAATGCGGTCTTTCACATGAAGGTGGAGGGCTGGGATGGCTTTGCGTGAAAAGAAGTGGTGACTTGGTAGTTCATAGCATGGAACTGCCTAGGCCATTAGTTCGCGGAAAGCTGCGCTTTCAACCGACTGATAGGGCATCATCTCTAATGAGATTAGTTTGGCAATGTGGGTGTTCAAAGCCAGTGTACGCGGATGAGAGGATGAGTACTTTTTTGTCCTACTCATAGTCTCTGGTAGGGTGAGCTGGACTTGAGAGTTGGATATGGTGGAAGTAGCGTGGACATGGTGGACTGAGAGAGGGTTGATGATGGTGATGGAGTTGATGTTCTTTCTGATGGCCTAGATTCAGTCTTTCGCTGCAATAACAGTGTGATTCCCTGAATGATTTGCCCTTGCGACGACAACTCAACATTTGCTGTTGGTGGTGTGCTAGCCGGTGGACTTACAGTGGGGGAAACAATGTTGCGTTGCTGACTACCTTCTTTGGGAGCAGTAGCACATGTGGTACGTGAGTTTTGGTAGTCCTTCCACGCTTGCAAGTGCATGGTGGTTAAATGTCTTAGCATGCAACTGGTATTCAAATTTCTCAGATTTTTCCCTCGGCTAAAGGTCTTTGCTCACTTCTTACAGATTACCTTTGCCTGATCATTAGGATTTTGTTAAAAAAAGTGCCACACTGCACTCTTCCTACTATGGAAGACAGTTTTAGGCCTTGCATGCTGTGCTTTTTTGACCGTCTGGCCAAGCTGTCCTGCAATTTTTTGGGTTTTTGTAACCCGTTTTTGTACTGCTCCGGGCCTGTCAGATAACAACTGTTGCGATGTCGATGCCCGCTGCGGATGCTCCTCCTCCTCTTCTGAGCTATTGGCAGCGGCACACTCTACCCCCAATGGATGCCAATCTGGGTCAACAACTGGGTCATCCATCACCTCCTCTTCAATGTCATGTGCACCTTCCTCTGTGTCACCGTGTATGGTGGTATAGTATGCGGGAGGGGGCAACTGAGTTTCATCAGGGTCAGATTCTAGCTCAGTACACTGCGAGGACAATGTAGTGCTCTGAGTGAATGTACCAGCAGATAAATCTAGCAGTGGCTGTGCATCAGTGCACTCCATGTCAGATTCATCTTGGCCTGGGTAATTCCCGATTTGACTTGATAACCCAGGCATGGTATGTGAAAACAGCTCCTTGGAGTAATCTGTAGTGTGGCCTACCGCATCCTTCAATTTTGGTAGGGGTGAAAGACACAAGGAAAGGTGTGGTTCATGACCATGAGCCTCCAATGACGACTCAGTGCTTTTATTTTTTAAAACTTCAGAAGAGGAGGCGATAGAGCTGGAGGCTGAGTCAGCAATGTAAGCCAAAACTTGTTCTTGAAGCTCCAGCTTTAGAAGCGGTTTACCTACTCCCAGAAAAGGGAGCCTTCGAGGCCTTGTGGAGCCAGACGATGACACAGCCTCAACACCTCCAGTATTAGGTGCTATTTTGCTTTTGCCACTACCAGCAGATCCACCACCAACACCAACACCATCATTACCAGCTGCAAACCCCCGCCCATTTCCACGGACTCTTCCACCACACTTCCTCATTTTTTGGAAAAATTTGCCCAAATTTACACCAACTCTCTGGTACTGTAAATCAAGGTACAAGGTGTATATAGTACTGGGGAGAATTGGAATGTCTCTACACTTCAGGACACTGTGGGATTCAGTCAGGCCCTGTTTATTTAACACCGCAGTATGACAGGCAGATTCTCTATGCTGTTAGAAAGGTTTATAGAGGACTGTGGAGAATTAGAATGTCTCTACACTTCAGGATACTGTGGGATTCAGTCAGGCCCTGTTTATTTAACACCGCAATATGACAGGCAGATTATCTATGCTGTTAGAAGGGTGTATAGAGGACTGTGTAGAATTGGAATGTCTCTACACTTCAGGACACTGTGGGATTCAGTCAAGCCCTGTTTATTTAACACCGCAATATGACAGGCAGATTCTCTATGCTTTTAGAAGGGTGTATAGAGGACTGTGTAGAATTGGAATGTCTCTACACTTCAGGACACTGTGGGATTCAGTCAGGCCCTGTTTATTTAACACCGTAATGTGACTGGCAGAAATTGCCTAGTGTATGACAAACTACAAGGTGTATATAGAATTGTGCGGAACTGGAATCTCCCTACAGTGTAGGTCTGTAAGAACGGAACAACTCCTCGACTTATCCGTACAGAGTCACACACAGATAACTTCACTGTGGCCGTGATAACAGTCGTTACACGGTACTGAGAGAGGAGCGTGCAAGTACACCGCTTTCCAGTGTATGTAAAATTGTCAAGCTCCGTGTTTTAGTATACAGACTGACACATGCTGTCTCTCTATAGTTTTGAATGTAATCAAACAGCATATATACTAAACTGTTTGAAAACCTGACAAAACTATAATGTGGAGGTCTGTAAGAACGGAACAACTCCTCGACTTATCCTTACAGAGTCACACACAGATAGCTTCACTGTGGCCATGATAACAGCCGTTACACGGTACTGAGAGAGGAGCATGCACGTACACCGCTGTCCAGTGTATGTAAAATTGTCAAGCTCCGTGTTTTAGTATACAGACTGACACATGCTGTCTCTCTATAGTTTTGAATGTAATCAAACAGCAAATATACTAAATTGTTTGAAAACCAGACAAAACTATAAGGTGGAGGTCTGTAAGAATGGAACAACTCCTCGACTTATCCTTATAGAGTCACACACAGATAGCTTCACTGTGGCCGTGATAAAAGCCGTTACACGGTACTGAGAGAGGAGCGTGCACGTACACCGCTGTCCAGTGTATGTAAAATTGTCAAGCTCCGTGTTTTAGTATACGGACTGACACACGCTGTCTCTCAATAGTTTTGAATGTAATCAAACAGCATATATACTAAACTGTTTGAAAACCTGACAAAACTATAAGGTGGAGGTCTGTAAGAATGGAACAACTCCTCAACTTATCGTTACAGAGTCACACACAGATAGCTTCACTGTGGCCATGATAACAGCCGTTACACGGTACTGAGAGAGGAGCGTGCACGCACACTGCTGTCCAGTGTATGTAAAATTGTCAAGCTCTGTGTTTTAGTATACGGACTGACACATGCTGTCTCTCTATAGTTTTGAATGTAATCAAACAGCAAATATACTAAACTGTTTGAAAACCTGACAAAACTATAAGGTGGAGGTCTGTAAGAACGGAACAACTCCTCGACTTATCCTTACAGAGTCACACACAGATAGCTTCACTGTGGCCGTGATAACAGCCGTTACACGGTACTGAGAGAGGAGCGTGCACTGTTATGTATGAGTCACCGGAGGAGGAAAAAACAAAAGTACAAGCTAAGTCCAGAAAACCGGAGAGGTTGGTAGCTAGCGGATTGCAGACCCCTGATCCTATTCACAACAACTAACAGTAGCCGTGGGGTGTTCCTACGGTGGTCCTAGACACCTCGTTCACAGCCGGAGAACTAAATAAACCTAAAGAAAGAAAGGGGAAATCTAAACTGCCCCAGAGCAGACCCCAAAGCAATAGACAGCCCCCAACATGTATTGATGGTGAAAACAGATGAAAACACAAACACAGACAGAAAGACAGGCTGAGCAAATGATGGGGCCCTCACTAACTAGATTGGACAGGAAAGAAAAGCAACTGTCTGCAATCACGCAAAAACCCTGCCAAAAATAATGTCCAGCACGTCTGATAGAAAAGGCTCTGAAGTCACTAGACTTCAAAATCACTATATCAGCACTCAGGTATATTCTGAAAACAGAGCAAAGAGATCAACTGATCAGAGACAAAAATGGAGTTCAGCCAGTCCCAACCAGGGCTGGCTGAACACAAACACTAAGTAAACAGACAAAATCTCATGGAACAATAGCAGAGCAAAAACTTAGCTTTAGTAGACAGGACTAAACTAGAGGCCAGAGCTCAGAGCAGAGAGTATCACCAGCCACCCAGCAGGGCGTCGGCGGCCTTATATTCACTCAGAGATTCCGGATGTCCAATCACACTCCACCTGTTCAGATGACAGGTTTTTCCCATCCAAATCAATTTCACTACCTCCTTTCACCAGCAGAGGGAGTTCATCGGACATCAAAGGTGAAGGAGAAAATGAGCTCATAACAGTACCTCCCCCTTGAGGAGGGGTCACCAATCCCTCATCCACGCCACCAGGGCGATCAGGATGGGCCCGATGAAAAGGACGAACCAATCTTTCGGCATGAAAATCGGATGCAGAAACCCAAGAATTATCCTCCTGGCCATAACCCTTCCACTTAACCAAATACTGGAGTCTCCGTCTATCCAGACGAGAATCCAGTATCTTCTCAACCTCATATTCCACATTACCTTCAACCAATACAGGGTTAGGAGGGGCCAACACAGGAACTACTGGCTCAACAAACCTCTTTAACAGAGACTTATGAAACACGTTATGGATCTTGAATGTAACAGGAAGAGCCAATCGAAAAGAGACCGGATTAAGAATCTCCAAAATCTTGTAAGGTCCAATAAATCTAGGGTTAAACTTTGGAGAAGCCACCTTCATAGAGATATTCTTTGATGACAACTAGAGGTGAGCGACTTTTGGTTTTTTAGGGTCGAGTTTCGTTTCATGAAACCCGACTTTTCCAAACGTCGGGTCGAGCAAAATCGGCCGACTATAGGGAAAAGTCGGGGGTCCGACCGAAACACGAAACCCAATGTAAGTCAATGGGGAATTAAAGTCGGCAGTGAGAGGAGGACAGGAAACACACCTACAGTGCCCATTTGAATGCCAAAAGCATCAATTCTTATTACTTAAGCTTGTCAACCTTAATTTACTTCATAATACTAGTTACACACTGAAAAATGGGGGTTATTTGGCTACAGTTGTGGGGGGGAGGGCTGGCTCCAGATTTTCGTGGGCCCAGGGCCAAAGAGCGCCCCTTTAACACATACCACAACTCATGATGCTCCGATACAGCAGAGAAATAGCAGTATAGTACAATTAAAAATACTTTACTTCTTACATCTCATGACTGATATCCATTTTAAATTCTCCAATACCTCCAAAAACGGACAGTATATAACTCCATACAGTATTATGGCCAGCGCTTAGTGCGCTATACAGAGTAATGAGGCCCATATATTTCTCCATATGGAATCATTGATCCCATATAATGTTTCAAACCGTGTATGATGAGCTCCACATAATGCTATAGTATATGTTGGTCCCAATGGATGAAGCTCCACTGTTTTATGGGCCCAAATAATGCTCCATATATAATGGGCCCCATTTCTACTGCTCTAGTGTATAATGGGCCCTGTAAATGCTGCTCCAGTGTCTGATGTCCACCTTTGGAATGCTCCAGTGTATGGTGGGCCCCATTTATCATTCACCAGAGTATAGTGCTCCCCAAAAATTGCTGTCCCAACATTGATAACAATTACATAAGTCTCCTTGCTAGGGAATCCCAGCACTACTCTGAACTCCTTGTTGTCCCCATCTTCCATCTCACTGCACTTGGCTGTTTAGGCCCTCCCACCGGCAGAGACACTTTTGCGTACTATGCGGTGCCCTCTGCCAGTGCCATCGCCCATGAGTATGCCACCCCCACCTGCTCAAGGAACCTGCACTTTCATCTGCACCTTCCTTTTTGTCACCGTGTAAGGTGGTATAGTATGTGGGAAGGGGAACCTGAGTTTCCTCTGGGTCAGATTCTGGCAGTGTAGAGTGCGAGGGGAATGTAGTGGTCTGGGTCAATGTACCAGCAGCATCATCCAGCAGTGGCTGGGCCTCAGTGCACTTGTGGCGTCCCCAAGAGTACGGTCGCCACTGTGGCATTACCTTCCTCCTAGGGAGTGTGTTGTCAAGCTTGGGAGCAACGAAGGATCTCTCTGGCAGTGAAACCAACACACAACACATTTCCCACTCCAGGCTAGCAGGGAGACCTCTGAACCTGACTGCTGAGGAGCTGCTGTCTGTGGTCGGGAGGAGGTAAGTTAGGGCACTTTGTGCAGGGAAGGGGAAGTGTGTGGACGTGAGAAGGGGAGCTGGAGGATGAGCAGAGTTAAGGCTCACTCTTAGCTGGAGCGCATGGTCCCGATTCCGGTCTCTGAGTTTGTAGGGACACTGACGTTCCTGCAGCAGAAACCGGGGGAAGTAGCAGCTATAAATGCTCTGTACCTAACTAAGGCTTGGAGGCCCCAGCATCGACGTGTGGGAGCCAGAAGGAAAAGGCTACAGCTGTCTGCCATACAAGTAAAGTCTGAGGAACATTTGTTAGACAGGAGGTGCTTCAGTGAACCACGGTCCTGTGAGTGCTTCCCCCACAAGCGCTAGAAAGGAGACGTTCAGGAAGGTACATGTTGGCGGAGTGTTGGAAGGGAGCTTTCCATTTTGGTCCCGGAGGTTGGCTGAGGTCCTGACCCGGAGGACACAGCACGGAGGCAGGCATCTGTGTAACCTGCAGACTGTGAGTAAAGCTTTGGAACTGCACGCTCTGGTGTCCTACAGTTATTCCAAAACCGCTACATCTGGGTACCAGCACCTACACCGCCTGTGCCTTTCCCCCATCACTATATCTACTCTTCCCTGGGACTCCAGCTCCACCTGTGGGGAGCTTCACCATCTTTGCTGCACAACACCATCAGTCCCAGAGGATCTACATGCAGCGTCGGCCTAACATCTATGTTGCCGAACACCACAGGTGGCGACAATCTATCTATATAAACTCTTTAACATTATACCACGCCATTTACATGGGTGCCCAGGGCCACCGTCCGGGTCACCGCTGCTGTGACACATCCCACTGACACCGGCCCGGTACCGAGTACCCCACAGCCCTGGGAGGGCGACCCATATGCCGACTGCTGATCGGGCGGCGTTATTCCCACGGCTCCAAACAGCGCCCATGAAGGCAAAGTTTTTGGTTTCCGGGGGCAGTATGATTGCAAAGCTGAACCTTAAAGGAATGTCCAAAAGGGCACCACCAGGAGTGGAGCCTGTGGCTTAATTGGACTCCACCCGGGAAACCACAACCATGCCACCTAAAGAAAAGATGCACACTTTGAAAGCTTTGTCAATTCTCTGTGTGGTGTGGTATGTGTGTTTGTAGTTGTGCTAGCGATTTCTCAGCTTTATTCCGTTAACAACCCGAGACTCCGGCATGCCCCCGCAGTACGCGTCAAGCTTACTAGAGGGATAAGCGAGGCTCTGGCACGTGAGATCGAGCAATAACAGGTCTAGCATTCCCGTACATGTCCAGGGCTGCATGCACGCTACACTGAAAGGACCAGCTTTTGTCGCTTACAGGTGCAGATAACGTGCTGAACTCCGTTAGTGATGGGGATCTGGGATTCAGATTATTCCCCGCGAACGAACGATGATTTCCCAGTAAGTTCAGGTCAACTGCAATTCCGGAGTTAGGCCTAACCGTCATTCCAGAAAAAATTACGTGTCCAAACCACAGGTGCTGTAGCTTGCTTAACAGCTCGGCAGCCGTTCTCAGGCCCAGTATGGGATTCAACAACATTGTAGAAAGTTGATAAAGGGTTCAGTTTCACCGGATAACACGTATATATGTAGCCTAGTTTACACATTAAAAATATATGTCTATAGATCAGGAGGCAGACTCAGATGTTCTCAGGCCCAGTATGGATTTGACCAGATTGTACAAACTTGAGAAAGGGTACTTTATCACTGGATAGCAGGTATATATAGCATAGTTTAAACATGTAAAATCTCCGTATTCTCAGTATGGATTACACAGCAATCTAAAAAGTGGAAAAAAGGAAATGCATTTGAGGCGTACACAACTATATACTTTTGGTGTTATTTTTAAATCTTCAGATATATTTCTGTCTCAGTAATACAGTCCAGCCTCTCCGCAATAGGAAATGAGATGCATACAATTACTGACATAAAGGCTAGTGATTGCAGAAATCTAGGAATTACTATTCACGGGAAAAACTTCTGTCACAATTTTCACAGGCGATGCTGACCCTCAATTAATTTGTGTGTTGAGACAGTGAAAACATTTTTTTGTGAATAAAGTCTTGCTATATCGCACTTCCGTTGATTCCATCACTGTTACTCATCTCAATCAAATTTTTATCACAGGGAGCGATGTAAACATGGTGCTCACTGGCTATCATGATCTGTCACGTAACTTTGGAGTGCAAAAGACAGAAGCCACAGGCCGTAGGTGATTCTATTTGATTGGCATGAGAGGGCACATTTTAAAATGTGCGCCGGAATGTCACACGTTTGTGAGTAGGAAAACTGTGAAAGCTGATGATAAACCACCACTGCATGTCATTGTGAGTCGACGTCCATAAGAAATGGAAGCCATTGATCATCTGGAGCTAGAGCCCGGCCAGCAGGACAGGGCATAGCTACATCTTAACCATCATCTTTCAGTTCAATCAATTTGTAGTGGCACTCCCAGTGAAGGATTTGACAGTCCAGACTACACAGCGGAGGAGCAGGGAGAGGTAAACATTGCAAATGCTGGGGCCCTGCCCAAGAAAGGGGGGCACACTCGTGGGCGTCGGTACTGGCACTGGGCCCCTCATAGTACGGCGGTGTGTCTGACGGCGGGTGTGCACCACCACCGTCAGAGACACTTGATTGCACTATGAGGGACCCTGTGCCAGTGCCCGCGCCCAAGAGTCGGCCTACCCACCTGTCCAGGGCAACGGCACTCGCACGGTTTCATGTGCTAGGTGGTTACCCCGGCCATGGGGGGGAGGCAGCCCAGTTAAGGCGGTTTACAAAGTGGCATATGTTGATGTGGGACATTCAGATGCTGCAAAAGGCGAAATAGGTCAAGTTCGCGGAATAGGAGGAGGACCAAAGCAAGCCATTTTTCTGGCAACCTATGTGTTATCAAGGGAAGGTGGGACAAAATCCTTGGAAACCCATGCATGGTTCATTTTAATGAAGGTTAGATCATCCACATTTTGGGTTGACAGACGGGTCCTTTTTTCTGTCAGGATTGATCCAGCTGCACTGAAGACTCTTTCCGATAGCACACTTGCAGCTGGGCAAGCGAGCTCCTGTAAGGCATATTGGGCCAATTCAGGCCAGGTGTCCAGTTTAGCGGCCCAATAGTGAAAGGGGAATGACCTGTGCGGGAGAACATCGATATGGGAGGAAAAGTAGTTTGTAACCATAGTTGACAACTGCTGTCTCCTGTCACTTTCCATCGATGCAGTATTACCAGTTGTGTGAGCGGTACTTGAAAAATCAGTCCACAACATTGTCATGAAACCCCTGTCTCCAACGCCACTTCTGCTGTGTGCACCACGAACACCTCTGCCAAGCTGCCCCTGGCCCGTACGGCTCGTGTGAGAACCATCACCGCTGCTGTGTGCTGGGAATGCCTCAACCAACCGGTTTACCAGAGTTGCTTGTTTATTAGCCAATATTAGGTCAAGGTTCTCGTGTGGCATGATGTTTTGTAATTTGCCTTTATAGCGTGGATCCAGGATGCTGGCCAACCAGTAGTCGTCATCGTTCATCATTTTGGCAATGTGGGGGTCCCTTTTTAGGATCTGCATGGCATAATCTGACATGTGGGCTAATGTTTCCGGTGTCAATGATGCACTGCGAGTGCTGGTTGGAGGAGCACTTTCTGGCAAATCCACATCCCTCCAGTCACGCACAAACCCTGTACCAGACCTTGCCACGCCAACATTTTTACTTGCCCCACGAGATGCATCCTCCTCCCCTAAGTAATCATCCCCATCATCCTCCTCCTCCTCCTCTTCTTCCTCCACCTCGTCCAGGAGAGGTCCCTGAGCAGACAATGGCTGAATGTCATCAAGGATTCCCTCCTCCTCTTCCTCCTCGTCAACATTGGCTGCGAAGCCTGCTCCTTAAGGTGCGTCAAAGTTTGCATGAGCAGACGCATAAGTGGGATGCTCATGCTTAGGATGGCGTCGTATGCGCTTACCAGCCGTGTGCATTCCTCAAAACACTGAAGGACTTTACAGAGGTCTTTCAGCTTCGACCACTGCACACCTGTCAACTCCATGTCTGCTCTCAAAGTGCCTGGCCGTGTATCCTCCCACAAATGCATTATGGCCTGCCTTTGTTCACACAGCCGCTCAACCATGTGCAGGGTGGAGTTCCACCATGTTGCAATGTCGATAATGAGGCGGTGGTTGGGAAGGTGGAGCAATCGCTGCAGCTTCTGCATACGAATGGAGTGTACAGGCGACCGGCGGATGTGCGCACACAGTCTTCGCACCTTCTGGAACAGGGCTGTTAACTCCGGATAATTGTTGAGGAAGCACTGCACCACCATGTTCAAGGTGTGAGCCAAGCAAAGGTATGTGGCTGAGTTTTGAAAGGGCTATGGCTGCCACAAAATTATGGCCGTTATCACTAACTACCTTGCCTGCCTCAAGATGTATACTGCCCAGCCATGACTCAGTTTGTCGCTGAAAGTACTCGGCCAGCACCTCTGCAGATGTCTGTCGGCCAAACACATCATCTGCAACACAGCCTGCTGACGCTTTCCACTAGCTGCTCGATAGGGGGACACCTCGTGTGCAACAGTGGCAGCTGCAGATGGTGTGCTCGTACGACTGCGCTCTGTGGACGAGCTTTCGCTTCTGGAGGAGGAGGAGGGTCGAACGCCTACAGCCAACTGTTTCCTATACCGTGGGCTAGGCAGCACTGTCCCACCACCGCTGTCCCCTGTGGACCCTGCATCCACCACATTAACCCAGTGTGCAGTGATGGACACGTAACGGCCCTGGCCATGCCGACTGGACCATGCATCTGTTGTGAGGTGCACCTTTCCACTCACTGACTGTTTGAGTGCATGGACAATGCGGTCTTTCACATGATGGTGGATGGCTGGGATGGCTTTGCGAGAGAAGAAGTAGCGACTGGGTAGGTCATAGCGTGGTACTGCATAGGCCATGAGTTCGCGGAAAGCTGCGCTTTCCACCAACCAATAGGGCATCATCTCTAACGAGATTAGTTTGGCAATGTGGGCGTTCAAACCCAGTGTACGCGGATGAGAGACTTCTTGACCTACTCATAGTCTCTGGGAGGGTGAGCTGGACTTGAGAGCTGCATATGGTGGAACTAGCGGTGGACAGGGCGGTCTGAGAGAGGGTTGATGATGGTGATAGAGTTGGTGCTCTTTCTGATGGCCTAGATTCAGCCTTTCGTTGATATAACAGTGGGATTCCCTGACTGCTTTGGCCTTTTAACGACACCTCAACATTTGCTGCTGTGCTAACCGGTGGGCTTACAGTGGGGGAAACAATGTAGCGTTGCTGACTACCTTCTTTGTGATCAGTTGCACATGTGGTACTTGAGATTTGGTGTTGTGTCCACGCTTGCAAGTGCATGCTGGTTAAATGTCTAAGCATGCAACTGGTATTCAAATTTTTCAGATTTTTCCCTCGGCTAAAGGTCTTTGCGCACTTCTTACAGATAACCTTGGCCTGATCATGAGGATTTTGTTCAAAAAAGTGCCACACTGCACTCTTCCTACTTTGGAAGACATTTTGCGGCCTAGCACGCTGTGCTATTTTGACCGTCTGGACAAGCTGTCCAGCAACTCTTTTGATTTTTGGAACCTGTCTTTGGAGTGCTCCGGGCCTGCCAGATAACAGCTGTTGTGATGTCGATGTCTGCTGTGGATGCTCCTCCTCCTCATCTGAGCTATTGGAAGCAGCACCCTCTTCCCCCAATGGATGCCAATCTGGGTCAACAACTGGGTCATCCATCACCTCCTCTTCAATGTCATGTGCACCTTCCTCTGTGTCACCGTGTATGGTGGTATAGTATGCGGGAAGGGGCACCTGAGTTTCATCAGGGTCAGAATCTGGCTCATTACACTGCGAAGACAATGTAGTGCTCTGAGTGAATGTACCAGCAGAATCATCTATCAGTGGCTGTGCATCAGTGCACTCCATGTCAGATTCATCTTGGCCTGGGTAATTCACCATTTCACTTGATAACCCAGGCATGGTATGTGAAAACAGCTTCATGGAGCAATCAGTTGTATGGCCTGTGTCATCCTTCAATCTTGGTTGGAGTGAAGGACACAAGGAAAGGTATGGTTCATGAACATGAGCCTCCAATGACCACTCAGTGCTTTTATTTTTTACAACTTCAGAAGAGGAGGTGATTGAGCTGGAGGCTGAGTCAGCAATGTAAGCCAAAACTTTTTCCTGAAGCTCTGGCGTTAAAAGCGGTTTGCCAACTCCTAGAAAACTAAGCCTTCGAGGCCTTGTGGAGCCAGACGATGACGCAGGCTCAACACCTCCTGCATTTTGCTTTTGCCACTACCATCAGATCCACCACCAACACCATCATTACCAGCTGGCAACCCCCGCCCAATTCCACGGCCTCTTCCACCAGCCTTCCTCATTTTTGGTAAAAATGTACACAAAATCCCACAAACTATATACTAATGTAAAACAAGGTACAAGGTGTATATAGGACAGGGGAGATGTAGAATTTCTGAACACACTTGTGGACACTGTTGGATTGTGTGAGGCCCAGTGAATATCACACCGCTATGTCACAGGCTCAATGTCGCAGGTGTGAAAAATGTCACTATAGGACAGGGGAGATATAGAATTTCTGAACACACTTGTGGACACTGTTGGATTGTGTGAGGCCCAGTGAATATCACACCGCTATGTCACAGGCTCAATGTCGCAGGTGTGAAAAATGTCACTATAGGACAGGGAAGATGTAGAATTTCTGAACACACTTGTGGACACTGTTGGATTGTGTGAGGCCCAGTGAATATCACACCGGTATGTCACAGGCTCAATGTCACAGGTGTGAAAAATGTCACTATAGGACAGGGGAGATGTAGAATTTCTGAACACACTTGTGGACACTGTTGGATTGTGTGAGGCCCAGTGAATATCACACCGCTATGTCACAGGCTCAATGTCGCAGGTGTGAAAAATGTCACTATAGGACAGGGAAGATGTAGAATTTCTGAACACACTTGTGGACACTGTTGGATTGTGTGAGGCCCAGTGAATACCACATCGCTATGTCACAGGCTCAATGTCGCAGGTGTGAAAAATGTCACTATAGGATAGGGGAGATGTAGAATTTCTGAACACACTTGTGGACACTGTTGGATTGTGTGAGGCCCAGTGAATATCACACCGCTATGTCACAGGCTCAATGTCGCAGGTGTGAAAAATGTCACTATAGGACAGGGGAGATGTAGAATTTCTGAACACACTTGTGGATACTGTTGGATTGTGTGAGGCCCAGTGAATATCATACCGCTATGTCACAGGCTCAATGTCGCAGGTGTTAAAAATGTCACTTTAGGACAGGGGAGATGTAGATTTTCTGTACACACTTGTGCACACTGTTGGATTGTGTGAGGCCCAGTGAATATCACACCGCTATGTCACAGGCTCAATGTCGCAGGTGTGAAAAATGTCACTATAGAACAGGGGAGATGTAGAATTTCTGAACACACTTGTGGACACTGTTGGATTGTGTGAGGCCCAGTGAATATCACACCGCTATGTCACAGGCTCAATGTCGAAGGTGTGAAAAATGTCACTATAGGACAGGGAAGATGTAGAATTTCTGAACACACTTGTGGACACTGTTGGATTGTGTGAGGCCCAGTGAATACCACATCGCTATGTCACAGGCTCAATGTCGCAGGTGTGAAAAATGTCACTATAGGATAGGGGAGATGTAGAATTTCTGAACACACTTGTGGACACTGTTGGATTGTGTGAGGCCCAGTGAATATCACACCGCTATGTCACAGGCTCAATGTCGCAGGTGTGAAAAATGTCACTATAGGACAGGGGAGATGTAGAATTTCTGAACACACTTGTGGATACTGTTGGATTGTGTGAGGCCCAGTGAATATCATACCGCTATGTCACAGGCTCAATGTCGCAGGTGTTAAAAATGTCACTTTAGGACAGGGGAGATGTAGATTTTCTGTACACACTTGTGCACACTGTTGGATTGTGTGAGGCCCAGTGAATATCACACCGCTATGTCACAGGCTCAATGTCGCAGGTGTGAAAAATGTCACTATAGAACAGGGGAGATGTAGAATTTCTGAACACACTTGTGGACACTGTTGGATTGTGTGAGGCCCAGTGAATATCACACCGCTATGTCACAGGCTCAATGTCGAAGGTGTGAAAAATGTCACTTTAGGACAGGGGAGATGTAGAATTTCTGAACACACTTGTGGACACTGTTGGATTGTGTGAGGCCCAGTGAATATCACAGCTCTATGTCACAGGCTCAATGTCGCAGGTGTGAAAAATGTCACTATAGGACAGGGGAGATATAGAATTTCTGAACACACTTGTGGACACTGGTGGATTGTGTGAGGCCCAGTGAATATCACACCGCTATGTCACAGGCAGAAATTGGCTAGTGTATGACAAACTGCAAGGTGTATATAGAATTGGGCAGAATAGGAATCTCCCTAGAGTGTAGGTCTGTAAGAACGGAACATGTCCTCGACTTATTCTTACAGAGTCACACACAGATAGCTTCTCTGTGGCCGTGATAACAGCCGTTACATGGTACTGAAAGAGGAGCGTGCACGTACACTGCTGTCCGGTGTCCGTAAAATTGTCAAGCTCCATGTTTTTTAAGTATACGGACTGACACACGCTGTCTCTCTATAGTTTTGAATGTAATCAAACAGCAAATATACTAATCTGTTTGAAATCCAGACAAAACTATAAGGTGGAGGTCTGTAAGAATGGAGCAACTCCTCGACTTATCCTTACAGAGTCACACACTGATAGCTTCACTGTGGCCGTGATAACAGCCATTACATGGTACTGAGAGAGGAGCGCGCACGTACACCGCTTTCCAGTGTATGTAAAATTGTCAAGCTCTGTGTTTTAGTATACGGACTGACACATGCTGTCTCTCTATAGTTTTGAATGTAATCAAACAGCAACTATACTAAACTGTTTGAAAACCAGACAAAACTATAAGGTGGAGGTCTGTAAGAACAGAACAACTCCTCGACTTATCCCTACATAGTCACACACAGATAGCTTCACTGTGGCCGTGATAACAGCCGTTACACGGTACTGAGAGAGGAGCGTACACCGCTGTATGGTGCGTGAAAAATGAACGCTCAGTAACTCGCAAGGACAAACAATAAAGTCTGGATTGCTTTGAAAACAGCAGTTTGCTCAGCAGTGGGCACACAGCAATGCAGCTACCAGGTAGCCTTAAAAGGCAGCCTAATAACCAACAAAGCTGATGCACCAAAATATAGCCTCTCCTTGCACTGCACAGTGACTGGTGTGTTGTACAGGCAAAATCGCTAGCAGCAGAATCAGTTTTTGGTATCTTCTTCCCTGCCTAACACTCTCCCTACAGAATCAGCAGCAGCTCTCCCTATTTTGAGATCAGCATGAGTAACATGGCGGTCGGCGTCCCCACCCTTTTATACCCCCTGTGATGCCCCACAAAGCAAGCCAATCACTTGCATGCCCTTCTCCAAGATGGTGGTGACCGCTGTGTTATGAATGAGTCACCGTAGGAGGCAAAAACAGAAATACTAGCTAAGTCCAGAAAACCAGAGAAGTTGGCAGCTATCGGATTACAGACCCCTGAACCTATCAACAACAACTAGCAGTAGCCGTGGGGGGTTCCTACGGTGCTCTAGACCCCTCGATCACAGCCGGAGAACTACATAGGCCTAAAGACAGAAAGGGAAATCTAAACTGCTCCAGAGCAGACCCCAAAGCAATAGGCAGCCCCCAACATATAATGACGGTGAAGAAAGATGAAAAAACACTCACACAGATAGAAAGATAGGCTGAGCAAAAGATGGGGCCCAAGCTAACTACATAGGACAGGATAGAAAAGCTGCTGTCTGTAATCCGCCAAAACCCTATCAAAACAAGAGCCAACAGCTGATAGGGAAAAAAGCCCTGAAGACGCTAGGCTTCAAAAAGACTATATCAGCACTCAGGTATCTTCTGAAGACAGAGCAAAAGGAATTCAGCACACCCCAGCAGGGAATGGCAGAAATCCAGAAAAAAAAGGAAAAACAAAACCAAAACACAAATGCAAAAGGCAGAGCAGAAAACTTAGCTTTTGAGGAGCAGGAATCAGACTGGTCTCCTAGAATCCCTCAGAGAGATCACCAGCAAGGCAGAAGGGCGTCGACTGCCTTATATCCAGTCAGCAATTCCCATCACCTAGTCATCATCATCCTGCCCAGATGCTTGGTAATCAGCCTCACTTCCTTCCTTCACCAGAAGAGGGAGTTCATCAGACCTCAATGGTGAAGGGGAAAATGAACTCACAACAGCGCTGCCTATGTCATCACATTGCCCACAGTGTCCGTTCTTCCTGATTGGCTGAAAAAGGGCGCTCAAGCATCTTTTGAAACGCGACTTTGGCACTAAAGTCATCGACCTCGTGACCGACCTCACTCTAAGGTTGGGTTTCGTTTCATGAAACCCGACTTTGGCGAAAGTCGGCGACTTTTCAATTTTTTCGACCCGTTTCGCTCAACTCTACTGGTAATTGATGGTGGCTAAATCACGAATCATTGTATTCTGTATCCTGGATCTCATGTCTCCCATAGCCACTGCTGTTATTAAGCATGTACATTCCCATTCCTGTCATCACCATGCCCCTTTTACTGATCAATTCATCCAACGATTCCTCTGCCATATTTTAACTAAAAACCTGCACCTTCCCAGCAACTGTGTACTGTAGGAATCCACGTTACAGTTTTGTAAGGTGTTTATGATGCCCCTGAAAAAAAATTTACACACTATGTTGATATGTACCCCAAGTGGGAAATGTTTGTCAGCCCATACACTTAGTGTATGGGCATTCCAAGTATAGATGAAACACTCCTTTGTAATGTGAATTTTTTATTAACCCATTACTTGCCAATTTATCAATTTTCTTTTTTTTTTTTAAATGACAGATTTTTTATGATTTGGGTCCTAATGAATCAGAAACATAATTTGCCAAATTTTTACAAATTTTTAGTATGGATTTTTCAGAAAATGGCGTCCCAATTTTGGGACATTGGCAGAAAGTTTAGCAAAAACTCAGAAAAGATAGAACTTATTCAACTTTATTTTTTTGCATTTTTTGCTTACAAACTATTATGCAAACAATATGTTTATGCACTTTTTTTTCAAAATATTATATTACAAAATTCTCCAAATAGCTCAGTTAGGGGAATGGAATGCAGCAAAACACTTAGCATGAACATCACACTGTTTGCAAATTCTGGTTGTTTTTTTCTTACATAAAGCACACCTTCTTTGTGTAGCAATTGGCTTTATCAAATGATTACCAGGATCAAATCTGATGTCATCACTAACTTGGCCACCTAATAGTTTACTCCGTTGAGGTCCACATCGCTTTGGGGTTGATTGTGTTCTTTTGCTTAGATAGGCCAATGCAATCCTCCTCCTTACACTTAGCAGTGGCACCCTTTCTTCTGCATTTGCCTTTTGATATGCCGTCCAGGTGTTGACAACGGCAATGTCTATCATTTGAGTGAAAAGGGGCCACCACCACTTTTTGGAACGGACTCTGATATGGTACAGGGAGATTTGTTTGTCCAATAAATCAACTCCCCCCGTGTGGGAATAATATTCCTAAACCATCAGCGGCATTGAGATTTGGACATGTTTTTTCTGTTTTTGAGAGTACCTACGAGCTGTTGGCAAAGGCTCTATTGTGCTGAAGTTTGTGCCAAATGTGACAACCTTATTATCCTTCCATTTCACCACAAGAATGTTATTTGCTTTACCAAACCGGTAATCACAAAATCCACCTTCTTTTTGTTTTTCAATCTCCTTGCTTGGCATATGAGGACACTGTTTTGTGCGATTTTCTCTCCTAGTGCCAGTAGCTTGGATGTTTTTGTTTTTCAGCATCACCAGAGCATCAATACTTGTAAAGAAATTGTCAAAAAATAACTTGTAACTGAATGACTGGGAATTAGAAATTTCATTTGTAAGTTGTTAAATTACTCTCAAGCCTAACTGTCCTTCCTCTTTGTCAGACTTACCACAGTGTGGCACAAATTTATAGAGGTAGCTGTTGGAACTGCACAGACATCAAATTTTGCAGCCGAATTTTATTGGCTTACCTCGCATGTACATTTTTGTAGGGTGTTTGCCATAGTAGCGGAAAATCATTTCATCTAAGGAAAGTTCCTGGTGGTTACACCAAATTTCAGGAATTCTTTCCCCAGTACTTCAAGGAATAAACTAACTTTGTACATCTTGTCAGACTTGTCAATTTTAGAATTGTCATATTTAGGTGTATATATTTTTTAATTTCCCTAAAACGGTTCTTTGACATTGCTTTGTACACCAATGGAACTCCCACATCTTGAGCTTGTTCCCAGTACATGTCCTCTTGGGGGAGAGAATGATATCCAGACAGTAATAATATGCCTAAGAAAACTTGTAATTCTTCCTTGCTGATGGAAAAGGAGGGTTTATTTTTTGGTTTGCATATAGCATGCTTTGGGACAAAATAATATCCATAACATCATGGGAAAAAAACACTTCAAATACTTCAACTTCATTTCTATTTTCCAAAAGGTCACAAATGTTGCTTATTTCGGACGTATCCTGGTCCGCACTGCTTTCATATGTTGGTTGACATTTTTTCCATTTTGGAGTTGCTGCACATTGTAATGTTTCTATTGCATTTTTTTTCTTGCTCACAACTGGTTTTGAAGTTTGATTCCTTGGTCGTTTTCTGCTACTGGTACTTGAAGTTCCTGCTGAGGTGGATGGTAAATTCTCAGTTGATGCCACCTCAGGAGCCTCTTCAATTTCTGTTGAAGTGTGCAATACCTCCAAAGTTCCTGCTACATCATTCAACTCATGAGCAAGAAGCTCATTTTCCTGAAAATCTTCCTCATCAGTTGCCTCATCAGGGTCAGGAGGCACAATCACTACTTCAACATCAGAAACGTCCTCTTCTTGGTCATCTAATTCCTCAAGATAACCTAGTATTTCATCAACAGTAAGTCCTTTTTTATATCATATCGATATGCCATGTTCTTACTGCTGATACAACAAAAACAAAAATTAGTATAGTAACATTTAGAAAACTATAGCTAAAAATCTATATTATTATTTTAAATATATATATAAATATATTTCACATTTCACTATCCATTCATAAAACAAGCTAAATAAACAATTGTGAGGAATAAAAACATAAAATACCAACCTTATATACTGTGATGTGATCGTAACCAATGTCTGACAAGCCAGCAAGTTACAGGGTCTGTTCTCCTGAGTGTCTCCAGTACAGCTGAGTTATCAGGTTTCACAAAGCATATATAGTCAGAAAGGTACTGGGGAAGGGGAGTGGAGGGGTGAGGGAATTCCAGACTATCTGGTAAGAAGGAAGAAATGAAACTAAAAGACCTCTGCCTGCCTTATCAATTGTAAATGATTTAGGGTTATGTATAATAACTAGTGAATCAAACAAAAATTTCCATGTAAAAAAAAAACATCGAAAATAGTCCCAAAAGTGGGACGGCAATTTCACTTGAATATAACTCTGGCCTTGGTAAATCTACATCAATGCCATTGCATTATATACCTTCCTTCAAGTATAAACAATAGTTCTAATAACTTTGTGATCACAAAACTGTGATTTTAAATAATAATTTCAGCTTATGATCCTAATTTTGAAAAAACCTCGAAAATAGGTGCTTTGAAAGCTCTCTGGGTGGAAGAATATTCAAATAAAAATGACAATGACATGATTTCCTGTTTTGAAAACATTCATTTTACAAACACAACACAAAAAATTGGACCTAATTATAAAATCATAGTTGCTGGAAGCAAAAGATTAGGCATTCCAAAAAAGGACATTGGTAGATAATGGACCCTCCCCCACGTTTCTTCCAAGGGGGATTGTGGTGTTGCAAATTAGGGCCAGGCCTTGCGTTCACTTCATGGACAAATTTTATGGTAATAAGAAGTAAAATAATAATGGAAACTTTTTATTTCATGTGGCCATCCAGTACCCAGGTTCAAAGGCTTATTGGGGGTGCATATGACTTGATAGCAGGCTAGGCCTTGCAGTCAATGCATAAGAATACAGTTTGGGAGTACAAAATGAATAATGTGAAGTGGATTTTCCTGTGCCCATCCAGTACCTGAGTTCAAAGGCATATTGTGGTGCAGGTGACTTGGCAGCAAGGTGGGCCTTGCTAGCAATGCATAAGAAAAGAGTTTGGGAGTACAAAATGAATAATGTGAGGTGGATTTTCCTGGGCCCATCCAGTATGTGGGTTCAAAGGCTTATTGGGGTGCATATGACTTGGTAGCAGGGCAGGCCTTGAATTCAATGCAACATTTTTTATAGAAGCCATCCTGGACATCTCGTGAAAGGGGTATGGAGGTGTGTCGTAATTCTTGGCAGCCCATCCACTCACTGCATAGGCTATAAGTTAAGGAGACTCCCTGTTTAATAATGGCCCTTTAAGCAAATTAATGCTGCCTGATGCCCCTGTAAAAATAGGCTCTGTGACTTTAAGAGTCCCTCCTTCATAAATGAAACAAGATATGTCTGCTTATGTGTCACACACCACATGGCCAGCTAGGGTTGGTAAATGTTATAATGACATTTCTCAGTGAATGCATTTGTTTTGGTTGAAAGCAATGTTAAAGTTGAAAAACGCTTAAAAAACGCTGCGTCTGAACATAGCCCAAGTGGTGGAGGAACATTTTGGTCTGGAGCTATTTATTTTGCCTTATATACAAGTCATTAAACTGGAAAGGATGTACCTTAACATATTTCCCTTTTTTTTTTGGTTTGGCATGTTTTTTGGTGCACTGGTAAAAACGGCATGAAACGCTGAAAAAAAGTTTAAAACTGTGAACTAGGAGTTAGGAATGCTTCCAGGGGCAATCCCCATGATGTCCCCGTGTCATTTGAGCAGTGTTTCCATCATTTTCAGACGTTTTTAGACCTCAAAAGAGGGAATCGCGGTAAAAATGCTCGGGTCTCCCATAGACTTACATTGGGCTCATTGTCTTATGTCCAAGTACCTGAGAATTCCAATTTACTCGACCCGAACAACGAGAACCCGAGCATTTTAGTGCTCGCCCATCACTAATTATCACCAAAAAGTTCTATCGTTGTCTTATCAGACCAGAGAAACTTATTTTTCATACTCTGGGAGTCCTTCATTTGTATTTTTGCAAACAATATGCAGGCTTTCATATGTCTGGCACTGAGGAAAGGCTTCCGTCAGGCCACTCTGCCATAAAGGCCTGATGGGTGGAGGGCTGCAGTAATAATTCACTTTGTGGAACTTTCTACCATCTCTGTACTGCACCTGTGGAGCTCAGCCACAGTGATCTTGTGGTTCTTCTTTACCTCTCTCATCAAGGCTCTTCTCCGACGATTGCTCAGTTTGGCTGGAAAGCCTGGTCTAGGAAGACTTCTGGTGGTTCCAAACTTCTTCCATTTAAGGATTATGGAGGCCACTGTGCTCTTAGGAACTTTGGGTACTGCAGAAATTCTTTTGTAACCCTGGCCAGATCTGTGCATTGCCACGATTCTGTCTCTGAGCTCCTTGGCCAGTTCCTTTGACCTCATGATTCTCATTTGGTCTGAAATGCACTGTGAGCTGTGAGGACTTATATAGACAGGTGTGTGCCTTTACAAATCAAGTCCTATCAGTTTAATTAAACACAGCTGGACTCCAATGAAGGAGTAGAACCATCTCAAGGAGGATCACAGGGAAATGGACAGCATGTGACTTAAATATGAGTGTCTGAGCAAAGGGTCTGAATACTTATGACCATGTGATATTTCAGTTTTTCTTTTTCAATAAATTTGCAAAAATGTCACCATTTCTGTTTTTTTCAGTCAAGATGGGGTGCAGAATGTACATTAATAAGAAAAAACTGAACTCTTTTGAATTTACCAGATGGCTGCAATGAAACAAAGAGTGAAAAATTTAAAGGGTTCTGAATAGTTTCCGTACCCACTGTAAGAGTTAACTCTTCCGAAAAAGTGAGAAGGCAGCAGAGTGCATGGTGGAACAGTTGAAATGCAGTTTAGGGAGCACATGTCACTATAGAATGGAGGAGGGAGCACAAAGAATATCTTATCTGGAGGCTGCATGTACTGGAAGTGAGGAGGCACCTCCCTATTTGAGCCAGTGTTCTATAGGAATACTTAACCCAAGTTTATTATCTCCTATCAGTCTGAGATGACAGGAGAAGTTCCAGGGAGAGGCATATACTACTAATCAGCTGTGCAGAATTTAAACTGCAGTTGAAGCTTTCATTTAACAGTTAGGGAGTTAAGTGTGAAAGGAGGCAGTGCCAGTGCCATGACCTAATTAGCACAGCCTCAGCACACAATGCTGCCTGTAGGAAATATTTATTACACTTTGCAGGCTCCAATCAGTAACTGACTAATTGCCAATTATGTGCAGCAGATGGGTATGGTAGTCCTAGGTTTCCTCCTGAATGCACATGTAGAAGTTTGAGCAGCTCTGTAAATAGGGACCTCAGCAGGGTCTGCATCCACCAATAAGAAGATGGTGCCATTAAGTGGGGGCAACAGTCAAAATAATGATTCTGACAAAAATCAGAATTTTTCATCAGTCCCTTTCTGACCTTTCGGCTGTGACTGTCCGTGGGTCGGATAGGCACAACTGTAGGGCCAGATGTGGCCCATGGAAAGCAGTTTTCCCAGGTCTGATCATTATTTTTAAGGTTTTTGTCTGGGCTGGAATGTGAACCAATGTTCTAGTCTCAACCTCTGGATTGCCCTGTATTTAGCTCCATCCATTTTCCCATTAATTCTCACCAGCTTCCCTGTTTCCTTCTGAAGAAAAGCATCCTCGCAGCATGATATTGTCACCACCCTATTTTATGGTGGGGGTGGTGTTTTCAGGATCACATTCAGTGTTATTTTTCTACCACAGATAGCATTTTTTATTTAGACTAAATATTCTACTTTCGTCTCATCTGACCAGAGCACTTTCTTCCACATTTTAGCTATGTCCCCTGCATGGCTCTTTGTAAACTGCAAACTGGACATCTAAGGGTATGTGCACACGTAGTTTTTTGGTTGTGCGGATTTTGGAGAGAAAACCGCAGGTAAATCCACAGGGCAAAAGTCCTGCAGTTTTGCCTGCGGTTTTGCCCTGCGGTTTTACACCTCATAATGGATGAGGTGTAAAACTGCAGCGTTTCTGCACCAAACAATTGACATGCTGCGGATTGTAAACCGCGAGGAAAAATCAGCAGCATGTGTACTGCGTTTTTTTTTCCATTGAAAATAAAGGTACTGTACAACGCAGCAAAATCTGCTGCGTTTCCACAGAGCCAAAACCGCTGCGGAAACGCAGCAGATTTCACTACGTGTGCACATACCGTTATGACTTTCTTTCAAAATTGGTTTTCTTTTTGCCACTCTTTCATAAAATGGCTTTCTGCTTACTATTAGAGTTGAGCGAAACAGGTCAGTCAGATTCAAAGTCGGGTTTCGCCGTTCGAAACCCGACTCTAGCTTGAGGTCGGCCATGAGGTCGCTGATCAGAGGGCCAAAGTCGAGTTTCAAATGATGCTTTCAGCGCCTTTTTTCACCCAATGATGGAGGAAGCACACTGTGGGCAACGCGATGACATACGCAGCGGCCAGCACCATCTTAGAGAAGGCACTGAAGCGATTGGCTGGCTTTGTGTGGCGTCACAGTGGGTATAAAAGGCTGTGACCGCTGACCGCCATCTTACTTCTGTCGATCTTACAATAGGGAAAGATGCTGCTGCTGAGTCTGAACAGGGAGAGCGTTAGGCAGGGAAGAAGAAAAAAAACTGCTTCTGCTGATAGCACTATTCACTGTAGAGTTAGTGTGCAGTGAAAGGGAAGGATTTTTGTTGTGTGCAGCAGCGTTGGTGGTGATTAGGCTGCCTTTTAAGGCCACCTGCTAGCTGCATTGCTGTGTGCACACTGCTGTTCAAACTGCTTTTTTCAAAGCACTCCAAATGTTATTATTTTGTCCTGGTGAGTTACTGAACGTTCATTTTTTCACACACCGTCTAGCGGTGTACGCTCCTCACACACTACCGTGCACCGGCTGGTATCACGGACAAATAGAAGCTATCTGGGTGTGACTCTGGAAGAAAAAGCAGAGGAGTTTGTCCATTTTTCCGGACCTACACCTTAGAGTTGAGTCCGTTTTTCAAACAGTTTCATATATCTGCTGTTTGATTACAGTCAACACTACACAGAGACAGTGTGTGTCAGTCCGTATACAAATACACGGAGCTTGTACGCTCCTCACACACTACCGTGTACCAGCTGGTATCACGGACAAATAGAAGCTATCTGGGTGTGACTCTGCAAGAAAAAGCCGAGGAGTTTGTCCGTTTTTCCAGACCTACACATTAGAGTCGTGTCCGTTTTTCAAACAGTTTCGTATATCTGTTGTTTGATTACGGTCTAAATTAGACAGAGACAGCGTGTGTCAGTCCATATACAAATACACAGAGCTTGACAATTTTACATCCACACACCGTACAGCGGTGTACGCTCCTCACACACTACAGTGTACCGCCTTCTTGCACGGACAAATAGAAGCTACCTGTGTGTGACTCTAGAAAAAAAAGCCGAGGGGTTTGTCCGTTTTTCCAAACCTACACCTTAGAGTCGTGTCCGTTTTTCAAACAGTTTCGTATATCTGTTGTTTGATTACGGTCTAAATTAGACAGAGACAGCGTGTGTCAGTCCATATACAAATACACAGAGCTTGACAATTTTACATACACACACCGTACAGCGGTGTACGCTCCTCACACACTACCGTGTACCGCCTTCTGGCACAGACAAATAGAAGCTACCTGTGTGTGACTCTGGAAAAAAAAAACGAGGAGTTTTTCCGTTTTTCCAGACCTACACCTTAGAGTCGTGTCCGTTTTTCAAACAGTTTCGCATATCTGCTGTTTGATTACGGTCAAAATTAGACAGAGACAGCGTGTGTCAGTCCGTATACAAATGCACGGAGCTTGACAATTTTCCTTACACACATCGTATAGAGCTGTCCGATTCTCCAACAGTATTGTATATCTGCCGTTCGCATTACAGTCACTTTTATACCTAGTCAGCGTGTGTGTGTGACACTCCGTAAATACTGCACATATATGGAGATTGTTAGTTGCACAAAAATTTTATACAGCTGTACACTTCTGATACAGTTCCGTATATCTGCTTGTTGGATTACGGTCCAATACATACTGTGAGAGCGTCTGTGACTAACGTAATATATACGTTGATTTAATTTGTTTAATACACCTTACACAGCTGGACGCTCCTCATACAGTACCATCTGTCTGCTGGTATTTTGGTACATTTTCCCAAACATGAGGCAGTATGGTGGAAGAGGCGGCGGACTTGGGCAGGGGGGCGCAGCTGGTACTGATGGTGGTGGTGCATCGGCTGATTCTGGCAAAAGCACAATAGCAGCTAAGGCAGGAGGTGTTTAGCCTGCGTCATCCTCTGGCCCAAGAAGGCCTGTAAGGTTGCCTTTTCTTGGAGTAGGAAAACCGCTTTTAAAGCCGGAGCATCAGGGACAGGTTTGGTGTACATTGCCAAAACAGCCACCAGCTTTATTGCCTCCTCTTCTGAACGGTCGAAACCTGCAAGCAAGGAGTCGTCAGTGCAGGGTTCTGGTCATAAAAAACCCCTTTCCTTGTGTCCTTCACCCCCACCAAAAGTTAAAGATGCGGCAACCCACACTTCAGATTACTCTATGGATCTCTTTTCACATACCATGCATGGGTTATCCAGTCAAATCCTGAATTCCCCAGTCCAAGATGAATCTTACATGGAGTGCACTGATGCACAGCCACTGCTAGATGATTCTGCTGGTACATTGACCCACAGCACTACATTGCCCTCGCAGTCTACTGAGCCAGAATCTGACCCTGATGAAACCCAGGTGCCCCTTCCCGCATACTATACCACCTTTCACGGTGACACAGAGGAAGGTAAAGAGGAAGGTGCAGATGACTTTGAAGAGGAGGTGATGGATGACCCAGTTCTGGACCCGGATTGGCATCCATTGCGGGAGGAGGGTGGCGCCGGCAATAGTTCAGATAAGGAGAAGGATCCGCAGCAGGCATTGACATCGCAGCAGCGGTTATCTAGCAGGTCCGTAGCTGTCCTAAAACGTGGAACAAAAACTAAAAGAGTTGCAGGACAGCTTAGCCAGACAGTCAACTTAGCACAGCTTGCAAGGCCAGAAAATGTTTACAATAGTAGGAAGAGTGCAGTGTGGCACTTCTTTGTCCAAAATCCTACTGATGAGGCAAAGGTTACCTGTAAGAAGTGCGGAAGGACCTTTAGCCGAGGTAAACAACTCAGAAATTTGAATACCAGTTGCATGCTTAGACATTTAATCAGCATGCACTTGCAAGCGTGGAAGGACTACAAAACCTCAGGTAGCACATGTGCACCTGCTCTGACTGAAGGTAGCCAACAACGCTCCATCGCTACCCCCACTGTAAGACCACCGCCACCATTAAGCACACCACCAGCACTAAATGTGGAGGTGTTGTTGCAAGGCAGAAGCACTCAGGAAATCACAATGGTTTTGCAACACAACACTGAATCTAGGGCATCACCACCAATACCATCACCAACCCCCTCTCACTCCATCCGGTCCACCGTTACTTCCCCCATATGCAGCTCTCCAGTCCAGCTCACCCTACCAGACACTCTGAGTAGGACAAGAAAGTACTCATCCTCTCATCCGCGTACACTGTGTTTGAATGCCTACATTGCCAAACTAATCTCATTAGAGATGATGCTCTACCGTTTGGTTGAAAGCGAAGCTTTCCACGACCTCATGGCCTACGCTGTCCCACACTATGACCTACCCAGTCAGCACTTCTTTTCTCGAAAAGCCATCCCTGCCCTCCACCGGCATGTGAAAGACCGCATTGTCCATGCACTAAACAGTCAGTGAGTGGAAAGGTGCTCCTCACAACGGATGCATGGACAAGTAGGCATGGCCAGAACTGTTACGTGTCCATCACTGCGCACTAGGTTAATATGGTGGATGCAGGCTCCACTGGGGACAGCGGCGGTGGAACAGTGCTGCCTAGCCCACGGTACAGGAAACAGTTGGCTGTAGGCTTTCGCTCCTCCTCCTCCTCGTCTATCAGCGAAAGCTCGTCCACAGAGCGCAGTCGCACATCCGCAGCTGGCAGTGTTGCACACGAGGTGTCCCACTATCGAACAGCTAGTGGTAACCATCAGCAGGCTGTGTTAAAGATGATGTCTTTGGGCGACAACAGACACACTGCGGAGGTACTGGCCGACTACTTGCAGCAACAAACAGAGTCATGGCTGGGCAGTCTACATCTTGAGGAAGGCAAGGTAGTCAGTGATAATGGCAGTAATTTTGTGGCAGCCATAGCCCTTTCAAAACTCACACACATACCTTGCCTGGCTCACACTTTGAACCTGGTGGTGCAGTGCTTCCATAATAATTATCCAGAGTCAACATCCCTGCTCCATAAGGTGCGAAGACTGTGCTCGCACATCCGTTGCTCGGCCGTACACTCCAGTCGTATGCAGAAGCTTCAGCGATTGCTCCACCTCCCCAAGCACCGCCTAATCATAGACGTTGCAACAAGGTGGATCTCCACCCTGCACATGGTTGAGAGGCTGTGCGAACAGAGGCAGGCTGTAATGCATTTTTGGGAGGATACACGGGCAGGCAATTTGAGGGAAGACATGGAATTGTTGGGTGTGCAGTGGTCAAAACTGAAAGACCTCTGTAAAGTCCTTCAGTGTTTTGAGGAATGCACACGGCTGGTAAGCGCAGACGACGCCACCATAAGCATGAGCATCCCACTTATGCGTCTGCTCATGCAAAGTTTGACGCACATTAAGGATCAGGCTTCTGCAGCAGAGGAGGAGGAGGAGGGAAGCCTTGATGACAATCAGCCATTGTCTGGTCAGGGAACTGTCCTGGATGAGGTGGAGGAAGAAGATGAAGAGGAGGGGGATGAGGATGAGGGGGATGATTATTTTGGGCAGGAGGATGTTTCTTAGGGGGCAAGAGAAAATGTTGGCATTCCAAGGTCAGGGACAGTGTTTGTACGTGACTGTAGGGATGTGGATTTGCCAGAAACTGCTCCTCCACCTGTCACGGGCAGTGCATCATTGACACCTGGAACATTGGCCCCCATGTGCGATTATGCCTTGCGGATCCTAAAAAGGGACACCCGCATTGCCAAAATGAAGAGGGATGACGACTACTGGCTATCCAGCATCCTCGATCCACACTACAAAGGCAAATTACACAAAATCATGCCACAGGAGAACCTATGGATAATATTGGCAAACAAACAAGCAACTCTGGTAAACCGTTTGTTTGAGGCTTTCCCAGCACACAGCAGTGGTGCTGGTTCTCCCACGAGCCGTAGTGGGCACAATGGAAGAGGTGTTCGTGGTGCACACAGCAGAAGTGGCGTTGGAGACAGGGCTTTAATGACCATGTTGTGGAATGATTTCTCAATACCGCTCACACGACTGCTAATACTGCATCAATTAAAAGTGACAAGAGGCAGCAGTTGTCAACTATTGCCTATTTTTAAAACTTCCTAACTGGGCTGCCCACCCCTCCCCCAATGGCTGGGGTCAAGACCTGGCGCACCCGGGCAAGTGCCGTTGCTGTGAACAGGTGGATGGGCCCACTGATGGCTGACGGCAATGGCACAGGGCCCCTCATAGTACAATAGTGTCTCAGACGGTGGGAGGGCCCACTCGCCGTCAGACACACCAGCGTACTATGAGGGGCCCTGTGCCAGTACCGTCGACCACGATTGTGCCCCCCCTGCTTGGTCATGGCCACAGCACTTGAAAGTTGCAATACTTACCTCTCCCTGTTCCACCGCTGTGTAGTCTGGGCAGTTAAATCCTTCACAGGGACGGCAACTAGAAATTTGGTGTATTGATCAATGATGGTTAAGATGTAGCTATGCTAGCCTCTACCTTCAGATGATCAATGGCTACCATTTGAAATGGACGTCAACTTACAAGCGGATGCAGTGGTGGTTTATGATCACCTTTCACCTCTCACAGTTGTGATAGTCACAGACGTATGACATTCCTGCCAACATTTTTCAATGTCTCCTCTCATGCCAATCCAATAGAATCGCCTACGGCCTGTGGCTTCTGTCTTTTGCACTCCAAAATGACCAGACACATCATGATAGGCAGTGAGGACCATGGGTACATCTCTCCCTGTGATCACAATTTGATGGAGACGAGTAACGGTGATGTCATCCACGCTACTGCGATAAAGCAATCCTTTCTTCACAAAGAACCTTTTTCGCTTTCTCCACAGACACAGTAATTGAGGGTCTGCATCACCTCTGCAACATCTAGCGGGAGGTTTTCCAAGTCATGAGTAATTCCAAAATTTCTGCTAACACTCGACTTTGCGTCTTTACTTGAATCCATGTAGTTTCCAGTAGTGGAGATTCTTGACTGGCTTACTGAGATTGAAATATATACGAAGATTTAAAAGTACCACAACACTGTATACTGGTGTACGCTATGAATACCTTTCCCTTTTTCTACTTTTTTAATTCTGGTATAATACATACCTTCAGTCTGTGTCTGACTCCGGAAGTATAGATGGAAATTTAACCCTAGACTGGACACACCTGGTATGTGCTGATACAGTACCTTGTTTCAAAAATTTGTATTAAAGTATCATCTGTAGGATAACCAACTGTGGGGGGACCCTCTTCTTGCCGCAGACAAACACGAGACTGAGACAGAGTTTGTATTGAACAGGTCCGTTTTTAGTGCACATCCGTCTGTCGACAACAGGAATTCACCACAGCCGTTTCACATTTCTCTGTACACAGGCCCCGATACCTTCACTTCCATTGTAACTATAATCGTGGCATCCTCTGTGGCTCTTCCACTGTGGCTGGCCTATACCCAACCTCCACAGCACTGCACCAGTCTGAGCACACCGTCCGTATGATAGCCCCAGGCCGTCTTAGTCTGCGGCTACCGTCCTCTGGTCCACCCCCCGTGACCGCCTCAACTGTCAGTCCTCTGTGGAGCCTTTCCACTGTCTCTATTTCCTCAGCAGAACTTCCTCTTTACTGTGCCCCCTTTGCTGACTGACTCTTCCAGAACCTTCCCTCAGCTTTTTATACTTCCAGTTCTGGTAACTCTGCCCACCATCACCTAACAGTTTCTCTGACCAATGGCAGTTATTCTGTCCCACTCCTACACTCTCCACTGCCCTCCAATGGGCAAGCTAAAACACTGCACCCTTTCTCTTTATCTTAGCGGTTTCACACCTACACTGCGCTACACCTCTACTTCTCACTACAGGCTGGTTTGACTGTCAGTCCACCTTCCCTACATCATCCATAGTGATTGAGTGTGTGTGGCTTACGTCTTCTATATATACAGTGAATCAGAGAAACAAATTTTTACACTATACTCGATTCAGCTTGTATCTTGTTATACAGTACCTTTGTTCGACATTTAGCATTACGGTCAAATCCACACTGTGTAAGCGTCTGAGAGTGACTACGGGACTATTTATATGGAGATTTCAATTGTACCCTAAAAGATATATATTTGCTATCTTATTATCCAGGACCTTTTTTACATTTTTTATTATGGTCAAAACCAAACTGAGTGAGCGTCTGAGGGTGACTACGGAAATATATACCGATAATTTCAATTTGGCCAACACTGTATACAGCAGAACGCTTCTGATACAGCAACCTTTTAGCTATTTAGATTCTGGTGTAATCCATAATGAGCCTGTAAACGTCTGTCTGTTACTCTGGCAATATTTTTGGAACTTTAAGATTACCCCAACACTGTATACAGCTGTACGCTTGTGTTACATAACCCATTTACAGCTTTTCATATTCTTGTGTAATCCATACTGGGCCTGACAGCATTTGTGTCTGCCTCCTGAAATGTATATGGAGAATCAGAATGTTTACACTATACTATATATACCTTGTATCTGGTGATACTGTACCCTTTTTCAACTTGTTATTTTATTGGGTAATCCATACTGAGCCTGTGGGCGTCTGTGTATGCCTCATGAAATATATACGGAGATTTACTGTTATCCATAGACTGTATAGAGTTGTACGCTTCTGATACAGTACCATATATCTGCTGGTATTTTGGGTCCATTTTCAAAAACATGAGGAAGTATGTTGGAAGAGGAGTCAGATGTGGGCGTGGAGGGTCACCTGGTTCTGATGGTGTTGGTGGTGCATCTGCTGGTAGTGCCAAAAACAAAATAGCAGTAAAGGCAGGAGGTGTTGAGCCGGGGTCATGGTGTAGCTCTGGAAAGCCTATAAGGCTCCCTTTTTTTTGGAGTATGTAGACTGCTTTTAAAGCCTGAGTATCAGGAACTGTTTGTGGCTTACATTGCTGAAACAGCCTCCAGCTCTATCACCTCCTCTTCTGAAGTTGTAAAAAATGCAAGCACTGAGTCGTAACTTCAGGCTTCTGGTCAGGAGCAACCCCTTTCCTTGTCTCCTTCACCCACACCAAAAGTGAAGGATGTGGAAGCACACACCTCAGATTACTCCATGGAGCTTTTTTCACATACCATGCCTGGGTTAATTAAAAATAGGGCCCATCATGTACTGAAGCATTGTAAATGGAGCAGATCAGACACTGGAGCAGCATCTAAGGGGCACATTATACACTGGAGCATTACAAATGGGGCCCATTATATATGGAGCATTATTGGAGCCCATCATACACTGGAGCATCATCCATGAATCCTTGAGGCCCATCATGTACTGGAGCAATGTAAATGGGGCAGATCAGACACTGGAGCAGCATCTAAGGTGCACATTATACACTGGAGCATTACAAAAGGGGCATTATGTGGAGCTCATCAGATACTGTATGGAACATTATATGTGACTAATTATTTGGTATGGAGAAATATATGGGGCTCATTATTCTGTATGGTGCACAATGTGGTGGCCATAACACTGTATGGAGTAATATACTGTCCTGTTTTTCAGCTATTGTACAATTTAAAATAGATCAGTCATGTCATGTAAGCTGTGAAGTATGTGTCATTGTACTGTAGCGCCCCCAGTAGCATGGTCACCACAGTGACATTACCTTCCTCCTAGGGAGTGTGATGTCATGCTTGGAAGCAATAAAGAGTCTCTCTATCAGTCAAACACAACACACAGCACAGTTCTCACTCCAAGCCAGCAGCGGGAGCTCTGAACCAAAACTGGGGGAGGAGCTTCTCTCTGAGGGCCAGGAAGGGGAAATTGGTTACTTCGTGTGAGGAGGGAAATGTGTGTGGATGTGAGGAGGCGAGCTGGAAGATTGAGCAGAGTTGAGTCTCACGTCTAGCTGTAGCGCATAGTCTGGAATCCGGTCTCCAAGGTTGTGCGGATACTGATGTTCCTGCAGCAGAAACCGGAGGAATAGGAAGCTGTAAATGCTCTGTTCCCACATAAGACTTGGAGGCACAAAGCAACGTGTGAGCCAGGAGAAGGAGGCTACAGCTGTCTGCCATACGAGGTAGTTCTAAAAGAGAACAAGCAAGTGGAACTTCAGTGTAACACAGTACTGCAAGTACCTCAGAAAGCGCTAGAAAGGAGACTACACAACCCATCTGCATAGAGATTCCTAAGTTGCTTCCAAGCTGGCCAGCCTCTGTTCCATCTGTAATCTGGACCCTGGACCGCACTTACAGAGCACAGTAAAGGTAACGGAAACTGCACCCTGTTGTGTCATTGCATTCTTCCTGCAAACCCTCCAGCACTGCTACATCTCTGTGCCAGACACTACACCCTCTTCCTCTACACCTATTACCACTGCCCTGGGATCACAGCTCCACCTGTGGGGAGCTATTACATCTTGCTGCCTTATACCATCTGTCCCAGAGGATCTGCCTGCAGCGTCGGCTTAACCCCTTCATTGCCGATCACCACAGGTGGCGTCACGTATCATCCACTTATAAACTTTAATCAGCCACGCTCAACCCCTTTTACATGGACGCCCAGGGCCACGGACCGGGTCACCGCTACTGTGACACTTCCCTCTGAGATACCGGCCCAGTACCGAGTACCCCACTGCCCTGTCGGGCGACCCATTTTGGCATCACAAACAGGATTTACAGAGCCCGGTGTCCCCGGGTCCGGTGTGCCAGAGACCGTGTTGTGTGCCATATACTATTTGCGCATTTGCCGCCAATACCCCGTCACTTGGCACGCTTGGGAAGCCAAAGGGGCGGGCCGTCGTGGATGGAGCCAGCCGAAAAGCGCGAAAAAGTGAAGTGCTGCACGGGAAGAGGCCAGCGCGTGGGAAGTGAGAAGCTGAGGCCTGCAGTCCCGGCGTCCCCCCGATCATCCAGCCTGCAAAGCAGCAACCGGTAAGCCAGCGCAACCCAGGGCCTGGCCAACGTTAACTGGGGGGGAGGAGAATGTCTGAGGCAAGAGCAGATGCAGCGGTGGACGCCACCGTTCCCCCCACAGTGCCGCAATATGCAGGGGCCAGCGCAGCTGCGGCCCCAATGGCACTGCAGAATCCAGCAGCCAGCGCCGCTTCCAGAGCGCAGCAGGAACAGGTGCCCATCACAGCAGTCCCCATAATGCCGCTGTCCATGCCCTATATACCGGGAGCAGCCTGGCTACCACAGTTCTCAGGGGAGTCACATACCCTGAGTGAATTTAAAGAGAGACTGTGCAGTTTGTTTGAGGTGTATGCTCTGTCTGAAAGCCAAAAAGTGAACAACCTTACTGGGCAGCTAACTGGTGCAGCGCAGAGAGAAGTAAAAGCCTGGCAGGACACTGATAAATAGACTGTTAAAAAGTTTCTGGCTCAGCTAAGAAGCACCTTTAACACCCGCACAGCAGCTGAAATAAAAATGAGATTCTTTGGGTGTAAGCAGAGAGTGGAGGACAGTATATGGGACTATGCTCTTAACCTGCAGGAGGCGCTGCGAGCCATAAAGCAGATTGACCCAGACAGTGTGAAAGATGGAGACAGGCTGTTAAAGGAGCAATTTACTGAGGGACTCCTATCCAGTACCAACAGAGCACAGCTGCGCATCATAACCCTACAAAACCCTGACCTAGACTTTGCAGACTTCAAAGACAGGGCTATTCGGGTGCTGCATGAACTAAATGTCAGCCGTCCAGCGTCCCCTAGGCGCCCAGCGATCACATACCACCAGGAAGCAGCATCTTTCCCTCCCAGCCCTGTGGGGGCTGATGCACAGACTCTGGATAATGATCCATCTACAGAACTGCCCCTTCAGGTCCAAGAGCTGACCCAGCAACCTCCATGAAGTACGTCAATTCCTCGGGTTGGTAGGCTACTACCAAAGGTTCATCAAAGGCTTCACTGAGATAGCCACACCTATGCAAAATCTTCTGGTGGGCCAGCCCAAGAAAGCCAGACAGAAGAGTCCTACATTTGAATGGAATGAGGTACTGGAGAGGTCCGACTGAAAATGGCTCTCACAGGAGATGAAGTTCTGGCCTACCCAGATTATGACCAACCATTTGTTCTGTATACTGATGCCAGCAACGTGGGATTGGGAGCAGTACTGTCACAGGTACAGAATGGCAAAGAAAGAGTGATCTCCTACACCAGCAGGAAGCTTTGTCCCACTGAAAGGAACCCTGACAACTGCAGCTCCTTCAAACTGGAGTTCCTCTCCATAGTCTGGGCTGTGACAGAACGATTCAAGCATTACCTAGATTCAGCCAAGTTTACCATCTTCACAGACAACAACCCATTGACTCACTTGGAAACTGCAAAACTAGGTGCACTGGAGCAGCGATGGATGGCCCGGCTGTCTAACTATGAATTCACCATCAAGTACCGAGCGGGGCACAAGAATGCCAATGCTGATGCGCTGTCCAGAATGCCCAATCTGCCAGATGCAGGAGAAGACCCTGAGGCACTCGAAAAAATAGAGTTACCTGCCTTCCACCGGCAAATTGCGACCCAACGTGCCCAAGGAGTGAGAAACAGACGGTCTATCATGAAAGAGGCCACCCTAAGTCCCTTGCCTCATCATGACTGGGCAGAAACCCAGGATAGCGACCCCGCAGTCTGCCTGGTAAAGTAGCTACTGTCACAAGCTGACTCATGCCCAAGTCCAGATGCTCCTGAAAAAACCCAGCAGTTGTGGAATAAAAGAGGCCGGCTGTTCATCTATGAGGGAAAGCTGTGTCGGAGGAGTATCAGTGCTCGCACTCATGAGCTGGTCTGGCAGGTGGTAGTCCCAAAGAGGGAGGCATCAATGGTCTTGGAAGCATACCACAATGGAGCTGGACACTTCGGATGGAAGAAGTTGGAGGCCTTGCTCCGGGAGAGATTCTATTGGGCTGGTGTGAGGAAGGCCATTGAAAATTGGTGCCGGGAGTGTGGACAATGCAACCTGTGCAGGAAGGACCGTAACAGCCAGCGTGCTCCTTTGCAGCCAATAATAACCAAACAACCACTTGAGTTGGTAGCCCTGGACCATGTGAAGCTGGTTCCAAGTCGTTCAGGCTACATTTATGCTCTTACCATCATTGACCACTACTTGAGATTCCTGGTAGTCGTGCCTGTCAAGGATTAAACAGCCAGGGCAGCAGCCAGAGCATTCCAACAGCACTTTTGTCGACCACACAGATATCCCCAGCGAGTGCTTACAGATCAAGGTCCAGCCTTTGAGGCAGAAGTGTTCCAGGAATTCTGTAACTTGTACGGTTGCAAGAAGATCAGGACAATACCGTACCATCCACAGACCAATGGCATGTGTGAAAAGATGAATCAGGTGGTGATCGATCTACTGAAGACCTTGCCTTTGGAAGAGAGGAATCTGTGGCCAGAGAAGTTGCCTGATCTGGTAGACCTCTACAATCACATTCCTGTGAATTCCACCAACTGTACTCCAGCCTACCTAATGAGAGCGAGGCCTGGCAAGTTGCCTATTGATTTGGATATGGGAGTCCTTACACCTGAGGTGACATCACCAGATGCTGACTGGGATACAGAGTGTCAGCAGCAGTACCGTAGAGTACAAGAGTGCGTAGAAAAGAGTCTAGCTCAGGCGAGACAAAAACAGGAAAAGAACTACAATCAACATGCACCTGCAGTTCCCTTGTCACCAGGAGAACACGTCCTAAAGAGGAAAAGTAGGATGCATAAATTGGATGACCAATGGGAAGCTGAACCCTACACCTTTCTACCATCAAACCTTGACAACACCAAAGTGTGCCTTATCAGTAAGGATGGAGGACAAACCTCATCAGCAGTGTCGAGGGATCATCTGAAACTGTGCCCTGACCAGCTAAAGGACAGAATGGAAGAGCAAAACAACCTTCAGCCCATAGAGGAAGAAGAAGAAAAGGTCAGCACTGTACTCGGAGAATTCCCTGCAAATTGGACTAGAGCGAATCAAGCCATAGTGGTGCCAGTTTTGACCTTTCCCCAACTGGTAGTGCAAGAAGAAGTGACTCAAAACCACCCTGAAAACCAGCAAGTACAGGCAGCGGATGCCACACCAGCAGTGGAACAAGAGAATTCTCACCCTGCCAGTGGTGAATCTGTCATGCCCACAGTGAGTAGAAGTGGTCCTAAGAAATCTAGTATTCCTGTGCTACGCAGAACCAACAGTAGTGTAGACAATACAACACACACTACACCAGTAGGAGTTAACACAAGGCATCCAGTAAGGTCCCCAACACCAGTGCTATGTAGGTCTGTCCGCAGTACCCAAGGTATACCACCCTTAAGGTTTCGTATATAAATAATTAATGTAAATGGTAAACTGTTAATATGCAACATTTTCAAGCTTATGTGCCTACAGAGACTCTGTAATAACTTTTTGAACAATCAGTTTGTTTTTGATGGACAATTGGGCCACATGACTATGTGTGGCCAAAACTGTACTTGTACATAGTTACCAACTGCTCAGGAAATGAACCATGTACATTGACGCATGGACTAATCATCATCAGGAATATTTTTGAGCTTTGGGTTTTTGTAATTTTTCATTTTTTTGAAATCTTGTAACAGTTACAATTGTTCATTTGTTAATACATTTAGCATGTTTTCCTCAGTCCGGGAGTACTGAATTGCACTAGGGGGGAATGTGGCGCCCCCAGGAGCATGGTCACCATAGTGGCATTACCTTCCTCCTAGGGAGTGTGATGTCATGCTTGGAAGCAATAAAGGATCTCTCTTTCAGTTAAACACAGCACACAGCACAGTTCCCACTCCAGTCCAGCAGAGGGAGCTCTGAACCAAAACTGGGGGAGGAGCTGCTCTCTGGGGGCCAGGAAAAGGAAATTGGTTAGTTCGTGTGAGGAGGGAAACGTTTGTGGATGTGAGGAGAAAAGCTGGAAGATTGAGCAGTGGTCAGGCTCACTTCTAGCTGTAGCGCATGGTCTGGAGTCCGGTCTCCAAGGTTGTACGGATACTGATGTTCCTGCAGCAGAAACCGGAGGAATTGGAAGCTGTAAATTCTCTGTTCCCACATAAGACTCGGAGGCACAACAGCAACGTGTGAGCCAGAAGAAGGAGGCTACAGCTCTCTGCCATACGAGGGAGTTCTAAAAGAGAACAAGCAAGTGGAACTTCAGTGTAACACAGTACTGCAAGTACCTCAGAAAGCGCTAGAAAGGAGACTACACAACCCATCTGCATAGAGAGATTCCTAAGTTGCTTCCAAGCTGGCCAGCCTCTGTTCCATCAGTAATCTGGACCCTGGACTGCACTTACAAAGCACAGTAAAGGTAATGGAAACTGCACCCTGTTGTGTCATTGCATTCTTCCTGCAAACCCTCCAGCACTGCTACATCTCTGTGCCAGACTCTACACCCTCTTCTTCAACACCTATTACCACTGCCCTGGGACCAATGCTCCACCTGTGGGGAGCTATTACATCTTGCTGCCTTATACCATCTGTCCCAGAGGATCTGCCTACAGCGTCGGCTTAACGCCTTCATTGCCGATCACCACAGGTGGCGTCAGGTATCATCCACTTATAAACTTTAATCAGCCACGCTCAACCCCTTTTACATGGACGCCAAGGGCCACGGATCGGGTCACCGCTACTGTGACACTTCCCTTTGAGATACCGTCCCGGTACCGAGTACCCCACTGCCCTGTCGGGCGACCCAGTACTATACCTATATTTCTGTGGCGTATCGGAGCATCATAAGTTGTGGTATGTGTTAAACGGGTGCACTGACACTCTTTGGCCCAGGGCACACGAAAACCTGGAGCCAGCCCAACCCCCCCACAACTTTAGCCAAATAACCCCCAGTTTTCAATGCATAACTATTATTAGGAAATAAATTAAGGCTGACAAGCTTCAGTTATAAGAATTGATGTTTTTGGCATTGAAATGGGCACTGTAGGTGTGTTTACTGTCTTCCACTCCCTGCCGACTTTGCTTCCCCATTGACTTGCTTTGGGTTTCGTGTTTCAGTCGGCCTCCGACTTTTCCCTATAGTCAGCCAATTTCGTTCGACCCGACTTTTGTGAAAGTCGGGTTTCATGAAACCCGACTCGACCCGAAAAAAGGCAAAGAAGTCGCTCATCTCCACTTACCATTCTTCCACAAAAGTCAGATTTGTTAAATATTCGACAAATAGTGGTAATGTGGGCAGATTCTACAACCTGAGCTTTGGATCTCTGCAGATGCTTCAGAGTGACCACACGCTTTGTGGCTGCTACTTTAATTAATATATTAATTAAACTATAATACCCATTTTTTCCCCAAATTTGGCAAGAAAATGTTGGAGCGGCTTATAATCCGAATATAGCTTACCAGTGCGTGGGGGGCAGTGATGGAGCAGGTTTGCAGCTGTAGAACCCATGAGGGCAGAAGTGGAGCAATCCAAATGCAAAGAGATGAAGGATGGCACTCACCGTTCAATAATATAAGGCTTTATTCAGCAATATACAGGCATCAGCACGGGAGATATATGCAAAGTATGGACTACAGCCGTTCGTGCTGCCGCGCTTCAACTGAATGAAGCCTTATAATATTGAACGGTGAGTGCCATCCTTCATCTCTTTCCATTTGGATTCACAATATTGTTGTTTTATTGATTGAGCACCCGTTCTAAGTGGGGTCATTTTGGCAGTATGAATTTGTGTGATATTAGACCTCTTGGATTGCATTTTGAGGTCGGGGGCGGCATAGTGGTGCTAAGTTTTTTCTTTCACTTGGAGCTTTCACCGAAGTTGAGCAATACATAGTGCCCTTAGTGCTTATAGGGAGAGGTGTCCTGGAGTTGCGAGGCAGGATCTGAGTCGCCTCTGCACACATTGACCTCACGGTGGGTTTCAGGAAGATGGCGCCAGATGGCGCATGCACAGTTTTATATCTCATCTCAATAACAAGTCACACAACACCTTTAAACAACCAACAACATCCTACCTCAGTATCTCATTATGGAAAAAATGTAATAACATTCTGCTGATTTATTACTGTTACATTATCACATTTTTGTTAAACCATTTTTTTAAATATAGTAAATCTTAATGTTAGTGAAATAATTGAGAAAACCAAACTAAGCCACAGAGTTCTAAAATAATACACTTTACGTGCAAGAATTGATTTTTAATATTGAACACAAACCTAATGCTTGGAATAGCCTACAGACTTTTTTATTATACTACACTGTAATAGCCTAGAGGGATGGCTTGGGTCTCAATGCAATATGCTGATTTAGAAATGAACTTTTTGTTATTCGATCTGTGGAGAAATTAAAATTTATTTTTCGTTCCCAAGTATTGCTTTGTGGACATGGCTCTGTTTAAGTGTTAACTCTTACTGAATGTATTAATGTTTATTACATTTCCGAAACAAGAAAATATAGGCATAGGCTTATACGTAAAGACACAAATAAACAGAGAAAAAATAATAATTTTTTAAGGCATCGGTGATGCTTTATCAGTACAAAAATGCAGATTAAAAAGAATTCAAGAACAATGCGTTGTTGAGAATTATATTACCAAAAAAAGAGGTCTTAAAAATTAATAACAATTAACACCAAATAAATACATATTAGATCATAGTCATAGACCAGGCTATGTTGAATTGCAAATGTAAAAGGAAAAATAAAAAAAATAAAAAAGCCTCCCATACAAATAAATAACAGAGAAAGTTATAATATAACAAATACCATATATACTAGTGTATAAGTCGACCTGAGTATAAGCTGGGGCACCTAATTTTGGCATGAAAAACTGGGAAAATGCATTGACTCGAGTATAAGCTGGGTATGTATTGTCCCCGCATCCCCATCCTGGTACGCACAGCACCCTCATCCCTGTCCTGGTATGCATAGCTGCTTATCCCCATCCTTGTATGCATGTGAATTTATTTTCCACAAATCACATTTATGGGCAAAATTTGGAAAATAATTTCAATTTCAAATAATCCGACCAACTCTAATGATGATGTATACATTTTCATCACTGTTTGCTGTGATGAATGCCATTCACCACTCATATGATCATTTGGTTAAAAAAAAAGTATACTGCTGTATTAAATGCCTGGTGTGACACTGTGCTTAATTGATATCATTACACAAAGGACAAATTTTAAATCATTTCTCACATATATAGTACAAGCAAAAGTAACCCAAAAAAGACCCTCTAATGTGGTGACCAATTTGACTTGCGACCCTGTAAAACAATAAGACTAGAGTGACCTGAAGTTGGTGTCACGACTGCGGCCGTGACCGAGCAGATGGCTCTACGGTGATGGCAAGTGGCGGACATCCCCTGGGGACGCAATATAGACCCTCTATACCACAAAGGGGGACCCGAGCCTACCCAAACTAGGGAAGGGCAGTGACCAGGATTCTGTGCCAGCTGAGCATGTGGACAAAGAAGACACGTAGGACTTGATAACACCGCACATCTTCAGGTATAAAGAACGTAAAGTATACTAAAGTAAAGTCACACAGTACATAGACAAAACAGGGCTATGCCAGGCTCCCGATTCCACACCTCCCAGAAGGGTACCACCCAGTGGACCCCAAGGCACCAACGGATCACCAAGGCACACATAGGCGGGATATTGGGACACAGGCAGAACATAAGGGTACATGAGGACATCAGGACACAGGCTGGACATCAGGACACAGGCTTGACATCCAGACACAGGCTGGACTTCAGGGCATCAGAACACAGGCTGGACATCAGGGTCACCCACAGGACATAAGAGTCACAGGCAGACATCAGACAGGAGTTGTTCGGTTCTGGACATCTGACATAACCTACAGGCACCACTGCGGTCATCAGGCTCCAGGCAGCGGTCATCAGGTTCCAGACTGCGGTCATCAGGCTCCGGGCATCGGACCTAGGAAGGAACTCAAGCGTGATGGTGCTAGAGCCGCAGGATTGTTGGGCCTGTATAGAGCTAGCACCTCATGATAGTCAGAGCACAGGGTAGTAGATGATAAGCAGGAACACCAGTTACAAGAGACTCAGTCACTGCGTGTAAAACTCCAAACACAGAGGGATTCCAGAAACATAACAGCAGACACAATTCAGTCAGGGTCAGGTACAGGACAGGTAGAGGATCAAGGATTCAGGCCTGGATATACCGCCTCCAGGGCAGGGTGCAGGAACAGGACAAAGCAGCCACAAAGGCAGGGACTTTGGTACCAAAGCAGAGACAGGAGAGGTCCAGGGACACAGACACAAAACACACATGGCAAAGTTCAGGAGCTTTGTGAGTAGCTCAGGCCATGCCCAGCAGGGAAGGGGAAGTTTATAAAGGACCTGCCCCTCAGCAATTGGCTGGGGACAGCATTTCAAGTACACACACGAACCCTGACAAAAGCAGGGGAGGTGTGGCCGTGCACGCCCTAAGCACACACAGAAACCATTGCAGTACAATCAGTGCAGGAACTGCAGCTTAAAGCACCTGGCATTGTCTGCAAGCCTAGACACATGTGGAAAGTCATGCACCAGTTGCAAATGACCTCACAACCCGCAGACAGCTTCCACAGCAGCATCCAGGGACCGCACATGCGGATTGTCAAGCAGCAGAGAAAAGACCTAACAACACATGCATGGCTACACAGCAGAGCAGGGAACTGAGCAAGCTCCATACAGGTAACAGCCAGCAGTATCCCAGCTCAATTAGGCGGAAAGGAGCAAAGGGTTAAAGAAAAAGCATGCATTGTCACGCCAACAAGCGGATACAAGCAGAACGGCGTGACAGTTGGGCTCTCTGCTATCTCAATATTTTGACAGCTATCTATGAATTCCTGCTTTTTAGCTGTAAGAAGCTACAATGTGGGGGAATCTTTTAGTTGTTTGAAGACTCATGGCTATAGTCTGCATTCACTGTCTGCTGGATGTAGTTATGCACTTTTGAATGGATGATTTATGTATATTTTGAAGAACCAGGAGACAGAGGAGGCTAGAAAAGGCATACATAAAAGTGAATCCTGTTTTCATTGTAGAGAGATTCAAATTTTCATTTAGCAAGAAGCCCTCCGCTAGAAAATTAATCATTTACAAGAAGCTCTATCCATGTTCTTTATCTAGGGCTATAAAATACAGAGTGACAATCTATTACATGGCAGATAAATAACAATGTTTCATATTTAGTAACGCGCAGGCTTCTCTAATTTGTGGCTTGTTGGGAAAATTGATGCATTTCTTGGGTTTATACTATGACTTTGGTAGATTTCTGAAAGAAATAGGCAAGTGGGTTTTTCCATTATATTATATGGATCAGTGACTCTAGAAAACAGCAAAACAGGCGCAGAATGCATCATAAATCCTTCTAGATCTGGGTACAATGCATTCTCTAGAATTCAGATGCAGTATATAAAATCAGCTCCCACCTAGCTGGTGGCATCTCCTAAATAAAAAAAAAACTCACCAGATATTGAGTTTAGTAAAATTAATATAAAACCTGTGCTGAGGGAAATCATAATTGATATGCGTATTTGAAAATAGCCATAACATTTCTTCCATTTCTTCTTCTGTCAATTTTTTTGTGTTTTTCTCAGAAGTGAAAGGTACTTTATAACCCCTTCGCCCCGAAGCCTGTTTTCACCTTCCTGACCGGGCCAATTTTTACAATTCTGACCATTGTCATTTTATGAGGTCACAACTATGGAACAATTCAATCGATCCTACTGATTCTGAGAATGTTTTCTCAAGACATATTGTACTTCATGATGGTGGTTAAATTTCTTTGATATGACTTGCATTTATTTGTGAAAAAAACGGAAATTTGGCAATAATTTAGAAAATTTTGCAATTTTCAAACTTTTAATTTTTAAGCCCTTAAATCAGAAAGTGGTGTCACACAAAATAGTTAATAAATAACATTTATGTCTAATTTACATCTGCACAATTTTTGAAACTTTTTTTGTTAGGAAGTTATAAGGGGAGGGGCGTGGTTTGCAAGGGAAGGGAGCAGAACTGTTTTGCAGGAGCTCCGGTAAATTCCCTTTTTTAGTTACTAAAGTTTACTAATATTGTGGAATATTTGGACTGAAAATCAAAAGAACATACCTGGATCAAGATTCAAGAAAAGAAAAGCAGTTCCTCTGGAGAAAAATCCACTGCCCGGACTGAGAAGCACTGAGAAGGCTTCCAGCGGGGGGCCTTCTCGACTCCGGAGGTAAATAAGCCATAGCTGAGCATCGGACAGCTGCTCCACACAGCAAGCCGGTGGAATTGGGAGCCTGTGGAGTCCAGAAAGCCCATGGGACATCAGCGGTGAAGATTCCTGTGCACAGCGTGGCCCCAGCTCCAGATTCTGAAGCTTAGAAGAAACGCCAAGGGATTGCGGTGAATGCCGCGGCTGAGTTGCAGACAGGGAGAGCTGCAGAGGAGACGTCGCTGCAGAGACCTGTCAGTTCTTCCTCTGCTGGCGGTGAAGCTTTGAAGAAATGCTGGGAGACCGTGGTGAATTCCGTGGCCAAGCGGCAGCTGGGGAGAGCTGGGGAAGAGGTTCCTGCTTCTGCGCTGCATGGTCCTGCCAGTTTTTCCTTTGTAGCCCAGTATCTTTGGAGTAGCCTTCAGTATGATGCAGCTGAGTTTGTGCCTGCAGTGGCAAGCACCTGTGAAAGTCAGGAGCCTGCGGCGGGGATGGAGAAGGAGAGCAAATCGTCACAGCTTCACAGCGCATCAGGAGGATTTCTCCCTGATTGTGTGGAGGTATTTCATCTTAGAGATCAGCTGGGACAATGCGAGAAAGGGGATAAACCCCCTCAGAACATTACAAATCTTACTAAGGAGACACGTGGAAATGCTTCCATTCATCTACCTTCTGGGGCGGTAAGTGTAAAGCCGCTACTAATTTGCAATGGGGTGCAACCTTCTTCTGGATCAAAGAAGCCTGCTATCTATCAAAATAATATAGGGGGCAAATTTTATTTTTACGGACGACATCACATTTGAAGCCACTTTGAGGGGTCTATATGATAGAAAATACCCAAAAGTGATACCATTCTAAAAACTGCACCCCTTAAGGTGTCAAAACCACATTCAAGAAGTTTATTAACCCTTTAAGTGCATCACAGGAATTTTTTGAATATTTAAAAAAAAATGAACATCTAACTTTTTTCACAAAAAAAATTCTTCAGGTTCAATTTTTTTTTATTTTACCAAGGGTAACAGGACAAATTGGACTGCGAAAGTTATTGTGCAATTTGTCCTGAGTACACTGATACCTGATATGTGGGGGACCACTGTTTCAGCGCATGGCAGAGCTCAGAAGGGAAGGTGCGCCGTTTGACTTTTTCAATGCAAAATTGGCTGGAAATCAGATCGGACGCCATGTCACGTTTGGAGAGCCCCTGATGTACCTAAACAGTAGAAACCCCCCACAAGTAGAGTTGAGCGATACCGTCCGATACTTCAAAGTATCGGATCGGAATGGATCGGCCGATCTTAAAAAAAAGTATCGTTATCGCCGATTCCGATACCGGAAGTCCCATTCAAGTCTATGGGACTTCCGGTATCGGAATAAGAAAAACCCTGTTTTTGCCTTGTACAGCCTCTCTGGGGTCTGTACGGGCCTTTCGGGGGGCTGTGCCGGCCTGCCAGGGGGTCTGTGCAGGCTCTGGTGGTCTGTGCCGGCCTGCCGGGGGGCTGTGCCGGCCTGCCGGGGGGGCTGTGCAGGCTCCGGGGGGCTGTGCCGGCCTGCCGGTGGTCTGTGCAGGCTCCGGTGGGCTGTGCCGGCCTGCCGGGGGGCTGTGCCGGCCTGCCGGGGGGCTGTGCCGGCCTGCCGGGGGGCTGTGCAGGCTCCGGGGGGCTGTGCCGGCCTGCCGGTGGTCTGTGCAGGCTCCGGTGGGCTGTGCCGGCCTGCCGGGGGGCTGTGCCGGCCTGCCGGTGGTCTGTGCAGGCTCCGGTGGGCTGTGCCGGCCTGCCGGGGGGGCTGTGCCGGCCTGCTGGGGGTCTGTGCAGGCTTCGGGGGTCTGTGCAGGCATCGTCCAATGGGACTACAAGTCCCATCGGGCGATGCCTGCTACCATGACAGTGATTGACACATTAGCCAATGATGGGACAGTAGGAATTTCCCACGCAGCAATGGCATAAAGTGAGACTAGGGACTTTTTTTTTTTAAGTGGCGGAGGAATACAGTGCGGAAGGATACCTACCTTCCGTCATTGGATTCCTGCAGCCTGTAGAGAACGGCAGCATCAGCTGATGCTGCAGTTCTCTACCCAAGATCGTCGTGGGACACACTCGTGGACTGCTTCGGATCGTGGGTGAGTATTTTTGTGGTTTGTTATGTTAATATTAATTCCGTAAAAGACAATGGCTTCGGGGAACAATGTGACAAGTATTGGTAAGTAGTATGTATGTAGCATGCATGTAGTATATATGTAGTATGTATGTAGCATGTAGTATGTATGTAGCATGCATGTAGTATGTATGTAGTATGTATGTGGTATGTATGTGGTATGTATGTAGCATGTAGTATGAATGTATCATGCATGTAGTATGTATGTAGTATGTATGTAGTATGTATGTGGTATGTATGTAGCATGTAGTATGTATGTAGCATGCATGTAGTATATATGTGTTATGTATGTAGTATGTATGTAGTATGTATGTAGCATGCATGTAGTATGTATGTAGTATATGTGGTATGTATGTAGTATGTATGTAGCATGCAGTATGTATGTAGCATGCATGTAGTATATATGTAGTATGTATGTAGCATGTAGTATGTATGTAGCATGCATGTAGTATATATGTAGTATGTATGTAGCATGTAGTATGTATGTAGCATGCATGTAGTATGTATGTAGTATTTTTCTTTTTTTTTTTTTAACATTTAACACATTAGCCGGATGATGGGACTACTACTGTCCCATCATTGGCTAATGTGTCAATCACTGTCATGGTAGCAGGCATCGCCAGATGGGACTTATAGTCCCATCGGACGATGCTTGCACAGACCCCCGGACATCAGCACAGCCCCCCGGCAGGCCGGCACAGCCCCCCGGCAGGCCGGTACAGACCCCCACAGGGTGCACAGACCACCGGCAGGCCGGCACAGCCCCCCGGCAGGCCGGTACAGACCCCGGGCAGTCCACACAGCCCCCCGGCAGGCCGGCACAACCCCCGGCAGGCCGGTACAGACCCCGGGCAGTCCACACAGCCCCCCGGCAGGCCGGCAGAGACCCCCGGAAGGCCCGAAATGACGGCGCATCATGATGCGCACACACCGCGCATCATGATGACGTCAGGCTGTCAATCAACTTTGAACTTCCGATTCCGATGCCGACTTCCGATATTGAAAAAATATCGGAAGTCGGTATCGGAATTCCGATACAGCAAGTATCGGCCGATACCCGATACTTGCGGTATCGGAATGCTCAAAACTACGCACAAGTGACCACATTTTGGAAACTAGACCCCCTAAGGAACTTATGTAGATATGTGGTGAGAGCTTTGAACCCACAAGGGCTTCTCAGAAGTTTATAACGTACAGCGGTACAATTAAAAAATCATATTTTTTCCACAAAAATGATCTTTTCACCCCCAATTTTTATTTTCCCAAGGGTAACAGGGCCCTAAAAGTTATTGTGCAATTTACGCTGATACCCCACTTGTGGGGGTAAACCACTATTTGGGCGCATGGCAGAGCTCGGAAGGGAAGCAGCGCCATTTGACGTTTTTGGCTGGAATTGAGATCGGACACCATGTCGCGATTGGAAAACCCCTGATGTACCAAAACAGTGGAAACCCCCCACAAATGACACCATTTTGGAAACTAGACCCCGCCCCAATGAACTTATCTAGATGTGTGGTGAGCACTTTGAACCCCCCAGTGCTTCACTGAAGTTTATAACGCCCGGGCGTGAAAATAAAAAATTTGTATTTTTTCCACAAACATGATCTTTTAGTCACCAATTTTTTTTATTTTCCCAAGGGTACCAGGAGAAATTGGACCCCAAAAGTTGTTGTCCAATTTGTCCTGAGTACGCTGATACCCCATATGTGGGAGAAAACTATTGTATGGGCACACGTCGGGGCTCGGAAGGGAAGTAGTGACGTTTTGAAATGCAGACTTTGATGGAATGGTCTGCGGGTGTCATGTGCGTTTGGAGAGCCCCTGATGTACCTAAACTATTGAAACTCCCCACAAATGATCCCATTTTGGACACTAGACCCCCCGAGGAACTTGTCTAGATGTGTGGTGAGCACTTTGAACCCCCAAGGGCTTCACAGAAGTTTATAATGCCAGGGCATGAAAATAAAAAAATTGTATTTTTTCCTCAAATATGATCAATTAGTCCACAATTTTTTTTTATTTTCCCAAGGGTAACAGGAGAAATTGAACCTCAAAAGTTGTTGTCCAATTACTCCTGAGTACGCTGACACCCCATATGTGGGAGAAAACTATTGTATGGGCACACGTCGGGGCTCGGAAGGGAAGTAGTGATGTTTTGGAATGCAGACTTTGATGGAATGGTCTGCGGGTGTCATGTGCGTTTAGAGAGCCCCTGATGTACCTAAACTATTGAAGCTTCCCACAAGTGTCCCCATTTTGGACACTAGACCCCCCATGGAACTTATCTAGATGTGTGGTGAGCACTTTGAACCCCCAAGTGCTTCACAGAAGTTTATAACGCCCGGGTGTGAAAATAAAAAAATCCTTTTTTTCCACAAAAATGATATTTTTGCCCCCAATTTTTTATTTTCCTAAGGGTAACAGGAGAAATTGGACCCCAAAATTTTTTTTTACAATTTGTCCTGAGTAGGCTGATACCCTACATGTGGGGGTAAAACACTGTTTGGGTGCATGGCAGAGCTTGGAAGGGAAGGACCACCATTTGACTTTTTCAACGCAGAATTGGCTGGAATTGAGATCAGATGCCATGTTGCATTTAGAGAGCACCTGATGTGCCCAAACAGTGGAAAACCCCAATTCTAACTCCAACCCGAACCCCAACACACCCCTAACCCTAAACTCAGCCCTAACCCTAGCCCTAACCCTAGCCCTAACCCTAGCCCTAGCCCTAACCCTAGACCTAGCCCTAACTCTAACCCTAACCCTAGCCCTAGCCCTAACTCTAACCCTAACCTTGGCCCTAACCCTAACCCTAATGGGAAAATGGAAATAAATACATTTTCTTTTAATTTTATTATTTTTCCCTAACTAAGGGGGTGATAACTGGGGGTTTGATTTACTGTTTGGCAGCTGTCAAACGCTAAAAGACGCTTTTTATTGTAAAAATAGTTTTTGCATCACCACATATTGAGAGCTATCATTTTTCCGTGTTTTGACCCACCAAGTCATGTGAGGCCTTATTTTTTGCGGGACGAGTTGACGTTTTTATTGGTGCCATATTCGGGCATGTGACATTTTTTGATCGCTTTTTATTCCGATTTTTGGGACGCAGAATGAACAAAAACCAGTGTTTCATGAATTTCTTTTGGGGGGGTGCGTTTACACCATTCCACGTGAGGTAAAATTGATAAAGCGGTTTTATTCTTCAGGTCAGTACGGTTACAATGATACCTCACTTAGGTCGTTTTTTTGTTTTGTCGGTTTTATGCAATGAAAACTATTTTATATAAAATATATTTATTTTTACATCGCTTTATTCTGCGAGCTATAACTTTTTTATTTTTTTGCTGATGATGCTGTTTCATGGCTCGTTTTTTGTGGGACAAGATGACATTTTCAGCGGTACCATGGATATTTATATGCGTCTTTTTGATCGCGCGTTATTGCACTTTTTGTTTGGTGGTATGATGATAAATCATTATTTTTTGCTTCGTTTTTTATTTTTATTTTTTAAGGGGTTCGCTAAAGGGGTTAACTAATGGGACAGTTTTATAGAGCAGGTCGTTATGGACGCGGCGATACCTAATATGTGTACTTTTATTGTTTTTTTTTTTATTTCCAAAAAATGGAGTTATTGGGGAAATATTTTTTTTTTCTAATTTATTTGGCGATTTTTTTTTAAATCATTTTAACACTTTTTTTTTTTTTAACTTTATTACATAGTCCCAGGTGGGACATCACTGTCCTTTGACAGATCGCTGATCTGTCACATCACAGATCACTGTGACATATCAGCGATCTGTCACAGGCACTGTTGCAGACTTCCTCATGCCTGCGCTTTGCAGGCACTGAGGAAGTCAGCTCCCTGCAGGCCCCCGAAGGCCCCGTTGCCATCTTGGATTTGGGGGCCTGCAGGGAAGGAGCCCCCCACGGCAGCACTGAACATTGCGCTGCTGTGGGGGGCTCAGGGAAGCACGGAGGGAGCCCCCTCCCTGCCGATGCTTCCCTTTAACCCCCGGTACACCGCGATCATGTTTGATCGCGGTGTGCAAGGGGATAACGTGTCGGTGGCGGTCCGTGACCGCCCCTGACACATTGTGCTGGGTGTCAGCTGTGATAATCAGCTGACACCCGACCGCGATCAGCGGCGCACACCACATGGGCGCCGCTGATCGCGCTAGACGTACTATCCCGTCCATGGGCATAGGGGCCCGTGTCCCATGGACGGGATAGTACGTCTGATGTCAGAAAGGGGTTAATGCTATTGTTTCTTCAATTGGGGAGGTTAGGGTGAATGGGACCACAAATATACATAATGTGACACAGGAGAGACTACTGGCATCTTCAAAGGGAGTGGAATCCTACAGTCCTCTGAACCTACAATTCCTACAATTACTTGTCACAAGTCCTCTCCAAATACATCTATTAATAATCAATCAGATGTCTCTTTTAAACAATATGAAACAATCTGTTTAAAATCTATATTTGAGGAAAACAGACGCTTAATTGACAGCATTAGTTTTGCTAATGGGGTTCAAGCAAATATGAGAGTCAACAAAAATATAGAAGATTGTATAGATCAGTATGCCTCATACTCTGAGTCAGAGAAGTCTTCTGAATCTGGAGAAAAGCCAGAAAGCACATATCTGAAAGAACTTACTGATGGGATGGCACCTTCTGATGATATGGGAAGTGACCCTTCTGATGAAACGGACTTTGATGAAATATCTTCATTATACTCTTCTTCTCCGGAGAATTCTTGTCACCATGAGGACATTGAGTGTGAACAGAAATCTTTGCTACATGCTGATGGCAATTCTATATTATTAGATACATTTCCAGCTTCTGACAAATACCCTACTGAAGGTTTCTTGATTAATCTATGTAAAGCTTTTCTATCATCGTTGGACACATTGGGGAAACTTGTTAATAATGAGGGTGATTCAGGACTAACATCTGAAATTAAACATAAAAAAGCAAACCCTCTGTATATTGATACTCAAGATATCAGAGAGCTTTATTAAGAAACTTTTTAAAGACACATTATCATCATTAGCTGGAGATATCAATGTAAAATCTAATGAAATATCTAATATCTCTCTTAACGACTCGAAAATATTGAATTCTGCAATCAATAACCAATAAATCTCGTATTCTAAAGATGTTCCAAGTCTTTATAAACTCTCGAATTCTCTAAGAAATATTCAGAAGGATATTACTTCTTTCAGATGCTGTTTGTCTAACTATGAAGATTTAAAAAGGAAAAATTATCTGAAGGTCAGAGGTATCCCAGATTCAATTCACCAGTCTCGACTAAGGGATTATATTTCTTCAATGGTGTGTCATCTAATACCAGATACTAAAGGGAAAAATTTGATTGAAAGAGTATTTAGGATCTGAAGACAATCCTCTTGCCGTCTGATCTAGCTAGTGATGTCATCGTTTCGTTTTATCCTAATTGGTTGAGAAACGCGCTCCTCGGTATTTCTAAAGAGTCAGTTTTCCGCTCATCACCATATAACAACTTAATTGTCTTTAAGGATTTATCCAGAAACACTTTGCAAAAACGCAGGTAATTTCACCAGACCACAAGAGAACTTCAGTGTGTTGGTATTAATTACAACTGGACCCAAACATCTACATTACTCGTGAAATTTGCCTCCAAGCTAATTACTATCCAATCTTCAGAAGAGGGTATTGACTTTCTTCAAAATGCGGTAATTGCTACTTCAGCGTTTCCTCCAGATGCTCCACATCCGTCTACTCAAGATCTCCATCTTTACCCAACTTGAAAATCATGGACTGCCAAGATGCTCACTTTTTATTTTGGATTATAATTAATGCTTGCAAAAGTGACTTTAATAGAAGCTTTGAATTTATTAGGATGTGTATTTCACTAGTATAGTTTGAGAAAGAAAAACAAACTTTTCCTCCACTTGGTTCTTAGGTCACCAAGGGTGTAATCGGACCAATTGCAACAAGTTTGCATATATTTTATACTAGCTGAAGAGCCCAGCGTTGCCTGGGCATAGTAACCAACTGTGGTTAGTTATAACAAATTATAATGATTATATTGCACAGAAAACATTTCACATCATATATTCAACACTACAGATTTGCAACACAAATTAACTAAACGATTACCAAAGTATTGATAGTATTTTATTTTCAACTCATTCAAGAGCCTTTTGATAAACAACATGTGTATCTGTGTATCTAACCCTATCCTGCGTGATAATGTCTGCTGAGCTGTGTATCTAATCCTATTGTGTGTTACTGACTGCTCAGCCGTGCATCTAATCCTATTGTGTGTTACTGACTGCTCAGCCGTGTATCTAATCCTATCCTGTGTGATACTGACTGCAGAGCAGTCTATCTAATCCTATCCTGTGTGATACTGCCTGCTGAGCCGTGTATCTAACCCTATCCTGTGTGATACTGGCTGCTGAGCCGTGTATCTAATCTTATTCTGTGTGATACTGTCTGCTGAGCCATGTATCTAATACTATTCTGTGTGATACTGTGGGCTGAGCTGTATATCTAATCCTATCCTGTGTGATACTGACTGCTGAGCTGTGTATCTAATCCTATCCTGTGTGATACTGTCTGCTGAGCCGTGTATCTATTCCTATACTGTGTGATACTGACTGCTGAGCTGTGTATCTAATCCTATCCTGTGTGATACTGACTTCTGAGCTGTGTATCTAATCCTATCCTGTGTGATACTGACTGCAGAGCCGTGTATCTATTCCTATCCTATGTGATACTGACTGCTGAGCTGTGTATCTAATCCTATCCTATGTGATACTGACTGCTGAGCCGTGTATCTAATCCTCTCCTGTGTGATACTGACTGCTGAGCTGTGTATCTAATCCTATCCTGTGTGATACTGTCTGCTTAGCTGTGTATCTATTCCTATCCTGTGTGATACTGACTGCTGAGCCGTGTATCTAATCCTCTCCTGTGTGATGCTGACTGCTGAGCTGTGTATCTAATCCTATCCTGTGTGATACTGACTGCGGAACAGTGTATCTAATCCTATTCTGTGTGATACTGTCTGCTGAGCCATGTATCTAACACTATTCTATGTGATACTGTGAGCTGAGTTGTGTATCTAATCCTATTCTGTGTGATACTCTCTGCTGAGCTGTGTATCTATTCCTATCCTGTGTGATACTGACTGCTGAGCTGTGTATCTAATCCTATCCTGTGTGATACTGTCTGTTGAGCTGTGTATCTAATCCTCTCCTGTGTGATACTGACTGCTGAGCTGTGTATCTAATCCTATCCTGTGTGATACTGACTGCTGAGCCATGTGTCTAATCCTATCCTGTGTGATACTGACTGCTGAGCTGTGTATCTAATCCTATCCTGTGTGATACTGACTGCAGAGCCGTGTATCTATTCCTATCCTATGTGATACTGACTGCTGAGCTGTGTATCTAATCCTCTCCTGTGTGATACTGACTGCTGAGCCGTGTATCTAATCCTCTCCTGTGTGATACTGACTGCTGAGCTGTGTATCTAATCCTATCCTGTGTGATACTGACTGCTGAGCCATGTGTCTAATCCTATCCTGTGTGATACTGACTGCTGAGCTGTGTATCTAATCCTATCCTGTGTGATACTGACTGCAGAGCCGTGTATCTATTCCTATCCTATGTGATACTGACTGCTGAGCTGTGTATCTAATCCTATCCTGTGTGATACTGACTGCTGAGCCGTGTATCTAATCCTCTCCTGTGTGATACTGACTGCTGAGATGTGTATCTAATCCTATCCTGTGTGATACTGTGTGCTGAGCTGCGTATCTAATCCTATCCTGTGTGATACTGTCTGCTTAGCTGTGTATCTATTCCTATCCTATGTGATACAGACTGCTGAGCCGTGTATCTAATCCTCTCCTGTGTGATACTGTGTGCTGAGCTGTGTATCTAATCCTATCCTGTGTGATACTGTCTGCTGAGCCTTGTATCTAATCCTCTCCTGTGTGATACTGACTGCTGAGCCGTGTATCTAATCCTCTCCTGTATGATACTGACTGCTGAGCCGTGTATCTAATCCTCTCCTGTGTGATACTGACTGCTGAGCCGTGTATCTAATCTATTTTACAGCAAATGGATAGGAATAATTCTAAAATATAACTTTTATTTCACAGATATAAAATCTAAAAAAGTGCAAGGTGCTCAGGTGAATAACGAACCAACAATTAAAGAAACAGGAGAAACTGGTAACTACAGCATAACTCATCAATTCTATTACATACTTTAATCACATAGATCTTATTCAGATGTTATGCATCAATCCTGTAGTGTCAGACCGCTTTAGGGCACAAGATATATACATACAGTGGGGCAAAAAAGTATTTAGTCAGTCAGCAATAGTGCAAGTTCCACCACTTAAAAAGATGAGAGGCGTCTGTAATTTACATCATAGGTAGACCTCAACTATGGGAGACAAACTGAGAAAAAAAAATCCAGAAAATCACATTGTCTGTTTTTTTTTTCCTTTTATTTGCATATTATGGTGGAAAATAAGTATTTGGTCAGAAACAAGCAATCAAGATTTCTGGCTCTCACAGACCTGTAACTTCTTCTTTAAGAGTCTCCTCTTTCCTCCACTCATTACCTGTAGTAATGGCACCTGTTTAAACTTGTTATCAGTATAAAAAGACACCTGTGCACACCCTCAAACAGTCTGACTCCAAACTCCACTATGGTGAAGACCAAAGAGCTGTCAAAGGACACCAGAAACAAAATTGTAGCCCTGCATCAGGCTGGGAAGACTGAATCTGCAATAGCCAACCAGCTTGGAGTGAAGAAATCAACTGTGGGAGCAATAATTAGAAAATGGAAGACATACAAGACCACTGATAATCTCCATCGATCTGGTGCTCCACGCAAAATCCCACCCCGTGGGGTCAGAATGATCACAAGAACGGTGAGCAAAAATCCCAGAACCACGCGGGGGGACCTAGTGAATGAACTGCAGAGAGCTGGGACCAATGTAACAAGGCCTACCATAAGTAACACACTACGCCACCATGGACTCAGATCCTGCAGTGCCAGACGTGTCCCACTGCTTAAGCCTGTACATGTCCGGGCCCGTCTGAAGTTTGCTAGAGAGCATTTGGATGATCCAGAGGAGTTTTGGGAGAATGTCCTATGGTCTGATGAAACCAAACTGGAACTGTTTGGTAGAAACACAACTTGTCTTGTTTGGAGGAAAAAGAATACTGAGTTGCATCCATCAAACACCATACCTACTGTAAAGCATGGTGGTGGAAACATCATGCTTTGGGGCTGTTTCTCTGCAAAGGGGCCAGGACGACTGATCCGGGTACATGAAAGAATGAATGGGGCCATGTATCGTGAGATTTTGAGTGCAAACCTCCTTCCATCAGCAAGGGCATTGATGATGAAACGTGGCTGGGTCTTTCAACATGACAATGATCCAAAGCACACCGCCAGGGCAACGAAGGAGTGGCTTCGTAAGAAGCATTTCAAGGTCCTGGAGTGGCCTAGCCAGTCTCCAGATCTCAACCCTATAGAAAACCTTTGGAGGGAGTTGAAAGTCCGTGTTGCCAAGCAAAAAGCCAAAAACATCACTGCTCTAGAGGAGATCTGCATGGAGGAATGGGCCAACATACCAACAACAGTGTGTGGCAACCTTGTGAAGACTTACAGAAAACGTTTGACCTCTGTCATTGTCAACAAAGGATATATCACAAAGTATTGAGATGAAATTTTGTTTCTGACCAAATACTTATTTTCCACCATAATATGCAAATAAAATGAAAAAAAAACAGACAATGTGATTTTCTGGATTTTTTTTCTCAGTTTGTCTCCCATAGTTGAGGTCTACCTATGATGTAAATTACAGACGCCTCTCATCTTTTTAAGTGGTGGAACTTGCACTATTGCTGACTGACTAAATACTTTTTTGCCCCACTGTATAGTGTTATCCTAAATCACCTCTGTGCCTTGTCATTAAATATTGCCACTTGCCCACACGGCCTCTAGCATTGTTCTCTGATGGGAATGAATAGCCAAATACCATTAGGATACCCGTAGTCCATAAGTATAGGTTAAACATACATATATTCACCTCACCATCCAGTATATCTCATACGCTAATAAGGCAGGTTATAACCAAAATACTGCCCCAACAAGATACAAAAACCAGCTTTCTCCAATCAACCTCAGTTTTTTGTTTACTGCAGGCTCTAATAAAATGCACAGATATTCATGACATCATAGTCCTTTCTTTAAGTGTCCCCTTTGAGGTAATCTTATTGTACATATCACCGTGTGTCCCCTCAATCCGAGTATTATATTTCACACATATATATATATAACGTCATTATTCCATTAGGTGCCTCTTATTTCTGCTGAAGGCATTTGTTTTGACACAGGACTAATGATATGTATAAGACAAGGAACCGTCTCACCAAATTAACAGGGTCATGGTCAGGTATATTACCATCCCCATAAGTGATGAACGCGATGCCCCTTTCTCCTGACGCGTTTCGTTAGCTCTCATCAGGAAAGTCAACTGGGGTCTTAATTGTTGTATGTCACAGGTGGCCATTTCATATCCAAACCGACATCATATGTGTGTATAGTAGCGCGTTACCTCCTTTTATATGTTCGCGCCTTGCCGTCCCAGGAAGCCGACACTTCCGGTCTCTTGCTTATCTCACATCCTGTGGCTGGGCCGCACACGTCATCAGCGCGTTCGCTCTGTGAAGCGCATCACACGCTCGGGGCACGCTAGACAGCCACCAAGCATGCGCTAAAACACGCTGCCATGATTGGAGGGAAGGATGAAACCATGCACGACATCACAGCGCTCATTTCTGGGAGCATATAATACATAGACAAATCGCAATGTCCTCAAAAATATAAGCGCTCAGTATTACCACTTACATAGCAGGAATGTACATAATTACTTGTCTCAAAATTCCTATTTAAATCCTTCCTATATTATTTGCTGAAAAATCCAGTTTACCTAACGGATTTTTCACCACTATTAAGGCCATGTACAGGTACCTAGACACTGGAGACTTTTTAGGATTTCTCTTAGGGATTTTCAATATATGCGTTCTCTGAAAATTAAACACTACCTCCACAACTTTAAAGATAATATACTATATGCTATAATTAGTGTTGAGCATTCCGATACTGCAATATCGGGTATCGGCCGATATTCGCGGTATCGGAGTTCCGATACTGAGTTCTGATACTTTTAGAATATCGAATACCGGAATCAGAAGTTCCCATAATGCAATGAGCCAGTTTGATTTTATTCAGCCAATGAGGAATCCTAAGAAGTGTGGGCACATCCTGTTATGCGTGTTAGGCATGTTAACTAATGGCATGGCTGTGATTGGCTGCTGAAATGATGTCATGATGTACTATAAAAGCCGCCGCCGCCATTTTGGGTTCACTCTGTTTAATAGGAGTGGATATACTAGTGCTATTAGTGCTATTCGTGCCGTGTATCTAATCCTATCCTGTGTGATACTGGGCTCTCCCTGCAGTCTGTGTCAGAGGGTGGTCTGTGTTGGCACGGTAATAAATTGTGTTATTTACAGCTATACAGAAGGATGATAACACCATAGAAATGAAAAAATTGTTTGGTGAATTGGAACGCGCAGGGTTAAAATTTCTCCTCATAGCATAGCCTATGATGCTCTTGGGGTCCAGACGTGTAACTGTGCAAAATTTTGTGGCTGTAGCTGCGACGGTGCAGATGCCAATCCCAGACATACACACATACATACACACACACATTGAGCTTTATATATTAGATTTTGAGGGTACCTTTTTTTTTACTTTATATTGTATAAATCCTCCATAAGTGCTGTAATATAAGCAAACCTAAATATTTGCTAATCTGTGTAATATATGTATGCTTGTTTATTACTTTATTTCTTTGGGGTTTTTTATGTAACCCCTATTTGAATCACATAGAAGAAACAGAATAATGTTAGTTTTTCAGTATTTATATATATTGATGCAATCTCTACTTCAACCACATTGTTGTAATTCAATACTGTTAATTTTAAGAAAAATTTCAATAAAGTTATTTGGAAAAAGGAAGTTTTAAGGGTTAAAAGTTGACTAGAGATTTCTCATTTTTACAACAAATTTGCAAAACCATTTTTTTTAAGGACCACCTCACATTTGAAGTCCCTTTAAGGGGCCTCTATGACAGAAAATACCCAAAGGTGACACCATTCTAAAAACTGCACCTCTCAAGGTACTCAGAACCACATTCAATAAGTTTACTAAACCCTTCAGGTGCTTCACAGGAATTTTTTGAATGTTTATAAAAATGAACATTTAACTTTTTTTCACAAAAAAATTACTTCAGCTCCAATTTTTTTATTTTACCAAGGGTAACAGGAGAAATTGGACCCCAAAAGGAAAAAATAAACATTTACTTTTCTCTCACAAAAATTTTCCTTTAGACCTTTTTTTTTTTTTTTACTTTCGCAAGGGTAACAGGAGAAAAATGGTCTATATAGTTTGTTGTGCTATTTATCCTGAGTATGTCGATGCCCCATATGTGGGGGAAAACAACTGTTTGGATGCATGGCAGGGCTTGGAGGCGAAAGAGCATCATTTGACTTTTAATGTAGAATTTACTGGAATAATTTGCTGAGGCCATGTCACATTTTGGAGAGCCCCTAATGTGCCTAAACAGTGGAAACCCCCAACAAGTGACACCATTTTGGTAGCTAGACCCCATATGGAGCTTATGTAGATGTTTATTTTGCACCTTGAACCAACAGGTGCTTTACAGAAGCTTATCGCAGAGTCCTGAAAATAAAAAAATCACATTTTTCCCAGACAAATCTTTTTCAGCTCCAAATTCTGCATTTTCATAAGGCGAAAAGGAGAAATTGCTCCATACAATTTGTTGACCAATTTCTCTTTAATACAGGTAATATTAATATAGGTAATGAGTGCAGAGTAGGAGGGCTTCTTAATGAAAAACAGGTCTATGAGAGACAGAATTCTTGCTGGTTGATAGGTGATACAATAATTAATTAATGCAATTAAATGCAATTTAATTATTTAAAAAACATACAATGTGATTTTCTATTTTTTATTTTCAAATTCTGCATCTCACAGTTGAAATGTACCTGAAATGAAGTGAAATGTTAAAAATTACAGCCCTATCCAAAACTGGCTCAGGTACAAATACTTATTTTCCCCACTGTATGTAAGGGCTTTTTCACAATGGTTAGGGAATTCCATTTGTTTTTCCAAAATTAGGATCAGACAAATGAAATTAGTCTCTTTGCGCTTCTTTTCTTAGCCACAGTAAGTCACCATAAAGATGTGATTGTATGGAGGAGTTTCAAGAGCTGAGCGTTCTCCGTACCAGGCAGATGTCAGGTGTGATTCATAAACAGAAACAGCAGTAATCAGACCTACCCTTGATTGTTGCTATTTTACATATTTAACTCCTTTCCGACATCGGGCGTACATATACTCAAACGTCGGACTCCCTCCCTTTGATGTGGGCTCCAGCGGTGAGCCCACATCTTTCTCGGGAAATGTCAGCTGTTTTGAACAGCTGACATTTACCCACAATAGCCGCGGGTGGAATCGCGATCCACCTGCGGCTATTAAATAGATAAATGCCGCTGTCAAGCTCTGACAGCAGCATTTAACAAGTGCTTCCGGAAATCGCACCGGAAATGCGCACACCGGTGACCCCCGTCACGTGATCGCAGGTCAACGGTGTGTCAGCATGACATCCGGAGGTCTCCTGGAGACCTCTATGGTTGTCAGTGCTGACTTGCTGTGAGCAAGCTATATAAGATGAGATCTGATCATCGCCTCTATGTAGCAGAGCCGATAGGATTGTGGCAGCTTCTAGCCTCCCATGGAGACTCTTGAAGCAATGCAAAAGTAAAAAGAAAATGTTTTTTAAAAATATTAAAAAATAAAAAAATATAAAAGTTCAAATCACCACACTTTCGCCCCATTCAAAACAAAGCTATAAAAATAAAATCAAACATACATATATTTGGCTTCGCTGCATTCAGAATAGCCCGATCTATCAATGGAAAAAGGATTAACCTGATCGCTAAATGGCGTAACGAGAAAAAAGTCAAAACGCCAGAATTACATTTATTTGGTCGCTGCAACATTGCATTAAAATGCAATAGCGGGTGATCAAAAGATCGTATCTGCACCAAAATGGTATCATTGAAAATGTCAGCTCAGCATGCAAAAAAATAAGCCCTCAACCATTCTGAGATCATGAAAAATGGGGAAGCTATGGGTCTCGTAAAATGACACAATTTTTTTTAACAAATTTTAGATTTTTTTTCACTACTTAAATAAAAAAGAACCCAGACATCTTTGGTGTCTATGAACTTGTAATGACCTGCAGAATAGTGTTGAGCATTCCGATACTGCAAATATCGGGTATCGGCCGATATTCGCTGTATCGGAGTTCCGATACCGAGTACCGATATTTTTACAATATTGAATACCGGAATCGGAAGTTTCCATAATGCAATGAGCCAGTTGTGTTAGCCATGTTAACTAATGGCATGGCTGTGATTGGCTGCTGAAATGATGTCATCATGATGCGTAGTCTGTGTGGGCCTGCCGGGGGTCTGTGAGGGCCTGCCGGGGGTCTGTGCGGGCTGCCGGGGGTCTGTGTGGGCCTGCCGGGGGTCTGTGCGGGCTGCCGGGGGTCTATACGGGCCTGCTGGGGGTCTATACGGGCCTGCCGGGGGCCTGTGCAGCCTGCCGGGGGTCTGTGCGGGCCTGCCGGGGGTTGTGTGTGTGTGCAGGCATCGTCCGATGGGACTACAAGTCCCATCGGGCTATGCCTGCTACAATGACAATGATTGACACATTAGCCAATGATGGGACAGTAGTAGTCCCATCATCCGGCTAATGTGTTGAATGTAAAAAAAAAATACATACTACATACATACTACATATATACTACATCCACAAAACATATACATACTACATATATACTACATTCATACAACATACATACATACTACATAATAAATACATACTACATTCATACAGCATACATACTACATATATACAACATACTACATACATACATACTACATATATGCTACATTCATACAACATACATACATACTGCATATATACTACATTCATTACAACATACATACTACATTCATCCGGCTAATGTGTTGAATGTAAAAAAAAACAAAAACATACATACTACATACTACATATATACAACATTCATACAACATACATACATACTACCTACTGCCTACATACTTCATATATACTACATTAATACAACATACATACATACTACATACATACTACATATATACTACATTCATACAGCATACATAATACATACATACTACATACATACTACATTCATACAACATACATGCATACATACTACATACTACATACATACTACATACATACTACATTCATACAACATACATACATACTACATACATACTACATACATTCATACAACATACATACATACTACATACTAAATACATACTACATATATACTACATTCATACAACATACATACATACATACAACATACATACATACGTACTACATACTACATACATACTACATATACACTACATTCATACAACATACATACATACTACATAATACATACATACTACATATATACTACATTCATACAACATACATACATACATACTACATATATACTATATTCATGCAACATACATACATACTACATACTACATACATACTTCATATATACTACATTAATACAACATACATACATACTACATTCATACAGCATACATACATACTACATACTACACACATACTACATTCATACAACATACATACATACATACTACATACATACTACATTCATACAACATACATACATACAACATACATACTACATATATACTACATTCATACAACATACATACATACGTACTACATACATACTACATATATAATACATTCATACAACATACATACATACTACATAATACATACATGCTACATATATACTACATTCATACAACATACATACATACATACTACATATATACTACATTCATACAACATACATACATACTACACACTACATATATACTACATTCATACAACATACATACATACATGCCACATACATACAGCATACATACTACATACATACTACATACAATACATTCATACAATACATACATATAGACATACAGTACATATAACATAGAGTACATACTCACATCACTTGTCACTTTGATCCCCGAAGCCAGTGTCATCTTACTGTAAGGCTGTGTTCACACACAGCGTTTCTTATCGTTTTTTTAGCGGTTTTGACTATAAAACCACTATAAAACAACTAAAAATAAGCTTCCCGTTAATTTATATGCATTTTGCACTTTTTGTGCATATTGATGCGTTTTTTACCATGAAAAAAACACATCGCGGTAAAAAACGCAGCATGCTCTTTAATTTTGTGGATTTTTCCGCATTTCTGGCTATTTCAATGCATCTTGAAAATGCGCCGGAAAAAAACGCATCAAAACCGCGCAAAAAACACGACGGAAGCGCGAGGAAAACGAGAAGACAAAAAAGGCCCGGTTTCTGGGAAGGGAGTTAGGTTTTTGAGCAGAAATTTTCTGCTACGTGTGCACTTAGCCTAAAAAATATTAAAATAACAAACAACCAATATACTCCCTGATCCACAAAAATCCACGAGTGTCACACGACGATCTCCTGCAGTGCATCACTGAGAGGTTACTATAGTTCACTGGTCTCACTTTATGGCAAAAGCTGCGTGGGAACTTTCTCACACAGCAATGCCAAAAGTGAGACTAGGGACTATTTTTTTACAGTGGTGGAGGAATACAGTGTGGAAGGATACCTACCTCCTGTCATTGTATTCCTGGTGCCCCTAGAGAGCGGTTGCATCAGCTGATAATGCTGTTCTCCACGGGAGATCGTCGTGGGACACTCGTGGATTTCTGCAGATCAGGGAGTATATTGATTGTTTGTTATTTTAATATTTTTTACAGATGACACTGGCTTAGGGGATCAAAGTGACAAGTGATGGTGAGTATGTACTCTATGTTACAGTGGGGCAAAAAAGTATTTAGTCAGTCAGCAATAGTGCAAGTTCCACCACTTAAAAAGATGAGAGGCGTCTGTAATTTACATCATAGGTAGACCTCAACTATGGGAGACAAACTGAGAAAAAAAAATCCAGAAAATCACATTGTCTGTTTTTTTTCATTTTATTTGCATATTATGGTGGAAAATAAGTATTTGGTCAGAAACAAAATTTCATCTCAATACTTTGTGATATATCCTTTGTTGGCAATGACAGAGGTCAAACGTTTTCTGTAAGTCTTCACAAGGTTGCCACACACTGTTGTTGGTATGTTGGCCCATTCCTCCATGCAGATCTCCTCTAGAGCAGTGATGTTTTTGGCTTTTCGCTTGGCAACACGGACTTTCAACTCCCTCCAAAGGTTTTCTATAGGGTTGAGATCTGGAGACTAGCTAGGCCACTCCAGGACCTTGAAATGCTTCTTACGAAGCCACTCCTTCGTTGCCCTGGCGGTGTGCTTTGGATCATTGTCATGTTGAAAGACCCAGCCACGTTTCATATTCAATGCCCTTGCTGATGGAAGGAGGTTTGCACTCAAAATCTCACGATACATGGCCCCATTCATTCTTTCATGTACCCGGATCAGTCGTCCTGGCCCCTTTGCAGAGAAACAGCCCCAAAGCATGATGTTTCCACCACCATGCTTTACAGTAGGTATGGTGTTTGATGGATGCAACTCAGTATTCTTTTTCCTCCAAACACGACAAGTTGTGTTTCTACCAAACAGTTCCAGTTTGGTTTCATCAGACCATAGGACATTCTCCCAAAACTCCTATGGATCATCCAAATGCTCTCTAGCAAACTTCAGACGGGCCCGGACATATACAGGCTTAAGCAGTGGGACACGTCTGGCACTGCAGGATCTGAGTCCATGGTGGCGTAGTGTGTTACTTATGGTAGGCCTTGTTACATTGGTCCCAGCTCTCTGCAGTTCATTCACTAGGTCCCCCCGCGTGGTTCTGGGATTTTTGCTCACCGTTCTTGTGATCATTCTGACCCCACGGGGTGGGATTTTGCGTGGAGCACCAGATCGAGGGAGATTATCAGTGGTCTTGTATGTCTTCCATTTTCTAATTATTGCTCCCACAGTTGATTTCTTCACTCCAAGCTGGTTGGCTATTGCAGATTCAGTCTTCCCAGCCTGGTGCAGGGCTACAATTTTGTTTCTGGTGTCCTTTGACAGCTCTTTGGTCTTCACCATAGTGGAGTTTGGAGTCAGACTGTTTGAGGGTGTGCACAGGTGTCTTTTTATACTGATAACAAGTTTAAACAGGTGCCATTACTACAGGTAATGAGTGGAGGAAAGAGGAGACTCTTAAAGAAAAAGTTACAGGTCTGTGAGAGCCAGAAATCTTGATTGCTTGTTTCTGACCAAATACTTATTTTCCACCATAATATGCAAATAAAATGAAAAAAAAACAGACAATGTGATTTTCTGGATTTTTTTTTCTCAGTTTCATAGTTGAGGTCTACCTATGATGTAAATTACAGACGCCTCTCATCTTTTTAAGTGGTGGAACTTGCACTATTGCTGACTGACTAAATACTTTTTTGCCCCACTGTATATGTACTGTATGTCTATATGTATGTATTGTATGAATGTATGAATGTATTGTATGTAGTATGTTTGTAGTATGTATGTAGTATGTATGTTGTATGTCTGTAGCATGTTTTATGTATGTCTGTAGTATGTATGTAGTATGTACTATGTAAGTATGTTGCATGAATGTAGTATATATATATATATATAGTATGTATGTAGTATATATGTATGTATGTTGTATGAATGTAGTATGTATGTAGTATGTATGTATGTTGTATGAATGTAGTATATATGAAGTATGTATGTATGTTGTACAGTATATATGTAGTATGTATGTATGTATGTATGTATGTTGTATGAATGTAGTATATATGTAGTATGTATGTATGCATGTATGTTGTATGAATGTAGTACATATGTAGTATGTATGTAGTATGTATGAATGTAGCATATATGTAGTATGTTTGTAGTATGTATGTTTTTTTTCTTACATTCAACACATTAGACAGATGATGGGACTACTACTGTCCCATCATTGGCTAATGTGTCAATCACTGTCACTGTAGCAGGCATAGCCCGATGGGACTTGTAGTCCCATTGGACTATGCCTGCACACACACACAACCCCCTGCAGGCCCGCACAGACCCGCGGCAGGCCCGCACAGACCCCCGGCAGCCCGCACAGACCTCTGGCAGGCCCGTACAGACCCCCGAGAGGCCCGTACAGACCCCGCCCACACACACAGACACGCACAGTGTCCGCCCACACACCGCCCACACTCTTCCCACCTCCTGAACTGGATGTGCAAGTAAAGAAAGGGTTTATTTTCATTCCGATATTTGTGCCCCATTGACTTGCATGGGTTTCCGGTATCGGAATAGGCGATACCCGATATTTTTGGGGTATCGGTCCGATCCAATCCGATCCGATATTTCCCGATATCGGAAGGTATCGCTCAACACTACAGGAGAATCATAAAGGCAGGTCAGTTTTAGCATTTAGTGAACCTAGTAAAAACAAAAAAAAAAAACAAGTATTGCACTTTTTTTTGCAATTTCACAGCACTTGGAATTTTTTTTGCGTTTTTTAGTACATGACGTGGTAAAACCAATTGTATTGTTAAAAAGTACAACTCCTCCCACAAAAAACAAGCCCCCACATGGCCATATTGATGGAAAAATAAAAAATATACGGCTCTGGGAAGAAGGGGAATGAAAAAAAAAAAGGAAAACCGAAAAAAGCTTCAGGGTTTAAGGGGTTAAATACCCTTGTCAATCACTGTTGGTGGCATTTAGATGGCAGGGGTATGCACTCACCTGCTCCCATAAGCCTCCTGTGATGCAATCATTGGTTACTGATGGGTTGCCATGTGTTGCTGATATGTTGGTCGTTCTATGATGCCCAGCCTGACATTGGACTCCTTGGAAGATGACACAAAGTGCCTGGATGGTATTACATCATTGTGAAGGAGACCGGTTTCTCCCACGTCACCAATGTGATGTAACTACACAGGCACAGCTCTCCGGCGCCCCCTTTGTCTCTCAGGTCAGTAAGGGAACTGCACCTAGAACAAATGGAGTAAAAGCATCAGCCCAAGATTAATTTTATGGTTTAATTGCCTTAAGGGTGCACTAGATAATTACAGAAATATACAGTAAGTTATACAACTGAATTACAGTGGATTTGCAGTCAGATTAAAAAATAACAATAATGGTACAAGACTTAGAGATATTAAGCTGGAAGTCAATTTACCAGGTTGCAGGTTGCATGTGGATGCCGGGAGCTCTGCAGTCCACAGGTATAAGAATCTTATACCCTTGGCAGATCTGTCCCCAGTTCCTTCTTAGATCATCATCATCTGGTTCTTCTGTGAGAGTGTGTCTCTGCCATGTGCTCTCAGTTCTTAAGCATGCTGGGTTCCTCCCCCCTGTGTCAGAGGGTGGGCTTATAATCTCCACCCTTTAGCTTCCTGCAGAATTTATTCCCAATATCTAAGAAAGGGGGTAACTTTCTCCAGGATGATCGGATCAGGACACGAGAGGTACCAGTGAATGCGGTTTGTTTTGCCTGTCGTGTGGAGAGCAAACATGGCCCCATTGGGTCACTGTGGAGGGCCAATCTCTATATCTCAGGTCCAAGAGCCATCACTGACTTGGGAGTCGCACTGTCAGATGTGCGATTTCCTCAGGGTCACGCGGATATTTTTTATGAGTCTGTAACTCGAAAGGTGTGCTCATAATCCATGATCCTAGGATGGAGTCGGAGTGGCTGGGAGATACAATGGATGTGTCCAGCTGACAGATATATTCTAATTGTAGCCCCCAGGCACCTTCATGCTCCATGCTGGCGTGGCTCCTACTCAAGCTTTGAAGTTCTGTTTTGACCTTATCTCATTATCATACTAAAAGACCTTGCTATTCAACATTGGAGCACTAAATCCTGTTTTCTTCCATATGCTTACAGGCCATGAGGGGTAGGAGCAGTTAGCTGCCTGTGACTCTTGTGAAATCAGACAAATGGCGTCACTGGGACAGGCCAAGCTCAGACATGAGGTGAGCATTATGCCCCATATCCAAGTTGGCGGCTGCTCCTTCATCACAATCATGTTCACTTTGTAGCAAGCGGTGACTGCAACATTTTCTTGTACTGACCCTATGACAGGAAGCAAGTGGCGGCAGGGAGAATAAAATGTAATTTTTCCCCTGTAGCCAGCCCTTTTTCAGAAAGCTGGTCTAAAATGCTATTTCTCTGCAGATTAGCCCTATATCATCACATAAAGAGTGTTTCTTGAGGTGACAACTTACCCTTAAAGAAGTATCCAGTACAGTTGTAGTATTTCACACTGACTCATAACAATGTGTAATGTACTGTTAGGATTCGTCTGATTTCAAACTTTCTGAGCTCGTTACAATACAAAATTGTTTCCATTGAGAAACGCAGAAGAGAAAGAGGTTGTCATGATTTTATGTAGTCAAGCTGTATATAGAGTGGTAATTTGATAAGCACAAAGGATGTGAAAACAGCCAAATCGTAACATTATCCAAAAACTAAATCAGAACTATTTTTTTAGGGACTTTTTGTTGCTTGTTTTTTTTTACGTTGCAAAAGGACCTCGCAATATAACTTTTGTAGTGTTCAGCTTTTGGCAACATAACTTTCTATGTGATGAATTAGGCAAAACTTTGAAGCTGTGTCCCTCTAGACCTACCGTGTGTGCGGCGTCGCTTCTGCAAGCGCCAAGAAGGGCTGCAACTGCAGCATGGCGGAGGACACTGCCGCTCGATGACAAAGCTAGAAAGCCAGTGCAATGTTGGACTCTAGCGTAGTGGTGCGGTGTGCACAGTGGCTTAAGGCTTGCCACTGACTGGCGCTGACTGCGAAACTAATTCCCTATCCTCATGCGCAATATCAGAGGGAAGGGGTTTCATAATAAGTCAGTCACCAGAGTCATACATCCGTCACCATTCACACATAGCAAGTATAGTCTATACTAGCACATGGCCGAACGGTCATGTGCGCTTTTTATAGCAGCCGGGACCTTCCGGAAGTTTCCAGGTCTCCGAGATGGACCAATGAGATCTGGAGCAGGACCTGAGCACATGACTCCCGATCTCCAATAGGAGATCGTCCCATGAGCATGCTCAGTAGGAGAACAGAACGACTTAGCCTCTGGAGAGATTTGCTACAATGCAATCTCCTCTGCAATCTCCTCTGCGGTAGATAAACAGCAGGAGACTGCAGAATGTGAGGGTCTGGATTCCTGCAGAGCAAGAGCAGAAATCTGATGCCTAACAGATCCAATGTTGTCCTAAATGACTAATGATGAAAAATATAATCCACCTGTGTGTAATCAAGTCTCCGTATAAATGCACCTGCTCTGTGATAGTCTCAGGGTTCTGTTTGAAGCACATAGAGCATCATGAAGACCAAGGAACACAACAGGCAGGTCCGTGATACTGTTGTGGAGAAGTTTAAAGCCGGATTTGGATACAAAATGATTTCCAAAACTTTAAACATCCCAAGGTGCACTGTGCAAGTGATCATACTGAAATGGAAGGAGTATCATGCCATTGCAAGTCTACCAAGACCCGGCCGTCCCTCTAAACTTTCATCTCAAACAATGAGAAGACTGATCAGAGATGCAGCCAAGAGGCCCATGATCACTCTTGATGAACTGCAGAGATCTACAGCTAAGGTGGGACAGTCTGTCCATAGGACAACAATCAGTCATACACTGCACAAATCTGGCCTTTATGGAGGAGTGGCAAGAAGAAAGCCATTTCTCGAAGATATCCATAAAAAGTGTAGTTTAAAGTTTGCAGCAAGCCACCTGGAAGACACACTAAACATGTGGAAAAAGGTGCTCTGGTCAGATGAAACCAAAATCAAACTTTTTGGCAACAATGCCAAACGATATGTTTGGTGTAAAGGCAACACAGCTCATTACCCTGAACACACCATCCCCACTGTCTAACATGGTGGTGGCTGCATCATGGTTTGGGGCTGCTTTTCTTTAGCAGGGAGGGACAGGGAAGATGGTTAAAATTGATGGGAAGATGGATGGAGCCAAATACAGGACCATACTTGATGAAAACCTGTTGGAGTCTGCAAAAGACCCGATACTGGGACGGAGATTTGTCTTCCAATGAGACAATGATCCCAAACATAAAGCAAAATCTACAATGGAATGGTTCATAAATAAACGTATCCAGGTGTTAGAATGGCCAAGTCAAAGTTCACACCTGAATCCAATCGAGAATCTGTTGAAAGAGCTGAAAACTGCTGTTCACAAACGATCTCCATCAAACCTCTCTGAGCTCGAGCTGTTTGCCAAGGAAGAATGGGCAAGAATTTCAGTCTCTCGATGTACAAAACTGATAGAGACATACCCCAAGCGACTTGCAGCTGTAATCGCAGCAAAAGGTGGCGCAACAATGTATTAAATTAAAGGGGCTGAATAATATTGCACGCCCCACTTTTCAGTTTTTGAATTTCCACATAAATTTAAAATAACCAATAAATTTCATTCAACTTCACAATTGTCTCCCACTTGTTGTTGATTCTTCATCAAAAATTTACATTTGGTATCTTTATGTTTGAAGCATGATATGTGGGAAAAGGTTGAAAAGTTCCAGGGGGCTGAATACTTTCACAAGGCACTGTATCTATGTGGTAAGTGCAGTTCTGTTCGCATATCTGTCCAGTAAGCTTGGTTGTTACCATATTTATGTAATAAATTCAGTTTTGATACCATATTTTTGCAGTAAGCTTGGTTCTTTTCCTGTATCTGTGCTGCAGTTTCTTTCCATTCCTGTATCTATCTAGTAATCTCCATTCTGTTCACATTTGTACCAGCCACCATTATATTTAAAGCCTGTTACCTTTGCTGCCTTATTCCAGTAGCCAGAGATGAGTAGGCTGTAGATGGGCAGCTGCAACTTGAGAGCCACTGTTTTATGATTCTTTATGATTGTCGCCCCGAGTCAAAATTTGCCAGCCCCCTCTAAACAGCATATTGATGGTCAGGTTTAGGCAATAGAAATAAGGAGTGCCAGACCAGCGGTAGCTGTGGTCTGCAGACACCCTACTTAGGGGGATTCAGAATTAGTGCTGCTCTAGTGCAAATAATAAATAGTGTTGCTTATCCCTAGCATTATGCAACAGTTCTGACATATGATCTATTGTATGTACTAAATATTTAAAGTTTGTCTCAGAGTCAAGAGTCACCTTTCTTTCCATTGCTCGGCTGAATTACTGCCACTGCCAGTCCACAAACTTGACCATAAGAATGCAGGCTGCTGCAGTACAAGTGAAGCATTGGTAACTGAAGAGGAAGAGAGGTTGGTCATTGTGGTGTGTGTGGGTGGAGGAGCACCATGCGCATGGGGGTGAGTGGCTCACAATCCTCATTTGCCTAGGGCACAGAAATACCTTGTTCCCAGGGGCATAATGACTGCGGTTAGAGGCTCACCGATGGCAGCAGAAGTTTCAACTGGATGTGCACCCTCAGACAGACAACCAGTTGAAGCAAATTGCGGAATACAGACACGTCGGGTCAGCGAGCTACAATACACGCTGCTGGCCAATCAGAGGCAAGCAGCTGACGTCGGCATGCACACGACGGGGCACATGCCAGTGATGTCATCCGCTCCTGTACATCAGTCAGCTGCCAGCTTCACATAGCGGGGAACGAATAGAAGGTGAGTTGTTGTGAGTTCATTTTCCCCTTCACTACTGAGGCCCGAGGAACTCCCTCTTCTGGTAAAGAAAGGTAGTGAGCCTGATTATCAAACACCTGAGCCTGATTATGATGACTGGCTGAGTGGAGTTACTGACTGGATATAAGGCTGCCGACACCCTTCTGCCCTGCGGGTGATTTCTCTGTGGGATCCTTGGAGACCAGTCTGAATTCCTGCTCTTCTAAAGTTAAGTTTTCTGCTCGGCTTTTTGCATTTGTGCTTTGACTTTGTTTTGCTTTGTTTTTCTGGATTTCTGCCATTCCCTGCTGGGGTGTGCTGAATTCCTTTAGCTGAAAATACCTGAGTGCTGATTTAGTTTTTGAAGCCTAGCTGCTTCAGGGTCTTTTTCCAAATCAGCTTGTTGGCTTATGTCTTTGATAGGGTTTTGGCAGATTGCAGACAGCAACCTTCCTTTCCTGTTCTGTTTAGTTAGCTTGGGCCCCATCGTTTGCTCAGCCTATCTTTCTATCTGTGTGAGTGTTTTTCATCTTGCTTCACCGTCATTATATGTTGGGGGCTGCCTTTTACTTTGGGGTCTGCTCTGGGGCAGTTTAGATTTCCTTTTCTGTCTTTAGTCTATTTAGCACTCCGGCTGTGATCGAGGGGTCTAGGGCATCGTAGGAACCCCCCACGGCTACTGCTAGTTGTGTTGATAGGTTCAGGGGTCTGCAATCTGATAGTTGCCAACTTCTCTGGTTTTCTGGACGTAGCTTCTATTTTTGTGTCTGCCTCCTACGGTGACTCAATCATAACAGTGAGTATTTATTTTTTATTTTTAAATCAGTGGCCATACTAGCACATGGATGACTATGGGGTGCATTATACTAGCATGGATGACTGTGGGGGTGCATTATACTTTATGAATGACTATGGGGTGCATTATGCTTTATGGATGACCATGGCTGTGCATTAAACTTTTTGGTCGACTATGAGCTGTGCATTATATTATATGAAGAATATGGGCTGTGCATTATACCAATAAGGATGACTATGGGCTGTGCATTATACCAAAAAGGATGACTATGGGCTGTGCATTATACCAAAAAGGATGACTATGGGCTGTGCATTATACTACATGGATGACTGCAGAAAGGGGGACATATATGAAGATGAGGGATATATATAACAGAAGGATTTCAGCGCTCAGCAGTATAAAGAAGAGGTTCCAAAGACCAGGTGAGCAATGAGGTAAGGCAGATTTTGTTTTCTACACTTTGCCAGGTATCCACGGTTCAGCAAAATGGCTGCCATCTGGCTGTAATTGGCGTAGAGTGAACAAACGTACGAGAATTAATTCACCAACGTTCCAAATAAGGTAAAATCCCAGATCTTTATTATATAGTCTTAAAAAAGCAATGAATAAGGGCCATAATGGTTCATCACACATAATCAGATTACTGCATTTGTCCTCTTTTTGGAATATGCCTCATTGCTATTTTAAGAATATAAAATAAAGATCTGTGATTTTACCTTATTTGGGACAAATTTGTCTTCTGAAGTTTGCTGGTTCTGCTGCCAGCCATATCATCAATATTCAAGGGGTGAGCTGACTATTTTCTTTGTTTACTTGAATTACAAAACTGTATCCTGGAGAATTAAATTCCACTCAAATTAATCCGCCCATCTCTAACAGCAACAGAAAAGAGCACAGTTAGCAAATAATATGACACTTTAATCCACACAAGAAGCAAGACATCACATGATAATTCTGAATTTCTGTTGTTTTTGAAGAACACTAAATTAGAATAAAAAAAATGTGTGTTAGGGCTGGCGGACCAAATAATAAGAGGATGGTAGTAAGGTGCGTTCACAGCCCGGGGTCCACCGTGCAGAGATGTTAACTGCTGCTTGGTAATGGCGGACACAAAATGGCGGTATCACAAAGGACAAACGTGGGTTAAATGTCACCCAGTGTGTAGTAGCAATGGGCCCTGTTGCTTCACAGAGCCACGGAACCGCAAACCACAGACACCGTACCCTGTTGGCTATCACAGGGCACAGCTGAATCAGCGCTATTGTACGGTCACAAGACTCTGCCCCGAGGATGCGGGGTAAGAGCCTCTCTAGACCCACTAAATGCACGGCGTCGCACCTGCGAACACCACTAATAGACGCTGGCTACTGTGGAGTGTAGACCAAGTGCACAGAGGCATACAGGAAAAGCCTCTACTTGGCACTGAAGCTAGTCCCTGACTCTGCCTCCTACCTGCACTATCAGCCTAAGCACTAACTGGCAAGGCTGAACAACACATCTGTACCAAAGGTAGGAGTTTCATAATGAGTCATTCACCAGAGACATTCATACATGCATACAACACTCACTCCACATTGACTATTCTATCGTGCGGTCGTGCGATCCTTTTAAAGCCGCAGCCTTCCAGGACCTTGCTGATGGCCCAATCCGAGCTGCTTGAGGACCTGAGCATGTGACCTCCAACCACCAATGAGTGGTCGTCTCATGGGCATGCTCAGATGGGAAAAAACAGGACAGTCCCAGGAGTGTCTGTTCGCCACTGACTAATGCTGTATGCTATAACTGAACCTGGGGCGGCAGCAACAACCAGAGGCATCGCATCAGCCTGAGAAAGACGCTGGGTCTGACGTCTCTGCTGAGCAAGAGCCTCTGCGGCTGAAGGAGAATGGGAGACTGCAGAGGGCATAGCTTGGGATTCTCCCTGTGCAGTGGCGGGAACTCGGTGAATAACATTTTGTTTGTCTAATATTGGGTGAGAATTAATATTTTAACCAAAAAATTAATATTTCTTTAAAACCTTAAAAGCCATTGACCTTTATGAGTCACCAAACTTCTTAGAACAATAAGCAAAACATTATGCATAATGACTTCAAATTGGAGAAAATTCTAAGTGTAAATTATTTACATAATGTTAAACAGTGCAATTAAAATACTCATTAGTAATTCATGATAAATTATTGCTGTCATAACCTGGGCTTGATTAATAACTGACTCTGACTTTTTATTGTCCATTATATTTGCTCTGTAAAGATTTTTATGAAGGTCAAAGATGATGAATGACAACAAGAGACAGAATTAATTTGCAGGTGCAACAAGTTTTATATAAATTAACATGAAGACATGTAAGCCCTGTCACCCAAGGATAGGAGCAATATTGCATTACCATTTCTGTCAAATTACTCACTTGTTCTGCCATTCAAAATGTTGTGTTCACATATATTAATGTATATTTTGTATTTATCAATAGAGCTGAGCGAATCTGTAGCTGTTTGGGTTCGCCGCGTTTGACAAACATACAGTAAAAAGTTTGATTCAGGTCTGAACTTGACCTCGAACTTGACCCCGGACCCAAGACCAGTAGAAATCAAAAGAAATTTGCTGCTTTAAAATGGCTGTAAAATGGTGGTCATAGTGAGGGCTAGTGTGGTTCCAAAGGATGCTAAATGGGAGTAAGGGCAGGACAATTGCTCTGCAAACAAATGTGGATAGGAAAATGATTTAAAAGAAGACAGAAAAAAAGGAAAAAATAATAATATTGAACCAGGAGACAGAGGTCCAAGTGGAAGGGGTGGGCGTAGCGGTGTAGGGGGAAGAGGCAAGGGAGGAGGTATCCAGCACTGTTTTAGTGTTTTTTGCTTTAGTTAGGAAACAGACTTAAAAGAACATAAAATAAAAAAAATAAAAAAAAACCAAAAACAAAAAAAACAGCTTAGAACCAGGAGGTAGACATCCAAGTGGAGGAGCAGGTTGAGGTGTAGATGGCATCGAAGGAGGAGGTAACCAACATTGGCTTTGTTCCTTTAGTTTTGTTGTGGTGAACCTATGAAAACAAGCAGTGCAATAATCATATATAGGCTATGAAATACTCTGCACTTTTTTGGATGAAAACAATGAGGAGAGCATCAAGTAGAGGACATGGCTGTGTTACTGCTGGTGATGGTGAGACTGGTGCTGGGAGAGGAAGGACACGGTAGATCTGTGTCTGCTACCAGGGATGCGTAGTCGGAGTCGTGGAGTTGGTGTACAATTTGGTGGAATCTGAGTCCGTTTAAAATAGTCCGAATCCAATTCCTAAAATATCTAATAAATTGGGTACACTAGTTCAATGAAGTATGTGCTGTAAACTTTTTAATAAGAATTTGGGAAAGTTATGAAATGTACTATATATGTCTGTTCTATTACTGATGTAAGCATGTAGGCTTTTAGTTGAGATGAATCTGTGCTACACGTTATGTACATGTTCAATAGTGAGGCAGTTCTGTGGAGTTGTGTAGTAAGGAGTCAGGGAAATTAAGAAGTCATAGGTTTGGCTTACCAACTCCAAAGCTCTGTCTGTTATGTGCCCAAATTAAAAACCTTCCTCTGGTGCACACAATCATCAGAACATTCTGCCCAATTTAGTAGGCACGAGTACTGCTGGACAAATGAGGCCAAAACAAGAATAGGTGGTTATAGATTGGTTGGCTAAGAGTGCCGTCTGTTCATTTGTTTGGTCTTCCACCCGGTCCGCTGCTGAAAACACAGATTTTGCACACATGGGCTACGGAGATATGTCTTCCATCTCAACCCTTGCAAATTACGCAAGCTGTCTGAGCCACAAGTCATGCAGAAGTGACTTCTGCTTTTGCATTACTCTATTGGCTGTGGTTGCATGGGTTACCCACCTGGCCCTGACCAACATTTGTAAGGCTAAGTTCACATTTGCGTTCAGGAGGGCTGCGGATGTCTGCGTACTTCCACCTTTCTTCCTCCCCGATACTCCGCCTACGCTCCTCCTACTTCTGTATGCGTCCTGCGTTTCCCTGCATACCTATCTTTTACATTGGGTATGCAAGGACATGCATTGTATGCGGATGCATCTGCATGCGGCGATTTGACGTGTGCGGCGACTGCACGGAAACGCGACATGTTGGTGTTCCTGATGAAGAAGTCGTGTACTTTGAAACACATTGAATAAATCCACAATTGAATGGCTACATGTTTTGGACCTTGAATCATTCAGCAGCGCAGATTAAATTTCACTCATTTGTTTCTCGGATAAGACCCTATTGCGCTATTTTCTCCAGCAGGATACAGTATATGAGTTTGCAGAGTACACATGGCTGTTTAAAAGATAGTACTTCCACAGGTTAGGGGAGTGAAAAGTACACATAGTGGCTTAGGCTACTTTCACGCTTTAGGCTTCTAGAATCCGGCGGCCTGCGGTGAATAAAATTAAAACCGGATCCGGCGATGCTTCTCACCGGATCGTTTTTTCCCCATTGACTTAAATTGGCACCGCATGGACACACGGCACGTCGGGCTTTTGCCGGATCCGGCAAAAAGTGATGGTGCGGCGTCTGGAAAAAACATTACATGTAACGTTTTTTGTTTGTGTCGCAAAACCAGATGATGCCGGATCCAGTGTCATCCTTTTTTTGTATAATGGAAGCCTATGGGCGCCAGATCCGGAGTCATCCATTTTTTTCCAGATCCGGCGGCCGGATCTGGTTTTTCTGTCTGAGCATGCTCACAAAGTATCAACGCATCCTAAAAAGCTGGCAAACAAACCCCACAGAAAAGGTATAAAAAACTGATAGGTAGGGCTTCATTCATCCTGTCATGATCTCAGTGCGGGTTTGACTCGCACATGTGGGGTTAATGTCTGGAACCAATGCTGATGACTGGCATTTCTGGGGTTAAAGGTTGTGATCCCAGTGCAGGCTTACCTGCACACCTGGGGCTTATGATTGTGGCCTCTCCCTGGTTCTGGGAAAGGCTTCTTATAGCCTCAGGAAGCTCCTATCCCCGTCAGTTATACTTTTGCCCTTGGCATAATGTGGTGACCCCTGAATGTGTTTGTGCTGTGTTCTTGTTTATCTGATATTCTGTGCACGACTCGGTCTGTTCTCTGGATACTGCTTGTGGGATTCTGCTTGGTACCTTCTATGTCTGTTTGGCTTTGACCACTGCCTGTCCCCAACTCTCCGTTCTGTCTCATCCCTGGTATTTTAATGTTATCTCTGTGTATGACCCGGTTTGTCTGACTTTGAGAATTCCTGTATTAGTGTTCTGCCTATCTCTGACAGCAGGATGCTAAGCCATGCCCCCTTGCGGTCACATGACTGTAGGTCCTTCACTGCTCACTGACTTTAGCTTCTCCAGGTCCTGTTTGCCTGAACTATCCGGCCGTGTCTGACCCCGGGCTCCTCTGCAGTGTGGGTGAGTCCTTGCTCAGCAGTGGCTGCACGCCGACCTTAACAGGGCTGTGACACATCCATTGTCCTTCAAGACACCAGAGGAGCCATACAGCAAGACTTCAATCCTGCCATCCATCCATCAGGAGTTGCCAGCCATCCTGCCAGCTATCCAGTGGGAGTTGCCAGCCATCCTGCCATCCATCCATCAGGAGTTGCCAGCCATTCAGCAGCAGTTGCCAGCCATCCAGCAGGAGTTGCCAGCCACCCATCCTGCCAGCCATTCAGCAGCAGTTGCCAGCCATCCATCAAGGAGTTGCCAGCCATCCTGCCAGCCATTCAGCGGGATTTGCCAGCCATCCAGTTTCAGAATGAGTTTCTCAACGCAATGTCCTTTTTTTGTTTTTCATAATGTTATAGTATTTAAAATAAAGAGCTGTGAAGCTCCTTTTTTATTTTAAAAACAACTGAGCCAAAAAATATTACTTAACCCCTTTCTGACATCCGACGTACTATCCCGTCCATGGGACCCGGGCCCCTATGGCCATGGACGGGATAGTACGTCTCAGCGATAAGCGGCGCCCACGTGGTGAGCGCCGCTGATTGCGGCCGGGTGTCAGCTGATTATCACAGCTGACACCCGGCACAATGTGTCAGGGGCGGTCACGGACCGCCCCGACACGTTAACCCTTTGCACACCGCGATCAAACACGATCGCGGTGTACCGGGGGTTAAAGGGAAGCATCGGCAGGGAGTGGGCTCCCTCCGTGCTTCCCTGAGCCCCCCACGGCAGCGCAATGTGCAGCGCTGCTGCGGGGGGCTCCTTTCCTGCAGGCCCCCGAATCCAAGATGGCGACGGGGGCCTTCGGGGGCCTGCAGGAAGCTGGCTTCCTCAGTGCCCGCAAAGCGCAGGCAAGAGGAAGTCTTCTTCAATGCCTGTGACAGATTGCTGATCTGTTACAGGACAGTGATGTCCCACCTGGGACTATTTAATAAAGTTAAAAAAAAAATAAAAGAAAGTGTTAAAATAATTAAAAAAAATCGCCAAATAAATTAGAAAAAAAAAAAATATTCCCCCAAATAAATCCATTTTTTGGAAATAAAAAAAAATCAATAAAAGTACACATATTAGGTATTGCCGCGTCCGTAACGACCCACCCTATAAAACTGTCCCATTAGTTAACCCCTTTAGCAAACCCCTTAAAAAATAAAAATAAAAAACGAAGCAAAAAATAATGATTTATTATCATACCGCCAAACAAAAAGTGTAATAACGCGCGATCAAAAAGACGCATATAAATATCCATGGTACCGCTGAAAACATCATCTTGTCCCGCAAAAAACGAGCCACCACTCAGCATCATCAGCAAAAAAATAAAAAAGTTATAGCTCGCTGAATAAAGCGATGCAAAAATTATTATTTTTTATATAAAATAGTTTTCATTGCATAAAACCGACAAAACATAAAAAAACGACCTAAATGAGGTATCGCTGTAACCGTACTGACCTGAAGAATAAAACCGCTTTATCAATTTTACCGCACGCGGAACGGTGTAAACGCACACCCCCCAAAAGAAATTCATGAAACGCTGGTTTTTGTTCATTCTGTGTCCCAAAAATCGGAATAAAAAGCGATCAAAAAATGTCACGTGCCCGAAAATGATACCAATAAAAACGACAACTCGTCCCGCAAAAAATAAGACCTCACATGACTCAGTGGGTCAAAATACGGAAAAATTATAGCTCTCAATATGTGGTGATGCAAAAACTATTTTTACAATAAAAAGCGTCTTTTAGCGTGCGACAGCTGCCAAACATAAAAACCGCCATAAATAGTAAATCAAACCCCCTGTTATCACCCCCTTAGTTAGGGAAAAATAATAAAATAAAAAAAATGTATTTATTTCCATTTTACCATTAGGGTTAGGGTTAGGGCTGGGTTAGGGCTAGGGTTAGGGTTAGGGTAGGGTTAGGGTTAGGGTAGGGTTAGGGCTAGGGTTAGGGTTAGGGCTAGGGCTAGGGTTAGGGCTGAGATTAGGGTTAGGGGTGTGTTGGGGTTCGGGTTGGAGTTAGAATTGGGGGTTTCCACTGTTTGGGCACATCAGGGGCTCTCCAAATGCAACATTGCGTCTGATCTCAATTCCAGCCAATTCTGAGTTGAAAAAGTCAAATGGTGCTCCTTCCCTTCCAAGCTCTGCCATGCGCCCAAACAGTGTTTTATCCCCACATGTAGGGTATCAGCCTACTCAGGACAAATTGCAAAACAATTTTTGGGGTCCAATTTCTCCTGTTACCCTTAGGAAAATAAAAAATTGGGGGCAAAAATATCATTTTTGTGGAAAAAAATGATTTTTTTATTTTCACGTCCGAGCGTTATAAACTTCTGTGAAGCACTTGGGGGTTCAAAGTGCTCACCACACATCTAGATAAGTTCCGTGGGGGGTCTAGTGTCCAAAATGGGGTCACTTGTGGGGAGTTTCAATAGTTTAGGTACATCAGGGGCTCTCCAAACGCACATGACACCCGCAGACCATTCCATCAAAGTCTGCATTCCAAAACGTCACTGCTTCCCTTCCGAGCCCCGACGTGTGTCCATACAGTAGTTTTCTCCCACATATCGGGTGTCAGCGTACTCATGACAAATTGGACAACAACTTTTGGGGTCCAATTTCTCCTGTTACCCTTGGGAAAATAAAAAAATTGGGGACTAATTGATCATGTTTGTGGAAAAAATACGATTTTTTTATTTTCATGCCCTGGCATTATAAACTTCTGTGAAGCCCTTGAGGGTTCAAAGTGCTCACCTCACATCTAGATAAGTTCCTTAGGGGTCTAGTTTTCAAAATGGGGTTACTTGTGGGGGTTTCCACTGTTTAGGTACATTAGGGGCTCTCCAAAGGCAACATGACACCCGCAGACCATTCCATCAATGTCTGCATTCCAAAACGTCACTACTTCCCTTCCGAGCCCTGACGTGTGTCCATACAGTAGTTTTCTCCCACATATGGGGTATCAGCGTACTCAGGACAAATTGGACAACAACTTTTGGGGTTCAATTTCTCCTGTTACCCTTGGGAAAATAAAAAAATTGGGGATTAATTGATCATGTTTGTGGAAAAAATACGATTTTTTTATTTTCATGCCCTGGCATTATAAACTTCTGTGAAGCCCTTGGGGGTTCAAAGTGCGCACCTCACATCTAGATAAGTTCCTTAGGGGGTCTAGTTTTCAAAATGGGGTCATTTGTGGGGGGTTTCCACTGTTTAGGTACATTAGGGGCTCTCCAAAGGCAACATGACACCCGCAGACCATTCCATCAATGTCTGCATTCCAAAACATCACTACTTCCCTTCCGAGCCCCAACGTGTGCCCATACAGTAGTTTTCTCCCACATATGGGGTATCAGCATACTCAGGACAAATTGGACAACAACTTTTGAGGTCCAATTTCTCCTGTTACCCTTGGGAAAATAAAAAAATGGTGACTAAAAGATCATGTTTGTGGAAAAAATACGAATTTTTTATTTTCACGCCCTGGCGTTACAAACTTCTGTGAAGCACTGGGGGGTTCAAAGTGCTCACCACACATCTAGATAAGTTCCTTGGGGGGGTCTAGTTTACAAAATGGTGTCATTTGTGGGGGGTTTCCACTGTTTAGGTACATCAGGGGTTTTCCAATCGCGACATGGTGTCCGATCTCAATTCCAGCCAAAAACGTCAAATGGTGCTGCTTCACTTCCGAGCTCTGCCATGCGCCCAAATAGTGGTTTACCCCCATATGTGGGGTATCAGCGTACTCAGGACAAATTGCACAATAACTTTTAGGGTGCTGTTACCCTTGGAAAAATAAGAATTGTGGGTGAAAAGATCATTTTTGTGGAAAAAATATGATTTTTTAATTGTACGGCTTTATGTTATAAACTTCTGTGAAGCCCTTGGGGGTTCAAAGTTCTCACCACACATCTAGATAAGTTCCTTAGGGGGTCTAGTTTCCAAAATGGTGTCATTTGTGGGGGGTTTCCACTGTTTTGGTACATCAGGGGTTTTCCAATCGCGACATGGTGTCCGATCTCAATTCCAGCCAAAAACGTCAAATGGCGCTGCTTCCCTTCCGAGCTCTGCCATGCTCCCAAATAGTGGTTTACCCCCACATGTGGGGTATCAGCGTACTCAGGACAAATTGCACAATAACGTTTAGGGTCCTGTTTCCCTTGGAAAAATAAGAATTGTGGGTGAAAAGATCATTTTTGTGGAAAAAATATGATTTTTTAATTGTACGGCTGTATGTTATAAACTTTTGTGAAGCCCTTAGGGGATCAAAGTTCTCACCACACATCTAGATAACTTCCTTAGGGGGTCTAGTTTCCAAAATGGTGTCATTTGTGGGGGGTTTCCACTGTTTTGGTACATCAGGGGTTTTCCAATCGCGACATGGTGTCTGATCTCAATTCCAGCCAAAAACGTCAAATGGCACTGCTTCCCTTCCAAGCTCTGCCATGCGCCCAAATAGTGGTTTACCCCCACATGTGGGGTATCAGCGTACTCAGGACAAATTGCACAATAACTTTTAGGGTCCTGTTACCCTTGGGAAAATAAAAATTGGGGTGAAAAGATCATTTTTGTGGAAAAAATATGATTTTTTAATTGTACCGCTGTACGTTATAAACTTCTGTAAAGCTCTTGTGGGTTCAAAGTTCTCACCACATATCTAGATAAGTTCCTTGGGGGGTCTAGTTTCCAAAATGGGGTCACTTGTAGGGGGCTTCCACTGTTTAGGTACATCAGGGACTCTCCAAATGTGACATGACGTCCGATCTGAATTCCAGCCAATTTTGCATTGAAAAAGTCAAACGGTGCTCCTTCCATTCTGAGCTCTGCCATGCGCCGAAACGGTCGTTCCCTCCCACAAATCAGGTATCAGCGTACTCAGGACAAATTGCACAATAACTTTTGCAGTCCAATTTCTCCTGTTACCCTTGGTAAAATAAAAAAAATTGAACCTGAAGTATTTTTTTGTGAAAAAAAGTTAGATGTTCATTTTTTTTTAAATATTCAAAAAAATTCCTGTGACGCACCTAATGGGTTAATAAACTTCTTAAATGTGCTTTTGAGCATCTTAAGGGGTGCAGTTTTAAGAATGGTGTCACTTTTGGGTATTTTTTTTAACATATAGACCCCTCAAAGTGGCTTCAAATGTGATGTGGTCCTAAAAATAAAATGGTGTTGTAAAAATGAGAAATCGCTGGTCAACTTTTAACCCTTATAACTTCCTAACAAAAAAAAATTTTGGTTCCAAAATTGTGCTGATGTAAAGTAAACATGTGGGAAATGTTAGTTATCAAGTTTTTTGTCTGCCGTATCTCTGTGATTTAAGGGCATAAAAATGCAAAGTTGGAAAATTGCGAAATTTTCAAAATTTTTGCCAAATTTCATTTTTTTCACATATAATATTTTTCACAAATAAGTTATTTGAATGAAATTTTACCACTAACATGAAGTACAATATGTCACGAGAAAACAATGTCAGAATCACCAGGATTCATGGAAGCGTTCCAGAGTTATGACCTCATAAAGGTACAGTGGTCAGAATTGTAAAAATTGGCCCGGTCATGAACGTGCAAACCACCCTTGGGGGTAAAGGGGTTAAAAAAAAACATATTAAAAAACCTTGGCATCTGTAGAATTTTTTCGCTGTATGTTTTAAGCAAGGTAACTTTAATAATTTGGGTTGTATGTCGCCGGAAACCACCCGTGGTGATTAGTGTTGTGGTCTAGATAGGGGTTTCTAGTTTTCATTTTTAAAAACTATGTTGTTACCAAATGGGGAATTCACACATTGGTGTTCGTACATTTTCCAAGTGTTTTTAAATATTTACATCAGTGACCAATATATATTTAGGTGTGGGTAGGGATTTAAAGTGTATTTTCTTTTTTTGAGGGGGGGCAAGGGTTGAAATCTAAGTACCCACACAAAAAAAATTTAGTCAGTCCTGTGTATTTCTTGCATGAAGTTGCCCAGGCTGCTGCCACCGGGACACAGACTGTTTATACCCAGACAGTACAACTCATCATATAAGTAAGGCCTGAAAGCTTTAACTATGCTTTGGGTATGGGCTAACAAGTGTTTTTACTTGTAGATTGGTTTGCCAGGCTACGTGGGCCACCGCTGACACCAGGACAAAGAGTGCTGACCCAGAGACCTGCCACCCATCATGTAAGTATGAAGGCCTGAAAGCTTCAACTATGCTTTGTGCAGTAGCTACCAAGTCTTTCTACTTGCAGATACTTTGCCAGAGATGTCTTCTTCTGGGAGCCCTCCCTCACATCATCAGCGAATTGAGGTAATTTTTTTTATTTAATTTATTTGTTTTTAAATTTTTGGAACACATAACCCTATATGCATTTTGTTTTAACAGGAAGAGCTGCAGAAGAGGGTCTTCCAGAAGGAGACGGACGGGGTGGAGAAATACCTGAAGTGGGCTCTCGTATGTGTAAGTATCTTTACATGCATCGCACAAACAAATCATCATACACATCACAGTACATCCAAATCATATGCCAGCAACCAATAACATATTATTACTTTTTGTTTTTACATTATAGGTTTCCGTTTCTGGTGCTTGACCCAGAAGTCCTCAAAGTGCCTCTCAGAGTCCTCGGCGAAATTGTCGCCGTGGTCGCCAGAGAGTAAGTTTTGATATTGAATTTTTCTTTTTTTTTTCTTTTTGTGTTTTAAATTTCATGTTGATGATTTGATTTTAATGTTTTTTTTTTTTTTTTACAGGTGGAACAGCGTGCTCCTGACTCTGAGGGTGAGGGGGCAGATATAGACCTTCTCATTGACCAAGTCAGAGAGCGTGAACCACTCTGGAACATGAGTGACCACCACCATGCAGATTTAACCGTAACCCGACAACTCTGGAAGGACGTTTGCCAGTCTGTGGTGAATTGGGAAGACCTCCATCCTAGGGGCCAGAATCAAGCACGTGAGTATTCACAGTTCAGTAAGTTATGTTGCAGGATGTATTGTGTTGTATCCTAACCAATTTATGCTTTCACTTTGCAGGGGAAAAAGTTCAGAAGCGGTGGCTGTCCATCTGAGATCGCTTCAAGAAGGAGTTCAGTAAGGAGATGCAGGCCCCGAGTGAATCAAGAGGACGCAGGAGCAAGTACAAATAAGCACGAGCCCTGTCGTTCCTCAGATCGACAATGGTTTCCATAAGGTAAATATTCCTATCACCATTTACTAAGTAAAACTGTGTACATGTCTAACCTTTTTCTTTTTTTTTTTTCAGCCAGGGCTAACTTCTAGCATGATATTAATTCCAAAATATTTTCCTTTTTTTCAACAGCACCTTCACCAGCACTCGGGGTCCTGAAGAATTGTACCCTTCTGGAGCGATTATGCAGGAGACCGCCACTGTGGACCATTTCGCCACAACCAACCTGTCTGCACCTTCCCAGCATTCCCTCGTGTGTGATCCCTCAGCCCCATCCAACTGCGCTGGAGCATCTTTGCAGACTTCGCTACATGCTGGTTACGAGGTAGCTTTCCCTTTACCCCACCCCTCTGACACTGCCTTCTCTGGAACATCTGTGCGTTCTATGCGGCAGCGTCAGTGAGGTCAGGAAAGGATGTATGCGCCAGAGTTCTTCCATCTAAATGCATCATTCCAGAACGCGTTAAAAATTGTCAGAACAAATTAGGTCTGGCTTCACTGTTGTTAGTAAAGATATGCTCGATTTGAGCAGGCGTCTGGCTAGGATGCATTTAGATTCAAGACAATCTCCTCATCATACTTTTTTTTCAAGCGGTAGTAGAGTGCATGGACATGCTATCTCCTGACCAGTAGATGCATGTAATGCAAGCCTTCAAGGTTGCTCTAGCTCAGGTAACATCACAAGCCCCTCCACCCACCCCAGACCTTCCTCCTGCACCTAACCCCTGTCCTGCCTCTGTCCTTCCTTCCCTTACTGTACCATACCAGTTTCATCCCCAGTACCAACCTCCTGCCCCTTACCAGCCTCCTTCCCAGTACTAGTTCCCAACCCCTGCCCAACCTGTACTCCCTGCCCACTACCAACAGTCTCCTTCCACCTCCATGTCCCAAGTCCAACCTTCCATCCCCAACACCTCTTTTGTCTCCCAATCCACTTCCCAGAGTTTTGTTTCTGCCACGTCTGTTGTTTTCTCTACCCCTACACATACTTTCTCCCCTTCACCTTCTTTCCCCAGCGTACCTTCTCCTCTTGTGTCTGACCCCTCCCCAATCCCAACCACATTCCATAATCCCAGTGTCGAAGTGGTTCCTGAGAGCCCTTCTAGTAGTATTTCCACCCAAAGTTTCTTTAATCTATGATGGGTTGCAATAAAAAAAGTTTGGACATGGGTTGCAATAAAGATTGGGTTTATGGGTTTACATTGGTTTCCTAACCATCAGTTTTTTGGTTATATAAACTGTGTTAAATAAATTATTTTTTTGGATTGAAACAGCTTCAGTGTATTTGATTTATTTCATAATGTAGAAGGTGAAACGTGTAAAATGTGGATTAATGAGTTTAAAAAAGGTACATACCAACAAAACATGGTCAAATAAAGGTTTAATAGTTGGTAAAAAACGAGACAATACAGGTAGCAAAATATTTGGTAAATAAAGGTTTAATACTTTGAAAAAACATGGTATATACTGGTTTAAAAAAAAAAAAAGGTTTGGTTTACTTGGTTTAAAAAAAAGTATATACTTGGTTTAAGACAGGGGAAAAGAAGGTATAATACCTAATTCCAGCAATGCACAACGTAAAGAAAGGTGCAATACTTACATACAAGGTACAGCTTTGATAGTACAATCTCAAACCATGTCATCCTGCCATTCAACTCTACCTTCAGGTGACATAAAATACTCAGCAAATTTGTCCCTCATTCTGGACACTGCAACAGTACTTCGAACATAAACAGTGCGATAATCAGGCAAGGTGGTTTCTACATCATAGTCTTCAATGGCAATCTGTTCCTTGTTAGTGACAAAATTGTATAGGACCACACATGCTTTGACCACCTCATCCACAGTTTCAGTTTTCAAGTTAATTGCGGTCAACAGTACTCTCCATTTTGCAGTCAGAATTCCAAATGTACATTCCACCATCCTCCGTGCTCGTGTCAACCGATAATTGAACACTCTTTTGATTGGCGTCAAGTCTCTGCTTGCGTACGGCTTGAGCAGGTGTTCCGACAGTTGGAAAGCTTCATCCCCAATGCATACAAATGGCAGTGGTGGCCCACAAGTTTGAGGTAGCGGTCTTGGAGGTGGAAATTGGAATGTGTTTCCATACAAATTACGTCCCATTGCTGACAGTTTAAAAACTTGGGAGTCATTGGAGCAGCCATAGGCCCCAATATACACCGCAATGAATTTGTACTTGGCATCTGCAATGGCCATCAGGACTATGGAAAAATATTTTTTATAGTTAAAAAATTCGGATCCCGATAAAAGCTGGTTTTGTGATCCTGATGTGCTTGCCATCAACTGCACCCAGGCAGTTAGAAAACTGACAGATGTTGTAAAATTGGTCAGCTATTTCCAGCCACCTCTCCTTTGTGGGTTGTGGGATAAACTCTTCCTGTAGACATGCATGGCATGTGTGCATGACGATACCCGATAAAGTTGAAATCCCAATCCTATATTGGTTATGTAGTGAGGAAAGGGATTCACCAGTTGCAAGGAATCTGTTAATAAAAGCAAGAACAATAATTAATACAAAATACCAGCAACAACATTACAGTTACAGGAGGAGAAACATTAGCTTTAACAGGAGGAGAAACATTACAGTTATAAGTCTGCTTTTGAGGAGAAAAAATAGAAAATGGCTTACCGGAGAGTCACCATCAAGCGCTCTGCAGGTGAGATGGAGAAGCGGCAGTAGGTGTCATGTCTCCGGATCAGTTCTCCAACAAGGTCCACCAGAAAGTCAAAGCTTTCCGCTTTCATCCTCACATAATTTGAAAATTTCTCCGGATTTCCTCGCAACTCCAGATATAAAGTGGAAAATACCCCACGTGTCATCCTCAGTGCCGTTATAGAGTGAATCCAAATCTGAAGACGGCGAAGATGCATGACACGCTGTCTTTCTTGCTCCTTCTCCATGACAATCATTGCCAAACGATTGATCTCAAAAGTAAAATCCACATATACTGTATCTGCAAGATGTTTGCAATAACAGCTTCCATTTTTCCTCTTGCTCTCCAACACTCTCCAACAACCTAACAAGCAAGGGGTGTAAAACCAATGTATATATAGGCTTCCTGTAGTTTTCCAGTAGCCAATAAAGTTTTTGGGGCATTTCTAAAAACCGGATCCGGCAAAAAAAACGGACGAAATGGGTGGAAAACTGGATGAAACCGCATGCGCCGGATCCGGTTCATGCGGTTTCCGCATTTTATGCCGCAGGGCGCTGGATTAAAAAAACCTGAAGTGTGAAAGTAGCCTTAAAGGACAGCACTCCCACAGGCAGGCTCATGTAGCGTAAACACAGCGGTTTTAGCACAATTCTCACACAGATGAGTTTGAAGAATACACACAGAAACTTAAAGGATGGTACTATCTGTGAGGTAGAAACAAGTGTTATATGCGACAGTCATCATGTGTTTCCCAGGATGCACACAGAAGTGTATTGAGGCCGCTGGAGTGTATTGCAGTCACAGGCAAAGCTGTGATTACAGTGCAAAATAAAAGTAAGTTTGGTCTTGGGCAAGCTATTTGCCCAGTGCAGATTTAAGAAAACTTGGCATGGGCTTTTATTTTTGGAGCGGACAACAGGATGGTAGTGAGGTGGTCTGCTTCCTCCAGGATGGGTCTTACAAGTGGCCCATGGACACAGACTTCATTTAAAAACCCTGCAGCAAAGGGTTGGTTGTGTCTGTTTTGGTTTGCAAACTTCAGACCAGATGGCCCTGCAAAGCTTCAACCTGTGTGAAGTAACACAGAGCCAAGCATAGCCAAAAGGCCTGGCAAACCCTCAGCGTACACGGCGGTACAGTCGCTCATGGCATCCGATCTCGGACACGGATTGTCTTGTTTCCCGGCTGCGATCTGGAAGATTCCAATATGTTTTTGTTTTTTGAGTACACTGAACATTAAAAGGACCTTGCTTTGAACTTTTCTCTGGTCACTTCCTGTCTGTCATACTGCACCAATCCTGCTGCACTGCATACCACAGACAGAGGGGTGCAGAGTACAAACAGGTGATTTTTAGCACAGTACAATCACAGACCGGTTTTCAGAGTACACAAGCAGCTGAAAAAAGAGTACTCCAAAAGTAAGGCGGTGCAGTGTACATACAGGTGACTTTTAGTACAGTACAATCACAGACGAGCTGTAATTTTGAATGATACTATTGGTTTTAGCATATTGTGTACTCCAAAACGGAAATAAATTCCAAGTGTGGTGAAATTGCAAAAAAGTGCAATTCTACAACTGTTTTCTGGATTTTTTTTACCATATTCACCAAATGCTAAAACTGATCTGCCTTTATGATTCTCCAGGTCATTACGAGTTCATAGACACCAAACATGTCTAGGTATTTTTTTAGTTAAGTGGTGAAAAAAAATCCAAAATTTGTTTAAAAAAAATTGCATCATTTTACAAGACTCATAGCGTCCCCATTTTTCCTGATCTCGGTGTGATTGAGAGCTTATATTTTGCATGTTGAGCTGACGTTTCTAATGATAAAATTTTGATGCAGATGCGATCTTTTGATTGCCCATTATTGCATTTTAATGCAATGTTGCGGCGACCAAAAAAAACATAATTCTGGCTTTTTGACTTTTTTTCTCTTTTTCTCGTTACGCCGTTTAGCAATTGGGTTTATTTTTTTATAGTGATAGATTGGGTGATTCTGAAAGTGGCAATACCAAATATGTGTATGTTAGATTCTTTTAATGTTTTATTTTGAATGGGGGTGATATAAACTTTTATATTTTTTTTATTTGCAATATTTTTAAAATTTCTTTTTGTTTCATTTGGCATGTTTCAATAGTCTCCATGGGAAACTAAAAGCTGCCATAACCCGATCGCCTCTGCCACATACTGGCGATGATCAGATCACCTCTATGTAGCAGAATTTCTATGAGCGCCGACCACCAGGCTGTGTTCATAGCAATCCGGCATTGACAACCATAGAGGTCTCCAGGAGACCTCTGGTTGTCATGCCAACCTATCAGTGACCCATGATCACGTGACACCGATGGGCAAATTTCCGGCGTGATTGCTGGAATCGTATGTTAAATGCCGCTGTCATAGCAGCGGGTGGATTGCAATTCCACCCACTGTTGTTCTGGGCACATGTCAGTTTTTCAAAACCGCTGTCATAAACCAGGTAAGATGTGGGCTCACCACCGGAGCCCACATCAAAGGGGGGACTCGACATGTGCCATACTAGTACGGATCATGTCCTGAAGGGGTTAAAGTAGAGTACTCCCACAGACAGGGGTGCAGAGTACACGTAGCTGATTTTTCACACAGTACAATAACAGACAGGTTTTCAGAGTACACACAGCGGCTTAAAGAACAGTACTCCCACAGGCAGGGGGGTGCAGCGTACATAGAGCGACTTAAAAGAGAGTACTCCCACAGACGGGGTGCAGAACACACAGCTGATTTTTCACACAGTGCAATCACAGACAGGATTTTAGCAGAATACTCTCACAGATGGCTTTGAAGAGTACACACAGTGTCTTAAAGGACAGGACTCCCACATGCAGGGTGGTGCAGAGTGCACACAGCAACTTAAAGGAAAGTGCTCCCATATGTGGGGGATGCAAAGTACACACAGCATATTTTAGCACAGTACTCTCACAGATAGGTTTTACAAGTACACACCAGCGACTTAAAGGACTGTTTTCCAAAAGGCATGGGTGCAGAGTACACACAGCAGATTATAGCACAGTACTATCACAGATGGGTTTGAAGAGTAAACACAGCAGCCTAACAGATGGTAGTCACACAGGCAGGGGTGCGGAGTGCACACAGTGACTTAAAGGACAATATTCCCACAAGCAGGGAGGTGCAAAGTACACACAGCATATTTTAGCACAGTACTCTCACAAACGAGTTTGAAGAGTGCGCACAGCAGCTTAAAGGACAGTACTGTCACAGACGGAGGGTGCATAGTACACACAGTGGATTCTGGCACATTACTCTCACAGACAGGTTAAAATAGTACACATAGCAGCTTAAAGGGCAGTACTCCACCAGGCAGAGGTGCAGAGTGCAGACAGCGGCTTAAGGGACAGTGATCCCACAGTTAGATGGGTGCAGAGTACACACAGCAGATTTTAGCACAGTACTTTAACAGATGGGTTTAAAGAGTACACACAACAGCTTAAAGTACAGTATCCCCACAGGTGGGGGTACAGAGTACACACAAAGGCTTAAAGGACAGTATGCCCATAAGCAGGGGGGTGCAGAGTACACACAATGGCTTAAAGAACAGTATTCCCTTAAGCAGGGGGGTGCAGAGCAAATACAGCATCTTAAAGGAAAATACTCCCACAGACAAGGGGGGGTGCAAAGTACACAGCATTGTTTTGCAGAAACACGGTCACTATCTGTCCCATAGTCCAGCTGTGTCCTATCCCTACACTAATGAGAGCATAATGGCAGCGGCACCAGGGATCTGGACTTTATGGAAGCCGGGTCACGTGCTGCGCAGGCCAATCACAGCAATGGTAATACTTGCCATGGCTGTCATGGCTCCAGGACGGCCCACTGTCTAAAAGCATTTTGATTGGCTGTGCTGCAGCTTTTCAACAAGGTTTTTAGACTGGTGAACCAGAATAGGAAACCAGACATATAATAAAAAGTCCTTGTTCTGGTTCAGTAATGGACAGTAGATGTTTGGTACAGACCCTGAACTATCGCATTAGGATTCACTCATCCCTAGCTTTGAACTTGCAAAGCCCAAGACTTTTTGCCAAAAACTTGGCTCTGCATCATAAAAATCAAAATGCAACTGATAAATAATGCCTATTTAATATCTGCAAATATTGTTTTCATCAGTATTCAACTATTCATGCATCTTGTTGCCTTTCTCAATACCAAATATTTGATTTAATAAACATTTACATTTAGAAATGATTTTTTTTTTAAAGTGAAGGAGATTCCAGTTTTCTAACCAAAATTTGTTGTGTGCAGTCTATAATAATAATAATAATAAATATTATTTCGATAGCTCCGACATATTCCTCAACACTTTACATTTCAGAGGGGACTTGTACAGACGATAGACATTACAGCATAACAATAATCACATAGATCATAACAGATACCAAGAGGAATGAGGGTCCTGCTCGCAAGTTTACAATCTATGAGGAAAAAAGGTAGACACGAAAGGTGGATGGTAACAATTGCCCTGATTGTATGGACCAGCCATAATGTTAAGTGTGTAACAGTACAGACACAGAGGTCTAATAGATGCATAAAGCATGTGGGAACATGATGTGGGGAACCTGGTTATGGCAAAATTTTTGACTGTGCCACACAGGGATAGTTAGGTTAATGTGTTGAGGCGGTAGGCCATGCTGAATAAATGTGTTTTCAGGGCACACTTAAAATTGTAGGGATTGGGGACTAATCGTATTGATCTGGGAAGTGCCTTCCAAAGAATTGGCGCAGCACGTGTATAGACTTGGAGATGGGAGTGGGAGGTTCTGATTATTCAGGATGCTAACCTCAGGTCATCAGCAGAACGGAGGGCGCAGGTAGGGTGGTATACTGAAACAAGGGAGGAGATGTAGGGTGGTGCTGAGCCATGGAGAGCTTTGTGGGTGAGGGTAATAAGTTTGTACTGGATTCTGGAGTGGATGGGTAGCCAGTGTAATGACTTGGACAAGGTAGAGGCAACGGTGTAATGATTGGCGAGGAATATGATCCTGGCTGCAGTCTTCAAGATAGATTGGAGGGGGGAGAGTTTGGTAAGAGGGAGACTGATTAGAAGAGAGTTACAATAGTCGAGACGAGAATGAATAAGAGAAACAGTAAGAGTTTTTGCAGAGTCAAAAGTAAGAAAAGGTCGAATTCTTGAAATGTTTTTTGAGGTGTAGATAACAAGCCAGTGAAAGGATGTGGGGGGCAATGGAAAGCTCGGAGTCAAGTATGACCCCAAGACAGCGGGCATGTTGCTGGGGAGTAATAGTGGAACCACACACAGAAATGTCGGGTATATGTACATTAGTATCAGGAGGAAACACAAGAAGTTCAGTCTTTGACAGGTTCAGTTTCAGATATAGTGAGGACATGATGTTAGACACAGCGTTTAGACAATCACTAGTGTTTTCTAGAAAGGCTGGCATGATGTCAGGAGAAGAAGCGTATAATTGGGTGTCATCAGCATAGAGATGGTACTGGAAACCAAATCTACTGATTGTTTGACCAATAGGGGCAGTGTACAAAGAGGAGAGGAGGAGGCCTAGGACTGAGCCTTGAGGAACCCCAACAGTAAGGGGAAGATGAGAGGAGGAGGAACAAGCAAAATATACAGTAAAGGAGCGGTCTGAGAGATAGGAGGAGAAGCAGGAAAGAACGGTGTCCTTGAGGCCAATGGAACGGAGCATAGTGAGGAGGAGCTAATGATCCACAGTGTCGAATGCTGCAGAGAGATCCAAGAGAATTAGCATGGAGTAATGACCATTTGATTTAGCTGTTAGTAGATCATTAGAGACTTTAGTGAGGGCAGTTTCAGTAGAGTATAAAGAGCGGAAACCGGATTGGAGAGGGTCGAGAAGAGAGTTACTAGAGAAATAGCGGATAAGACACGAGTGGAACAGGCATTCCAGGAGTTTAGAGATGAAGGAAAGATTAGAGACAGGTCTATAGTTAGCGGCACAGTTTTGGTTGAGGGATGTTTTTTTTTAAGTAGTGGATGTATGATAGCATGCTTAAATGAGGAGGGAAAGATACCAGAAGAGAGAGAGGTTAAATATTTTAGTTAGGTGAGTGGTGACAGCAGGGGAATGGGACTGGAGGAGATGTGACGGAAATGGGTCACTGGTGCAAGTGGTTGGGCGAGAAGATGCAAGGAGCCTGCTTACTTCTTCTTCTGTGACTGGTTCAAAATCAGAGAGTGAGCTAGATGCAGTGGGCGAGGGAGGACAGTGTATGGTATGAAGTGATTGGGAGATAATTTCCTGTCAGATCTGGTCAATTTTTTCTTTGAAGTAATTGGCCAGATCGTCAGCTAGAAACTCCGTGGTTGGGGCGTGTACTCTTAGGTTGTGTAGAGAATGAAGTGTCAAAGAGACGTTTAGGGTTATTGGACAGTGAGGTGATGAGGGTGTTGAAATAGGTTTGTTTTGAGAGGTGAAGGTCAGTGTTGTATGTTCTAAGCAAAAACTTACAATGGATGAAATCTTCATGTAGACTGGATTTTCTCCACAGACGTTTGGCGCGCCTGGAGCACCGCTGCAGGAAACATGTTTGCAGGGTGTGCCAGGGTTGTCGCCGTCTGTGTTGTGGTGTTCTATTTATAGGAGGGCACTTTGAAGTGTTTCATTGTAATGCTTCAATGCAGAATCAGGACATGAGAGGGAGGAGATAGGGGCCAATGAGACTGCAAGTTCTTCATAAGTTTCTGGGTGTTAATGGCCTGTATGTTTCTATAAGTATGGACAGTGGGGGTGACCTGAGTGGACTGGCAGTTCTTGATGGAGAATGAAAGAAGATTGTGGTCAGAGAGTGGGAGAGGGGAGTTTGCAAAATCATCCACTGCACAAAGCCGAGAGAAGACCAAGTCGAGGGAGTTTCCGTCTTCATGTGTTGGAGAATTAGTAAGCTGCGAAAGGCCAAACGAGGAGGTTAGAGATAAAAGGTGAGTAGCAGATGAGGAGAGGGGAAGAGCAATGGGGATGTTGAAATCGCCCATGATGAGGGTAGGGATGTCACAGGAGAGAAAATGTGGAAGCCAAGTGGCAAAATGATCCAGGAACTGATGGGAGGGGCCGGAAGACGATATACCCTCACCACTCGCATGGAGAAGTAGAGTCTGATGGCATGGACCTCAAAAGAAGGGAAGACAAATGAGGGCACTTGAGGGATAACCTGAAAGGTACATTTTGGTGATAGGAGCAGACCAACGCCTCCACCTGCTCTATTGTCTGATCTTGGAGTATGAGAGAAGTGTAGTCCACCATATGAAAGAGCAGCAGCAGCAGTAGTGTCTGACTGCTGGATCCAGGTTTCAGTAAGAGCCAGAAGTTTAAGAGAATTAGAAAGGAAGAAGTCATGGATGAAGGAGAGTTTGATACACACTGAGCGAGAATTCCAAAGGGCACAATTAAGAGAGACAGATGGCATGCAAGGAATATTAATAAGATTAGAGGGGTTTCTGAGTGTAGCAGTTGGGGGGTTTGACTTTCTATAACATGGGGGACCAGGGTTGGGAGCAATGTCTCCTGCGACTAGGAGAAGGAGGATAGAAAGAGTGAGCAGATGGTTAAGTGATTTGTGAGAGCGTCTCTGATGTTGAATAGTGGGACTGAATGGATCTGTGAAATTTAGCAATGTGAAAAGAGCATAAGTGCTATACATAGGAGAGGAAAGGAGTGAGGGGACGATATGGATGGAGTGTAGACAGTTAATGCCAGGGCGGTGGATGTGTGTGAATGCAACGGCCAGGATATAAATTACACAAATGCATGTGGTATATATTTATTGTATTCCAAATGTGCAGGAAGTAGATGTATATAAATGTCTTACCTGTCTCCTGCCCTGTCTAACTGTCATGTTATAACTGCCTCATACTTTGATCAAATGTACTTCGATTAAATGTGCATAAATGCCCCCTGCATAAATGCCTTCCCCAAGCTGAGTCTGAATATATAGGAGGCTTAGGCTTTGTTCTCCTTTTTTTTTGCTGTCTCTTCTCATTAATCAAACAAACTAAACTAAGACAGCGGGGCCCAATAAATGTTGGGCTCAGATACACCGATGTCCAGGCCTACATTCATCATAAACCACTTTGAAAAGTTTCTTGACCTCACAGCATAAGGGGACAAGCAGAGTTAGTTGAAATAACTATATACCAGATATAAGCTTGCATAGTTGAAAAGATATATGTAGCATTCAGCTTACTGGCACAGAATGGAGTGGGTATACACAGGAGTTGAAATCAGAGCAGGAATTGAGTAAGCTGGTTACCAGATATAAGCTTGCATAGTTGAAAAGACAACTAGGTTGTTGAGAAAAATCTAGTAGAATATCATCACAACGCTGTTTTAGACTCTGTTCAGAATGTCTGTCAGCAATTCCATTACTTTTATGGTTCATCATGTATACAGATCTACAGTAGTTAATCAACATGATTGGTAACTGTCACAGAACCGTTTGCTGCTATCCAAAAACAAACAGTAGAATATATAGCCATTAGAGATGAGTGAATCAATTGTATTTGAATATAGTTTTCGTTAAGTCTTTTGAAAGCAAATGGACTAGGCTAATTTAAACAATCTGTCATTTTGTTTGCGTGAATCTCCAAAAATGTCAGTCACAATTTTACACAATGTGAGAGATTGTGTAAGCTAGGGAAGGGTCACATGATCTCAAGTGCTGTGGGTGGGTTTTCCCATAATGCCTTACATCTTTTACAACAAATGGTATAGCACGCCAGTCAAAGGGAACCTATATAAAAGCAGAAGCAGGGAATGCAGCAGTCATTTTGAAGTGATTCTGAATTTACAGCTTTGGTATTCTGGATTTACAGCTTAGTCATAAAACACTGTGTGAGGTAGCGCTGTTATTCAGATAGGGGATCCTCACTAGGCAGTGAATTAAACACATCCGGCACCAGGTTTTCATAAACCATAACACAGTCCATGCGGTTTATTCAGCAGCATAAGCCCATAGAAGCAACATAACATTCATATACCAGCATAGCGTCCATTATAGCTTCACTCTGGTTATCCTGTTATCACACAGGTTAAGCAAATGTCCAGCATACAGGCTCTTCAGCCTCAGTGTTATCTCACCCATGTCAGGAGGGTCACTCAGGGTTCCTTCACCAACATGCGGCAGACGTCCATTCCCTCCAGGGAACTCTCAGGCACATGCAGCCATTAACACAGCGCTCACTGCTGTCAGAAGGCAGCCCAATCCTACTCAGATGGGACCTTCCACACTGGACCAACCAGGTCCCAGCATTCACCCCATGTGACCTACCCTGGCCACATTATATGGTCCATAGCCACGCCCACCGGGTCACATGACTATGACCTCATCACAGGTCCTTCACCCACTCACATATATACTTTACAATAGCGTTAATAAACACACCCCCTGGGTGGGTTTGGAGGTAACGAGTTCCTGACACATTGAACCAGCACCTCAGCAGTATCACTGCTGATTAGCACACACATAAATCTCCATCTCAAGGCCACTCACCTTGAGATACATAACGGTCATTCCATCTTTCGCCATTCATCCACTCTCCTGGGACATCCATACAGCACCCCCTAGTGGACACAGTGGTTACTACACCACATACCTCCCCCCTCTGTTCAAACTTGTGGGGTTGAACACACAACATTACATCAGGCTCTCGAAACCGGGCACTCATTACACCTTGCCCCACAGGTCGAGAGAACTGTCTCCATCTATCATATGGCCTTATCTCTACGTTAGGTCTCCCCGCCCCCAGCGGTCAGAATACTGGCCCTGATCTTTGGCCCTCCAGTTACAGTCTGTTTTGCGTAGTGTTGAGCGATACCATCTGATAACGTGAAATATCGGATCGGATTGGATTGGACCGATACCCAAAAAGTATCGGATATCGCCGATTCCGACACCGCAAACCAATGCAAGTCAATGAGACAGAAATATTGAATTAAAAAAAAACCTTACTTTCCTTGTAGGTTAATTCTACATGAAGGAAAACAACTAAGAATAATGTAGAATGTATTGGGGGAGGTGGAGGAGACATTAAAGGCATAGAGGTTTAGCCCAATCAAATGGAATAGCAGGAATAAAAAATTTTTTTAAAGACGTTCGGAGTTACAAAGATATTGACTATGTTAACCATTTTTATATTTTGTCAGATATGTATGTTTCACTACTTCCATGCTCATCACCTTCTTTTTTACTTCTCCCACACTTTCTCCTTCAAGTTCCTCAGCAGCAGCAGCATCTTTTTCTTCCACTTCTTCTTCACCTTATTCATCTTCTTCACCTTCTTCCTATTTTTCTTTTTTTTACATTCTTCATATTCTTCTTATTCAACTATTCTTCTTCTTCATATTCTACTTCTTCATCTTCTTCCTATTCTTCTTCTTCATCATCATCATTCTTATCATCATCATCATCATTCTTATTTGTGACAGGCATTTGTGTAGGTGTTATCTATAAAAGTTTGAAGATTACACCTTCCGTTCTGCCTGTCTCAAAAGATTTACAACAGGATTTGTCCGCGTTCAGTTTAGCCTGCAGCAGCAGGCATTTTCCAGGGGCACAACGAGGAGGAACGGACTCACCCCAAACACTGCTTAGTCTTCTTCTGCTTATAATTTAGATAATATCTTTTGCTCTGATTTTTAGTCTTATGCTTAATGTTCTTCTGCTTGTTGGTCTTCTGCTTGTTGGTCTTCTGTCTCTTGTTGTTCTGTATCTTGGTGGTTGTCTTCATGTTCTTTGTCCTCTTGGTCATCTTCTTCAGGGTCATCTTTAAGGTCTTCTTTGGGGTGGTCTTCCGGGTCATCGTCTTCAGGGTCATCGTTTTCGTGGTCGTCGTCTTCTTCGGGGTGGTCTTCAGGGTCGTCGTCTTCAGGGTTGTCGTCAGGGAGATCCAGAGTGATAATAACCAAAAACCATTTCCAAAAGCTTAAACTTGGAAATGTAGCAGAAGGTACAAGAAGGCTGAGGAACTGCCGATAACCAGCTGTCGGTACTGGAACCCGGATGGGTAGCAGAAGGAACAAGAGCCAATGGCACTACCGAGGACTAGCTGACGGTGCTGGAACCCGGAGGGGCAGCAGAAGGAACAAGAGCCAATGGCACTACTGAGGACCAGCTGACAGTGCTGGAACCTGGTTACTAAGCAGGAGGTACCTGTGCTAGAAAGCACTACCAAGGACCAGCAGACGTTGCTGGAACTCGGATACCGAGATGAAGGCACCTAAGCCAAAGGCACTGCCGAGAACCAGCTGACGTGCTGGAACCCGGAGGGGCAGCAGAAGGAACAAGAGGCAATGGAACTACCGAGGACCAGCTGACGGTGCTGGAACCCGGATGGGTAGCAGAAGGAACAAGAGCCAATGGCACTACTGAGGACCCGCTGATGTTACTGGAACTCGGTTACTAAGCAGGAGGTACCTGTGCTAGAAAGAACTACCAAGGACCAGCAGATGTTGCTGGAACTCGGATACCGAGATGGAGGCACCTAAGCCAAAGGCACTGCGGAGATCGAGCTGACGGTGCTGGAACCCTGAGGGGCAGCAGAAGGTACCCATGAAAAACAAAGTTGCAAGGCTGCGAGCTGGCCGCAGTTTCCCGAAACCCACAGTCCTACAGGGGGTGCTTGTCCTATTGGCACTATGGAACCAGCCTTTATTGCCAGAACCCGCAGCCCACATAGGAAGCACCTAAACTGCAGGCACCATAGAGAACCAGCTGACGGTACTGGAACCAAGATGGGTAGCAGAAGCTGCAAGAGCCAAAAGAACTAGCGAGGACCAGCTGACGGTGCTGGAATCCTGAGGGGCAGCAGAAGGAACAAGAGCCAATGGCACTACCGAGGACCAGCTGACGGTGCTGGAACCTGGTTACTAAGCAGGAGATACCTGTGCTAGAAAGCACTACCAAGGACCAGCAGACGTTGCTGGAACTCGGATACTGAGAACGAGGCACCTAAGCAAAAGGCACTGCCGAGAATGAGCTGATGGTACTGGAACCCGGATGGGTAGCAGAAGGCACCCATGAAAAACAAAGTTGCAAGGCCGCGAGCGGGCCGCAGTTACCAAAACCCATAGTCCTACAGGGGGTGCTTGTCCTATTGGCACTATGGAACCAGCCTTTGTTGCCAGATCCCGCAGCCCACATAGGAAGCACATAAACTGCAGGCTCCATAGAGTCGGCTAACCCGACCGCAACACGACAGGACAACGTATTGGTGGCAAAGTGACATTGACACTATCCAGAAACAGCAGGCATGCTGGAACCAGGCAGGGCAGGAGGGAGTATCTGTGCCAAAGACAATGTCGGGAAACAGCTGGCGGTGCTGGAACCCAGGGAAAATACTATAAACAGAGTGGAGACAGAGGCCTAATTGGAGCAAGTTTAAAATCTGTAGTTGTGTGAGTGTGGACAGAGCAGGAGGAATTGCCGGACACACAGCTGGGGATCAGATGACATTTCTGAACCCCAATAACACTGGAGCATATGTTGACTGTGCAGACGGCACTTCTGAGCAGCAAATGGCGATATTGGAGCCCAGGGTCAATCAGGGTGTAGGCTGAGGCCTAATTTCATCAAGTTTAATATCTGTTGTAGACTACTACTGATTTTAAACGTGCTCCAATAAGGCCTCTGGCTCCACTCTGTCTCTAGCATTTACCCTGGCCTCCAACACTGCCAGTTGTTGCTCAGAAGTGCCGTCTGCACAATCAACACTTGTTCCTGCGTTACTGGGGTTCACTAGTAGTGGGAATGTGGACAGAGCAGGAGACATTGCCGGACACACATCAGGGGATCAGCTGACGATACTGAACCCCACTAACACAGGAGCTAGTGTTATTTTCTGTGCAGACGGCACTTCTGAGCAACAACTGGCAGTGTTGGAGCCCAGGATCAATCGTGGTGTAGGCTGAGGCCTACTTGGAGCAAGTTTAATATCTGATGTAGTTTGAATGTGAAGGGAGCAGGAGACATTGCCGGACACACAGCAGGGGAGCAGCTGACGTTACTGAACCCCAGTAACACAGGAACAAGTGTTGATTGTGCAGACGGCACTTCTGAGCAGCAACTGGCGTCTTGGAGGCCAGGGTAAATACTAGAGACAGAGTGGAGCCAGAGGCATAATTGGAGCAAGTTTGAAATCAGTAGTAGTGTGAATGTGAAGGCAGCAGTAGACTTTGCCGGACACACAGCAGGGGAGCAGCTGGCGTTACTGAACCCCACTAACACTGGAGCATGTGTTTTTCTCTGTGCAGACTGCACTTCTGAGCAGCAACTGGCGATGTTGGAGCCCAGGGTCAATCATGGTGTAGGCTGGGGCCTACTAGGAGCAAGTGTAAAATCTGATGTAGTTTGAATGTGGAGGGAGCAGGAGATATTGCCGGACACGCAGCAGGGGAGCAGCTGGCATTACTGAACCCCACTAACACTGGAGCATGTGTTTTTCTCTGTGCAGATGGCACGTCTGAGCAGCAACTGGCGGTGTTGGAGCCCAGGTTCAATCAGGGTTTATGCTGATGCCTAATTGGAGCAAGTTTTATATCTGATGTAGTTTGAATGTTGAGGCAGCAGGAGACTTTGCCGGACACACAGCAGGGGAGCAGCTGGCGTTACTGAACCCCACTAACACTGGAGCATGTGTTTTTCTCTGTGCAGATGGAACTTCTGAGCAGCAACTGGCGATGTTGGAGCCCAGGGTCAATCATGAAGTAGGCTGAGGCCTACTAGGAGCAAGTGTAAAATCTGATGTAGTTTGAATGTAGAGGGAGCTGGACACATTGCTGGACACACAGCAGGGGAGCAGCTGACGCTACTGAACCCCACTAACACAGGAGCATGTGTTTTTCTCTGTGCAGACGGCACTTCTGAGCAGCAACTGGCGATGTTGGAGCCCAGGGTCAATCACGGAGTAGGCTGAGGCCTACTTGGAGCAAGTTTTATATCTGATGTAGTTTGAATGTGAAGGCAGCAGGAGACTTTGCCGGACACACAGCACGGGAGCAGCTGGCGTTACTGAACCCCACTAACACTGGATCATGTGTTTTTCTCTGTGCAGACGGCACTTCTGAGCAGCAACTGGCGATGTTGGAGCCCAGGGTCAATCATGGTGTAGGCTGAGGCCTACTTGGAGCAAGTTTAATATCTGATCTAGTTTGAATGTGGATGGAGCAGGAGACATTGCCGGACACACAGCAGGGGAGCAGCTGGCATTACTGATCCCCACTAACACAGGAGGTAGTGTTTTTCTCTGTGCAGACGGCACTTCTGAGCAACAACTGGCAGTGTTGGAGCCCAGGATCAATCATGGTGGAGGTTGAGGCCTACTTGGAGCAAGTTGAATATCTGATGTAGTTTGAATGTGGAGGGAGCAGGAGACATTGCCGGACACACAGCAGGGGAGCAGCTGGCAATACTGAACCCCACTAACACAGGAGTTAGTGTTTTTTTCTGTGCAGACGGCACTTCTGAGCAACAACTGGCAGTGTTGGAGCCCAGGATCAATCATGGTGTAGGCTGAGGCCTATTTGGAGCAAGTTTAATATCTGATGTAGTTTGAATGCGGAGGGAGCAGGAGACATGCCGGACACACAGCAGGGGAGCAGCTGGCATTACTGAATCCCACTAACACAGGAGCTAGTGTTTTTTTCTGAGCAGACGGCACTTCTGAGCAGCAACTGGCAATGTTGATGCCCAGGATCAATCATGGTGTAGGCTGAGGCCTACTTGGAGCAAGTTTAATATCTGATGTAGTTTGAATGTGGAGGGAGCAGGAGACATTGCCGGACACACAGCAGGGGAGCAGCTGGCGTTACTGAACCCCACTTTCACAGAAGATAGTGTTTTTTTCTGTGCAGACGACACTTCTGAGAAACAACTGGCAGTGTTGGAGCCCAGGATCAATCATGGTGTAGGCTGAGGCCTACTTGGAGCAAGTTTAATATCTGATGTTGTTTGAATGTGAAGGGAGCAGGAGACATTGCCGGACACACAGCAGGGGAGCGGCTGGCGTTACTGAACCCCACTAACACAGGAGCTAGTGTTTTTCTCTGTGCAGATGGCACTTCTGAGCAGCAACTGGCAGTGTTGATGCCCAGGATCAATCATGGTGTAGGCTGAGGCCTACTTGGAGCAAGTTTAATATCTGATGTAGTTTGAATGTGGAGGGAGCAGGAGACATTGCCGGACACACAGCAGGGGAGCAGCTGGCGTTACTGAACCCCACTAACACAGGAGCTAATGTTTTTCTCTGTGCAGATGGCACTTCTGAGCAACAACTGGCAGTGTTGGAGCCCAGGGTCAATCAAGGAGTAGGCTGAGGCCTAATTGGAGCAAGTTTAATATCTGATGCGGGGTGAATGTGGAGGGAGCAGGAGATATTGCCGTACACACAGCAGGGGAGCAGCTGGCGTTACTGATCCCCACTAACACAGGAGCTAGTGTTTTTCTCTGTGCAGACAGCACTTCTGAGCAACAACTGGCGGTGATGGAGCCCAGGGATTACAGTTCAGGTGGTAGAAACATGAACACAACAGGAGACCTGGATACTGTTGCCAACCAATTATTTATTATGGAAGAGGACTGGCAAATTCCGGCGAGATCCAGACCTTGTTCATTTTCAGAAAAGTAAGCCGGTCAATGTTATCGGAGGATAGTCGCATGTGACGGTCTGTTAGTACACCACCTGCGGCACTAAAGACGCGTTCTGATAATACAGTTGTGGCCAAAAGTATTGACACTCCTGCAATTCTGTCAGATAATACTCAGTTTTTTCCTGAAAATGATCGCAAACACAAATTTTTTGGTATTTATATCTTCATTTAATTTGTCTTAAATGAAAAAACACAAAAAGAATTGTTCTAAAGCAAAATTGGATATAATTCCACACCAAACATTAAAAAGAGGGTGGACAAAAGTATTGTCACTGTTCGAAAAATCATGTGATGCTTCTCTAATTTGTGTAATTAACAGCACCTGTAACTTACCTGTGGCACCAAACAGGTGTTGGCAATAACTAAATCACACTTGCAGGCAGTTGACATGAATTAAAGTTGACTCAACCTCTGTCTTGTGTCCTTGTGTGTACCACATTGAGCATGGAGAAAAGAAAGTAGACCAAAGAACTGTCTGAGGACTTGAGAAACCAAATTGTGAGGAAGCATGAGCAATCTCAAGGCTACAAGTCCATCTCCAAAGACCTGAATGTTCCTGTGTCTACTGTGCGCAGTGTCATAAAGAAGTTTAAAGCCCATGGCACTGTGGCTAACCTCCCTAGATGTGGACGGAAAAGAAAAATTGACAAGCGATTTCAACGCAAGATTGTGCGGATGTTGGATAAAGAACCTCGACTAACATCCAAACAAGTTGAAGCTGCCCTGCAGTCCGAGGGCACAACAGTGTCAACCCGTACTATCCGTCGGCGTCTGAATGAAAAGGGACTTTATGGTAGGAGACCCAGGAAGACCCCACTTCTTACCCCGAGGCATAAAAAAGCCAGGCTGGAGTTTGCCAAAACTTACCTGAAAAATCCTAAAACGTTTTGGAAGAATGTTGTCTGGTCAGATGAGACAAAAGTAGAGCTTTTTGGGCAAAGGCATCAACATAGAGTTTACAGGAGAAAAAAAGAGGCATTCAAAGAAAAGAACACGGTCCCTACAGTCAAACATGGCGGAGGTTCCCTGATGTTTTGGGGTTGCTTTGCTGCCTCTGGCACTGGACTGCTTGAGCGCGTGCATGGCATTATGAAGTCTGAAGACTACCCACAAATTTTGCAGCATAATGTAGGGCCTAGTGTGAGAAAGCTGGGTCTCCCTCAGAGGTCATGGGTCTTCCAGCAGGACAATGACCCAAAACACACTTCAAAAAGCACTAGAAAATGGTTTGAGAGAAAGCACTGGAGACTTCTAAGGTGGCCAGCAATGAGTCTAGACCTGAATCCTATAGAACACCTGTGGAGAGATCTAAAAATGGCAGTTTGGAGAAGGCGTCCTTCAAATATCAGGGACCTAGAGCAGTTTGCCAAAGAAGAATGGTCTAAAATTCCAGCAGAGCATTGTAAGAAACTCATTGATGGTTACCGGAAGCGGTTGGTCGCAGTTATTTTGGCTAAATGTTGTGCAGCCAAGTATTAGGCTGAGTGTGCCAATACTTTGTCTGGCCCATTTTTGGAGTTTTATGTGAAATGATCAATGTTTTGCTTCATTCTCTTTTGTGTTTTTTCATTTAAGACAAATTAAATGAAGATAATAATACCAAAGAATTTGTGTTTGCAATCATTTTCAGGAAGAAACTGAGTATTATCTGACAGAATTGCAGGGGTGTCAATACTTTTGGCCACAACTGTACACTAGCAGCAGGGCAAGCCAGCACCACCAATGCATACTGGCTAAGCTCTGGCCATGTATCCAGCTTAGAGACCCAAAACTTGAAGGGGGAAGAGCCGTCTGGGAGTACACTGACAGGGCAAGACATGTAGTCTGCCACCATCTGACGGAAATGTTGTCTCCTGCTGACTGGAGCCGTCTGTGATGGTGTAGACATTTGTGGCGGGCACACAAAACTTTGCCACATTTGGGCCAAACTGGTTTTGCCTTGTGCTGAGGCGCTGCCTCTGCTCCCTCTTTGTGCAGACCTTCCTCCACTGCCTCAACGCACAGAGCTGCTTTGTAAAGCACTAGCAGCACTGTTCTCGGGTGGAATGGAGAACATGATGGAATGCACCAGTGTGTCTTGGTACTCCCGCATTTTATGCTCCCGGTTCAACCGTGTTATGAGGTTTTGTAAAAGTTGTCCCGGTAGCGAGGATCTAGGAGGGTGTACACCCAATAATCAGCCGTGTTGAGAATGTGGGCGGTCGTTTCTCAGGCACTGCAGCATGAAATCAACCATGTGCTGCAGACTCCCAACTGCCCAAGAAACGCTGTCCCCTCGCTGTACATACTGACTACTAGAGCATTGTGTATCTCCCTCCTCTGGAGAGATGTCTTCCTCCTCCACTGACTCCTCCTCATCCTCCTCACAAAGTGTCCCCTACCTAGGCCTTTGTGAGGAACCACGTTGCGCAGACTGTCCAGAAACAGATGGCATTTGTGACTCCTCATCCTCCACCTCTTCCAAAACCTCCTCCTTTAGTGCTTGCAGTGTTTTTTGAAGCAGGCAGATAAGGGGGACAGTCATGCTGACTAGTGCATCATCTGCACTCGCCATCCGCGTGGAATCATCGAAGGCACACAAAACATGGCAGATGTCCTTCATAGAGGCCCACTCAGTGGTGCTGAAGTGTGACCGGCACACAGTGCGACTTGTTTGCGCCTGATGCAGCTGGTACTCCATTACTGCTGCCTGCTGCTCACACAGCCGCTCCAACATATGTAACGCTGAATTCCACCTGGTGGGTAGGTCACATATGATGCGATGTTCCGGAAGGCGGAATCGGCGCTGCAGAGCTGCAATGCGCGATCTTGCCATGCTGGAATGCCGCAAGTGAGCGCACTCTATGCGGACCTTGTGCAGCAGTGCATCAAGATCCGGATAGTCCCTCAGAAAGCTCTGCACGACCAAGTTGAGCACGTGCCGACATGGGATGTGAGTGAGGTTGCCTAGACCCAGAGCTGCCACCAGATTTCGGCCATTGTCACACCCTACCAAGCCTGGCTGGAGATTCGCTGGCACAAACCACACGTCGCTCTTCTGCTTGATGGCATTCCAGAGCTCCTGCACTGTGTGGCTTCGATTCCCCAAAGAAATTATTTTCAGTATGGCCTGTTGACGTTTGGCCACAGCTGTGCTCATATCGGTCGTAACAGGCTCCTGCAGCGCTGATTCCGAGGAACTGGAGTATGAGGAGGATTCAGTGTGTACAGACTGGATTCCTGCAATCCTTGGAGTTGGCAGAACATGTACAGCACCACTCTCAAAATCTGTACCCAGCTCCACAACATTGACCCAATGGGCAGTGAGGGAAAGGTATCGCCCCTGTCCATGGTTACTGGTCCACGCATCGGTGGTCAGGTGAACCTTGCTACTGACTGCGTTTAGTAGCACATGTTTAATTTTTCCCTCCACATGCTTTTGCAGGGCAGGGACGGCTTGCCTGCTGAAATAAAAGCAGCTGGGCACGGTGTATTGTGGGCCTGCCAATGCCATGAAATTACGGAAGGTGTCAGTCTCCACCAGTCTGAACGAGAGCATTTCAAGGGCCAGTAGTTTTGCAATGCCAGCATTCAGAGCCTGTGCTCGGGGATGGTTTGCCGAGTATGGCCGCCTTTTCTCCCATGCCTGTGCTACCGATGGCTGTAGAGTGGCCTGGGAGTGTGAGGATGACAGGGAACGTGGTGCTGTGGGTGGAATGTCACTGGGTCTCTGGACAACAGTGCCAGAGGTTCTTCCAAGGCGATCCTGTGAGGAAGCTGAACCAGCTGTGTGTGAGCAGGAGGAAGAGGCTACAACACGAGCTGAAAAGGTGGTAGGTGGTGCTGTAGGTCGGCCTACGTCTTCAGCGTGTCTGTGTAACTCCACCTCGTGTTTGGTCCGCACATGCTTCCACATATTTATGGTATTCAGGTTGCTGACACTTTTCCCTCTTTTGACTTTATGATTACAAAGCTTGCATTTGACAAAGCAAATGTCATCTGCAACTGTGTCAAAAAAGGACCATGCACTGCAAGTCCTGGGAGTGCCCGTTTTGGGTTTTGGAAGAGGAATGCTCCTAACGGGTGCCGAAGTGGAGGCTACAGGCAACCAAGTCTGCCCCCTCCCTCTCCCTCCTGTTTTGGCCGTTCGGGGAATCTCTTCCTCAGAGCTGCTCCCACCACCTTCCTGTTCCTCACGCCATGATGGGTCAAGGACCTCATCATCTACACTCCCCTCTTCAAACACCTGCTTCTCCTGGGTAGTCTCGCCAGCACCGTACACACCAGAAAGTGGCACCTGAGTCTCATCATCTGATGCGTACTGAGGTGTGCTGACCATAGGCACTGGCCCACCCGCCTCTTCCGATTCAGAGGGACAAAGCAGTTGCGCATCACTGCATACTCCCTCTTCATCACATTCTAGAATGCTGCTTGGCTGGCCCCCTTTTTGCAAGCCAACAGATTCAGAGAACAGAAGTAGAGAATGAGATGGCTCCTGTCCAGGGCTCTCTGACTGCCTGGGCAATTTGGCAGGTGGTGAAGAGACAGATGGTTGCTCTTCAGTTCTCTGGCCCTGAGAGGATGTGGAAGTCATTGAAGTCGATGCGTTAGCTGCCATCCATCCGACAACGGCTTCAATTTGTTCATCCCGCAGCAGTGGGGTAAGGTGAGGTCCTACAAAGCTGCGCATAAAGGACTGTTGCCTGGTAATACTGGGGAATGCTGAGTCACTGGTGCCCGCAGCAGGCACAGAATCAACACGTCCTCTCCCTGCTGAAACTCCACTCCCACGACCACGTGCCTTACTCCCTGCCTTCTTCATCTTGGTAGACTGATAAAGATAGGCAGAAAAGTACAAAGGGGGGGCTTAGTGTGCTTATTCCTGAACAGCTGCTAACAGGTATAAGAAACACTAATTTTATAAAGTGTGTGCACTACACTTTAATATGAGCTAATGTGGCCTACACAACTGTCAAGTGGAGTGTTTGGTGAACTTTATTTACGTGTTTTTTAAAAAAACAAAAAGGATGTGACCAAAGATGTGAAAGCGAAAGTATCACTAAGTTTTTGGAGCTATTACAATGCAGGAAGGTAACCTACAATGCAATAGATGAGGCTCCAAAAAATAGGCTAATACTAATCTGGCTGCGGCTGTAGGGCACAAGCCAGCAAAAAGGCTCCTCTATCTACTCCTATATAGCATTTGCAACCAACCAATGTAGATGGATACGGATGGAAGCACACTAATAGGAGAAAAAAATCAGGAAAAATGAGCTGCAATAAAACAAAAAAAGGACTATGTATGAGGCAGTGACGCACGCTGAGCAGACTACAACCAGAGGTGGGTGCAGAACACACTACAACGTGAGCTGCGCTCACACACAGATACCTCACAGACAGCCATGAACAGTGCAGAGAACTGGGTACTAGCACTGAAAGGCTGCAGAAAGGCTCCGCTGTCTACTCCTATAGTGTTTGCAACCAATATAGATGGATACGAATGGATGCACACTAATAGGAGAATTAATGAAAAATGAGCAGCAATAAAACAAAAATATGTATGAGGCAGTGACGCACGCTGAGCGGCCTACAACCAGAGGTGGCTGCAGGACGCACTACAGCATGAGCTGCACTCACACAGACCTTGCAGACAGCTGTGAACAGCGCTGCAAGGCAAAAGAAAACTACAGTGATTGATAATGTAGCCTGGGTAAAGCACAATATTATTTAGCAAATCGCTATCTCTAACTGTCCCTCAGAGTCTTGAACAGCAGCCTGTCCCTAACTGAATTCACAGCAGAGTGAACCCTAAATGGTGGCGGCGGCTTTTATAGTGCATCATGACATCATTTCAGCAGCCAATCACAGTCATGCCATTAGTTAACATGCCTACATGCCTAACAGGATGTGCCCACACTTCTGAGGATTCCTCATTGGCTGAATCAAATCAAACTGGCTCATAGCATTATGGGAACTTCTGATTCTGGTATTCGATATGCAAAAAGTATCGGAACTCAGTATCGGACTTCCGATACCGCGAATATCGGCCGATACACGATATTTGCGGTATCGGAATGCTCAACACTATATCTGCGTCATCGGACACTGTTTGTTCACCATGTTCCTCTCCCTGTTTGTTCCGTTCCCCGACCATCTCCCCCGGTTGGTACGGTCATCAGTCTTAATCGGTCCTACTGTCTGGCCTGAGTCTGACTCATTCATGGTTTCACAGGAATTACGGTCTCTCAACGTCGTACGGCCCACTGAACTGCCACTTACTGACATTCTTCGGCCATCTGCCCTGTCACTTCTTGGCGGAACCCTTCGGGTCCTTACATCTTGGGTTGCAGGCAGCCGCCACCTGGTATTCCGCACTTTATTAATTCGCCGGCGGTCCAGCCTCAACTGCTCAATTTCTTGCAGGTACCCCACACAATACTCCACGAGCATCCGAAAGTCTCTCAGGCATTCCACGGAGCCAACCACCATGATGGGAATCCTACCCACTTCACTGGATACCTGGTCTTCCTCATCAGGAGGGATCCTCACCCTTGCCACACCGGAGATATTCACAAGGTCTTGCATTACCTTCCCGAATCTTCCAATGATTCTCCTAATCAGACCATTGGGAACCGGAACTACATCTTTCCGCAAACCCAGCCGATCCATAGCCTCTCTTGCTAACTCTAAGCGTCGAGCAGCTTTCATATTACTCCACCTAACCAGCTGTTTGGTGTGAAGACATTGCAGATGCATGTTTTTCAGGACAGCCACCCGCTTTGCTGTGTCTTCCCTGGCTGATATTATCACCAACTGCCGAGTCTCAGGCGCCCAGTGCACCTTACACGCTTTAACCGCCTCTTTGAATGCCTCATGCACACCTTCCTCAGCACAGGCTTCTTGCATGTCTTTTGGCACATCAATCACAAACTTGAAGGTCGTAACCTTGCTTTCTTCCAGACCAGGAGGCTCTGGCTTTACCACGGACACTTCCCACCCTACAGTTGCCCCTACCGGGTGACTGTCTTCTTCAGTTCTCAGCTCCTCAACCTCACGAGATCTCATCTCTTCACGACCGTCTGCCATGACGGGCACCGGCAGCTCCGTTCCACCACCAGTCGGACCCGGCCGCTGTTCATCACTGTCCAAGTTCTTCTCCCGCAGAAGACCACTTACAGTTTCTTTGAGCTCTAAGACCTCTTTCTCGTGCTCCTCAACCCTGTGCTCGGCCATTTGTCTCAGGACTCTTTCCCGTTTGACATGTTCTTCCACTTCTTCCCTAAGCACCTTGTTCACGTTTTGCCACATTGACAGGTGGCCTCTGAGCTCAGAGACTTCCTTCTCTAGCCCTTCCATTCTGTGCTCTCTTTCTCTCTCAGAGCCACAGTCAACCCCAGAGTCTGAGTCACCCTGGCCTGTCGAGTAACCCATCCAGTTACCCACTAACCGTGTTTTTCCCCCAGTCGTCTCATCTCCAAGCCTACCATCCGTCATATCACGAGGCGTCAGGTCCGTAAGTTGGGCAGATGTACTATGTACTTCTTCTTCCGGTCAGTTCCACCTCTGACCTGTCCACGTCAGGAGCAGTCACTGTCTCAATATCTGTTAGCCCAACAGTAGAAATGTCTCCAACCTCCTGCCATATGTCATCAAATGCTACAAAGTCCCGGCCCCTCTCCAAGGCATAGACTAAGTCTCGTGGTATCCCGTTCCCTTGGCACGCACCACATATGGGCCCCTCAAACATCACTCTGTCTACCGTAAATTTCACGGTGACCCCATGTTTATAGCGAACCTGGACCATTTTCTCGGTCAGACAGAAAGTGAGAGGAGATCCTGTCAGAGTGACCTGACACTTTGAGCCCAGCTGACCCGAGACTCCATCTCAGTGCAGCATTAAGGTACACACCTGTGGCCCATCATTATCCGTAAAGAATATTCCACACTCCTCAAAACTTATACAGACACACTGCGGTTCCCCAGACATACCCACTGAGGCAACCAGTGCTGCCATTTCCCGAACCATCCCAATTTGGGTCATCGCCCCCCTCTGGGACTCCACTTCTTTTTGGGTTACCACCCCAATTTTAGTCACTGCCCCTTCTGGGCCTCAACCCCCTTTTGGACTACCACTCCGATTTGGGCCACTGCCCCCTTTCGGGATTTCCCCATGTCCGTTATACCGGTCTTCTCAGACCACAGTTCACACCACACAGTTTGTGTCTCTTACGATACAACACAAGTCCTTGTTTGCACCACCACAGCTCCTGCTGTCACCGATCACTGACACCACCGGCTGCTGTTCACACACAGCGGCTGCAGTCCTCTTCGTAACCCCGCCGAGTTACAGGAAGCCGCTTGTCCCCTTCGTAACCCCACCGAGTTACAGGAAGCCGCTTGTTCCCTTTGTAACCCCGCCGAGTTACAGGAAGCCACTTGTCATTTTCTTGACTCACACTGTGCCACCGCAGGCTGAGTTGAGAAAAGAAGAAAAAAAACCACACCACAAAAAACTCACGTGTCCTTTTTGTGTGCTATTCAGGACGTACCATCTCCGCCTGAGACCGTCCAACACACAGGGCGCACCAGGTGCTATTCAGGGAGCGACCCTCCTCCCAGGGTTTCCCAACACACTGGCCACACCAACACACCACACAAAACTCACGTGTCCTGTCTGTGTGCTATTCAGGATGTTCTGTCTCTGCCTGAGACCGTCCAACACACAGGGCGCACTGGGTGCTATTCAGGGAGCGGCCCTCCTCCCAGGGTTTCCCAACACACCGGCCTCTCCAGGTCCAGGGGCTTAGCGGGTGCTCTTCAGGACATCCGTCTCTGCCTGAGACTGCCCAACACTCATGCTTCACCAGGTCCAAGGTCATACCACGTGCTCCAGGGATCCGATTCTTCTCCTAGAATCTCCCAACATTGACCCTCCAGGACCTTGCTCACTGAACCCTCCAGGTACACAGTCTTTCCCACTGACCCAGGTCAGTACAACATGGTTTTTACGACCGTAACCTGCTGGCCGCGCAGGTCCTCGGATACCTCTTCTCCACAGAGGCACCCTATAGCAATCACCAGTCTCTTTCTCACTGACCATGGTCAGTACGACACGGTTTTCACGACCGTCACCTGCTGGCCGCGCAGGTTCTCGGACCCCTATAAGTCTCTTTCTCCTGGGGAAACGGCCGCACTGGGCTCACCGACAGTGCCTTACTCACTAGGCCGACCCACGGTTCCAGAACCACAGCCGTGCAGTAGCTTCCCCAACCGTCAGCCCTCCTGGCTCAGCGTTGCCAGCACAGCAACATGTGCCTTTGGAAACAGTTGCCCTTAGCAACCAAAACTTTGCAGTCCTCTTCCGTTGCTCCTAGAAACAAGGCTACAACATTGTCCATAGGTTTCTCCACCAATTGTGAGGTAGCGCTGTTATTCAGATAGGGGATCCTCGCTAGGCAGCGAATTAAACACATCCGGCACCAGGTTTTCATAAACCATAACACAGTCCATGCGGTTTATTCAGCAGCATAAACCCATAGAAGCAACATAACGTTCATATACCAGCATAGCGTCCATTATAGCTTCACTCTGGTTATCCTGTTATCACGCAGGTTAAGCAAATGTCCAGCATACAGGCTCTTCAGCCTCAGTGTTATGTCACCCACATCAGGGTCACTCAGGGTTCCTTCACCATCATGCGGCAGATGTCCATTCCCTCCAGGGAACTCTCAGGCACGTGCAGCCATTAACACAGCGTTCACTACTGTCAGAAGGCAGCCCCATCTCACTCAGACGGGACCTTCCACACTGGACCAACCAGGTCCCAGCATTCATAGCCATGCCCACCGGGTCACATGACTTTGACCTCATCACAGGTCCTTCACCCTCTCACATATATACTTTACAATAGCGTTAATAAACACACCCCCTGGGTGGGATTGGAGGTAACTAGTTCCTGACACATTGAACTAGCACCTCAGCAGTATAACTGCTGATTAACACACACATACAGTTGTGGCCAAAAGTATTGACACCCCTGCAATTCTGTCAGATAATACTCAGTTTCTTCCTGAAAATGATTGCAAACACAAATTCTTTGGTATTATTATCTTCATTTAATTTGTCTTAAATGAAAAAACACAAAAGAGAATGAAGCAAAAAGCAAAACATTGATTATTTCACACAAAACTCAAAAAATGGGCGAGACAAAAGTATTGGCACCCTCAGCCTAATACATGGTTGCGCAACCTTTAGCCAAAATAACTGAGACCAACCGCTTCCGGTAACCATCAATGCGTTTCTTACAATGCTCTGCTGGAATTTTAGACCATTAGTACGGGTTGACACTGTTGTACCCTCGGACTGCAGGGCAGCTTGAACTTGTTTGGATGTTAGTCGAGATTCTTTATCCAACATCCGCACGATCTTGGGTTGAAATCTCTTGTCAACTTTTCTTTTCCGTTCACATCTAGGGAGGTGAGCCACAGTGCCATGGGCTTTAACCCCTTCACCCCCAAGGGTGGTTTGCACGTTCATGACCGGGCCAATTTTTACAATTCTGACCACTGTACCTTTATGAGGTCATAACTCTGGAACGCTTCCATTGATCCCGGTGATTCTGACATTGTTTTCTCGTGACATATTGTACTTCATGTTAGTGGTAAAATTTCATTCAAATAACTTGCGTTTATTTGTGAAAAAAATGGAAATTTGGCAAAAATTTTGAAAATTTCGCAATTTTCCAACTTTGAATTTTTATGCCCTTAAATCACAGAGATACGGCACACAAAAAGCTTGATAAGTAACATTTCCCACATGTTTACTTTACATCAGCACAATTTTGGAACCAAAATTTTTTTTTGTTAGGAAGTTATAAGGGTTAAAAGTTGACCAGCGATTTCTCATTTTTACAACACCATTTTATTTTTAGGACCACATCATATTTGAAGCCACTTTGAGGGGTCTATATGATAGAAAATACCCAAAAGTGACACCATTCTAAAAACTGAACCCCTTAAGGTACTCAAAACCACATTCAAGAAGTTTATTAACCCATTAGGTGCGTCACAGGAATTTTTTTGAATATTTAAAAAGAAATGAACATCTAACTTTTTTTCACAAATAAAATACTTCAGGTTCAATTTTTTTTATTTTACCAAGGGTAACAGCAGAAATTGGACTGCAAAAGTTATTGTGCAATTTGTCCTGAGTACGCTGATACCTGATTTGTGGGGGGGAACGACTGTTTCGGCGCATGGCAGAGCTCAGAATGGAAGGAGCGCCGTTTGACTTTTTCAATGCAAAATTGGCTGGAATTCAGATCGGACGCCATGTCACGTTTGGAGAGTCCCTGATGTACCTAAACAGTGGAAACCCCCTACAAGTGACCACATTTTGGAAACTAGACCCCCCAAGGAACTTATCTAGATATGTGGTGAGAACTTTGAACCCACAAGGGCTTTACAGAAGTTTATAACGTACAGCGGTACAATTAAAAAATCATATTTTTTCCACAAAAATGATCTTTTCACCCCAATTTTTATTTTCCCAAGGGTAACAGGACCCTAAAAGTTATTGTGCAATTTGTCCTGAGTACGCTGATACCCCACATGTGGGGGTAAACCACTATTTGGGCGCATGGCAGAGCTCGGAAGGGAAGCAATGCCATTTGACGTTTTTGGCTGGAATTGAGATCGGACACCATGTCGCGTTTGGAAAACCCCTGATGTACCAAAACAGTGGAAACCCCCCACAAATGACACCATTTTGGAAACTAGACCCCCTAAGGAACTTATCTAGATGTGTGGTGAGAACTTTGAACCCCCATGGGCTTCACAGAAGTTTATAACATACAGCCATACGATTAAAAAATCATATTTTTTCCACAAAAATGATCTTTTCACCCTCAATTCTTATTTTTCCAAGGGTAACAGGACCTTAAAAGTTATTGTGCAATTTGTCCTGAGTACGCTGATACCCCACATGTGGGGGTAAACCACTATTTGGGCGCATGGCAGAGCTCGGAAGGGAAGCAGCGCCATTTGACGTTTTTGGCTGGAATTGAGATCGGACACCATGTCGCGTTTGGAAAACCCCTGATGTACCAAAACAGTGGAAATCCCCCACAAATGACACCATTTTGGAAACTAGACCCCCTAAGGAACTTATCTAGATGTGTGGTGAGAACTTTGAACCCCCATGGGCTTCACAGAAGTTTATAACATAAAGCCATACAATTAAAAAATCATATTTTTTCCACAAAAATGATCTTTTCACCCTCAATTCTTATTTTTCCAAGGGTAACAGGACCGTAAAAGTTATTGTGCAATTTGTTCTGAGTACGCTGATACCCCACATGTGGGGGTAAACCACTATTTGGGCGCATGGCAGAGCTCGGAAGGGAAGCAGTGCCATTTGACGTTTTTGGCTGGAATTGAGATCGGACACCATGTCGCGTTTGGAAAACTCCTGATGTACCAAAACAGTGGAAACCCCCCACAAATGACACCATTTTGGAAACTAGACCCCCTAAGGAACTTATCTAGATGTGTGGTGAGCACTTTGACCCCCTCAGTGCTTCACAGAAGTTTATAATGCCCGGGCGTGAAAATAAATAATTCGTATTTTTTCCACAAACATGATCTTTTAGTCACCATTTTTTTATTTTCCCAAGGGTACCAGGAGAAATTGGACCCCAAAAGTTGTTGTCCAATTTGTCCTGAGTATGCTGATACCCCATATGTGGGAGAAAACTACTGTATGGGCACACGTCGGGGCACGGAAGGGAAGTAGTGACGTTTTGGAATGCAGACTTTGATGGAATGTTCTGCGGGTGTCATGTTGCCTTTGGAGAGCCCCTAATGTACCTAAACAGTGGAAACCCCCCACAAATGACACCATTTTGTAAACTAGACCCCCCAAGGAACTTATCTAGATGTGTGGTCAGCACTTTGAACCCTCCAGTGCTTCACAGAAGTTTATAACGCCCGGGCGTGAAAATAAAAAATTCGTATTTTTTCCACAAACATGATCTTTTAGTCACCATTTTTTTATTTTCCCAAGGGTACCAGGAGAAATTGGACCCCAAAAGTTGTTGTCCAATTTGTCCTGAGTATGCTGATACCCCATATGTGGGTGAAAACTACTGTATGGGCACACGTCGGGGCTCGGAAGGGAAGTAGTGACGTTTTGGTATGCAGACTTTGATGGAATGGTCTGCGGGTGTCATGTTGCCTTTGGAGAGCCCCTAATGTACCTAAACAGTGGAAACCCCCCACAAATGACCCCATTTTGAAAACTAGACCCACTAAGGAACTTATCTAGATGTGAGGTGAGCACTTTGAACCCCCAAGGGCTTCACAGAAGTTTATAATGCCAGGGCATGAAAATAAAAAAATCGTATTTTTTCCAGAAACATGATCAATTAGTCCCCAATTTTTTCATTTTCCCAAGGGTAACAGGAGAAATTGGACCCCAAAAGTTGTTGTCCAATTTGGCCTGAGTACGCTGACACCCCATATGTGGGAGAAAACTACTGTATGGACACACGTCGGGGCTCGGAAGGGAAGCAGTGACGTTTTGGAATGCAGACTTTGATGGAATGGTCTGCGGGTGTCATGTGCGTTTGGAGAGCCCCTGATGTACCTAAACTATTGAAACTCCCCACAAGTGACCCCATTTTGGACACTAGACCCCCCACGGAACTTATCTAGATGTGTGGTGAGCACTTTGAACCCCCAAGTGCTTCACAGAAGTTTATAACACTCGGACGTGAAAATAAAAAAATCATTTTTTTCCACAAAAATGATATTTTTGCCCCCAATTTTTTATTTTCCTAAGGGTAACAGGAGAAATTGGACCCCAAAAATTGTTTTGCAATTTGTCCTGAGTAGGCTGATACCCTACATGTGGGGGTAAAACACTGTTTGGGCGCATGGCAGAGCTTGGAAGGGAAGGAGCACCATTTGACTTTTTCAACTCAGAATTGGCTGGAATTGAGATCAGACGCCATGTTGCCTTTGGAGAGCCCCTGATGTGCCCAAACAGTGGAAACCCCCAATTATAACTCCAATCCTAACCCCAACACACCCCTAACCCTAATCTGAGCCCTAATCCTAGCCCTAGCCCTAGCCCTAGCCCTAACCCTAGCCCTAACCCTAACCCTAGCCCTAACCCTAACCCTAACCCTAACCCTAGCCCTAACCCTAGTCCTAACCCTAGCCCTAAACCTAAGGCTGTGTGCACACGCTGCAGATTTTGCTGCGGTTCCGCAGCGGTTTTGGCTGCTGCGGACCCCAGTACCATGATTCCCTATGGGAATCAAAAACCGCAGTGCAGACGGTGCGGAATTTTCCGCGCGGATTATCTGCGGTTTTCAATCCGCAGAAAGAATTGACATGTCAATTCTTTCTGCAGATTCTCCTGCGGTTTGCCATCTCCTCTATTGAGGAGATGAAAAACCGCAGGACAAAACCGCAGAGCAATCTGCAGGTAAAACCGCAGGTCTTTTGACCTGCGGTTTCACCTGCGGATTTTACAAAATCCGCGCGGATGAATCCGCACCTAATCCGCAGCGTGTGCACACGGCCTTACCCTAACGGGAAAATGGAGATAAATACTTTTTTTTTAGTTTTATTATTTTTCCCTAACTAAGGGGGTGATAACGGGGGGTTTGATTTACTATTTATGGCGGTTTTTATTTTTGGCAGCTGTCACACGCTAAAAGACGCTTTTTATTGTAAAATAGTTTTTGCATCACCACATTTTGAGAGCTATAATTTTTCCGTATTTTGACCCACAGAGTCATGTGAGGTCTTATTCTTTGCGGGACGAGTTGATGTTTTTATTGGTACCATTTTCGGGCACGTGACATTTTTTGATCGCTTTTTATTCCTATTTTTGGGACGCAGAATGAACAAAAACCAGCGTTTCATGAATTTCTTTTGGGGGGGTGCGTTTACACCGTTCTGCGTGCGGTAAAATTGATAAAGCGGTTTTATTCTTCGGGTCAGTACGGTTACAGCGATACCTCATGTAGGTCGTTTTTTTATGTTTTTTTCGGTTTTATGCAATGAAAACTATTTTATATAAAAAATAATTATTTTTGCATCGCTTTATTCTGTGAGCTATAACTTTTTTATTTTTTCGCTGATGATGCTGTGTGGCGGCTCGTTTTTTGCGGGACAAGATGACGTTTTCAGCGGTACCATGGATATTTATATGCGTCTTTTTAATTGCGCGTTATTACACTTTTTGTTTGGTGGTATGATAATAAATCATTATTTTTTGCTTCGTTTTTTATTTTTATTTTTTAAGGGGTTCACTAAAAGGGTTAACTAATGGGACAGTTTTATAGGGCGGGTCATTACGGACGCGGCGATACCTAATATGTGTACTTTTATTGTTTTTTTTTATTATTATTTTCAAAAAATGAATTTATTGGGGAATATTTTTTTTTTTTTTTTACTAATTTATTTGGCGATTTTTTTTTATTTATTTTTACATTTTTTTTTACTTTTTTTTTTACTTTATTACATAGTCCCAGGTGGGACATCACTGTCCTGTGACAGATCGCTGATCTGTCACATCACAGATCACTGTGACAGATCAGCAATCTGTCACAGGCATTGAAGCAGACTTCCTCTTGCCTGCGCTTTGCAGGCACTGAGGAAGCCAGCTTCCTCAGGTCCCCGAAGGCCCCCGTCGCCATCTTGGATTCGGGGGCCTGGAGGATAGAAGCCCCCCGCAGCAGCGCTGCACATTGCGCTGCCGTGGGGGGCTCAGGGAAGCACGGAGGGAGCCCCCTCCCTGCCGATGCTTCCCTTTAACTCCCGGTACACCGCGATCATGTTTGATCGCGGTGTGCAAGGGGTTAACGTGTCGGGGGCGGTCCGTGACCGCCCCTGACACATAGTGCCGGGTGTCAGCTGTGATAATCAGCTGACACCCGGCCGCGATCAGCGGCGCTCACCACGTGGGCGCCGCTGATCGCGCCGACGTACTATCCCGTCCCCGGTCATACGGGCCCGGGTACCGTGGACGGGATAGTACGTCGGATGGCAGGAAGGGGTTAAACTTCTTGATGACACTGCGCACGGTAGACACAGGAACATTCAGGTCTTTGGAGATGGACTTGTATCCTTGAGATCGCTCATGCTTCCTCACAATTTGGTTTCTCAAGTCCTCAGACAGTTCTTTGGTCTTCTTTCTTTTCTCCATGCTCAATGTGGTACACACAAGGACACAAGACAGAGGTTGAGTCAGCTTTAATCCATGTCAACTGGCTGCAAGTGTGATTTAGTTATTGCCAACACCTGTTAGGTGCCACAGGTAAGTTACAGGTGCTGTTAATTACACAAATTAGAGAAGCATCACATGATTTTTCGAACAGTGCCAATACTTTTGTCCACCCTCTTTTTTATGTTTGGTGTGGAATTATATCCAATTTGGTTTTAGGACAATACTTTTTGTGTTTTTTCATTTAAGACAAATTAAATGAAGATAATAATACCAAAGAATTTGTGTTTGCAATCATTTTCAGGAAGAAACTGAGTATTATCTGACAGAATTGCAGGGGTGTCAATACTTTTGGCCACAACTGTAAATCTCAATCTCAAGGCCACCCACCTTGAGATACATAACAGTCATTCCGTATTTCGCCATTCATCCACTCTCCTGGGACATCCATACAGCGCCCCCTAGCGGACACAGTGGTTACTACACCACAACTGAAAAACCATTACATATAATGTGTGACAACACACCAGTGAAGAACAGTTACCAACTTTTTTCCATACTCATATATGTTAAGGTCACTTTTATATTAACCCCTTCATGACCAGAGATATTTCCGCTTTTGGGTTTTTGCTTTTTGCTCCTTTTCTTCCCAGAGCCATAACTTTTTTATTTTTTGGTCAATTTGGCCATGGGAGGGCTTGTTTTTTGCAGGACAAGTTGTAGTTTCCAAGGACACCATTGGTAACATATCGTGCACTGGAAAACTGGAAAAAAATTCAAAGTGCGGTGAAAAAAGGCGCAATTCCACAATCATTTTTGCTTTGCTTTTTTACTATGTTCACTAAATGCTATAACTAATCTGCCATTATGATTCTCCAGGTCATTACGAGTTCATAGACACCAAATATGTCTAGTTTCTTTTTTATTTAAGTGGTGAAAAAAATTCCAAAATTTGTTAAAAAAATTGTCCCATTTTCCGACACCCATAGGGTCTCCAGTTTTTGTTATCCCGGGTTGGGTGAGGGCTTATTTTTTGAGTGCCAAGCTGACATTTTTAATGATACCATGCGGGGCGGCGCTCATAGCAATCTGGCAATGACAACCATAGAGGTCTGCAGGAGACCTCTGGTTGTTATGCCAACCCATCGGTGACCTGCGATCATGTGACAGGGGTCACCGATGGGTGGATTTCTGGCTCGCTTGCTGGAAGCACATGCTAAATACTGCTGTCAGAGTTTGACAGCAGCATTTGATGGGTTTATAGCTGCGGGTGGATCGCGATTCCACCCGCGGCTGTTCCGGGTACATGTCAGCTGTTCAAAACAGCTGACATGTTCCCGGAAAGATGTGGGCTCATCGTCAGAGCCCACATCAAAGGGAGGGTGTCCAACATCAGCATATTATTAAGCCCAATGTCAGAAATAGGTTAAAACTGTATTTTTATTTAAAAGTTTGAAATGAGTTGGATACAGCTTGAGGAGTCCTCGGAGTATGATAAGCATCTTTTCAGGGCAATAGAAGTACTTGGAAATTGCAGAAAATATATATTTTTAATTATTTATTTATGTCTATAAAGAACACCAATTTGGGAAGGAAAGATTAACATTGAGAATGAAGCATATAATTGTAAATATCACACATTTAAACATTTTGATAGATGTCTGTGAGAAAACCTTGTTAGTAAAGATCTTATCAAAAGAATAAAATATAATTACTGTCTTATTGTTTATAATAGTGAAGGAAAGATAAAAAGTATTAAAAAAACTTACAGTAAAGGCTACGGGCACATTATCAGCAAGATAAATCCTTCACGTCTTTGAAGTGAAGAGTATATAAGTAACATGTGGGTGGAAATAAAGGAATATGCTGTAAAAGAAGAAAGAGAACATCAAAGCAACTAAATTATCTGGATCCATAGGTGTTTTATCTTTATCTTCACTAAATTTAAAATGAAGACTAGAGAATAGCTTTAGACAACACTATCAATGTTTCATTTTCTTTGAAGAAAAACTGAAAATACTAATTTCCATAAATGCAATGATATTTAATCTATTTACAATTAAAGAAACTTCCAATCTTGCCTTACGCATTAGTTAATGGAATATGGTATTATTCTGTTTGGTATTTCATATAGGTGAAATGCATTTCCTCTATAAGAGGGGAAATAAATGTACCTAAAGCAATTTGAAAATGGATACCTTAAAAAAAGAATTAAAAATAATCAAAAATCAGGAACTGGCTTCTTGCCTAGATGGAATACTTACAATAAGCACTGATAACAGGTATGATTAGTCTCAGCTGCAGCTGTGGAAACCAATTGTATGCTTGAAGGATTTTCTACATCTTTCCATACACTTTTTCATGAAAATCATCTTGACATTTGTGTCTATAGCTCCGATGATACCTCTTTGTCCCCTTTATTAAAGAGTACATAGAGAAACCATGTCTAGGCCTTCTAACCAGTAACAGTGAAACTCGGCACTCAGTAGGATGCTATGCAAGAATTGTGGATTTATTAACAATTAAGGACAGTCAATAACTTAATCATAAACATTCATCAGAAATTTGCTGTATTGTTGGGATGTGTAGTGAATGTATACCATTCATAAGTGTATTTATTTAGTCCTAACCAGTAGATACCTCTGTTTAAGGGCTCATTCAGACAGCAGTGATATTTCTTGTAAGCAAAAGTGGTCCAAGTTTAATAAATCTTTTTATTCAGTTTTAACAATTTTATGTAGGATGTACCAAAGTTGATAAGGTAAATGTCAGTGTTGTGCATGATGACGATGTGTTTCATTGTACAGGAGAGCTCAGCCATGTCAAACTGAGGGGTGAAGATAATGAGGATCCCCGAAAAGGAATTATAGAATCATAGAAAGGTACATTTAGAAGGGACTTCCTGGGTCATCTGGTCCAAACCCTTGCTCAGGAGTTAGAATTAGTGTTATTGAAGATGGGGACAGGTGTGAGCGGCAGCCAGGGCCGTAGTCATGGCCCACAAAGGTATCTGCTTTAGCACTTCCTGATCACCCGCATCACATATATACAGTCCTACTGTCTCACTTATCTGGTTCTCCAAGGCCTCCCTCAGACGCAGAGACACCTCTTTCCTTGGTCTGGCACATAAAGAGACAGAGTCCAATTCCAACGTAAACCGTAGAACTTTACTTGTTTTCATTCGCAGCACTTCCACATTAGTTACAGCATCAACACAGAGTTCTGCACAGTTCACATCCTTCACTTTCCCTGTGCTCTTCCCTATGTCCTTCAGTTTGTACCCGGGTCGTCCCGTCTCGACCGGTACCGCAGCGTCCTCCTGTTCAGCTTCACTACATTCAGGAGTTCCCTTGTCCATTTTGCCCCAGACATGAGGGCATCTGCCCATGTTGTAAGCTGCCACATCTTAGATTGACTTGCGTGTCACTACTGCTGCATTTCTGGCCCAAGGGCCTTGGACGGCTGGGCTCCCCAATTCCCAATGTTACGGAGTTAAGTGCTCTATCTGGGCTCTGTAGCCATACTAACTAGGAAAAGGAAACCCCTCTATCTTATCCACGGTTGGGCTCCTCCTTTGTCAACTATGTACACTATTGTACCTCCATCTAGTGTCCACCTTGAGGTACTGTACTTTCCCTATCTACACAACAAATAAATATATGTACATAAACATTATACATACAATTATACACACAGAACAATATTAACATAAGGAAAGGGAGTGGAGCAACACACCGTCCTGGTACACCCTTTACACAGGCACGAAGACCATGAGGAAAGTGGTCACATGTAGCTGACCAATGTCACAACAGACTGTGACATGGCCAGTAATAGCTGCCCCATGATTAGTGGTATTCCTGAAGTACTAGAGGAGGACAGGGAAAGGCACAAAGTACATGAGGAAGGTGGTCACAGGCAGCCAAGCAGTGTCACAATGGACTGCGTAATGACCAATGGTAGATGCCACTTAATTAATACAAAATATACACAGCCTGTCTGGGTTATGGGAAAGTGTTACTTACAGCCTGTCAGGGTAATGGGGCAGTGGTACTTACAGCTTGTCAGGATGGTAGGAAAGTTGTACCCACAGCCTGTCTGGATGATGGGGAAGTGGCACCCACAGCCTGTCAGGATGGGAGAAAAGTCATACACAGCCTGCAGGGTGATAGGAAAGTGTTATCCCAACCTTTCAGGGTGATGGGAAAGCGTTACCCACAGCCTGTCAGAATGATGGGTAAGTGGTACCTATAGCCTGTCTGGATGGTGATGAAAGCAGTGCACACAGCCTGTCAGGGTGGCGGGAAAGTGTTACCGACAACCTTTCAGGGTGATAGGAAAATGTTACTAACAGCGTGTCAGGGTGGTAAGGAAGTTTTACCCACATCCTGCCAGGATGACAGGAAAGAGTACCCAAAAGTGTCAGGATAGTGGGAAAGTGGTTCCCAAAAGCTGTCAGGGTGATGGTGTAAGGGGATGGCAGGTCCTCTCAGTTGCTCCCTCCTCTCCTTTCATGTGACCCCCTGTCCACCTTATATAAATGTGTTCTGATTGTATGTGCTAAATCTGTTATGCAGTGTACAATGCTATGTGTTTGCAATGTGTGTACTGCCATATTTTGCATTTGTTTACTGTGTATTGTGATTTTCCCCCTTAAATCATCTATGTGTATTTGCTGCATGTGTATAGTTAGGAATAGGGAAAGAGTTAATGTTGTGGGCTGGACTTGCATCCTCGAGGAAAGAGGAAGCTGTTGCTTCCCGGTCAGAAAACCCTGGTATATCGGCCAAGGCCAGGGATGTTTGCTACAGAAGGAGCATTGCCAGTGTATAATGTTATATGTTTGCAATGTGTGTACCGCCATATGTTGCACCCGTTAATTGTGTATTGTGATGGGAAAGATCTGCTGCCCTGGATCAAGGAGTTATATGGACTGAAGGCTTACAACACAGGCCCCCAAGACTTGGGAAGGGCCTTCGCTGAAGGGGTCTCAGGCACCCAGATGCCAGCGATTGGACGACTGCAAATATCGACCACTATGGATGTTGTGGGTATGGCCGCAGAAAGTTTCGGGGAGGGAGCAGGAAGCCAGTGTTGAAATTGTCCTTTTGTCCAACCTTCATCGTTATTCAATAAAAGTTACTTTTCACTGTTGGAGTACAGCTGCATGCCGTCCCCTTAATTGTCTGGAATGCTCTGATCAGAGGAAGAGAAGGTAACCTGTGGGGAAAAACTTTGTCGGTCTCGTCAATCTATATAAAAGGGAGCAGGGGTGCTCACTGATCAAACGATCAGTGAGCACCCCTGCTCCCTTTTATATAGATTGTTCAGTGTACTTTGTCTATGTACTGTGCCTTTAAATAACTTGCCACAATGACCCCCTGGTCACCTTTGTTACAATTGGACAATGTTAAGGCCCCGTCACACATAATGATGCACCAGCGATCTTGACAATGATACGACCTTGTCAGGATCGATGGTGCCTCGCTACATGATCGCTGGTGAGCTGCCAAACAGGCAGCTTCACCAGCGAGCAGCACCAGCGAGGATGCTGGTATCCAAGGTAAATATCGGGTAACTAAGTACGCGCCCTTAGTTACCCGCTGTGTACCTTGGATACCAGCTCCCAGAGTGAGCACGCAGGTATCCATGGTACACAGCGGGTAACTAAGTGATGCGCGCGCTTAGTTACCCGATATTTACCTTGGATACCAGCTCCCAGCATCTGCTTACAGCGCTGGGAGCTCGCTGATCGGTGCTCTCCCGCTGCCACATGCAGCGATGAGTGCTGGCCAGCGAGAGACCAATGATCAAAAAATGGCCCAGGACATTCCTGCACGATCAGCGATACCTGGCGGGGGGGCCGGTAGCTGATATGTGCCACACAGCGATTTCGCTAGCGAGATTGCTGATGCGTCACAAAATCAGCGATCTCGCTAGCGATCTCGCTGTGTGTGAAGGGGCCTTTAGCCTCTGCCTGTCAGGATGATAGAAACAAGTTATTCACAGCCTGCCAGGATAGCTGGAGAAAGTGATATCACCAGTCTGTCAAGTTGGTGGGAAAGTGTTATGCATAAACTGTCAGGGTGGTGGAAAATTGTTATCCCCAACCTGTCAAAGTGGAGAAAAGGTGGTGTTAAACCTGGGTAGACAGCCTACGTAGCCTCTGTAAACTGCAGTCAGAGTGCTCAGAACATATGCAACACATCGATTCTGGACCCTCATCATCCAGAGGAATAACAGGAAGTTACTGACCAAGATCAGGTCCCATAGGGTTCCTATGAAACTGAGGCCTCAGTGTTGTTTTTGGCTACTTCTAGCCAGGAGTTATGGTCAGCAATACACATGGAAGACAGTCTAGAGGTGTTGACTGACTTCTCAGAGAAGCCCACCTTGGAGTTTAAAAAGGAGAGTATATTGCAGGATCATGGGTGGTTGTGCCTATACATTGGTCTCGCATGTCGTCTCTAAAAGGGGAGGTGTCATAGATTTAATGGTAAAATCTATAAATATCTCTTAAAAGGGGAAATTTCACCCTCACAGTGATATTGAATCATGGCTACATCATAAATTGAAAGAGATAAAAGAGCTAACACTTCATCTGGCCCCAGTTGTTCTATTACTTCACACAGTGAACAGCCAATTAAGTAGGTTGCCTGATGGGAGAGCAAACATAAGTGGGGACAAAGTCTGCACAAGATGCTGGGAGGTGAGACTTTTCTCATCTGTGGAAATAAGTTTCTTTCCTTCAAAGCCACATTTTGACAAGAATTTCAGACAGAATAGAACCATATTTGAATTATGAATATTGCTTTTTGTGACAGGTATAGGTCCTATAGTGATGGGAGATATATTATGATAAAATCATAATAGAAAATATGGTATTAATATCTCCCACCTAGGACCTCCAGAGGGGCAGATATTCTGAAGGTTGAGGGATCCCATATTTTTTAGGACCACAGCTGCATCCCATAGTCCAGCCTCATCTGTGGTCAGCAAGAGGAGGTATGTGGGTGTGACTTTTATATAATAAAGGCAAATTCTGAATTATAGTCATTGTTTAGTGCCGGGAGATACTGCTCCATATTCAAATCAGAGTGCCTCCCTCTGCTAAGATCTGCTCTATTTTGATTTGCCCCTGGTGAAATCAGGACTACTACATTTTTTGTTTATCACTTTTAGTTTGTGATTGCATTTACTGTATTGTTTTGTCCCCTTTTGTATAATTGTTTGCATATTTTTGGAAAGACTGCCTACATCTCTGAAGCCTTGCGCTTAATGCTCACAGTAATGGATTACATATGTATATTCCACGAGTTGGAATCGTACATGCAATCCCTGTTTCCCACAGAGGAGGAACAGGCGGCGTTAACCATACTGGAGGAGTTGGCATCTGGAAATGAGAACGATGGAGGTAAGATTCCCCCGTCCATTCGACCAAAATCCAAGAAGTTCCCCCCATTATCCTCTTGTGCCACCATTGACATGTTTGTCCGGGTGGTCACAGAGAAGTTCTATAATATTCCTCGGTTTATCACTAATGACAATATTTCTTTTGGGGAGAGATGTAGGCTGAGATCACTTCAAAATATACCTGGGGTTCTCATTAAACCCGCTGACAAGGGTGGTAATGTCGTCCTGTGGCCGGTAGATATGTACGAGAAGGAGGCATTTAGACAACTTAATAACACTGTCTGTTATAAAAAATTAACATATAACCCTCTCTCTGCATACTCCACTATGCTGGAGACTGTTCTCAAAAATGCTACACAGGATGGCATTATCACCAAAGAGCTATATAATGCACTTATTGTCACTGAACCAAAAGTCTCCACCCTGTATCTTCTCCCCAAAATACATAAGAGCTCTTCTGTGCCACCTGGGCGGCCTATTGTCTCGGGACGGGGGAATTTCTTGGAAAATGTTAATAAATGGATTGATTTCCACCTGCAGCCCCTTGTCACCAGCCTTCCCTCCTTCCTTCGGGATACAGGTGATTTGTTGCGCAGGGTCGACAGGTTGTGCCTTGGGGGTGACACTCTTTTGGTCTCGGCGGATGTGGAGTCCCTGTATACCAACACCAAACACATTGATGGCCTTAGGGCTGTCAAATACTTTTTAAGTACTTCCAACCTAAGTTTGGGTGTAAGGGACCTCCTGCTAAGACTACTTGAGTTCACCCTCACACACAATTTCTTTGTGTTTAAGGGGTCTTTCTACCTACAGCTCCAGGGGACCGCTATGGGTGCGGCCTATGCGCCCTCCTATGCGGGTCTATTCCTGGGGCTGTGGGAGAGGCACCTCTTCATGTCAGACGAGGGTCTCTCAATGTGCCGTGTCCCCCTTTGGACACGGTACATTGATGATATTTTCTTCGTCTGGCATGGCACACCCGTCGACCTCGAACAACTCATTACTCTCTTAAATGGCAACGATCTGAATATCCATCTAACGTTTTCCTATAGTGGGGAGTCCCTGGACTTTTTAGATGTTACTATTAAGAGCTACCGCGCTGGGGTCCTGCAGACGGACATTTTCAGGAAGGTAACCGCCACTAACTCTTTGTTACATGCTAGTTCTAGTCACCCCAAGCACATCATCCGTGCCGTCGCCGTGGGGCAGTTCCTACGTCTTCGTAGGATCTGCTCCACGGATGATGATTTCTTTCGGCAGGCCGAAATCCTGCGTCAACGTTTTCTGGTACGTGGCTATAGCCACAGGTCCATCAAGCGGGCCTTCAATAGGGCTAAGTATGCTTCCCGCCATGATCTTTTATATCGCCCTGAATCTGCCCAGCACTCAAAAACACAGACGGGATTATTAGGTTTGTTACCACATTCTGCTCTAGGTCCAACCAGGTACGTATGGCCTTACAGAGAGCTTGGCCGATTCTTCGGGTTGACCCAGTTATCAATCAGTTCCTATCACATAGACCATCTATGTCCTTCAGGCGTTCTAAGAATCTTAGAGATTATCTGGTTTCCAGTCATTACATTGCCCGTAAACCATTGACTTTCTTGGACAAATTTAGTTCTGGGGGTGGCTGTGTCCCGTGTGGTGGTTGTGTGGCATGCCCCAACATAATACGCGGTAATTCTTTTTGTGACTCTAGTGGTACCAGTACATATGACATTCGTCAGAGAATAACCTGTACCACTAGATATGTCATATACCATGCTACCTGTCCTTGTGGCCTGATTTATATTGGCCTTACAACACGTCAGCTTAAGGTAAGAGTGAGGGAGCATGTGCTGGGTATCCAAGCGGCACGCACACACGATGACCCTGCCACCCTTAGAACTATACCACATCATTTTTTTGATCATCATGATTGTGATGCTACCTTATTGCAGGTTAAAGGCATCGATGCACTCAAAATTGATGTTCGAGGCGGGGGTTTATCCAAAAGACTCAGCCAGCTTGAAGCCAGGTGGATCTGGCGACTTAAGACTATTCACCCACATGGCCTCAATGAGAGCCTTTCTTTTGCTCCTTTCCTGTAATCCAATTATGTGATATTGGTTTGTGGTTTTTAGCATGTTTTTAATTTGTTTTATTCTTATTCTAGTGACTTCGTGTTTTTGCTGTTCCTGGCCCTTCATATGAATGAATATTCCAGTCTTGTGTCATGGGGATGTGACGCCTAAGGACCTTCTCTACACACCCTACCCTTGGTTACCTGATTTTTGCATTGGACTATTTTTCTTTTTTCTTTTCTCTTTTTTCTGGCTCTACACTTGGGCCACCAATACGTTGTGTATATATGTTGTCTTATTCCTTTTCCATGCAGATTTGGTCTATGTGGAGCTATGATCTAATATGGACATTCTTTTACCTTATTTGCATTATTATTGTTATTATTTTCTTATATATACTAGTCACTTATATGCATTATATAACTGAAAGATATATACACTCACTGGCCACTTTATTAGGTACACCTGTCCAACTGTGTGTTAAGACTTAATTTCTAATCAGCCAATCACATGGCGGCAACTCAGTGCATTTAGGCATGTAGACATGGTCAAGACAATCTCCTGCAGTTCAAACCGAGCATCAGTATGGGGAAGAAAGGTGATTTGAGTGCCTTTGAACGTGGCATGATTGTTGGTGCCAGAAGGGCTGGTCTGAGAATTTCAGAAACTGCTGATCTACGGTGATTTTCACGCACAACCATCTCTAGGGTTTACAGAGAATGGTCCGAAAAAGAAAAAAAATCCAGTGAGCGGCAGTTCTGTGGCCGGAAATGCCATGTTGATGCCAGAGGTCAGAGGAGAATGGGCAGACTGGTTCGAGCTGATAGAAAGGCAACAGTGACTCAAATTGCCACCCGTTACAACCAAGGTAGGCAGAAGAGCATCTCTGAACGCACAGTGCGTCGAACTTTGAGGCAGATGGGCTACAGCAGCAGAAGACCACACTGGGTACCACTCCTCTCAGCTAAGAACAGGAAACTGAGGCTACAATTTGCACAAGCTCATCGAAATTGGACAGTAGAAGATTGGAAAAACGTTGCCTGGTCTGATGAGTCTCGATTTCTGCTGCGACATTCGGATGGTAGGGTCAGAATTTGGCGAAAACAACATGAAAGCATGGATCCATCCTGCCTTGTATCAACGGTTCAGGCTGGTGGTGGTGGTGTCATGGTGTGGGGAATTTTTTCTGGGCACTCTTTGGGCCCCTTGGTACCAATTGAGCATCGTTGCAACGCCACAGCCTACCTGAGTATTGTTGCTGACCATGTCCATCCCTTTATGACCACAATGTACCCAACATCTGATGGCTACTTTCAGCAGGATAATGCGCCATGTCATAAAGCTCGAATCATCTCAGATTGGTTTTTTGAACATGACAATGAGTTCACTGTACTCAAATGGCCTCCTCAGTCACCAGATCTCAATCCAATAGAGCATCTTTGGGATGTGGTGGAACGGGAGATTCGCATCAGGGATGTGCAGCCGACAAATCTGCGCCAACTGTGTGATGCCATCATGTCAATATGGTCCAAAATCTCTGAGGAATGCTTCCAGCACCTTGTTGAATCTCTGCCACGAAGAATTGAGGCAGTTCTGAAGGCAAAAGGGGGTCCAACCCCTTACTAGCATGGTGTACCTAATAAAGTGGCCAGTGAGTGTATATTCATCTATTGTCTATTTTTGGTTGTCTGTACCCAATATGGTATCTACCCTGTCCCTGCTTCCCCTATTCCTAATTTTGTAATGGCTGCTTGACACACTACTTTATTTATATGCAGGCGCCGATTTTAGCTTTGCCCTTACATTGTTCCTCTTTCAAAAATGGCCGCGGTCACTTCTGTTTGCACTGCGCATGCGCCAATTGCGTCACGGACCACGTGACATCTCCCCTCCTCCCTCCCGCCCACCGTCTGACGTTTGACTACACGGGGCCCCGTGGTTTGTCAGCGCCAGCGGTGGTTGCTTGTTGGGATGGGTGGGTGTGTCTAGTACTCGGACGTGATTGGTGCTTTCATTTTCAATCCCCTTATGTGATTTGTCAGCGTCTGCTGTGACTGTTACGCTGAGATGGGTGGGTGTGTCTTTACCCCGGGCATGATTGGTACTTTCATTTTCACTTCCCCTATATAATGGGCCCTTTTCAGCATTAACACATGCCCCCTGAGGAAGGCACAATCGCCGAAACGCTCGTTGGGGTACGGCTGTGGTCCCATTTGCTGCTCCTTCTTGTGTAAGTGTTCCCCTGATTACTATCTGTATGTTTTTGCCTGTTATTATTTTATTTAGGGACTTTTCCCTGTATTTATGGTCACGTCCATGGGCAAACACTACTCATGTCTAGATATTGAGGCACTTCACAATGTTGATGTATTTTCCATGACTGTTCATTTGGAGCAGCCATTGTCACCCGGCCTCTTTTTTCCTGCCAATGTCACTTTTTAGCCATGTTCTGTTCGTTTCACCTTTCAATAAAACCTACTCTGCACTCTACCATGTGACATTAGAATTTTTTCACTGCTTTTCGTCAGTTGCTATATTTAATATGCAGTGTGTTCTGCACTGTCCATTCATGTGCTGGAATCTTGGTTGTGATTACCAACACATCTAGATCATTATGATTTTGATAACCCACTCCAGCACATTTTGCTGTCTTTCGTTTTTATGTATATACTAGTATATACTATACGTTCATTGGGAAGCACACAATTACCTGCCTAGTAGTGAAAGAAGATGTGACCTCGTTCATCTGTCATCAGTCAATTACGTAATTGTCTTGACTATTGGAGGCTGCAGAGTGCTAGTTTGACAATTTGTTGGCAGCAGTGGGATATCTGTGTGATCCCCTGGCTGTTCCCTGACACACTGATGGCAGAATTGTGATTTTTGCCTGATTCCCTGGCTATTCCCTGACAGTGATCTTATGCATATCTATTAAAATATATTCCTATTATTGCCTCTTTTATGTATTTTAAATGATTTTTTATCGTTGTATTTTTTTCTCCTTGATTCTTTACATTAGTTTATATATTTTACTCAGTTATATAGCACCATTCATTCCACAGCACTTTACAGACATTATCATCACTGTCTCCATTGCGGCCCAGAATATTAATTCCCTATCAGTATGTTTTTGTTGTGTTGGTGGAAGTAATCCATACTAACATGGGGAGAACATACAACTCTTTGTAGCTGTTATTGGTGAAATTTAAATACAGTATTGCATGGCTGAAAGGCTATAGTGCCAATCACTAAGCCACCGTGCTGCCCTACTTTGTACATCATTCTATTGTGTTCTGTTGCTTAGATTTAGCTTCTGTCACTTAAAATATTTTTGGGGTAGAACATAGTGAGAATTTAAAGAGAATCTGTCAGCATCATCAGCCCTCCCAAGCCATATATATAAGCATGCAGGTAATAGAAAGTTGAATAAAATAACTTGATATCTGTGATTCAATGTATTATTCTCCAAAAATCCACATTTTTAATAATACGTAAAAGAACTGTTAAGACCTATGGACAGGACACATATCTTACTGAGAATCTGCTTTCCGAACTTATTTTAAAAGAAAAGTGGGCAGTACCAGTGAGACGTATAGATCAGGGGAACAAATTGTCAGTCATTACATGTGTCACACAAGTAACGCCCAGTTTAATTTAAAATAAGCTCTAAAGGAAGATTCTCAGGGAGATCTGTATCTGGCCCATAGATCTTAACAGCTCATTTACTGAGCAAAAAAAATATGAATCTCTCTAGAATAAGACATCAGGTCTAATAGGATCACAGTTTTCTCTACTGCAGATCAAGCAGAGCTTTTGAATGTTGAGCTGCGTACATATAACCCTATACCTCAACATTCTATGTACAGTTGAAACCAGAAGTTTACATAAAGCTTGAGATTCCTATGAATTTCATCCACTTATCTGGAGCTGTAAGATACTGCATTCTGGCACGGCAAAAATCTGCGGCATCAAAAACTCACCAATATTCATAGTGGGAACTTACGGTAACCTAAATGGAACCTTCTTTTCTCCTTTCACGACAGTCATTTTCCAGATTTTCACACTTCAGGCAGGAAAAAAACACATTTTCTTAATCAGAACACACACCAATTATCATTTTTTTTAGTTTTTCTTTTTGCATAATTATATTTCCTAGTGTTGCTACATTTTCTAATGTAGGCAGATTAACAAGAAGATCATATTTCACAGTTTACTTGTAGTCTGTCACTATAGAGACAAATAGGAAAGGAAATAATAGCAAATGCTTTTTAGCAAAAAACAAAAAAAATTCTGAATAGTAATAAACAAATGAAAGCAGATACATTTATAAATTGCTGAGTGGCGTCTGAAAGTGCTTTGTTCCTTTATTTCTGATTTTTTTATTAATTTTTACCAAGTTTTTTTTATAGTCACCTCCATTGCAATTCTTACTTTTTTTGTGAACACAAGAAATGTTGAATTGAGCTAATAATTCATGTTAAATTAGGTGTGCCTCTAATCCTTGCTTACTCTGTATGATTTTAGAGACTATTTAATGCAGCTTCTTAAAGCATACTCTTTTCTAATATTTAGAGAGCATTATTTCTGTTTTGGTTTAATTTTAAAGACTTTAATAGCTGTTTCTGTGAGCATCTTTAGCTCATAATACACAGATGCAACTTAATACGTTCTGTTAGACATATTGTGTTATATAGATATCATTAAAGCAGTACATTTCCTCATTTATATATGGAATCCAAGAAATATCGTTTCTCCTTGCAGAGAGTGACCTATTAAGCATGCCAAGATGAAGAGACTTAAAGCTGCAGTGCTCCTCTGAGAAACATGCAAAGTGTGTCTTCATAGAGGAAGAGGACTGGAACTCAGTGCCACCTACCAGAAGTAGCAATCTTAAAAGTCAATGTCAACCCTTTAATGAGCCTTGTCACATGACTCAGGATAAAAGCGAAAACCAGATTCTCAATTTGCATGCACATTATGTTTTGGGGGTACTGACCTCATAAATCCAAAGTGTGAGATCTGGTTTGGCTGTGTGAGAGGCATCTGACCGATATCCAAGAAGTATAATTTTGTCTTGAAGAAAGTGACATGTTAAGCATGCCGAGATAAGGAGACTTAAAGTCGCAATGCTCCACTGGGAAATACTGTATGCAAAGTGTCTCTTCAGAGAGGAAGAGGACTAGAACTATAGTGCCACCTATTGGAAATAGCAATCCTAAAAGTCAATGTCAACACTTTAACGAGCCTTGTCAGAGGAGCATTGCATCTTTAAGTCTCCTCATCTTGGCATGCTCAACATGTCACTCTCCGCAAGGGGAAACAATACTTTTTGGATGCCAGAAGCCGCTCACACAGCCAAACCAGATCTCACACTTTGCACTGATGAGGGGCAGTACCCCAAAACAGTGTCTGCAAATTGAGATTCTAGTTTTATTATCTCTGACCATAGCTGCTATTCCACGTATCTTTAGTGCATTGCACTTTGAAGCTCAAAAGCAAATCTAGACAGTGACCTTTGTTCTCCTGCATGTAAAAACAAAGAGCCAGCACTTATTTCCAGTGAGTTTGTACACATGATAAAATTTCTCGAAAAGATGCAGAATCCACAAGCTGGTAAGGCGTCAACTGCACCACCAGCGACTTGACAACTTGAGTCTAGTTTACAAACCAGCATATGACAGGGAGCATATGTTTTCTTATGTTTTCTTCCTCACTACAAAATTGGCAATGGATATTTGCCATTTTGAAGGAGAAGTAAGAGGATGAGATGTGCTTGGAAATCCAAATGCAGTAGAGGAGGATGACAAAGATGTCATTAGTGATAATGACACTGAACACATACTTTCTACGGGTGCAGCTTAGTTGAAGGAAAGACAATTGTGGTGAGAAGTGGGAGGAAGACAACTCAAGGCTTGTTGTAATTGCTGGGCAGCTTGACTTTGCCAAATGAGTAGGTTATGTTGCCTCATGTCATGTGCTGATTAAGAGCCATTGCTCTTAATGTGTAAAGCTCAGAATGTACACAGTTTATTTGCCTCAGGAAGAACCTATTGAGTGCCAAACATTCGTCTGGCAGCAATGAGGAAATAAACTCCCACACACAAGAATTCTGAAAGTATGATTCACTATCAAATCTTTTCAGGCACTATAGAGCATTTTCCGCCAACAGCACATGTGTTATTACCAACTCCACAGCTAACCATAGGAAAAGCTGATTTGGTCTAAGAGTTTTTTTCTAATGAACAGCACCTGCACTTTGTAGAGATAATACTAGCAACCTCCTCCTCTGATGACCTAAACATTTTGTCACTCCAATATGGTTTCCAGCAAACCACTTTTTTCAGGTTTTGTTCAACACAGAATGCTCATCCTCATCATCATCCATGATTTGGCTGACAGGTGCCTTTGTATGCATTGGCCAGTGCTCATCACCAACCTTCCTGATTAACACATCAAGGTTTGCTCTGGCTCAGAGTGCTACTACAATGGACAGTGTCCCTATCAGCTCTGCTCAGAGCCTGCAATAGAGATGAGCAAATATGTTCGGAAAATGTTCGGCAAAAATAAATTCGACACGAATATGGTACATTCGGATTCATGATCGGTAACAAGAGCTTTTTTCTTAAAATCGGAAAAAGTCGGTAATATTTGGCAAAAGTGTAAAAAAATAATTTTGTTGCCAGTAAAGTATTTTAAAGTAGATGATAGATATATATACAGGGTGGGCCATTTATATGGATACACCTAAATAAAATGGCAATGGTTGGTGATATCAACTTCCTGTTTGTGGGACATTAGTATATGGGAGGGGGGAAACTTTTCAAGATGGGTATTGACCATGGCGGCTATTTTGAAGTTGGCCATTTTGGATCCAACTTTATTTTTTCCAATGGAAAAAAGTCATGTGACATATAAAACTTATTGAGAATTTCACAAGAAAAACAATGGTGTGCTTGGTCTTAATGTAACTTTATTCTTTCATGTATTATTTACAAGTGTATGACCACTTATAAAATGTGTTCAAAGTGCAGCCCATTGTGCTGTATTGTCAATGCAACAATCTTCTCCCTCTCTTGACCACTGATGGCAGCACCAAAGAAGAAATGCTAGTCTAAGATGGTCATTTTCCTTGTAGGAATGCTCGGACCTGACACCCATAATGTGGTAGTGCACCATCTTGCTGTAAAAACTCAGGGAACGTGCCATCTTCAGTGCATAAAGAGGGCAACACATCATCATGTAGCAATTTCAGATATCCAGTGGCATTGAGGTTTCCATTGATGAAGAATGGCCCCACTATCTTTGTACCCCATATACCACACCATACCATCAATTATGGGTGTCAGGTCCGAGCATTCCTACTTGAACAGTGTCCTGGAAAGTGGATTGGTAGTCATGGGCCAGTTGAATGGCCACCAAGTTCTCCCGATCTGACCCCCTTAGACTTTTATCTTTGGGGTCATCTGAAGGCTATTGTCTATGCTGAGAAGATGCGAGATGTGCAGCATCTGAAACAACGGATACTGGAAGCCTGTGCTAGCATTTCTTCTGTGGTGTTGCTGTCAGAGTCTCAAGAGTGGGAGAAGAGGGCTGCATTGCCAATCCAACATAATGGGCAGCACTTTGAACACATTTAATAAATGGTCATAAACTTGTAAATAACTCATGAAAGAATAAAGATATGTTAAAACCAAGCACACCATTATTTTTCTTGTGAAATTCTCAATGAGTTTGATGTGTCACATGACCCTCTTCCCATTGGAAAAAATAAAGTTGGATCCAAAATGGCCAACTTCAAAAGGCCACCATGGTCACCACCCATCTTGAAAAGTTTCCCCCCTCCCATATACTAATGTGCCACAAACAGGAAGTTGATACCACCAACCAATCCCATTTTATTTAGGTGTATCCATATAAATGGCCCACCCGATAGATAGATAGATAGATAGATAGATAGATAGATAGATAGACTACCTTTCGAAAGTTTGTGGGTCACCGAGACAATTTTGTGTTTCCATGAAAATGCATACTTTCATTATTCAAATAAGTTGCCAAATGAATTGAGAATCTCGTCCAGACATTGATAAGGTTCGAAAAAAAGATTTTTATTTGAAATAATAATTTTCTCCTTCAAACTTTGCTGTTGTCAAAGAATGTTCCCTTTGCAGCAATTACAGCATTGCAGACCTTTGACATTCTAGCAGTTAATTTGCTGAGGTAATCTGGAGAAATTTCACCCCATGCTTCCAGAAGCCCCTCCCACAAGTTAGTTTGGCTTGATGGGCACTTTTTGCGTACCATACGGTCAAACTGCTCCCACAACAGCTCAGTGGGGTTGAGATCTGGTGACTGCGCTGGCCACTCCATTACAGATAGAATACCAGCTACCTGCTTCTTCCCTAAATAGTTCTTGCATAATTTGGAGGTGTGCTTTGGGTCATTGTCCTGTTGTAGTATGAAATTGGCTCCAATCAAGCGCTGTCCACAGGGTATGGCATGGCGTTGCCAAATGGAGGGATAACCTTCCTTATTCAAAATCCCTTTTCCCTTGCACAAATGTCCCACTTTACCAGCACTAAAGCCACCTCAGACCATCACATTACCGCCACCATGCTTGACAGATGGTGTCAGGCATTCTTCCAGCATCTTTTCAGTTGTTTTGCTTCTCACAAATGTTCTTCTGTGTGATCCAAACACCTCAAACGTGGATTTGTCTGTCCATAACACTTTTTTCCAATCTTCCTCTTTCCAATGTCTGTGTTCTTTTGCCCATATTAATCTTTTCCTTTTTTTAGCCAGTCTCAGATATGGCTTTTTCTTTGCCACTCTGCCCTGAAGACCAGTATCCTGAAGTCGCCTGTTCACTGTAGACGTTGACACTGGCGTTTTGCATGTAATATTTAATGAAGCTGCCAGTTGAGGACCTATGAGGCGTCGATTTCTCAAGCTACAGACTCTAATGTACTTGTCTTGTTGCTCAGTTGTGCAGGGGGCCTCGCACTTCTCTTTCTACTCTGGTTAGAGCCTGTTTGTCCTCTCCTTTGAAGGGAGTAGTACACACTGTTGTAGAAAATCTTCAGTTTCTGGCAATTTCTCGCATGGAATAGCCTTCATTTCTAAGAACAAGAATAGACTGTCGAGTTCTTTTTTTCTGGCAATCTTGAGAGTTTAATGAAACCAACAAATGTAATGCTCCAGATTCTCAACTAACTTATAGGAAGGTCAGGTTTATAGGTTCTCTAATCAGCCAAACTGTTTTCAGCTGTGCTAACATTATTGCACAAGGGGTTTCAAGGGTATTTGAACCATCCAGTAGCCTTCTTACATAGTTAGCAAACACAAAGTACCATAAGAACAGTGGAGTGATGGTTGTTGGAAATGGGTCACTATAGACCTATGAAGGTATTGCATTACAAACCAACTGTTTGCAGCTAGAATAGTCATTTAACACATTAACAATGTATAGAGTGTATTTCTGAATCATTTAAAGTTAGCTTCATTGGAAAAAAATGTGCCTTTCAAAAATAATGAAATTTCTAATTACGCTAAACTTTCGAACGGTAGTGTAGATAGATAGATAGATAGATAGATGTAGAAAAAGAAAACAAAAAGCAGTACCAAAAGAAAACAAATGGTGCAAAAAATCCTTCCAGGTATGTACCAAACCTCATGCTATAGTCCAAAAGAATGACAGCAGCACTCCAATAGAAAAATAAGTGTGATTTATTGGCCCATGTGCACATGGGCCAATAAATCACACTTATTTTTTTCTATTGGAATGCTGCCTTCATTCTTTTGGACTATAGATAGATAGTGTCATGCCTTCAGCCTCAGGCCCGGTCTCCGCTGCACAGGGAGAACAGCGCCTATCTCGCAGCTCCACTGCTACTACTCACCCTGTCCGTGGCTCCAGACAATCAGCGGCTCCTTTTCTCTGCTAAGAACCTGCGTCCTCTTGGCAGGTTTCCTGGTAATGCTCTTAGGAGGAGTGCCCCGCTTCCTGCACATACTTAAAACAGGAGGGCACCTGTTCTCTATTAGGGTTGTCTGTGCTGTGATGTTGTGTGCATAAAAGGCATCCTCCCTTTGAGGAAGGTGCCTGAACAACGTGTTCATTCTGTGGGATCTCTGCTTCCCACTCAGGCCACACTCTGCTGTGCTCTGCGTTCTGAAGTCTGTTGTTTGCATTATTCTAATATCTCTGTCTCCTCAGAATCCTCTGCTGGCAGTTCCCTCTCCTAGATCCTTCTGGACACTCCAGTTTCTACCTCAGACTGACCAAGGCTCTCCTCTTGGAATCATCCAGTTACCATTGCCGGCTTGATCTGCCTTTCCGTGTTTACACAGTCCTTCCGGGATTCTTGCCACCTCCTCTATATGGTGTGTATGGGTTGTCCCTCTGGTCCGGGAATCGCAGCATTAAGGTCATCTGGTGTTGCGACGGGGGAGCCCCTGTAAAGGGGTACACCTTGCCCGGTGCTCCACTATGTGGTCCTACAGACCAGTTAGAAGCTCCCAATCAACTTATTACCTGCATTAAAGACAGCTGTCTTACACAGTCACCTTTATAAAAGACTCCTGTCCACAAACTCAATCAGTCACACTCTAAAATCTACAACATGGGCAAGACCAAAGAGCTTTCTAAGGATGTCAGTGACAAGATCATAGCTGAATGAAACTTGCCACACAACAGATGAATTATGAATGATTTTAATGTAGTCCAAGATAGATGGGAATCCAAAAGATAGTACAAATGATAAAATCTTTTCCGTCAAACAATAACAGCCTTCATTAGTGTACTTTAAAGAAAACATAGGTACCATATGAAAACTAGAATTTAAATCAACATTGTACATTCCTAGACTAGAGTGATCATGAATAGATATCAATTTGGAGGGAACAAAGGCATTCTATCTCTATTTGTAAATCCTCTGTGGGTAAAAATAAGAGGGTCCCAAGAGAAAGAAACAATGTCCAGTACAAAGGTGACTCTGAAACAAGGACAAACAGAGTTAATGACTTGTCCACATAATATTGAATGATAGCATAATAAATGCAATATTATGTGTACATGTCATTTACTCAGTTTGTCCTTGTTTCAGAGCCGCTTTATTGATTGTCTTCATGCAAATCCCTGATGTATATTTCTCTCCCTCAAACCTTCCCTTACCCAGTCCTCCTGCTCGACTGCCCCACTGTTATATTGAAGTATTGGAAGCATAGTTTCATTGGATTACCATAATAACCTAGAATACAGGCTTGTGTACTCATTAATTGAACCTATGTTTTCTTTATAGTACACTGATGAAGGTCGTTATTGTTTGACCAAAGCGTTTTTATCATTTGTACTCTCTTTTGGATTCATATTTATCTAGGACTACATTAAAATCATTCATAATTCATCTGTTGTGTGCCAAGTTTCATTCAGCTAAGTACAAAGATCTGGGACCCTACTTGTGCACCAATCAAAAACGGTTGTGCCACATTATATATCAATAGCTAGTGACAAGATCTTATACCTGCATGAAGCTGGAATGGGCTACAAAATGTTAAGTAAGACGCTGGGTGAGAAGGATACAACTGTTGGTGCAATAGTAAGAAAATAGAAGAAATACAAACTGACTGTCAATTGACATCGATCTGGGGCACCATGCAAAATCTCACCTCGTGGGGTATCCTTGATCATGAGGTGAGAGATCAACCTAAAACTACACAGGGGGAACTTGTTAATGATCTCAAGGCAGCTGGGATCAGATTCACCAAGAAAACAATTGGTAACACATTACGCCGTAAAGGTTTAAAATCCTGCAGTGCCCGCAAGGTTCCCCCTGCTCAAGAAGGCACATGTGCAGGCTCTTCTGAAGTTAGCCAATGAACACCTGGATGATTCTGTGAGTGATTGAGAGAAGGTACTGTGGTCAGATGAGACAAAAATTGAGCTTTTTGGCATTAACTCAACTTGCTGTGTTTGGAGGAATAGAAAAGCTGCCTATGACTCAAAGAACACCGTCACCACTGTCAAGCATGTAGGTGGAAACATTATGTTTTGGGGGATGTTTCTCTGCTAAGGGCACAGGACTACTTCACTGCATGAATGGGAGAATGCATGGAGCCATGTACCTTAAAATCCTGAGCCACCTCCTCCTTCCCTCCACCATGACATTAAAAATGGGTCATGGCTGGGTCTTCCAGCAAGACAATAACCCAAAAACATACAGCCAAGGCAACAAAGGAGTGGCTCAAAGCGAAGCACATTAAGGTCATTGGCCTAGCCAGTCTCCAGACCTTATTACCGTAGAAAACTTATGGAGGGAGTTGAACCTCCAGGTTGCCAAGCGAAGGCATCAAAATCTTAGAGGTTTAGAGATGATCTGTAAAGAGGAGTGGACCAAAATACCTCCTGACATGTTCTCAAAACTCATCATCAACTACAAAAAAACTGACTGCTGTGCCTGCCAATTAGGGTTTTGCCACCAAGTATTAAGTTCTGTTTGCCAGAGGTATAAAATACTTATTTCTCACTGCAAAATGCAAATAAATTTATATAATTTATACAATGTGATTTTCTGGATTTTATTTTTGATATTCTATATCTCAATGTTAAAATTAACATACACTTAACCCCTTAACCCCCAAGGGTGGTTTGCACGTTCATGACCGGGCCAATTTTTACAATTCTGACCACTGTCCCTTTATGAGGTAATAACTCTGAAACGCTTCCATGGATCCTGGTGATTCTGACATTGTTTTCTCGTGACATATTGTACTTCATGTTAGTGGCAAAATTTCATTCAAATAACTTGCGTTTATTTGTGAAAAATATGAAAATTTGGCGACAATTTTTAAAATTTCACAATTTTCCAACTTTGAATTTTTATGCCCTTAAATCATAGAGATACGGCACAAAAAAAACTTAATAAGTAACATTTCCCACATGTTTACTTTACATCAGCACAATTTTGGAACCAAAATTTTTTTGTTAGGAAGCTATAAGGGTTAAAAGTTGACCAGCAATTTCTCTTTTTTGCAATACCATTTTATTTTTACGGACCACATCACATTTGAAGCCACTTTGAGGGGTCTATATGATAGAAAATATCCAAAAGTGACACCATTCTAAAAACTGCACCCCTTAAGGTGCTCAAAATCACATTCAAGAAGTTTATTAACCCTTCAGGTGCGTCACAGGAATTTTTTGAATATTTAAAAAAAATGAACATTTAACTTTTTTTCACAAAAAAAATACTTCAGGTTCAATTTTTTTTATTTTACCAAGGGTAACAGGAGAAATTGGACTGCAAAAGTTATTGTGCAGTTTGTCCTGAGTACGCTGATACCTGATATGTCTGGAGGAACCACTGTTTCGGCGCATGGCAGAGCTCAGAAGGGAAGGAGCGTTGTTTGACTTTTTCAATGCAAAATTGGCTGGAATTCAGATCGGACGCCGTGTCACGTTTGGAGAGCCCCTGATGTACCTAAACAGTGGAAACCCCCCACAAGTGACCGCATTTTGGAAACTAGGCCCCCCCAAGGAACTTATCTAGAAATGTGGTGAGAACTTTGAACCCACAAGGGCTTCACAGAAATTTATAACGTACAGCAGTACAATTAAAAAATCATATTTTTTCCACAAAAATGATCTTTTCACCCCCAATTTTTATTTTTCCAAGGGTAACAGGACCCTTAAAGTTATTGTGCAATTTTTCCTGAGTAGGCTCATACCCCATATGTGGGTGTAAATGACAATTTGGGCGCATGGCAGAGCTCAGAAGGGAAGCAGTGACATTTGACTTTTTCGGCTGGAATTGAGATCGGACACCATGTCGCGATTGGAAAACCCCTGATGTACCAAAACAGTGGAAACCCCCCACAAATGACACCATTTTGGAAACTAGACCCCCCAAGGAACTTATCTAGATGTGTGGTGAGAACTTTGAACCCCCAAGGACTTCACAGAAGTTTATAACCTACAGCCGTACAATTAAAAAATCATATTTTTTCCACAAAAATGATCTTTTCACCCTCAATTCTTATTTTTCCAAGGGTAACGGGACCCTAAACGTTATTGTGCAAATTGTCCTGAGTAGGCTGATACCCCACATGTGGAGGTAAACCACTATTTGGGCGCATGGCAGAGCTCAGAAGGGAGCAGCACCATTTGACGTTTTTGGATGGAATTGAGATCGGACACCATGTCGTGTTTGGAAAGCCCCTGGCGTACCAAAACAGTGAAAACCCCCAACAAATGACACCATTTTGGAAACTAGACCCCCAAAGGAGCTTATCTAGATGTGTGGTGAGCACTTTGAACCCCCCAGTGCTTCACAGAAGTTTATAACGACCGGGCATGAAAACAAAAAAAATCCTATTTTTTCAACAAACATGATCATTTAGTTCCCAATTTTTTTATTTTCCCAAGGGTACCAGGAGAAAGTGGACCCCAAAAGATGTTGTCCAATTTGTCCTGAGTACACCGATACCCCATATGTGGGAGAAAACTACTGTATGGGCACACGTCGGGTCTTGGAAGGGAAGTAGTGACGTTTTGGAATGCAGACTTTGATGGAATGGTCTGTGGGTGTCATGTTGCCTATGGAGAGCCCCTGATATACCTACCCTGTGGAAACTCCCCACAAATGACACCATTTTGCCATTTTGGAAACTAGACCCCCTAAGGAACTTATCTAGATATGTGGTGAGCACTTTGAACCCCAAGGCCTTCACAGACGTTTATAATGCCCGGGCATGAAAATAAAAAAATCATACTTTTTCCACAAACATGATCATTTAGTCCCCAATTTTTTTATTTTCCCAAGGGTAACAGGAGAAATTAGACACCAAAAGTTGTTGTACAATTTGTCCTGAGTACGCTGATACCCCATATGTGGGAGAAAACTACTGTATGGGCACATGTCGGGGCTCGGAAGGGAAGTAGTGACGTTTTGGAATGCAGACTTTGATGGAATGGGTGTGGGTGTCATGTGCGTTTGGAGAGCCCCTGATGTACCTAAACTATTGAAACTCCCCACAAGTGACCCCATCTTGGAAACTAGACCCCCCTCGGAACTTATCTAGATGTGTGGTGAGCACTTTGGTCCCCCAAGTGCTTCACAGAAGTTTATAACGCCCGGGCGTGAAAATAAGAAAAACATTTTTTCCACAAAAATGATATTTTTGCCCCCAATTTTTTATTTTCCTAAGGGTAACAGGAGAAATTTGACCCCAAAAGTTGTTTTGCAATTTGTCCTGAGTAGGCTGATACCCTATATGTGGGGGTAAAACACTGTTTGGGCGCATGGCAGAGCTTGGAAGGGAAGGAGCACCATTTGACTTTTTCAACGCAGAATTGGCTGGAATTGAGAACAGACGCCATGTTGCATTTGGAGAGCACCTGATGTGCCCAAACAGTGGAAACCTCCCAATTATAACTCCAACCCTAACCCCAACACACTCCTAACCCTAATCTCAGCCCTAGCCCTAACCCTAACCCTAACCCTAGCCCTAGCCCTAATGGGAAAATGGAAATAAATACATTTTCTTTTAATTTTATTATTTTTCCCTAACTAAGGGGGTGATTTAGGGGGGTTTGATTTACTATTTATGGCGATTTTTATTTTTGGCAGCTGTCATACGCCAAAATACGATTTTTATTGTAAAAATAGTTTTTGCATCGCCACATTTTGAGAGCTATAATTTTTCCATATTTTGACCCACCGAGTCATATGAGGTCTTATTTTTTGCTGGATGAGCTGACGTTTTTATTGGTATCATTTTCGGGCACATGACATTTTTGATCGCTTTTTATTCCGATTTTTGGGACGCAGAATGAATAAAAACCAGCGTTTCATTAATTTCTTTTGTGGGGTGCGTTTACACCGTTCCGCCTGCGGTAAAATTGATAAACCGCTTTTATTCTTCGGGTCAGTACGGTTACAACGATACCTCATTTATGTCTTTTTTTATGTTTTGGCGCTTTTATGCAATGAAAACAATTTTATATAAAAAATAATTATTTTTGCATCGCTTTATTCTGCGAGCTATAACTTTTTTATTTTTTTGCTGATGATGCTGTGTGGCAGCTCATTTTTTGCGGGACAAGATGACGTTTTTAGTGGTACCATGGATATTTATATGCGTCTTTTTGATCGCGCGTTATTGCACTTTTTGTTCGGCGGTATGATAATAAATCATTATTTTTTGCTTAGTTTTTTATTTTTATTTTTTAAGGGGTTCACTAAAGGGGTTAACTAATGGGACAGTTTTATAGGGTAGGTCATTACGGACGTGGCGATACCAAATATGTGTACTATTTTTGTTTTTTGTTTTTTTTTTCCAAAAAATGAATTTATTAGGGAATATTTTTTTTTTTTTAATTTATTTAGCGATTTTTTAAAAATTATTTTTACACTTTTTTTTTTTTAAACTTTATTACATTGTCCCAGGTGGGACATCACAAATCACTGTGACAGATTGCTGATCTGTCACAGGCACTACACAGGCTTCCTCCTTGCCTGCGCTTTGCAGACATGAGGAAGCCAGCTCCCTGCAGGCTCCTGAAGGTCCCCATCGCCATCTTGGATTTGGGGACCTGCAGGGATAGAGCCCCCCACAACAGCACTGCACATTGCGCTGCTGTGGGGGGCTCAGGGAAGCACGGAGGGAGCCCCTTCCCTGCCGATGCTTCCCTTTAACTCCCGGTACACCGCGATCGTGTTTGATCGCGGTGTGCAAGGGGTTAACGTGTTGGGGGCGGTCCGTGACCGCCCCTGACACATTGTGCCGGGTGTCAGCTGTGATAATCAGCTGACACCCGGCCGCGATCAGCGGCGCTCACCACATGAGCGCCGCTGATCTTTGTGACGTACTATCCCGTCCCTGGGAATTAAGTCCCAGGGCACATGGACGGGATAGTACGTCACATGGCAGTAAGGGGTTAAAATAATAGACAGTTCATGTCTTTGTCAGTGGGTAAACTTACAAAATCAGCAAGGGATCAAATAATTATTTCCTTCACTGTATATGTAGAAGTAAAAAGAAAACTCTGATATTTTACAAACAAGATCCAATTAAAAATTTTAATTGTCATATTTGAATTCAGGCTGTCAAAATCAGTAAGAAATGGCTCATTTCATAACTGTTGCTGCCAACTTTTGAAAATATGTAGAACAGTGATATTATTGGATGAATAATCTGCCTAGACTCCAGTAATAAACCCTTATGCTTGAAATATTATCAAGTCTGTAATATCAACAGATCAGAAAGTCTGTACTATGAGGGAATCGTCCACTGTGTCAAAGGCAGATGCCATGTCCAGGAGAAGCATGAGGACAATCTCATGTCACTTTCATTTGGCAGCTACTAGGTCATTGGTGACTTTAGCCAGGGCAGTTTCAGTGGAATGGTGTGGTCTGAAGCCAGATTGTAAGAGGTCAAAGATTGAGCAAAAGCAGTGGTAGGAGGACAGTTCAAAATGGACGTGTTGTTCCAATAGTTTGTAGACATAAAGGAGAAATGATATGGGGCGATAGCTAGAGACAGAGGATGGGTCAAGGGTGGTCTGTTTTGAATGAGTCACCGAAGGAGGAAAAAACAAAAATACAAGCTAAGTCCAGAAAACCAGAGAGGTTGGTAGCTATCGGATTGCAGACCCCTGATCCTATTCACACAACTAATAGTAGCCGTGGGGGGTTCCTACGGTGCCCTAGACCCCTCGTTCACAGCCGGAGAACTAAATAAGCCTAAAGAAAGAAAGGGGAAATCTAAACTGCCCCAGAGCAGACCCCAAAGCAATAAACAGCCCCCAACATGTATTGTCGGTGAAAAGCAGTTGAAAACACAAACACAGACAGAAAGACAGGTTGAGCAAACGATGGGGCCCAACTAACTAAATAAGAAAGGACAGAAAAGATGCTGGCTGCAATCCGCAAAAATACTGCCAAAATAATGTCCAACACGTCTGATAGAAAGAAGGCCCTGAAGTCACTAGACTTCAAAAACACTATATCAGCACTCAGGTATATTCTGAAGACTGAGCAAAAGATCAACTTGACCAGAGACAAAAATGGAGCTCAGCCTGTACCAACAAGGGCAGGCAGAACACAAACACTAAGTAAACAGACAATATCTCATGGAAAAATAAGAGAGCAAATACTTAGCTTTCAGAAGACAGGTACTGAACTGGTTTGCAAGAGCTCAGAGCAGAAAGGATCACCAGCACCCCTGTAGGGCGTCGGCTGCCTTATATCCACTCAGTGATTCCGGGTGTCCAATCAGGCTTCACCTGTTCAGATGACAGGTTCTTCCCAACCCAATCAATTTCACTACCTCTCTTCACCAGCAGAGGGAGTTCATCAGACATCAACAGTGAAGGGGAAAATGAACTCACAACAGTGGTCTTTTTGAGGATTGATGTGATTGAAGTATGTTTAAATCAGAAGGGAAGACACCAGTTGTTAATGAAAGGTTAAAGAGGTAGGTTAGGCTTGGAATGAAGACTGTGGTAAGGTTTGGAATAAGATGGGACAGTACTGAATAGCTCTTTAGGGTTGTGGGACAGGTATGATATGAGGGATGAGAAGTCAGTTTGCTTTGCTGCAGTGAGCCATTCCACAGCATTTTTATAACTTCTGCTACTCGATGGGCTACTCCACTCCCTTTCTTTGTCAGCTGTACAGCGGTGCCATGGGCATCGGAAGTGTACTCCAAAGATTCACAAGGTCAAGAAGAGGAAATCATCTGCACTGATGGCCAAATTTTTTTCTCTCTTTGATCCAGGGCCAGACGAAGTTGGATCTGAGCATAATCCAAAACTCTCGTCAAAAGACGTTAACTCCATTGGGTGAAGGTGATCCACTCGTGACAAGATTCAGATTTTCGAAGACGGATCCTCCGTCGAGACGCGCTGTGGTTTAACCCCATCTCTTGTCTGAGTCTCTTCCCTGCGCTCCTAAGACCGTTTCCAATTTCTCATTAATTGAAAGAATGACACAGTCTCCATTAATAATCTTAATTAAACCATACTTACGACCTTGCCTAATTTCCGGAAGCCCTCGATCTCCTGTAATAAAACTAAAATAAAAAAAATAATATACTATACTTGTCCATCATTCTTTCCCATACCGTATTCCATGTCTGAGGGATAAATAGTTTTCATAAGGCGGAGATAAATTTTATACCTCAGATCACAGCTGAGCTCTCACGCTGTCTTTTGACAGCGTGGCAACCACAGCTCTCTGACCGGGGGGATGAAGTGGTGTTTGCCACGCTGTCATGCACATAACAGCATGGCAACACCGGATGTTCAGGCCCCCCATTCAAGTGACTATGGTCCGGGTCCGGGTACTGTTCTGGTACACGAACCCAAACTTTTTGTAACTGTACAACTGAACCCATCAAGATGTCCGCTCATCTTTAATCTCTAAGATGTGCCTGTGCTACAGCAACAAGTCGCAGACAACATCTCCCATTACCTGAAACATTCTATGTCTGCAGGGTGCATGTCAACCCTTACATCTGGACGAGCAAGCATGGACAAGGGTCTTACATCTCGATGACTGAGCACTGGTTGACTCTGGTAGCTGTGGTGACAATCGGGGAAGGGGCTGCTACACAAGTCTTGCAATCCCCAAGGATTGCAGAGCGCTTGGGTATGGAAGAATAAACCACTACACACCATAATATGGATAACTAAACTAATAGGCAACAGGGGTAGGAGAACTATACTACTAAACAGCTTGGCTTGGAGAACTAAACTAGTACACACTGGTGGATGAAAAATTAAAGCAGTATAAACCAAGGTGTCACTAGACACCAAGTCTTGGACTCTACAGGGTTTACAAAACAAACCTCTGTATGTAACAGTTCCTCCAGTGCTTCTGTCTCCTCCAACTCCGCTAGGGCTTCCACCTGCACCCTCAACCTCCGCCTTAATGAAAGACATGTTCCAACACTGCAGAAAGAATTCCCCCACCTCTGTACTACACAGCCAGAGCTCACCGCAATCAGGTAGTGTGTTTACATTAATATGCCTCGGAGATCATAGTCATATACATCAACAGTTGTGGGCAGCTATCCATGCCGAGTTTGAGCAATGGCTGTCTACACTCAATCTGGAGTCAGGGAAGGCCGTGTACGATAATGTGCAAACTTGGTGGCGGCTCTACTCTCTGCCAACCTTACATACATGCCTTGCATGGCTCCCATCCTCAATCTGATTGTACAGCAATTACTCCACCACTGTTCCAGCCTGGATTCACTGCGGTAGAAACCACTGTCATTGTGAGCTCATCTTCACCATTCCCCTTCAGTTGGTATAGAGATCAATTAGACTTATGGTTACCCAACTAATTTGCGATATGACGACACCATGGAATTAAACTCATGTTGCAGCGACTCTGGCAGCAGTGCAGAGACCTGGTGCAGTATGACATTTTTCATAGCCTTACACAACGCAGTACTGATGTGGTGCAATTCAGATTTGCATAGTGGACTCAGATGACGACTTCTGCACCCTTCTGCATGTTTTTTTAATGGCTACTAAGATGGTTAGTGGTGATGATGCCATCATCAACATCACTATTACTGTCATCAACATGCTGGAGCACACTTTAAATAGTTTGAGTGAAGAGGTTGTGGTCCCTAGGGAAGAGGAGAAAGCAGAGTAGGATACCTTTAGGGTTAGCAATATTTATAAGTTCAGGTCTGTCGTCTCACAGGCGGTTGCCATGGGAGAAACAAATGGAGAAGGTTCATGAAAAGGATGAGAAGGAAGAGGTGATGGACATGCAACAGTTAGGATATGAATTTAAGACGATAATGATTTCCTCTATCTGGTCCGTGGTTGTCAAGAGGGGATGGAGGAAAAAAGCTTGAGTGTTATCCCACCACCAACACACTGTGGAGTTGGACCTATCAGGATCCTGTCAGCGCCGGCGAACTGCCACGGCTGAGCAGTGTGACTCACCCAAACTGCGGGAGGGCCCGGGGCCCGATACTACAGGGAAAGTTCAGGCAGACAGGACCTGCGATGCTGAAGGTAGTAAGCAGTGAAGGACCTACGATCATGTGACTGTAGGGGGCGAGGCTTAGTGTTCTACTGCAGGAGATGATTGTAGGATACTTACTAAAGGGACTCTGTAGTAGAGGAAAGGGAAACTCAGGTCAGACAAATGGGGGATCATACATGGAGAGGGCAGCGCGGTACCAGAGGGGCGAGCAGATAATAGTCAGAACGTAAGCAATGAGTCATACACAGCGATAGCAGCTCAGTACAAGAGGGTCAATCAGAGAACAGTCAGGTCATAGGCAATGAGTCATACACAGAGAGGGTAGCACAGTACAAGAGGGACAGGCAGAACTCGTATCATGGACTGAACCAGATCAAAACCAAACAAGCATAAAGTATCATAGGCACAAAGCACACCAGGGTCACACACACTCGGCCAAGGGTCTGAGTATAAGCGACGAGGAATGAGCCCACAATTAGGCTATAAAAAGCCTCCCAGAATCTCAGAGTGAGGCTGTCCAGATTAACCTCTGAACTACCTAACAAACTAAGCAGATCATGACAGGACCTTATGAAAGAGACCGACTCATGAGTGCCTTCTTGCAGCACTATCTGCAACATGATTGTTATTATTACCTGTATAGTTATGATTTGAAATAGTGCTGACTACTGGGTTGCCAGTGTGCTCTGTCCACAATACAAAAATAAATTTTGACAGTTGCTTTCCCCCTTGGAAAGGGACGCGCCCATGCTACAGTATCAAAACATGCTGGAAGACAATCTTGAAAGTGGTTTTTCCCAAGACAGCAGTGAGGCAGACAGTTTTCATTGCAGTGATAGCCTTCCAACCACAGAAACGTCCAGTTCTCAACACAAAAACATTAGCAGCCTTGCAACACTGTAGTCCTGTGTTTCTACCCCAAGGACAACATCTGCAAAGAGTTTGTATGTTCTACCCGTGTTTGCGAGGGTTTTCTCCCAGTAATTATTTTCTACCCACACTACAAAGACATACAGATAGTAAATTTGGAGTGTGAGTCCCAATGGGGAAAGTGCCAATAATGTCTGTAAATGTCTGTAAAGGGAATGTTGAATTATTTGCGCTATATAAATGATAACAAAGAAAAAATGAAATCGAGGCTCATGCAAACTCAGGTGGCACACATTTCAGTTTCGTAGATTGCTATTGTCAGAAAAATGTAAGGATAGTAACACGGGTAGTTGACTCAAAGGGTTTGAAGGACTGCAGGTATCATAGGCCTACTGCAATAGGCAACACACATAAATTAGACCCAACCAGGAATCTACACATTTACAAGCATTTATTGGCAGACGCCAACAAAGTGACATTAATTTCACCACAGTAGAAATAGTCTTCCATTACACCCAACCCAGCAGATGGACACTGAACCAGGAGTGTTCACATTTAAAAAGAATTCTGGCAGACACCAACAAAGTGGCATCAATTTTACCACAGTAGAAATATAATAGGGACCGACATGTCTTCCACTACACCACACTAACAGATGGACAGTCAAGCCGTACTCTTCACATTTCCACAAATTAGTGCTAACATCTCCAGCATAAACAGCAGAAAAGAAGGCAGCACTGCTTACCTGCCCAGATCTTGGAACAAATGCACTACAGGGTGCAGCCAGCCCATATAGTAAGATGTTAGCAACACAGGTGCAAAAAACTAGATCAACAGTCACTCTCCACCCACCCATTCCTGGAGGGGGTGACTGCCCAGTATATACTTGCACAGTAATGGCCCACATATGGCTCTGTTCACATAAGAGTACTGCATAGTGTCTGGTTCACAGCATATTAGTCACGCCCCTACTTTTCGAATAGGCGGGCTGGCCAACACACTCTCAATGCATCCCAGTTTGAACACCCCGCATACAAACCAGACGTGTTTGGGCTTGGCTGCACCATGAAATATATAGTGCATGAATACAAAAATAGTGAGGTATTAGTTGATATTTTGGCCAAAATATGCAAGCTCACAACCCACGTGATGAAGAAGCATATGAAGGTAGCCAGTCTCCAGATCTCAACCCCATAGAAAACCTTTGGAGGGATTTGAAAGTCCGTGTTGCCAGGCGATAGGCCAAAACATTATTTACTCTAGAGGAGATCTGCATGGAGGAATGGGCAAACATACCCCCAACAGTGTGTGCCAACCTTGTGAAGACTTACAGAAAACGTTTAACCTCTGTCATTGCAAGCAAAGGATATATAACAAAATATTGAGGTGAACTTTTCTTAATGACCAAATACCTATTTTCCACCAAAATTTGCATAATAAATCTTGCCAAATCAGACAAGGTGATTTTCTGGATTTGTTTTCTCATTTTGACTCTCATAGTTGTGGTCTACCTATGATGTCAATTACAGGCATCTCTCATCTTTATAAGCAGGAGAACTTACACAATTGGTGGCTGACTAAATACTTTTTCCCCACTGTATGGCTGACGTGTCGTTAGGTACATTGATCAGGAAAAGGGGCATGACGACGGCGGTAATGGGAACGTACAACAGGATCCATAACAGGGCGGTTATGGGAGGTATGAGATACAGGATCCAGCCTACAGCGATTAATCGTTTACCCAACACTAATTACCAGAGAGCATTTGATGCTTGTCAGAAGATAGGTGTAACAGATGCATGTCTCAAGAAAGGCATAAAAGATGCCCGTGAGAAATTGGTTGCCAAAAATGCACATATTCTAGAAGATAGGCTCAAAACAATTTCAAACTCAGATCACGGCTGCTGTATCACATTTGTAAAGAAAATGTAATGTGCAACAGCTCTGCACACAGAACAATTTCAATACCACTAAATGACAAGGTTGTATCATGTTTAGCAACAGAAAAAAAAAATATATTTTAAGGTGCGTGAGGTCTGCTGACAACTTCATGTCCCCGCCACAAAATGACAGTGTAGGCTACGGCGGGCAGTATCACGTTTTGCAACAGAAAAAAATATATTTTTTGATTTTTTTTTATGTACGTTAGGTCTGGAGATAGCTTCATATCACCGCCATAAAATTACAATATGGGATACAGCGGGCTGTATCACATTTTGCAACAGAAAAAATTATAATTTGTTTTTTAATGTGCGCTAGGTCTGCAGACAGCTTCATATCACCGCCACAAAATGAAAACATAGGCTGCGGAGGGCTGTGTCACATTTAGCAACGGAAAAAATTAATATTTTTTTAAATGTGCATGAGCTATGCAAACTGTTGAATTTCACTGCCACTAAATAACAAGGTGAGATATGGAATGGGAATCACGCTAGCCCCCAACATGCACAACAGCTCAAATCACAGAACAATGTCACCACAGCACTAAATGACAAAGTGGGGTATGGCATGCTGTTTCACATTTAGATAGTGAAAAAATAAGATTTAGAGCATTATACTTGTGCATGGAGCACAAGAGAATGAAGTGCACAACACACTTGTATGACATGTGCCCTTCTGTCTCTGTCTGTAGACCTCAGTTATGGTAAAAAAAATTGCTGTAAAGTCGAATTCACAGCCACACAGGACACTACCTAGATAAACTATATGAATAAGAAACAACCGCCAAGCCAGCTACCTGAAATCTAGCTTGGTAACAGTTCCAGTGTCAGGTCAGCGCTGTTACAGTGTCAAAATGGTGCTAAAGCAAAATGTCCGCTCTATATATGGAGAGGGACATGTGATTTCAGCAGCCAATGACACAAGCAATTGAGTCAGGACATTGTGTATGTTTCCTGCGTCCTGATTGGCTAGACACAATATGCACACATAAAGTTAGGGAAAAATATGTCTGTTTAGAAGAACGCCGCACTTCTGAGGTCTGCAAACCTCATCAAACATGTGCCAAACGCTCATGATACACCACCATTATCATAGCAAAAGTGCTGAAAATACTTTTTGGTCAACGCAAATATTTTCTCGCATTTTTTACCGAATGTTACCGATTTTTACTGATTTTATAAAATTTTGCTTGTGTGTTTCCGCTCACAAATCCGAATGTGCCATATTGTGCCATGTGCCGAATTTATGTTTGGTGATCATTTTCAGAACAAATTCTCTCATCCCCACTCAAACCACAGGGATTGCACTTTCTTTTACAACCATTGAATTCAAATTTAGTTGTAAAAACTGCAATGAGTGGTTTACTGCTATTCTTGCTTGCTGTCACTGTGAAAACCCCCCAAAACCCAGTTGTTAAGGTTCTGTTGCTGCTGTATATTACAGTTGTATTAATTCACAGACACACACTGAGTGGTGCTGAGACGCTACAGCAGTTCACTGTATATCACTTGTATCGTGGATTACTACTTACAGACTGAGACTATCATTCACATTTTCAATAAGGCAAAACAGCACTAAAGTAGTACATCACAATTGCTTCAGGCCTTCTTTATCTGTCCCTATCCTGTGTGCTCGGAAATCACTTATTCTTACACAGTGCAGGTATAAAATGGTGTTCTCTAACCGACCACTATGCTTTATACTGCCTGTGTTAGCACCCCTCATTGGCTTTGCCACATCTGATCCGATTGCTGGAAATTCAAAATGAACTCAATCCTTTGAGAATCAAACTGTTCCTCTCTAATTACAAGTTACCTTGGTAAATCACGTCTACGTAATGCAAAGGTATGCTTGGTCCTTCAGAAAGACTAATGTTTCTTTTAGGCTACTTTCACACATCAGGTTTTCGGCGTCAGGCGCGATCCGGCGTCGTGCCGGAATGCCGATCCGGCAAATGTTTTGTAAAACATGATGTGCCGGATCCGGTTTTCTGCCGGATCCGTCTTGTTCTTGACAGACAAAACCGGATCCGTCTCATCCGGTTCATCCGTTTTTCTATCAGTTTTTCGACGGATTACGTCGGATCCGGTTTTTAAAATTGACCCTTGTGGCCTTCCGAACGGGATTGGCTACTGGAAAACTATATATAGCGTGTTCCTACAGCCCTTCTTTGACAGGTTGTAGAGAAGAAAGTGCAGGTTGGAGAGAAGAGCAAGTTACTGGCGAAGATGGATGTTGTCATTGGAAATATTACCACTAGAAGTTCTGTGACGGTTTCAGTAATGAGGGACAATTTTGCACTATACTTTATGTCACCTCAAGGCAGAGTACACTGGCAGGATGACAGAGTGTGAAAGATTTGTGCCCTAACCAAACTTGTGTACCTTCTGGACCAACAGTATATACCTTTGCCAACCAAAGTTGGCTATCTTGTCATGGTCTTACTATTTTTAGCTTTAGGCCACAGGTGTGTACCTGGTTGTGTTTTATGCAAAGTATTTCACCTTTTAACAAAAGTTGTGTACATTGTTAGGAAATCACCAACAATAAACACAACTTTTCAGGTGAAATACTTTGCTTCAAACACAACCAGGAACACAACTGTGGCAAAAAGCTAAAATTTACCCACAGTTATATACCTGGTTTTGAATACCTTTTTACCTTTTAAATACCCTGTATTTAACCTTTTTTTTAAACATATTTCGCCGCAGAAAGAAATGACAGACAACCATTGTGAAACGATAATTTAACTTTTATTTAAAATATTTTTTTTTGTGTAAACTGTTTTTAAAGTTAAAAAAAACTTTTTTATTAAAGGTTTGAAACCAACCAAATGGGCATTTTTATTACAAAAAAAACATTATAACTCGGTGTAGTGTGGGGTGGAAATACTGCTGGAGGGGCTGCGGGACACTTCGACAATGGGAGTGTGGAGAGAGGACTGGGATCGTGGTGGGGAAGGAACAGTTAGAGGTGATGGTGTGGAAAAAGCTACAGAATGGGTGGACATGTGGGAGGCAGAAGAGGTGGTGGGCGGTGGAGTGGAGGGTTGGGCAGGGACTGTAGGAGCAGATGATGTTGATGGAAAGTTGTATGGGGAAGGAGTTTGGTACGGGGAAGGAGTTTGGTACGGGGAAGGAGTTTGGTACGGGGCAGGTTGCTGGAAGTGGGGAGATGTCTGGTACTGGGGAGGTTGCTGGTACTGGTGAGGTTGCTGGTATGTAATAGGAGGGGGAGGATGGAAAGTGGCTGGAGGGGGTGCAGATGTAATAGGAGGGGGAGGATGGAAAGTGGCTAGTGGGGGTGCAGATGTAATAGGAGGGGGAGGATGGAAAGTGGCTGGAGGGGGTGCAGATGTAATAGGAGGGGGAGGATGGAAAGTGGCTGGAGGGGGTGCAGGTGGAGGAACTACAGTGGTGGGAGGTGGAGGTTGGGAGGTAACCTGCTGTAGAGCACCGTGGCACGAATGCATTACATGCATCTGCTGGGTAGGAGATAGTGTTGCCATGCGCTCCACAACAGACCTGAAAAAGGTGTGGTTTGGCGAAGATCTTGCTTCTGAATGCATGGTTTGCAGAAGTGTCTTCACCTCCAGAATGCTGGAGTTGATCTGCTGAAAGCCTGCGGAGATTTGCTCTGACAAGACTTTTAGACAGTTCTGGAAAGATGCATTCAGATGCAAGAACTCTGGCGCATAACTCTTTTCCTGACCCCTCTGCTGCTGTCGCCCAGTACCCGCAGGTGTACTAGAGGTGGCAGGGGCAGAAGGGTGGGGTAAAGGGAAAGCGATCTCCTCACCAGCAGCTTCATGTAATGTAGGCGGCCACGATGCTCCTGTGCTGGTGGATGGGACAGATGGGTCGAATGTGTGGGAAGGCTGGGAAGGTGCAGATGTACCGGGGCGGTCGAAGTGTCCCTCGGTGCCGGTCTCCTCAGGGATCGCCTCAGAAGGGTCCAATCGTGCAGGCTCCCGAGTGCTGCTCACCGTGCTGTGGAATAAAGAAAAAAAAACCAATTAAAATACTGACATGGTATGGCCCTGGCTGAAAAAAAAAAGTTACATCTAACATTTTTTTTCACATGTGGTGTGTAATATTTACCTTCTAGTGACCATTGTTTCCCGGAGGAACGACAGGGCTTGTGCGTACTTGTACTTGCTCCTGCGTCCTCCAGATCCACTCGGGGCCCGCATCTCTTTATTGAACTCCTTCTTGAAACGATCCCTCACAGACCGCCACCGATTCACAATTCTGTTCCCTGAAACGAGAAAGGAGTGGTTAGTATACAACATCAGTGTTTCACAAACTCCAGTCCTCATGGTCCCCAGGGGTCATGTTTTCAGGATTTCCATAGTAAATAGAAATCCTGAACACATGATCCGTGGGGACCACGAGGACTGGAGTTTGGGAAACACTGGTTTACATCAAGCAACCGGTACTATATATACTTACGCTCTTTAATCTGGGCCCGAACATCGAGGTCCTCCCAGCGGCCCACAAGGAGCGAACAGATTTCCTCCCAGAGTCGTCGGGTAACAATAAGGTCAGCGTGGCGGCGGTCAGCCATATTCCAGAGCGGCTCCCTTTCTCTGACGAGATCGATGAGGTGGTCCACATCGAGTCCTCCATCCTCACCGTCAGAGTCGGGAGCACGCTGTGAAGGCTGTTAAAGAAAAAGACAAAAATAACATAATTAGCCTCCACAAAAGAAATGAAATAAAAAGTGCAAAAAAAACAAAGCAAAAATATTTATACTTACACGCTGGTGACCGCCGCGTTGCTGTCGCCGACGACCCTGGGAGGCACTGCGAGGACCTCTTGGCCGAGCACCAGATTGGGAAGACTAGAGAAGAAAACAAAAAATGTTATGTCTTTGGATGTAGGCATTTGTTTGCTGTGTGTGGTCTGCAGAACATTGTTTTCTATGTGTTGTGTGTAGTGTGATGTTGTGTTTCTGCTTTTGATGCAAAAAACTTACCAATTGTGAGCCCACTCCAAGTGTCTGTCCACCCCTTCCTTCTTCTTCTGGGAGCTCCTCTTCATCTTGTGAATCCTGTTTTGAAATAAAAGGCAATGAATAGACATATATTACAGAGATGATGGATTTTGGAAATAAAAACTTACCGTCAAACGCTGACGATGCGAGGGAGGGCTCCCAGAAGATGATGTGCTGTCTTCCTGGTGGCCACACTCCATGCCTGTGGGTGGTGTTCCAGCTGCTGCCATTGCTGCTGCTGCTGCTGCATCTATTGGGCGGCTGTTGAATAAAGAGAAACAAAGGGCCAATGAATATCTTGATATTCAATAGCCCTAGTTTGGAGGAATGGGGGATTTGATAATTACCGTCTCTCATCTGCTGCTGGCCTCCCCTCCTCAGCATGTTCCATTTGCTGCTCCATTTGGGGTGGTGGTGGTGCTGATGGTGCTGCAGTGGTCTCCTGCCTTCTCCTGCTGCGCTTGGTTGCTTTCTTGGGTGGCATGTTGGGTGTGGCTGTGGGTCCCACTGTCTTGCTTTTATATATGTCTTGTGGGCAGAGCTACTGAGCATGCTCAGACCAAAAAAACCGGATCCGGCCACCGGATCCGGCTTTCGCCGGTTCAGGCGCATTGCGACGCTCATAGGCTTTCATTGTGTGAAAAAGCCGGACGCGCCGGATCCGGCGTGTCCGGCTTTTTCGCCGGAGACAAAAAACGTTACAGTAGCCGTTTTTTCCAGACGCCGGATCACGACACATTGCCGGATCCGGCGAAAACCGGATGAAACGCATGGCCATCCGGCGTGATCCGGCGCAAATGCAAGTCAATGGGGGGGAAATCGGATCCGGCATTGCATTTCGCCGGATCCGGTTTCTGTCAAAAGCGCCGGATCGCGCCTGACGGCGAAAACCTGATGTATGAAAGAGGCCATAGTTGCTCTTTACTCTGAATTAAAATCCATAAGATAATCTCTGAAAAGAAACTTTTTAAAATCTCACTATACACGGATTGATAATGTTCTATTAAAGACTGCTAAAATAATATGCATGAAAGTGTTTTTTATTAAACAAGACTGTACATGTATAGCTTGTTTGGAAATGTTTGCAAATTGAAAGCTGTTCTTTCTAAAAAGAATGTGGCAGCATAGAAAAAGTTTTCAGAGTTGCAACTAATCAAACCACCAGACTTCTGGAACAAATTAAACTAAAGTAGAGATGTTAGGTCATGCCCTACACTATAATTGGCGTAAACCAAGCAGAGCATATTAGCACAAGGACATTATGCCTACTGTCAAACATAGTTAGAAATAAACATGAGCCCGATACTTTCAACAAAACACAATGCGGCAATCCATGGAAATAAGCCGCCATAATAATATTATGTTCCGCTCCCTAAACATACAAATTTAGGAGAAAAAAGGGAGCAAACGAATCCAAGTAGTATAAAAATATCAAAATCCTTTATTAAATGTGAGCACAGACAATATATAAATAACCAGCAAAGTTGCAGATGACAAATAGACACCATTATTAAGAAGCCAAGTAACAAACCTCCGACGTACGTTTCGCGCTCAGGAGGCGCTTTCTCAAGTGAGAAAGCGCCTCCTGAGCGCGAAACATACGTCGGAAATTTGTTCCACGGCTGGGGGTAACTGTGCACCACCTGGTAAGCTTTTTCCATATGACTGTCGCTGATATATGATGTAACTTATGATGAATGTTATGGATTCTGCTGCCATCATTAGCCCTATTGCCTGATTACCCATCGGCTGGTTGCCCTGAGGATATTATGTCCAGTCTATATGGCGATTATTTGGCATTTGTAACAGCCCTTGTGTCAGAATATTTTACAAACTATCCTGGCTAATGTTATATACAGGTGCAGTCTTTTTTTTTTTTTCACCCCCACCTGCCTTCTTAATATTGGTGTCTATTTGTCATCTGCAACTTTGCTGGTTATTTATATATATTGTCTGTGCTCGCATTTAATAAAGGATTTTGATATTTTTATACTACTTGGATTCATTTGCTCCCTTTTTTCTCCTAAATTTCTACTGTCAAACATGATGGCGAGATGTCGGGGTGTTAGATGATTTATCTTGTTTTGCAGTCAGAGCAGAGGACCTGCATAAATTGCAGTCATTAAATTGACCATGAACTCATTTCGTACGCTAAGGTATTGTAGAATAAAATGTGAGGCCATTTATCCAAAAGCTAAAGCTAGGTGCAAACTTGGTTGTACAGCAGGACAATGATCCCAAGCAAAAAATCAAATTTATATCAAAATGGCTGAAATAAAAGTCAAGTTGTTGCAAAGGCAAACTCAAAGGCCAGACCTAAAACCAATTGAAATACTGTGGCAAAAACTTAGGAAAGCTGTGCATAAATGGATGTTCACAAACCTCAATGAGCGATGTGAGTGACTGATAAAATCATATAGAAAATAATTACTTCTAAATATTGCTGCTCAAGGGGCTTCTGCAAGCTAATGATTCATGACATGTACTCATTGTTAGACTGGAGTACATGGGCCCTCCAGTGTAATTGATTCCGAGGGTCAATCTTCCATCTATATGATAACAATAATGTTCAGTTTTTGAATTATTGCTGATGTAAAATTGAGCAATTTGCTATAATTTAAAGCGCTGAATTTCTTTTATGTTGCTCAGATAAGAAATAAATGATTAAATCCCACAGAAATTCTTAACGCAAGTAGAATGTAACAGGCAAAATCTCTACACCGGTTATAGCTTTTATGGTTCTCTTCTCATGTAATTACTGAAGCTAATCATTAGCCTCTATGGTCTTAAAGGGAATCTGTCACCCCCCCAGGGCGTTTTTCAGTTAAAGAGCCACCTTCAGCAGCTCTAAGGCTGCATTCTGTGAAGGTGGCTCTTCTTTTTCTGACCCCTAGTAATGCTGAAATATCGACTTTTATAAATAGATCCTCATACCTGTAATGTGTCCCATAGGTATGGTGTGTCCCCCTGTATCAGACGCCTATCAACCGTCAATCATGCCTCTGTCCTATGTCTCGGCGCCGCCCACTATCCATCCATCATGATGCCACTGTGCATCGCTGCATCCTCCTGTTTTGAATGCTGGCGCCTGCGCTGTGACAAGAGTTCTCGGGCATGCGCAGTGCGCGCTGCCCGAGAACCGACATCAGGCTATTACGCCTGCGTGTTGTGGAGGCCTCAGCCCCACAGTGTGAATAACACACTGCGGGGCGGGATCTGGGGCCTCCACAACACACAGTTAGGGATGGGGCTAAAGTTATGGTTAGGGTTGGGGCTAAGGTTAGGGTTAGGGTTGGGATTAGGGTTAGGGTTGTAATTAGGGTTAGAGTTGGAATAAGGGTTAGGGTTGGGTTTAGGGTTAAGGGTGTGCTAGGGTTAGGTTTGTGGTTAGGGTTATGCTTAGGGTTGGGATTAGGGTTAGAGATGTGTTGGGTTAGGGTTGGAGTTAGAATTGGAGGGTATACACTGTTTAGGCACATCAGGGGCTCTCCAAATGCGACATGGCATCTGATCTCAATTCCAGTCAATTCTGCATTGAAAAGTAAAACGGCGCTCCTTCCCTTCTGAGCTCTGCCTTGCTCTCAAACAGTGGTTTACCCCCACATATTGGGTATCAGGATACTCAGGACAAATTGCACAACAACTTTTGTGGTCCAATTTCTCCTGTTACCCTTGGGAAAATAAAAATTTGTGAGCGAAAAGATCATTTTTGTGAATACAATGATTTTTTTTTTACGGCTCTACATTATAAACTTCTGTGAAGCACTTGGGGGTTCAAAGTGCTCACCACACATCTAGATAAGTTCCTTAGAGGGTCTACTTTCCAAAATGGTGTCACTTGTGAGGGGTTTCCACTGTTTAGGCACATCAGGGGCTCTCCAAATGCGACATGGCGCCTGATCTCTATTCCAGCCAATTTTGCATTGAAAAGTCAAATGGCGCTCCTTCCATTCCAAGCTCTGCCATGCGCCCAAAAAGAGGTCCCCCCACATATCAGTTATCAGCGTACTCAGGACAAATTGCACAACAACTTTTGGGGTCCAATTTCTCCTGGTACCCTTAGTAAAATAAAACAAATTGGATCTGAATTAAATTTTTTGTGACAAAAAGTTAAGTGTTCATTTTTTTTAAACATTCCAAAAATTCCTGTGAGGCCCCTGAAGGGTTAAAACATTTCTTGAATGTGGTTTTGTGCACTTTGAGGGGAGCAGTTTTTAGAATAGTGTATCTTTTGGGCATTTTCAGTCATATAGGCCCCTCAAAGTCACTTCAATTGTGAGGTGGTCCCTAAAAAAATGGCTTTGCAAATTTGTTGTAAAAACAAGAAATCGCTGGTCAACTTTTAACTCTTATAATTTCCTAACAAAACAAATTATGTTTCCAAAATTGTGCTGATGAAAAGCAGACATGTGGGAAATGTTATTTGTGAACTATTTTGTGTACTATGACTGGAACACCCGCTAGGGCAGCGGTACTCGGTACTGCGCCGGTCAATTCTTAGAGGGGATGTCACGGCAGCTGTGACCAGGTCCGTAGCCCCGTGCATGCAATGAAAAAGGAGATAAGGGGATAATAAAGTTTATGAAGAGATAGTTTGTGACAACACCTGTGGTATTCGGCATGTAAAGATGTTAGCCAACAGATTCAGTCCACTGGGGTAGATGTTAATGCAGTAGAATTGGTTCAGCTCTCCACAAGCAGAGCTATTCCCCAGGGCAGATTATGGTGTAGCATGATGGTGATGATGGTGGTTTTAGTGCAGGGCAAGTGACGCAGCAATAAATTGGAGGACACAGCAGGGTGCAGTCTTCACAAGTTTTACTTACAGTTCAGATGGTACAGACCCCAGCCAGAGGTGCTGTGTCCTCATGGATAGTAGTTCAGACAGCTCTCAGGTAACTTGGAGTGCACATTGCCAGGGTTCACTTTGATGCTCCTTTCCTGGCTATCTCACTAGGCTGGCTACCGCCTCTCCTGCACTGCGTCTTCATACACAGTGTCCCAAGCCAGCAGAATTGGATCTTGCTGGGTGACATTGGTACGACCTCAGGATCCTATTCGTCTGCCTTTTCAGCGAGTATGTATGGATGTGGCTGCAGCACCAGCAAATACTACAGCCTCCGGTTTCCTAGCTGAGTCCTTAGTTCCTTAGTTTCTCCACTATTTTGGGGCCGGTCCCCTTACTGCGACCTGGTCCCTCCACCTGGTGAGAACAGGTGGATATGGGCCCCACGGATGGATTCTCACAGTCTGTGCCCCTGTGACCTCTTCTTCCTTTCCACTACTGGAGCCTTTCCTTCCCTCTTGTTTTTCTTTCTGTAGTCTGGGGACAAGCTGCACTCCCCTGCTAGACTTTCCCTCTCATCTGATAACTCTCCACCTACCACACTCTGACTCCTCCCCCTTGAACTTTCCCCACCCACACCCTCTACTTAACTCTCCCTGGCCAGATGAGGACTAGTGTTGTATGCAGGGTGTGTGAGTCCTGGCGCAGTCACCTGTAGTGACTGAGAGGGGCACCACATAACCCACCCATTAAACACAGAACGCCCTGGGCTGTAAAAGAGCAAAAATTTGTTACAACATGCAAATTTTCTGCAATGCATTGCAACAGAATAACCGTTAAACAAGAACTCTTCTTCCCTTTATGGGAGGCACCTTTTTCTTGAATGTTACAAATAACTATGTTATAAATATAGAGATAACTTTAACAACATCATAAGCTATCTGCGGGTGTGAAAAATAGCTTTATCAAAATAGAGACTCTCTGAGACATGAAATATAAAATACAGCTCTATTTTCAAATAAACTTTTCCTAACAATATGCAATAACTGAGGTAGTGCTTTCCTTTTCTTAAGTGCAATAAAAAATGAAACATACTTTACTATCAATAGAAAATAATCACAATATAATCAAAATATTAAATATAGTTCTTTCTGCATTAAAAAATACTACGGTATTGGCAATAAAACATTTCCTATCAGTTCAGTGGATTCCCGAACTGGGGTATTCTTCTTTAGTGCAATATGGGGGACCCATCTTAAATCCCCAACGTGGGCCTTTAGCGTGCTACAAGGCATGGCTGGTCTCCTCATTGGACCACTTCTTCGGCCACATCAGATGGTTTTTGCTCTTTGGTCTTTTAAGTCAAGTAAACTAAGTGCAAATAGAAAATGGCACTTTCACAGGTTATATGTAGTCATGAGCGAGCACTAAAATGCTCGGGTGCTCATTGCTCGGGTTGAGCAAATTGGAATACTTGGGTACTCGGACAGAGCAACGAGCCCAATGTAAGTCTAAGGGAGACCTGAGCATTTTTACTGCGATCCCCCCGGGGGTCTAAAAAAGTTTGAAAATTATGGAAACACTGCTCAAATGACACGGGAACATCATGGCAAATGCCCTGGAAGGATTTCTGACTACTAGGCCAGAGCTCTAAACAATGTTGTCAGAGATTCACGCCCTTTTTACAGGTGCACCTACAAAAGCAAAACCAAAATGGATTTTGCTGGGAAATATGTTAAGGAACATCCTTTCCAGTTTAATGACTTTTATCTAAGCCAAAATAATTAACCCAAAACAAAAATATTCCTCCACCACTTGGGCTATGTTCACACACAGCATTGTGAGGCGTTTTTCAACTGTAGCATTGCTTTTAACCAATTCAAATGTATTCACTGGGAAATGTCATTTTAACATTTAGCAACCCTATCTGGCCATGTGGTGTGTGACACATAAGCAGAAACATCTTGTTTCATTTATGAAGGAGGGACTCTTAAAGTCACAGAGCCTATTTTTACAGGGCCATCAGACAGCATTAATCTTAAAGGGCCTTTATTAAACAGTGGGTCTCCTATGCTGTTATTGTCTATGCAGTGAGTAGATGGTCTGCCAAGAATTACAATGCACCACAATACCCCTTTCACAAGAGGTTCAGGAGGGCTTCCTTAAAAATTGTTGCATTGAATGCAAGGCCTAGCCTGCCCCAAAGTTACATGCAGCCCAGTAAGCTTTTCAAGCCACATACTGGATGGTCACCGGAAAATCCACTTTGCATTATTCATTTTATACTCCCATAGTCTTTTCTTATGCATTGACAGCAAGGCCTGCCCTGCTGCCATGTCATATCCACCCCAATAAGCCCTTGAACCCAGATACTGGATGAGCACAGTAAAGTCTACTTCACATTATTCATTTTGTGCTCTCATTCTGTTTTCTTATGCATTGACTGCAAGGCCTGCCCTGCTACCAAGTCATATGCACCCCAATAATCCCAATCCTCCCTTGGAAGAAACATGGAGGAACGCCTCATAAAAAAATGTCCCATTACAAAGGAGCGGGTCTCCTAGACTTGTAATGCCCATACACTAAGTGTATGGGCTGGCAAATATTTCCCCTGTGGGGTACACCTCAACTTTTTCAGAACAAGTATTTTATGCCCAGCATAACCAGCCACCCTTGATAAGAATTCAACACTGGCTGTAGCAGCATGGAGCATGTTAACCCTGGTGATATAGTGGAAGTGGATGATGAGACGTGGAGGAAGGCCTGATTAAAAAATAGGCCCAATTTAAAGGAGCGGGTCTCTTAGACTTGTAATGCCCATACACTAAGTGTATGGGCTGGCAAATATTTCCCCTGTGGGGTACACCTCAACCTTTTTCAGAAAAAGTATTTTACGCCCAGTATAACCACCCACCCTTGTTATGAATTCGACACTGGCTGTAGCAGCACGGAACACGTTAACCCTGGTGATCTTGTGGCAGTGGATGATGAGACCTGGAGGAAGGCCTGATTAAAAAACAGTTCCAATTTAAATGAGTGGGTCTCCTAGACATGTAATGCCCATACACTAAGTGTATGGGCTGGCAAACAATTCCCCTGTGGGGTACACCTCAACCTTTTTCAGAACAAGTATTTTATGTCCAACATAACCACCTACCCGTGTTAAGAAATCGACACTGGCTGGAGCAGCACGGAACACGTTAACCCTGGGGAAGTAGTGGCGCGGTGAATGATGAGATGTGGAGGAAGGCCTGATTAAAATATAGGCCCAATTTAAAGGACCTGGTCTCCTAGACTTGTAATGCCCATACATTAAGCGTATGGGCCGAAAAACATTTCCCCTTGGGGGGTACATATTTTTTTAAATTCAGTGATGGGCATCATAACACCCTTGCCAAAAATAGAGTGGCTGGAGCATGACGGAATACATTCACCCTGATGTTCGAGTAGTGGTGGATGATGGTGAGGATGAGGAGAAAGAGGAGGACACCAAATAGCCAAAATCAGGAAGCGTATAACCATGTGTGGGTGTGAAGAGGCACATGGGAATACACCTCACAAAAGACGCTACATTGGAGGTTATGCTTCGCTGTCATAACTTGGTGGTGTTGAGAAGTCTGGCCCATTGCATCCCATGTTCATTTTTGTAAGAGTCAGCCTGTCTGCATTTTCTGTTGACAGGCGAATGCGCTCATCTGTGATAATTCCACCAGCGGCACTAAAACCCGCTTTGACAAAACGCTAGTGGCAGGGCAGGCCAGGACCTCCAAGGCATAGAGAGCCAGTTCATGCCATGTGTTCAGCTTGGATACGCAATAATTAAAGGGCACAGAGGAATCACGGAGGACATTGGTACAGTCAGCAAGGCACTCCCTCAGCTTCTTATAAAACATTTAAGAAAAAAGTCCACTGATACATACCAATATATGTCAATTAGCAAAAAAATACCTATCATAAGGGACAGAAATGCAATAATCACTTGGACACTCCAAAAACACATAGATCCTACAAAAACAACGGAGTACTTATGTCCACAATTTAATAAAAATTGATTTATTAATCCAAATAAATAATATGTAGTAGACATTTTCTTTATAAATAAATAGATGGAGTATTTTGGGATTTTTCAATGATGAAAGAACTATAACACCTATCTGAGTCCATTAAATAAATAATTATCTGGGTCTGCAGTATATAGCAGTTGTATTCATCTATAAAGCATTTATGGAAATAGATCAGACTAAGAAACTGATAACTGGTCTAGTCTTCAAATGCCTGGTCATATTGGAATGCTCCCAATGATGCATGGCACAGGATCCTCAAGTGCTTCTAGTCAGTATCTAAACCTGTGGTCTGTGAGCAACAGCAACATCACTCCAGTTTCTCAGTCTGGAGGAATTGCTAATGGCTTAGGCTCCCAGTACGTACGAGGATCTACAGCTCATTACTCATCTCTCTCACACGGAGTGCCTTCCTCATCCTCAGGATCTCCGTTATATGAACATGGAGGAACAACAGATATTGTAGGCAATCAATATGAAGTCACAAGCCATTCTAGGATATCATCTCCATGGACTCCAGTTCCACCAACTTCAATGTAAAATCAAACCTTATATGACTTAGCAGGATGAATAGCCATGTATTCAGACATGGTTCTTCAAAGCTAGAGGAAATCTTGGGGTACTCAGGCATGGGTTCTTGCTGAAGAACACAAAATTATGCTGTTGAATGTCAAAATACAGATTTCAAAGTGAGAACATATAAGCCTACATAGTACATAAAGACTGAAACCTAAGCAAATTTTGTCAAAAGACATATTTATGATCTATTAACATGTAGTAGACAGACTGAATAGAAAAAAGCGTATTACAAAAGCTCATGTGCTAGGACCAAAACTGCACTGTTATAACCGCATAGGAGCAACAGGCAAACCTCTATAAATTTTTACTCTCACAAAAAATGTGCCAAGTGCATTTAAAGTGCATACAGGGTGCAAAAGGGAAAGGGGCTAATAGCAATCCTCCATTATTCTTAAATTAATTAGCATCACCAACTCAGTCCGAATGGAAACCAAATTCAGAGGTATACATGTCTTACCCATAGTAAAGCTGCCAGTGTGTGTCCTATAGCAGCCCCGATGCGTGTTTCGCGTGGGCTTCTTCGGGGGGCTGTGCCTGTGTGTGGACAACTGGCGTCTCTTATGGCTGAAGTGCAGCTGTTTGTAATCAGCTCCATGAATGGCACATGCGCATAACGTCATCGGCCTGTCATCATGGCCCGTGTGTTAAACTCCTGCCGCTCACGTGACTAGGGGGAGGAGGGAAATCCCTCATGACGAGATCAACATCTATAGTCGGCGCCATGATCGGTGCACACATACCACGTCATCGGCCCATCTAGTATGTTCACTACTCTCGCTCACATGACCCGGGAGGAGGGGAAGAGGGAAAGGCAATCCCTTATAGCAGATTTAACAGTTATAGTCAGCGCTATAATCGGCACATGTATAACACGTAATCGGCCCGTCTAATGCATTGACTCCTGCCGCTCACATGACACGGGGGAGGAGGGAACTCCCTCATGATGTCATTATCCCCCACGTCACTACCAGCAGCCAGGAGAAAGCACACCACGATAGCCGCCACACTAGGCATGCGCACACGCTGCAATCAGCCATCTTAAATGTGGGGAAAATTATGGGAAAAGGTAATGCAGCAAGAAAAATGTGACAAATTATTATTATTATATGATACCAATAAAGGTAATAGGTGAGAATAATGTGCAATTATACAAAAAATACATTAATAATATATATATTAATGAAATACAATTTTCAAATTACATAATGTGCAAAAAATACCAGACTAAAAAAACAACAAAAGGTGAAAAGGCTGTATCCAGAATATATTAGCAATAATGCAGGAGACAATTTATCAGAAATACAAACAAATATTTTTTCTGAACCGTACTCGATGTCAGATATCATCTTCATTGCTTTTTAGCTTTTCTTTTTTCTCCAATAATTCCCTTTTATTTCGCCCTCATTTTCGGAATTAAATAGAAGACGCTTCAAAACATCAGACAATGATAGAATAACCATATGAGCAGTAATAACTAGTAAAAACAAACAAAACACACAGGATTAAAATCTAAGAACTAGGGATATTAATAAATGAGCTACAGAAAAGGTGCAAAACTTCATTGCTCATTTAAGCCAGATGGACTCATAGTCCCCAATGTTATTATCCAGCGTCATTCTAGTTGTGCTAGGGTGCGTTTTGTATCACCCCCTCTAATGCCACATCTCACACGATCTATTCCACAAATTTGAAGATCTTTAGGATTACATTTATGGTAGAGTCTGAAATGATGTGGAATAGTTTTTAAACTGGAAATGTCCTCCACTTCATTAGCTGCCTGAATGTCATGAATGTGTTCTCGGGTACGTACCCTCAGTTCACATGAAGTCAATCCAACATAATACAGATTACATGTACTCTTAGCCAAGTATGCCACCAATGTGGAGCTACAAGAGATGTAATCTGTAATATTGAAATTTTTACGACCATCGGCAGAAGTGAAGGACAAAGTCCGTACATGATTGCGACACGCTAAACAGTCACCACATGGATAAAAACCCCTTTTACGTTTACCTGCCCGAAAGGGGTCAGGTGTCTTGGTCACGTAGGGACTGTGAACTAGAATGTCCCTCAGGTTCTTACTCCTTCTCGCTGTCATGAGGGGGGCATCAGAGAGACATTTAGACAAGACAGGTTCAGTTTTTAAAATAGACCAATGTCTGCTTAAAATCTGTCTCATTGTCCCCCATTGATGGTTGTAAGTGGAGATGAACCTGATTTTAGGATCGTCCACCTTAGCACACATCTGATTGGCAAGTTAATCGCATCTTCTAGAATTCCTTGCGTGTGTATACCACGTGTGTATGCCACGTTTTATACTTCTTTTACTATACCCACGTGAAAGGAATCTCTCCCTAAAGTCCACAGACTGTTTCTCAAAAGTCTCCTCCATACTGCAAATCCTCCTCATCCTTAAAAATTGTCCAATTGGAATTGCTCCAATTGTAGAAGCAGTATGGGAGGATGAAGCGTGGAGGCGTGCATTCACGGAGGTTTCCTTTCTATATACATCAGTATGGATGGAGCCATCATTCTGGACCAGCAATTTGATGTCCAAAAAAGGAATTCTTTTCTGACTATAGTTATATGTAAGCCTGATGTTGAGGCAATTACGATTCAAACCCTGCATAAATTCATGAATTTGATCTACTGAACCTTGCCAAATAAGCAAAATATCATCGATGAACCGATACCACCCCAGAATCTGGGGAGCAGACTGCACGCCCCTCTGAAACACTCCCCTCTCCCAGTACCCCAGGAAGAGGTTTGCATAAGAGGGTGCACAGGCCGCCCCCATGGCAGTGCCCTGACTGTGGAGGTAGTACCGGTCCTTAAAAGTGAAAAAATTGTGTGTAAGGATGAATTTCAAAAGCCCCAACACCAGGCTCCTCATCTCTGCATCAATGTTGATGGATTCCAGAAAAAAGTTACAGCCTCTAAACCATCATCATGGCGGATGGAGGTAAATAATGCCTCCACATCTGCTGTGACAAGAAACATATCTGGCTCCAAAATCAAACCATCCAGACATCTCAGGAAGTCCATGGTGTCCCTGACATAGGAGGGCAATGTCTCAACCTGTGATCTAAGATAATAATCAGGAAATTTACAAATAGGATCACATAGCCCTCCTATGCCAGAGACAATCGGATGCCCTGGAGGATTTTTAGTGTCCTTGTGGACCTTGGGGAGTAAAAATGTGGGGATCACGGGATTCTTTACTACAAGGCCATCAAATAATTTTTTTATTGATGGTTCCTTTTTCAAAGGATTCTTCCAAAATTTTAAATAACTCAAGCTGGAATTGGGAAAATGGATTATGAGAAAGTATATGTATCTTTATTGCGCAGTTGTTTTAACGCCTCTTTCTCATACTTCTCCACAGGCCAAATGACCACGTTCCCTCCCTTATCGGCAGGTTTTATCACCACGTCCTGCAACTCTTTTAGTTCTTTTAAAGCTTTCCTTTGAGACCAGGTCAAATTATCTTTTTTGCCTCTATTTGAAATTGTTTTTAAACCAGTCTCATAAAAATGTCAACTTGAGGACATAAGGAAAAGGGAGGGAATGTGGTCGATTTTGCAGAAATGGGAGGAAGAGAAATACCTGTTGATACACCAGCGGATTCACTCTCCAACTCCTCCAAGACAGAGATTGCTTCTTGTTCAGCAGCATTTAAACTCTCCGTTGCTGACCGAGAGTGAAGTTTTTTCAATACAAGTTTTCGTCCAAAAAGATGCAAGTCTTTTAATGCTGTGAAATAATCATAGCTATTACAAAGCGAAAAAGAAAGACCGAGACCCAAGACTTCCTTCTGATCATGAGTCAAAATATGATGTGACAAATTAATTACCTCAAGGGAATTGTTCTTGGTCTCTTGTCTTTCTGTGGTGATGTTACATTTTTCCTCTTATTTCCAAACCTAGTTGTTCTCTGCCAGCGATTTCTATTCACTTCAAACCGGTCAGACCCCACTTTACTCTTCTCTGATGTACCCACTCTCTCATCAGTGGAGGATACAGAGGAGAAGGAGACCGAGCGTGCTCTGGATGTAGATCTTTTATTAACCATATTGTATCTCCATCTATATACTCTATTGTTTTGAGGATCTGAAAAATCACGCTGGTATTTTTTGGTTTTCATAGACACAATTTCCTTTTCCCATTTCTGAACTTCAAGGTCAAGTTCATTCATAAAAGTCCCATTCTCAGGAGTGGGAATTTTTTAATTTCTTCCTGAATGAGGTGGAGATCTTTATCAATCTCATTCAAAGATGATTCATTATCGGAAATAAGGAGTCCCATGAAACCCTTTGAGCATATAGAGGCAACTTCCTCCCACTTGTTTTTAAACGTTTCATTCTCAATATTATAAGAGTGGAAGACTTGTATCCTCAACCCCTGGGAATTAATCCACAAGTAATATATCTTTCAAGGAAGGATTTATTCCACCATAAGCGAATCCTTTTCTGTAGCAACTCTTTATATTTATTTGTCAAATCAGTAAAATCCCTGGACTTAGAATCAGAACTTGCACACGAACCATTGCTAAACACGTTGTTAAGCTGTAAAAGCCACATTTTTTCATGCACTTTAAAGTCCAGTTGTCTGGATGATTTGGTTTTGGAGCCAGATATGTTTCTTGTCATGGCAGATGTGGAGGCATTACATACCTCCATCTGCCATGATGATGGTTTACAGGCTGTAACTTTTTTTCTGGAATCCAGCAACATTGATGCAGAGATGAGGAGCCTGGTGTTGGGGCTTTTGCGATTCATCCTTACACACAATTTTTTTTACTTTTAAGGACCGGTACTACCTCCAGAGTCAGGGCACTGCCATGGGGGCGGCCTGTGCGCCCTCTTACGCAAATGGGTCGCCCTCCCAGGGCTGTGGGGTACTCGGTATCGGGCCTGATGAGCTTCAAAGGGAGATGTCACGGCAGCTGGGACCCGGCCCGTGGCCCTGGGCGCCCATTGTAAACAGGGGAAAGTTTATGAATGATTCGTGATGCCACCTGTGGTGTTCGGCAATGAAGATGTAAGCCGACGCTGCAGACAGATCCTCTGGGACAGATGGTGTGGTGCAGCAATGATGTTATAGCCCTGCACAGGCAGGGCTGTAGTCCCAGGGAGGAGTAGGTGAAGTGACACAGATGGTGTAGTATCGAGTGCAATGGATGTAGCCGTGTTGGGCGTGTTGGCACAGGAATAAGTGGAGGACACGAGGGCATGTAGTTCCAAAGCTTTACTCACAGTATGTTGCAGGTACAGGTGCCCGCATCCGTGCCGTGTCCTCCGGGTCAGGAGCTCAGCCAACTTCCAGGCAAGATGAAGTACTCCTTTCCAACACCCTGCTAACATATGTGCCTTTCTGAATGTCTCCTCTTATAGCGCCTTTGAATGAAGTACTCCTAGTACTGAGTTACACTGGAGTTCCTCCTGTCAGATGTTCCTATGAACTCTACTTGTATGGCAGACAGCTGTAGCCTGCTTCTGGGACTCCTTACTACCTAGTCCCGGCTCACTATCGTTGCTGTTGTGCCCCCAAGTCTGGTGTGGGAATAAAGTGATCACTACTTCTATTCCTCTGGTGTCTGCTGCAGGACCATTAGTATCCATACAACCTCGGAGACCGGACCCCGGCCTTGCGCTTAGAACTTGGGAAGGGTTCTCTCTTCCAACCCGGATCCTTAGTCCTCCTATTCTCCTTACATTCCGTACTAATCCTTCTTTCCAATGGAGAATCAAGCTTCCCTTCTCTGTCTCTTTCCTGTGCCACCAGACCCAGATCACTGTGGCCTGATGCAGCACTTCCTTCTTCCATCCCTCTCCCGGGGATCTTCTCTGTCTCACTCTCTGTCCTTCTACATCCTCACTCACTGAATGAATGAATCACTGAACGACTGACTCAACTCTTCCCGCTCTTTGATGTAAACTCAGCTCCACCCACCTCGTGTTCCAAGCAAGGAGCCACCAAAGGGTGCTATGCTACACTCCAAGCAGGGAGCCGCCAAAGGTGCTTTGCTACACTACTTTGTGGTGTGGGGTGCAGGTGTTGGAGTGTGGTCAGGTGTCTCCACCTTACCTGAATAGTGGGGTACCACACCTCAGGTGGAGGTGCAGTACCTCTGTGGTGACTGAACCCTCAGGGGCTCCACACAAACCTCTTCCTGGGGCCTCATACTTTTAAGGACCGGTACTACCTCCAGAGTCAGGGCTGTTATGAGCGAGTCACTGTAGGAGGCAAAAGCAGAAATACAAGCTAAGTCCAGAAAACCAGAGAAGTTGGCAACTATCAGATTGCAGACCCCTGAACCTATCAACACAACTAGCAGTAGCCGTGGGGGGTTCTTACGATGCCCTAGACCCCTCGATCACAGCCGGAGAATTACATAGGCCTAAAGAAAGAAAGGGGAAATCTAAACTGCCCCAGAGCAGACCCCAAAGCAATAGGCAGCCCCCAACATATAATGACGGTGAAGCAAGATGAAAATACTAACACAGACAGAAAGATAGACTGAGCAAAGACGGGGCCCAAAACTACCTAGATAGGAAAGGACAGGAAGGCTGCTGTCTGCAATCTGCCAAAACCCTATCAAAGACATAAGCCAACAAGCTGATATGAAAAAGGCCCTGAAGCAGCTAGGCTTCAAAAACTAAATCAGCACTCAGGTATTTTCAGAAGACAGAGCTAAATGAATTCAGCACACCCCAGCAGGGAATGGCAGAAATCCAGAAAAACAAAGCAAAACAAAGTCAAAGCACCAAAGCAAAAGGCCGAGCAACAAACTTAGCTTTAGAGGAGCAGGAATTCAGACTGGTCTCCAAGGATCCCACAGAGAAATCACCCGCAGGGCAGAAGGGCGTCGGCAGCCTTATATCCAGTCAGTAACTCCACTCAGCCAGTCATCATCATCAGCCACAGGTGTTTGATAATCAGGCTCACTACCTTTCTTTACCAGAAGAGGGAGTTCCTCGGGCCTCAGTAATGAAGGGGAAAATGAACTCACAACACAGGGCACTGCCATGGGGTCGGCCTGTGCGCCCTCTTACGCAAGCCTCTTCCTGGGGCACTGGGAGAGGGGAGTGTTTCAGGGGGGCATGCAGTCTGCTCCCCAGATTCTGGGGTGGTATCGGTTCATTGATGATATTTTGTTTATTTGACGAGGTTCAGTAGATCAACTTCATGAATTTATGCAGGGTTTAAATCGTAATTGCCTCAACATCAGGCTTACATATAACTATAGTCAGAAAAATATTCATTTTTTGGACATGAAATTGCTGGTCCAGAATGATGGCTCTATCCATACTGATGTATATAGAAGGAAAACCTCCGTGAAAGCACTCATCCACGCTTCATCCTCCCATACTGCTTCTACAATTGGAGCAATTCCAATTGGACAATTTTTAAGGATGAGGAGGATTTGCAGTAAGGAGGAGACTTTTGAGAAACAGTCTGTGGACCTTGGGGAGAGATTCCTTTCGCGTGGGTATAATAAAAGAAGTATAAAACGTGGCTATACAGGCACAAGGAATTCTAGAAGATTCAATTTACTTGCCAATCAGAGGCGTGCTAAGGTGGATGATACTAAAATCAGGTTCATCTCCACTTACAACCATCAATGGGGGACAATGAGACAGATTTTAAGCAGACATTGGTCTATTTTAAAAACTAAACCCGTCTTGTCTAAATGTCTCTCTGATGCCCCCCTCATGACAGCGAGAAGGAGTAAGAACCTGAGGGACATTCTAGTTCACAGTCCCTACGTGACCAAGACACCTGACCCCTTTCGGGCAGGTAAACGTAAAAGGTGTTTTTATCCATGTGATGACTGTTTAGCGTGTCGCAATTATGTGCAGACTTTGTCCTTCACTTCTGCAGATGGTCGTAGAAATTTCAATATTACAGATTACATCTCTTGTAGCTCCACATTGGTGGCATACTTGGCTAAGTGTACGTGTAATCTGTATTATGTTGGATTGACTTCATGTGAACTGAGGGTACGTACCCGAGAACACATTCATGACATTCAGGCAGCTAATGAAGTGGAGGACATTTACAGTTTAAAAACTATTCCACGTCATTTCAGACTCTACCATAAATGTAATCCTAAAGATCATCAAATTTGTGAAATAGATCATGTGAGATGTGGCATTAGAGGGGGTGATACAAAACGCACCCTAGCACAACTAGAATGTCGCTGGATAATAACATTGGGGACTATGAGTCCATCTGGCTTAAATGAGCAATTAAGTTTTGCGCCTTTTCTGTAGCTCATTTATTAATATCTCTTGTTCTTAGATTTTAATCCTGTGTGTTTTGTTTGTTTTTACTGGTTGTTACTGCTCATATGGTTATTCCATCATTGTCTGATGTTTTGAAGCATCTTCTATTTAATTCCAAAAATGAGGGCGAAATAAAAGGGAATTATTAGAGAAAAAAGAAAAGCAAAAAAGCAATGAAGATGATATCTGACATCGAGTGCGGTTCAGAAAAAATATTTGTATGTATTTCTGATAAATTGTCTCCTGCATTATTGCTAATATATTCTTGATACAGCATTTTCACCTTTTGTTGTTTTTTTAGTCTGGTATTTTTTTACACATTATGTAATTTGAATATTGTATTTCTTTGATATATATATATATATATATATATATATATATATTTAATGTCTTTTTTGTATAATTGCACATTATTCTCACCTATTACCTTTATTGGTATCATATAATAATAATAATTTGTCACATTTTTCTTGCTGTATTACCTTTTCCCATAATTTTCCCCATATTTAAGATGGCTGATTTCAGCGTGTGCTCATGCCTAGTGTGGCGGCTATTGTGGTGTGTTTTCTCCTGGCTGCTGGTAGTGACGTGGGGGATAATGATGTCATGAGGGAGTTCCCTCCTCCCCCGGGTCATGTGAGCAGCAGGAGTCAATGCCTTAGATGGGCCGATTACGCGGTACGCATGCGCCAATTATAGCGCTGACTATAAATGTTAAATCTGCTATAAGGGATTCCCTTTCCCTCTTCCCCTCCTCCAGGGTCATGTGAGCAAGAGTAGTGAACATAGTAGACGGGCTGATGACGCGGCATGTGTGCGCCGATCATGGCGCCGACTATAGATGTTGATCTCGTCATGAGGGATTTCCCTCCTCCCCCTAGTCACGTGAGCGGCAGGAGTTTAACACACTGCCATGATGACGGGCCGATGATGTTATGCACATGCGCCGTTCATGGAGCTGATTACAAATAGCTGCACTTCAGTCATAAGACATGCCAGTTTTCCACACACAGGCACAGTCCCCTGAGGAAGCCCACGCGAAACGCACGTCGGAGCTGCTATAGGACACACACTGGCAGCTTTACTATGGGTAAGACATGTATACCACTGAATTTGGTTTCCATTGGGACTGGGTTGGTGACGCTAATTAATTTAAGAATAATGGAGGATTGCTATTAGCCCCTTTCCCTTTTGCACCCTGTATCCACTTTATATGCACTTGGCACTTTGTGCATATTTTTTTGTGATAGTAAAAATTTATAGAGGTTTGCCTGTTGCTCCTATGCTGATATAACAGTGCTGTTTTGGTCCTAGCACATGAGCTTTTGTAATTCGCTTTATTCTATCGAGTCTGTCTACTACATGTTATGTATTTGGATTAATAAATCAATTTTTATTAAATTGTGGACATTAGTACTCCGTTGTTTTTTGTAGGATCTATCTGATAAAACATTGCATTCCTTGTGACATTACCCTGCACCTCAGTGCCAAGGTGATGGGAGGGTCTGAGAAAACTGTCCCAGAACTTTTCCAGTGTTCCCCTGCCACTGCTGGATTGAAGGTGTCTCTCTCTCCTGTCCTCCTTGGTTATCCAATGAACTGTTGTGTGAACTGTTATGTCTGATTGCCATCGTTTTGAGATGGGAATTTTTTTAATAATTCTGCAACAATGGCCCTCTGGTACTGCACCATTTAAGTACACCTGTCTGCCTCTGGAACAAAAGATTGAAATTTCTCCTTGCAGCGTGGGCCTAAAAGTGTCACTACCCAGAAATGACTGTTACCCAATATTTTTACAATACGATGGTCACTGGAAAGGCAGTGCAACATAAAGTCAGCCATGCGAGCCAGACTGGTAACAGACAAGCCTTCCGTGTCCTCACCAACAGGATGACTGACCAAGGTGTCCTCTTCCTCCTCCTCATCCTCATTGTCAACCAATCCACGTTGGAATGACATGAAGCTGGTCTGTGTATAATCACCCTGTATGGTTCCTTGATCCATGTCCTCGTGCAATTCATCCTCTTTCATTGTGAGCAGAGAGCTTTTCAGAATGCAGATGAGCAGGATGGTGACGCTAATTATGGCATCATCGACGCTCACCATGTTGGTGGACTCCTCAAAGTTTTGGAGGATGTTACATATGTCTGACATCCATGTCCACTCCTGAGGTCTTATGTGTGGAGTCAAATCTGAATAATGGCGGCCTTGTTGATGCTGGTATTCAACAACTGCCCTCTTCTGCTCACAAATCCTTTCCAACATATGCAGTGTTGAGTTCCAATGCATGAGGACATCACACACTAGTCGGTGAGCTGGAATCTGCAATCACTGCTTAAGCAAGGGCAGCTGAAGCTGTAGCTGACTTTCTAAAATGGGCACACAGGTGGCGTACTTTCAGCCAGCAGATCTAGCAGCTCCGGGTAGCTTTTTAGAAAATGTTGAACAATGTGGTTAAGCACATGGGCCAGGAATGGTACGTGTATCAGTTCGCCTCGTCACAGAGCCGCTACCAGGTTCCTGCCATTGTCACACACTGTGGCTGTGGGTTCAGCAGGGTCAGCAGGGTCAGCCACTCATCTGCCTCCTCTTTCAGAGCTGTCAAAAACTCTTCAGCATTGTGTGGTTTGTCACCTAAGCAAATTAGCTTCAGCACAGCCTGTTGCCACTTGGCTTTGGCAGTGCTGCAGTGCTTCCAGCTTGTGACTGATGTGCTCATTTCGGAGATGGAGGCTGAAGAGGAGGAGGAGGTGCAGCAGCTGTACACAGTGGTTGCAACCCTGATTGATGTAGGGCCCACAATCCTTGGCGTCGGGAGGACGTGTTAACCCAGTGTGCCGTCAGTGAGATGTACCGTCCCTGGCCACAAGCACTTGTTCACATGTCCGTGGTTAGGTGTACTTTCCCATTACCTGCATTGTTGAGGGCATGGGTAATGCTGTGGGACATATGCTTGTGTAATGCCGGGATGGCACAGCGGGAGAGATAGTGGCGGTTGGGGACCAAGTACCTTGGAATGGCCGTCCCCATCAGGTTGTGGAAAGCTTCCATCTGCACGAGCCTAAAAGGCAGCATTTCGAGCACAAGCAGATTAGAAATGTGAGAATTTAGTACTGTGGACTGTGGGGCATTGACTGCGTATTTCCGCTTACGTTCCAATGACTGGGGTATGGACAACTGAAGGCTGCGCTGGGAGAAGGACGTTGACGTGCTTGATGATGGTGCTATTTGACTGTGGGCAACGGCAGTTGCAGGGCAGGAGGCATCTTCACATGCAGTGTGGTCAGGGGATTGGCTTGCAAGTACAACAGTGGAAGAAGCAGTGATGTCACCCGCAGACACTGTTCCTTTAGCCTGAGGTTGGGCCCACAAAGTCAGGTGCTTTGCTGCTATGTGCCTAATCATGCTGGTGGTGGTTAGGCTGGTAGTTTTGCTACCCCTGCTGATGCTGGCATGACAGGTGTTGCAAATAGCCTGTTTGGGGTTATCAGCAGAGTCTTTAAAAAATAACCAGACTCGGGAAGACCCAACAGTTGAACTAGCAACTTCCGTCATGTTGGTGTTACGGGGAACGGTTGCCCACCTTCTGTCTGCAGCCACCACACTGCTTCTCCCTGCCTGAAGGGGTGTTATGCCTCCCCCTGTGTGCTGCTGTACTTGCTCTGCATGTCCTCCTGCAGGTTGGGTCAGTCACTATATCATCCACCACCTCATCTTCCACTTCCGCACTCTGGTCCTCCTCCTGACTTTCCAGCAATTGTGTCTCATCATCGTCCACCTCTTGTGACTGGGGCTGCTCAAATATTTGTGCATCGCTACATGGAATCTCATCTTGCCCCACTTCAAGTGGACCAGGCAAGAGGCACGAATCTATAAATGGAAAACTGAACAACTCTTCGGAGTGTCCGAGTGTGGGATCAGTTGTCTCAGGTCACTCAGCATGGTGGGAGGAAGGAGGATCAGGGTGAGGAATATGCGGTCCAGATACACAGCTACTCTGACTTGACCATGTGGAAGACAGGGTGCTGGTGGATAAGTAACTGGAAGTATTATCCGCTATCCAACCAACAACCTTTTCACACTGCTCGGGCTTCAATAGTGCTGTCTTGGTGTGGTCCCTTAGTGAGAAGATGTGGGTGTTTTTGGTGGCCCAATTTCAGCTTGCCCACGGCTTCCGCCTCTTCATGCACAATCACCATCATGTCCACTTCCCCATCCCTTGCCTCGCGCCTTGCCCATTGTAAATGGACTAGAATATTATACACGTTCACTACAAATGGCTGAATTGATAGCAACAAAAGCCCAATAAACATAATACAGTAAGACGGAGATGGGGGAATACTGCCAAGACTCCTGTACAAAATGCATAAACTCCAACAAACTTATAAATACAGGAGAACAAAAAACAGAGCATGCGATGGAATGCATATAAAAATATCAATAACTTTATTCAAACTCTTACAAAATGCATATAGTAATAATAAAGTACCAGTCAAAAATGCAGATAACATACACCCAAAAATCACCAACTCCTCCCACAAAGATGGAACACCTCCTGGAAAGCGACCCCAATATATAGCTATATCCAGAGTGCCAGACCCCATGTATAAAGATTCATTAAACCCAGTGGCCATATAGGGGACTCAGGAACTACAGAATAATATTTTAGGGAGCACAATCACAGTATGCGCTGAAAAATCATGTATAAAATAAAGTTGTGTCCCAGCGAACAACAAGGAAGCTTACCAGGGAGACGTGGGGGGAGAAGGGAAGCCTGGCAGTACACCCCCGACACGCGTTTTGTGGTGCAACAGGGCGCTTTGTAAAGAGAATATAGTGGGAAAATCCCCAAAGGACCTTAAAATAGCCCCTGACACCGGTCACATGACCAGTGTCAACCAATAATGATGGTGCTGTCGGCGCATGCGCCCCCCTACCAGCAGGTCCTGCAGAGCAGGACAGGCATCATGCCCAAAGTTCACGTGCCGGGTAATAAACCCTAACGCAGGCGCAGGGGATAGATATGCCCGTCTGCAGAGTGGAGCCACACGGACAGGGAGCGATTCACACTGCCACTTGATTTATACACAGACAAATATAAAAGAATAACAATACTAATGGACACAAGAATACCGATCATTTAAATATCGCATGAAAGCCACAGATAACCAATGAACACGGATCGTATAGAGTGAAAAATATACATAGATATATCATATCACAAATATGCAAAAGACCATAATAATATAAGGTTATATGTGATTTATTGAGGCAATTCAAATGCTGAGTCCGAGAAAGGGGGCCAGATGGAGATCCTAGGGGAACCCAATGTAGGCAGAATAACTAGATGCAAAAAGAAACTAATAAAACACAGTGTGACAAACTAGTAAAAGCTGACATAGGAAGTACACAAAAAATCCCCTCCCAATGCTTCCTCAGTTACCATAGGCAGGGCACATTTCCTTGCTTTAGTTGCGCAGCATTTTCAAACATCACTAAATCTGACAACATTACACACCCTAGGATGAGGAAATCATACCCCATAAACAGGTTTTTAACATGTGTTAACAACTTTGTGATTAGTCATGGGCAAACTTGAATGGTAAAGTTCAAAGTTCATAGCGAACACCTAGTGTCCATACACGGACCCAGAACACGAACTTCTCTAGGAAATCCATGTTACTGTTCAGGTTTGGTACACAAACATTGGGTGTCTCCCATGCTGTCATTTGTGTAACAGTGCAAGAATCACTGTTTCTGATTGATGGTAAAAAGGTTGCTGCCAGGCAGAGCGATGCCGCTCCCACACTGTCATCTGCCTTTTGACCGGCGGTAAAAAGGTTACTACTGGTCACAGGCATTGGCTGAAGAGAGTACTACTTTCTTCATTGTATGCCTGCTCTCACTGTTAAAAGAAAGAGTAGGTGTATGATGATGAGAGTATTCACCAGCCAGTGCCTGTGTAATAAATAAATTAATTAAAAATGGTATGAGGTCCCCTCTATTTTTGACAACCAACATGGGCAAAACCAGCAGCTGTGGGCTGCAGCCATCAGCTCTCAGCGTTATCTTGGCTAGTTATCAAAAACAGAGGGATCTTCATGTTGTTTTTAAAATTATTTAAATAAAAAAAGACCTAGTGTTCCCCCCATTTTTGACAACCAACCTAGCTAAAAAAGACAGCTTAGGGCTGGTATTCTCAGAATGGTAAGATGCCATGGATATTGGCTCCCCCCAACCAAAAAAAGGAGCCTGTAGCCACCCCAGAAAAGGAAAATTTATTAGATGTGCCTTTTTTGGTGCTTTGCCCTTCTCTTCCCACTTGCTATGGTGTGGTGGCAAGAGACCAGGTGTAGGATGATGAGAGTAGTACTCTCATCAGCTGACACCTGTGACCGGTGGTAACCATTTGAACACAGGTCAGAGCTTCTGGCTCTCATCCTGTGTTCTGTATGAAAGCGTGGGAACCAAAGTGCTCTGACTTGCAGTAACCTTTTCTATTGCCAGTCATAGCTGTGTACTCACGCTGTCACACAGATGACAGTGTGGGAAACACCAAATGTTGAGGCCCCCAATGATTTGAATGGGGTTCAAGTTTGGGTTTGAGTTCGCATACCGTTCTGGTACCCAAACAGAACTTTTTTAAAATGTATAGCCGTACCCATGAGTTTGCGTAGCTTTATTTGTGATCTATGTCATCAAATGCTGTTGCGGCCTTCTGTGACATGACTGCAGGGTGCCAATGGGTTGGCATGACAACCCTGAGTCTGCAGGAGACTTCTGTGGTTGTAATTGCTGATCTGCTATGAGCACCGCCTGTCTCCCCTGCACGCCTCCTGCTCCTTTTATACTCACCTCTCCCCTTGCTGCCCAGTCACACTCAGTCATCTGCTCTCCTCCTTTGTTCCCCGGGTACTGTTTCCCTAGGAAGCCAGATGGCGGTCCCCTTGGTTCCAGCCCAGACAACCTATGGTGGTCCTCCTCCCTACACAGTGGCAAATTGAATAAAGTGCTAATTGCAAATGTAGCAAAGGATCAACAATGAAAACAGTATTGTTTATTAATAAAAAAATAAAAAAAATCTAACTACCTAGTGGTGTGAAAAAAATGTAATAGTGTGTAATAAATAAAGCTGCCATAACATTGCGAACTGTGTATGACATATGATGATTAAAGCGACATGATAGCAGCACTAGGTGGAAGTGTATAATAATGTGCCATGAAAGCATTAAAAGAATGTGCAAAATTGTAAGACCAAGGTAGGCAATCACTTACATGGTAGTGTGGCATGTTAGCTACTGGATGGTGTCTACCCCAAGCAAATATAGTTGTTCAAAAGTACAATTTGGCCCACAAAAATACAAGCCCTCATATGGCCATATGGGAAAATCCCAAAGTCATTATGGGGTTAATAACTTTGTGTTTTGCATTAACTTTACAGTATATGTCTTTTTCATAAATTTAACGGCACAGGATGCTATAATTGCATTACGGCACATGAAATTATGAAAAATTGAGAATACTTAGCGCATAAAATGGCCAATTCATGTGTACCCAGCAGCCACGCTAAGGCGATCTAGTGTGAATCCTCTCTTAAATTGAAGTCTACATTTATATGGGAAGGTAGGATCCAGCTGTAATCAAAAATGCCTGAGGCTAAGGGTTGGAGTGCTCAGTCAGAAAGGCTATGCATACAAATATTAAACAAGAGGTCATCACTTCCAAACAGAAATATGGTGTGAAAGGGTGCTTACTAAGAGTAGCCATCTCCATATATAACTACCAAATAAAGTAGCACTCTGTCCCGCTATAGAATGCAAACAAGAAATATATGAAATTTGAATTGCATTACTGCACTAGAAAGTATGAAAAATTGAAAATACTTAGCGCATAAATTGGCCAATTCATGTTTACCCAGCAGACACGATAAGGCGATTGTCATTGCTGGGAACCTATCTAATCTGAATCCTCTCTTAGACTGAAGTTTACATTTATATGGGAAGGTGGCATCCTGCTGTAATTATTAACACCTGAGGCTAAAGGGTTGAGTGCACAGTCAGAAAACCTATGCATACAAATCATATTCCCAGATCATATTCCAATATCATATTCCAATATAAATGTAGACTTCAGTCTAAGAGAGGATTCACATTAGATAGGTTCGTAGCAATGAGAATCGCCTATTCGTGGCTGCCGGGTACACATGAACTGGCCAATTTTTCATATTTTCTAGTGCAGTAATGCAAATTTCATATATTTCATGTTTGCATTTATTTGTTGGCACAGGAACTTAGTCTATTGAAGCTGCTGTTATTGAGAATTTCTGAAGACATTCAGGCTCACTTTAAGCTGCGTTTTGGGGCAGTTAATAGAATCAATGATTCACAGCCTTTGTGGTGTCAACATGTGTGAGTACCCATACATAGTATACACAGTACTTGTGCATAGGTCAGACAGCACTTTGCACATTAACTGATGCTACTGTGAATATACTTGTCACCGACCTTCACCTGTGCCTCCCGTAAAGCTCTCTCTAAAGAGGGGTTTAGGTGATCCTTTTGTTATACTCTGAGACCAAAAGCATAATAGAGAACATTAACTGCAAGTGGAATTCCCTGATAAAATCCACGCAATTTGACAAATTTGAATCTCACGAGACCCGCTTTTCTTTAGTGATGATTTTTTTTCACCAGATAACCCCTTTAATGACTAAATACCTTTTTCATTTTTTTATTGTAGCTTTCCAGGAAGGGATATAAACCATACTCCCTAATGTTGCATCCTTTCGACTTGGATTGTTTATTGTCCTTATCACATGAGTTGTTTTTGACAATATTTCAATTTGTTTATTGAACTTGATACGCTCCGCAACCATCATTGTTATATAGTTAACCCCTTATGATTATTGGCCCCAACAACATAATGCAAAATCGAGGCTAGCCGCCATTTTGCCTAAACCATGTGAATTAAATTGCAAAATAAAACCGGTTCCTGACAAATATGACATTTTGTGAAGTTAAAAGCGAATGTGATTCATCTTTGATATGATTTGCTTATCTCTAGTCGGATTTGCACAAATCCATCTTTTTCTTTCTTGAGTTAAGAATTTCCATCTCAGTTGATATTGTAAAAATAGGATAAGCTAGCAAATATTGAAATTTTTCTATATGCAAAAATATAATTTACAACTCATGATGCACTAATAATATTGATACAAAAAGGCAAATCTGAAGCCAAAAAATTAAAAAACAATGGGGACAATGGGAAGAATATTAATAAGCTAATATTAATATACTAGCAGCAGGGAATATATAACCTTTGGGTGTCCTAAATTAAACATAAACACAGTCACTAGAAAAAGGTGGATTTTTCAATCACGCAGTGAAATCAGGGTTTAATGAGTCTCCCGGAATGTATAAAAGTAATAAAAAGTGATGAAACATCTGGAGATTCTTAGAGCATGCAGTCAAATGTCTTGAAATTCCAAATGACTCCAGCACTTTAGTTACTCATTGAAAAAAGCACAAACAGCAATCATCAAATTTCTCAGGTTAAGTAGAAAAAAAATAAGCCTTTGCTTGTTTTTTTTTCTTCTTTCATCCCAACATGCCCTAGGATGTGCTAGATCTTTCCAACTCTTTTTAACCTCAGTTTTTCTTTTTACCTACCGTGTTATCCACTTTACATGAGAGTAAAAATGTTATTTGACAGTTCATATGAATATAGGAACCCAAATCAAGTTGAAAGCGGAGTACATACAGTATATAGATTATAACCAAAAAAGAGTTAGCGTATACACTAAAAATTAAAAATGCTAATCGACTCAATTTATAGAACTACATTCCTTAAGAATTCATCTAGAGAATTAAAACCCACAAATGATTCATGAAAAAAGTAGGTTTTGAAAATGAAAAAATAAAATAATTTTTTTTAAATAATTTTCTCAATGTGTGGACCGATAAAGTGGACCAAATAATTTGGTTTGCAATTTCTGTTGAGTGCTCCAATCCTCCATATGTCGTCAGAAACTCCTATTTAGATAAACTGCAAAACTCAGAAAGTAATGAGTGCCATTCTGGTGTGTAGTATCTACAGAAATGGTAGGTGTTCTGTAACATCATCAAAGCCCTAAGGTTTCAGAGCAGCAAAAACTCCACATACTGTAAATGAAATATTACAGACTATAGTCCTCAATTAATTCATCTCCAGTTTCAGTAACCATGTTGGCACCACATGTCTTTCTCAGAATTTAACAGCATTTCGTGGCAAAGAAGAAAATTCAATTTTTTTTTACCAGTAAAATGTTGCTTTGGTCCCTTAAATTGTTACACAACTTTTATTGAATGCGACTATGAGGCACCAGGATTCTCCCACTGTGCAGAATCAATCGCAGGCATTGCCTGGTACTGTGGTAACACATTCGGCTCCAGCCACTCAGCTTTCTGCTTAGCACAGACGTTGGTCCCAGCATCTTGCTGAGGCTCATGCTACATGCTTGGTTGTTGCTAGATGTTCAGCTAAGACTATGGGAGCCAATGATACGCAGGTACAGTCCTGCTCTCTGGAGCCTAAGGCCAGAGATCACCTTACAGAGCATGTCCGTGATGCAGCGTTTTCTCATTGGTGGTCGGATGTCACCTGCTCTGGTGAGGTGGCAGCTCCAGATTGGCCTGAGGGCGATGTCACGGCCGGCTGGGCGTGAGTGTTTGGAGTGGAGCCTAGTGTATAAAAGGCTCTCAGAGGTGCACACCAATGCACTAGTATCATGTATGTTATGTGAGTGTGGATGCGCTACCATTCTGTCTGCAGGTTGTGTGAGTCTGTCTAAGCTGTGGGACTGTACTCGTAGGCAGGAAGGTAGCGTCACTGGGGGCAATTAGTCTCTTGGCTTAGCACCAGTTTCCTTCATGTGTGTGGTTAGCACGGTTGAGTTGTTGGGCAAGTCCAACCCCTAGCCTAGAGGGTATTATATCTAGCACCATATAAGTTTCTCATGATCCTGTAGAGCCCATGGATGTCTCTCAAGCGGAATCTACCATCCACTTTGTACTTTCTTTTTCCTGCAGGCAGACAGGCTATTTTGCCAATAAATGTCCCAAGCTTCAGAAGGAGTCACAGTGTCTAGTGGAACTTGGGGAGAGTCTCACTAGTTTCAGTAGATATGGCTTTCAAATTGACCTTTGAGGTCTATTTAACGTTTGGGTCAATTACTCTCAATGCTGAGGGCAATTTCATGTATGTTACCTTTGCCCAACAGCGCGCAATTCCATTAGTGAAGCTTCCTAAGCCGATATCCATTCGGGTAGCTAATGGATCAGTTTTACCAACCCCTTCAGACTATACCTTATAGGCTGGAGTCATACGTAATGTATGAAAAATTGGTCCTATTCTCCTGGCTGAGAGTCACACAAATGTTCTCCGCATGGTCATCAATGTGTAATGCATTTGCAATGCGATGATACGATTTTCTCACACCTATGTATCTGTATGACTTTACATTTCTCACTGATTTTCCCCATTGAATATAATGGCTCAATTGACTGCTATGAGGAAAATGTGTGCATATTTGTCACAAGCTACATGGATGGTCCATGTGGGGTCCGTTTTTTTTTCTTGCACCCATAGACTTGCATTGGCGAGTCTTGGCCAACATACGCATAGAATCTCAGTATGATGTGATTTCTCTCTCATATAGAATCCACCCGAGAAGAAAAACGGTGATGGGAGCTGCCCCATAGATTAACAGTGATCTGAGTGCTATGCGATGTTTTTTGCATAGCACTCATCCGTATTCAACGCTAGTGTGACTTCGGCCTTACTCTCACTATGTCTCCAAGACATTAGGAGATAGTTTCTTTTCTCGTTATCCCTGAGGGTATGGATGAGGTTTTTCTATGGTTGCCTTGGCTGCGCCTCCATTCTTCCCAGATTGATTGGGCTATGGGGAGCATACAGAAATGGGGCAGCTTCTGTGAGAGTCTGTGTCTGAAGGCCCAGGTGCCCCCGGATGAGATCTACATACCATCTAATCTTCAGCTGGTGGGTCACTCTGGGGCACATATCTGCAAATGGGGTGGTCTCCCCCTGTACTAAAAAAAACACTGTGCAGATGGAACAAAGGAGGGCTTCGGCCGATGAGCTAAAGCACATCCATGCCTACCAGCGACTTTCAAGCGTGGCATATGGGAAGGGATTTTAAGAGGGTAATGTTAGTCACTGGGATTCTCCTGCTGTGCAGGATAGCTCCCAGGCATTGACTGGTACTGTGGTCCCCCATTCAGCTCTGGCCACTCAGATTGCTGCTCAGCTCAGACATCAGTCCCAGCATCTTGCAGATGTTCATGCTACATGCTTGGTTGCTGCTGGCTCTTCAGCTAAGTCTATGGGAGTCAATGATACATAGGTACAGTCCTACGCTCTGGAGCCTAAGTCCAGAGATCACCTTACTGATCATGTCTGTGATGTGGGTCTTCTCATTGGAGGTCGGATGTCACCTGCTCTGGTGATGTGGCAGCTCCGGATTGACCTGCTGGCAATGTCACAGCTGGTTGGGTGTGAGTGTATGGGGGTGGAGCCTAGTGTATAAAAGGCTCTCAGAGGTGCACGCTGGTGTGCTAGTATCATGTATGTTATGGCGTGTGATTACTCTACCATTCTGTCTGCAGGTTGTGTGAGTCTGTCTAAACTGTGGGACTGTACTCGTAGGCAGGCAGTTAGCATCAGTGGGGGCAATTAGTCTCTTGGCTTATCACCAGTTTCCTTCATGTGTGTGGTTAGCACAGTTGAGTTACTGGGAAAGTCCAACCCCTAGCCTAGAGGGTATTATATCTAGCATCATATAAGTTTCACGTTCTTTATTCTTGTGATGTCTAACAGGGTATTGTTCTTAGTATACTTTTATTCAGGATCACTCTGAGAAGTAAAGGAGCTTGGTCCTCAGTGTTCTTTTCACACTCTTTGGCGGTAACACAGTGTGTTCAAGCAATCACTCGCTGTTTAATTTCCGTCATTGTTCCCTAGCAGCAGTTCAACATCTCTGCACAGTGGACCCCGGGTTGCGATTGCACTTTATAATTTATTTTAATTTAGTGCAATCCACCAACCCTAACAGGGACAATACCTCTTTTGTGGTTATTCAGTAATGTTTGACCTCACAGTAAAGCTTGCAAAATAGTATTATTTGACTTTTGAATCGCAGATTGTCTTGAAACATTTAGCAGGCACTATTTGTTGAGCCCTTAAGTGTCAGAACACCAAAACAATTTTAAAATGACTCCTGTTATGATTGAGTCACCGTAGGAGGCAAAAACAGAAATGCTAGCTAAGTCCAGAAAACCAGAGAAGTTGGCAGCTAACGGATTGCAGACCCCTGAACTTACCAACACAACTAGCAGTAGCCGTGGGGGGTTCCTACGATGCCCTAGACCCCTCGATCACAGCTGGAGAATTAAATAGGCCTAAAGAAAGAAAGGGGAAATCTAAACTGCCCCAGAGCAGACCCCAAAGCAATAGGCAGCCCCCCACATATAATGACGGTGAAGCAAGATGAAAACACTAACACAGACAGAAAGATAGACTGAGCATTGACGGGGCCCAAGCTAACTACATAGGAAAGGAAAGGAAGGCTGCTGTCTGCAATCCGTGAAAAACCCTATGAAAATAAGAGCCAAAAAACTGACAGTGAAAAAGGCCCTGAAGACGCTAGGCTTCAAAAAGCTATGTCAGTACTCAGGAATATTCTGAAGACAGAGCAACAGGCAAAAGGAGATTCAGCTCACCCCAGCAGGGAATGGCAGAATCCAGAAAAGCAAGGAAA